>NC_056753.1:21657500-22857500 GCF_018687715.1 Carya illinoinensis | reverse complement strand
CCTATAAAAGCCAGCATGACCAAGAAAAGAACGAATATCCCTAACCGTCCTAGGAATAGGAAATTTAGATATTAATTCAATCTTTGCCTTGTCGACCTTTATACCCTCAGAAGAAATAATATATCCTAAGACAATGCCCTGAGTGACCATAAATTGGCATTTCTCCCAATTAAGTAAAAGATTTTTTTCCTCACATCTCTGGAGAATACGTGCCAAATTATGCAAACAACTCTAAAAGGATTTTTCAAAAACAAAGAAATCATCCATGAATATTTCACAAATATCATCAATCATGTTAGAAAAAATACTCATCATGCATCTCTGAAAAATAGCTGGAGCATTACACAAACCAAAAGGCATTCTAGTAAAAGCAAAAGTGTTAAAAGGACAGGTGAAAGTGGTTTTCTCCTGATCCTCAGGCGCTACAGCAATTTGATAATAACCAGAATAGCCATCTAAGAAACAATAATATGCATTACCAGCCACTCTTTCTAAAATTTGATCAAAAAATGGTAAAGGAAAATGTCCTTCCTACTGGCTGAATTAAGTTTTCTATAATCAATGCACATTCTCCAGCCAGTAACCATTCTAGTTGGAATCAACTCATTTTTATCATTTTTAACAACAGTCAAACTAGATTTTTTTGGTACCACTTGAGTTGGACTTACCCACTTACTGTCTGAGATTGGATAAATGATACCCACTGCGAGTAGCTTAAATACTTCCTCTTTCACAACTTCCTTCATGGTAGGATTGAGCCTACGTTGAGCATCAGGAACTGGTCTAGCATCATCTTCAAGATGGATTATGTGGGTACATACAGCGGCATCAAATCCTTTGATGTCGGCTATTGTCCAACCAATTGCGCCTCGATGCTTCCTTAATACTTCAATCAACTTGGCTTTATCCTTCTGATTTAGCTTTCAGGAAATCACCACCGGAAAAGTGCCTTCTTCAGGACCACGAAACACATACTTTAAATCTTGAGGAAGTGGTTTCAGCTCCAACTGGGAAACTTCTTCCTCTGAAGATTTAAGCATGTCTGGTGGTGGTAGAGCTTCAAACTGGGGTTTCCATCTTGATCCCACAAATTGTACTTCAAGTGATAAAGAAGAATCTGCAAAACAATCAAAAAAATCAAAGTCATCTTCATTGATATGATCAATTTTCTCATCAAGTAAAAATTTAAGTGTCTGAAAAATATAATCATCATCAGATAAGGGAGAAGTTGAGAAAATAAAATCTGTTGGTGTCAAACTCTCCACAGCATTCAAATCACTTGTATCATCAAAATGTGCTGGCATCTTGCAAGCGTTGAAAACGTTCAACTCAATGCCATGTTTCCAAAGGTAAGCTTCAAAACTCCACTTCTGCAATTGATCAATGCATTTGATGTAGCTAGAAATGGTCTTCCTAGGATGACAGGAGCTTGGTAAATAGTGGAGATCGGCTGCTGGATGTCAAGAACCACAAAATCCACTGGGTAGTAGAATTTTTCCACCTGAACCAACACGTCCTATACAATACCCCTCGGTACCTTAACTGATCTGTCAGCCAACTGTAGCATGATGGAGGTCTTTTTCAGCTCACTCAATCCCAACTGCTCATATACTGAGAACGGTAGCAAGTTCACACTACTCCCCAAATCAAGTAAAGCTCTCCCAATGCGTGATTCACCAATCATAATGAAAATGTTGGCAGAGCCAGGATCTCCAAACTTCTGAGGAGTCTCGCTCAATATCAATGCACTAACTTGCTCCGTTAGGAAAACTTTCTTCTTCACATTCAGCTTCTTCTTCACTGTGCACAAGTCCTTCAAAAATTTTGCATATGAAGGCACTTGTTGTATGGCATCCAAGAGTGGAATATTGATCTTCACTTGCTTGAAAATCTCTTGAATCTCCGTGTGATATTTGTTCTTTTGGCCACCTGCCAATCTCTGAGGATAGGGAACCACAGGTTGGTATCCCTTACTAGTCTCAACATCTACACTCACAGGCTTCTTCAGCTCTGGTCTCACTACCTCTGATTCTTTCTCAACTTTATCAGTCTCTATTACATCTTCAGGTGTAGGACCAACTACCTATGTGTCTATAGGCATCTCTGGTTGGGGAACTTCCTTCCCACTTCTCAAAGTAAGAACTGCCTTCGCTGTCTCAATAACATCCCCTGAGACATTATGCACTTGTTGTTGTTGCTGCCTGTATACTTGAGGATTAGGCTGAGGCTGTGCTGGAAATTTCCCTTTCTCTAGGGTGCTCAAGGTTGTGCTCATCTTATTAATAGTGCCTCGCAACTCATTTATGGCCTAAGTGTTCTGATTATTTGTGGTGGCCTGAATCTGCATGAATTGCTGAAGTGTATTGGTCATCTGAGCCATACTGTCATCTAGAGTCTTCTTTGCAGATGATGAAGGCTGAGAACTCTGTGCAGCTACATGAGGCTGAAATCTAGGAGGAGCTACATAAGGATAGCTCTGAGGATTTTGATATGGCGGATACTGGTGCTGAGGAGCACCCTGATTAAATGGCTGCTGCTAAGGTGGTGGAGACTGACCAGGCTGATCATTTCTCCATGAGAAATTTGGGTGATTCCTCCACCCCGGATTATATGTGTTGGAGAAAGGCTGATTCTGTGCTCTATTAACCCAGTTAGCTGATTGCATCTGCTCAGACCCATCTTCTTGAAATACTAGCATAATCAGGCAGTCTTGGGTCTTATGGTTTGAATTAGCACATATAGAACATGCCTCTACTACTTTCACAGCCTTCACTTTTTCCATTTCCATGACCTCTAGTCTTCTAGTCAATGCAGCTATTCGGGCTTAAACATCAGTGTCTTCTTTAAGCTCATATCTACCCCCTCTAGAATAGCCCTCAGTGGCTGTGCTGCTAATGGAACTCGATCAGTACGAGTGTTCCACTGTTATGCGCTCCCAGCAAGGTAGTCAAAAAATGATAGTACTTCATCAGGTTCCTTGCTGAAGAACTCCCCATTACACATTGTCTGAACAAACTGCTTGCATTCTGGAGTGAGACCAGTGTAAAAATAGCTCACCAACCTCCAAGATTCAAAATCATGATGTGGACAAATGTTCACCAAATCTTTAAATTTTTTCCAACTGGCCTGAAAGGTCTCATCAGGTCTCTGATTGAACTGGCTGATTTACTTTTGCAAAAACTGAGTTCTCTAAAAAGGAAAATTTTTTTGTAAGAATTCACGCTGCATATCAGACCAACTAGAAATAGAATTAGGCCTCAAAGAATTAAACCAAATCTTCACTTTATCCTTTAAAGAGAAAGGAAATAAACGAAGTCTAATGAATTCATCAGTAACAGCCCTAGTGATAAAAGTAGTGCAAGCCAACTCAAAATCTGTCAAGTGCTGGTAAGGACTCTCAGAATCCATCCCGTGGAACTGAGGTATCACTGACATCATGCCATGCTTAATAGAGAAATTAGATGCATTTTCAGGTAAAACAATGCATGAAGGTGTAGTGGTGCGAGTGGGTTGCAAATAATCCTTAAGAGTGCGTGGTGCAGGTGCAGCCATGTTTTCTGGTTCAATTTCAATTTCCTCACCTGACTCACTAATAGAAGAGACAGAAGAGCTATTTATTTTCAAACTGTATATACTACTCTCAACACTCGATGTGACTCTAAGCAACCTATTTGAACTGTCCCTCACCCATGAAATGAAACATCAGTTTAAAGAGCATAACAAAAATAACGAGTTTAAATTTAAGCTAAAATACTTTCCTCGGCAACGGCGCCAAAAACTTGACTCACTCAAAAATGAGTAGCACTAAAGCTATCCCAAGAGCAAGAGGATGTTGTGTAATAATTAGGAATAAATTCCTAGATCGTCTCCTCAGGGAAAGTTACATAAAGATCAAAACTCATTGAAAAATATGAAAAACTTCACAAAGAGAAAATAAAATCATGGTATGTGCAATGGATGGAAAATGGTACTAGTCATGGACTAGATTCATGTTTTTAGATTTTGATTGTCGGATTGGAATGTGAATGACTAATAGATTAAACTCCAAAATTAATAAAACTAAATTAAGGATTAAACTAAATTAGGAAGTAATTGACAAAACATGCACTGAAAATTGAAAAGCCCCAAAATCAATGTTCTAGGGTTCATCATTGTATTCAAATCACAAATTCTCAAATTAAACCACCGTAATTATAATCACTATTAAAATGAAAGCTTAACGAAACGATAAAAATAAATAACATGAATTAAATGAATAACAAATAAATTACTCAAATGTCTAAATCAAAATTCTCCAAAATAATTCAGAAACTTAAAACTGAAATGAAATAGCAAGTAGGGAATTGAAAAGATCAAACCAATTGAATGGAGATGAAGATTCGAAACGGTGGAGGAGGCTGAGCTGCAGTGACAATTGGACCCCTCAAGGAGTTCTTCAATCTGCTGCAGTGTGAGTGAATGATCCAGTAGAAATTGTGTAGCTGCGTGAATGATCGATTGTATGAATCCTCCTCTCCGAATCTAAATGAAAATCAATGGAAAATAATGAATTCTAAGTGTTTCTCTACTCAAAACCGAGTTTTCCAGCCAAAGGTCCCTCCTAAGATGTAAAAAAAACATATATATAGTCTGACGGTAGAATAAACCTTAATCTGTAAAATACAATATTCGCTTGAGCGGAGTGTCAAGCGAACATCGAGCATTCGACTCTGCCTGAATTCGCTCGAGCGGCCAAATGCCTCCGCTCGAGCGATCTCTTTTCCCGCAACTCGCTTGAGCCCACTGTCGAGCGGAAGTCGAGCGTTTGAATCTGCCTGACTTCGCTCGAGCGGCCAGAAGCCGCCGCTCAAGCGATATGTACCATAATCCATATTAATCAACAGTTGATAAAATTAGAGCAGAAATTCATGTTTTTAATCAATTAAAATCACAACTTTGATTTATTCATTTTTCCATATGAAACCAATGATAAAGTAATGAAAGAATTAATATATGTTGGTTCCAAAAGCATTAAAAATGTAATAATTCAGCTCAATCATTAATGGGATAAAATGGCTAAATTTGGTTACACGGTCCACAATGACCCAAAGGCAATTGAATCTTTTGAGGGTGGAAGTCCTTTAATGAAATCGATGGAAATATGGGTCAAAGGTCTAGAGGGAATGGATAGGAGTTGTAGGAACCCTGTAGGGAGGCTGTTCTTAGGCTTCACACTTTAACACACATGAAAACCTCGGATAAACTCCTTGACTTCATATCTGAGGCCTGGCCAAAAATATTCCCTCTTAATTCTATTAAGGGTCTTTTCACCACTTGAGTGCCCACCCATGGGACTGTCATGAAATAGGGTTAATAACTTCAGTTTAAAAGTTTGTCATTTGCCCCATACGGTCTACATATGTAATACAACAGCCCATCTCTAAGAAAGTACTTAGAACCCAATGTGCCTTCCTCACACTTCTTCAATAATGCCTGTAATGAGAAATTAGACCCATAGAATTACTTCAACTCCTTCAATGGCTCCAAGGAAGGAATCTAGATCATAGTGAGAGTGACCTCTCTTGATTCCTTTTCCTCATGGTACCTAGAGAGTGCATCTACCACCTTATTGTATTTTCCCTCCTTATACTCCATTAGGAAGTCATAGACCAACAACTTTGACACCAACCTTTGTTGCATGCTAGTGCCAACTTTCTGATCCAATAGAAATTTTAAACTCTAATGGTCAGTCTTTACAATGAATTTGCCTCCTAGAAGATAGGGTCTCCACCTCTTAACTGCTGAAACTAAGGCCAGCAGTTCCTTCTCATAGGTCGACATGGCCAAGGCCCTTCCCCTCAAGGCTTGGCTGAAATATGCTATAGGGTGTCCTTGTTGCAACACGACTCCCACTACCGTACCTTACATGCCACACTCAATGCCAAAAAGTTGGTTGAAATATGGAAGTGCCAACATCGATGGCCTAACTATAAATGCTTTCAATTGTTGGAAGGCTTCTTCAGCTTGAGGTCCCTAACGAAACTCATTTTTCTTTAAGAGTTCAGTCAAGGGTGATACTATACCCCCATAGACTTTGATAAACCACCTATAGTAGCCTATGAGGCCCAAAAAGCCTCAAGTGAGTTGAGCTCTAATCTTCTTAAGGTTAGCTTTTACCCCTTTTGTAGAAATATAGTGGCCTAAATATGCTACCTAACTGCTGCCAAACTTGCATTTGGACATTTTGGCAAAGAGTTGGTGATGCCTCAATGTCTCCAAAGTGAGCCTTAGGTGGTCTAGGTGTTGTTCTCCATTAGAGTTGTACACTAAAATATCATTAAAAAAAAAAAAAAAAACCCAATATGAACTTCCTTAGATAAGGTTTAAAAATAGAGTTCATTAAGCTTTGAAAAGTAGATTGAACATTGGTCAAGCCGAAAGGCATGACCAAGAACTCATAATGGTTTTCATGAGTTTTGAAGGCATTTTTGGAAATGTCCTTTGGGTTGACACAAATCTGGTGATATCCAGATCTCAAATCTAGCTTGGAGAAGATGGTAGAGACCCAATTCATCTAAGAGTTCTGCAATCACTGGTATAGAGTATTTATCCTCAATAGTGGCATTGTTAAGTGCCCTATAATCAACACACAATTGCCATGAGCCATATGCCTTTCTCACCAAAAGGGCAGGTGATGAGTAAGGGCTATTGTTGGGTTGGATTACTCTAGTGACCAAAAGTTCCTAACAATTTTCTCAAATTTGTCTTTTTGTAAAAAAAAAAAAAAAAAAGGTAATGGTAAAGCCTCACTAAAATGAGTTTAGTTCCAGGGTATAGGATGATGGAATGGTCATGGATTCTATGAGGAGGTAATGTTTTAGGTTCAAAAAATATATCTTGTAATTGATTTAGTAGCTGTAGGATGGCTTGTGAAGGTTTTGGGTCTGACTCACACCACGGTTTTGTAGCCATTGGAGCAGCACCCCTTTCTTTTCTCAATTGTTGGTAGTAGGTAAGGTTCCCTCCTCTATTAACTTTGAATTGCCCAATCCCTTGAATACCACAATCTGCTAGTTTCACCCAAACTGCATAGTGAACTCCTAGAAGTTTCAAAGTATGGACCCCAATTTCTAGAGCCATGCCACCCCAAGGACCATATCACACCTTGCCAAACCCAACACATAAGCTTCTGTGATAAAAATGACTCCTTGAATTCTTAGAGAAATTTGTTTAACTCTCCCTTCACTTCCTATTGTGGCCCCATTGGCCACCTTCACCTGCACTCTAGTGGACTCATCCACATACAAATCAATTTTATGTAAAACCTCTAGGTCCAAGAAATTGTGTGCATTGCTCGTGTCAATTGTTGCCCAGATGACTAACACAAGAGGGGAAGTGAATTGAGTTGTCTTTAAAAAAATAATAATTATAAATCAAATATACGATATAAATATAAACAAAATACGAAACAATAATAAATATAAAGAGTAAGGGTAAGAGAGAAGCAAACTCAGTATGTTAACGAGGTTCGGCCCCACTGCCTACGTTCTCGCGCCTCAAGCTACCCCTTGAGAATTCTCAAATTCACTATTTAACCTCCTTCAGGTGGAGATAGAAACCTATTACACCTTTGAACAACACCGCTACAAAGGATCCGTGTAGAACACCCTCTACACTTGCAATCACCTTACACGTAGTGATTCAACTATTCCTTGTATAGAACACTTTCTACATGCACAAGGGTTATACACACCATTTTACTGATACAAGAACTGATAGTGGGTAGGTTATCAGAAAACACTCCTCAATGAGTGAAATAAGAACAATACAACGCAAATTATATTTCTCTCAAAATGAACAAGGATTAAGGTTCAATGCTTAGAGAAGAGAGAATGAAAGTTTTGAATAAATATTGTATGCTCTGGATGTTGTGAATATGAAGTTCTCAAATGATCTATTTATAGGCATATGAGATTTCATATTCAAATTTAAAAAGATTCACATGTCAAAGACAATATCATTCACTTTTTCAAAAAATTCAAATAAAAGGTTCTTCTTTTTCAATTATCAAAGACAACATCATTCATTTTTCAAAAACTTCAAACCTAACATTTTACTTTTGGCATATGACAAAAGGAGCACACTTTACTTTTCAAAAAAATTCAAACCTAATCTTTTACTTTTTGCATATGATAAAAGGAGCACACTTTACTTTTCAAATTTTTCAAACAAAAACATCTACCTATTGCATAAGTCAAAAAAAACATCAATCACTTTTGAAAATATTCAAATAAAACATGCACATGTGAAAGATGACAATCAATCATCTTTAATATTTTCAAAGTTCAACCCTTTAATCAAGGTATGCACATGTGAAAGATGACAATCAATCATTTTTCAAAATTTTCAAATTTAATTTTCAAAATATTCATGCACATGTGGAAAATGTATTTTAATACTTTATGATAAAATATTAATTTCGAAACTTAATCCTAATTTTGAATTTTTAAGACATTTACAACATTACTCTATGATTTTAATGTGAACTTGTTCCCTTCTTGCTCATGCTTGTTTCCTTGATGTGCTTGACTCCATGGTGTAGACAACTTGAACTTGAAACTCTTTTATTTTTTGAATTCATTTGTTATCATCAAAATTCATATGTAGATATATAATTACACAAAATTTGAAACCTTGGGTTCAACATCAATAAGCACCACGTTTTCCACCCCTCTAAGCTCATCCATCACCCTCATTATATTGGGGTTAACAGACCCCATAATGGCATTTAGTGAAATTTCTGGTTTATCTTTTAAGGCCCCCAAGATCCAACTCCATAGCACCTGGAGTTGTTTCCCTAGACCCCAATTCATGAGCTTCTTCTAACTCAAACCCACTCCCTTGACTCTCATAAATTTCTTCAATTAAATATAGCTTGGGTATTTTACATTTGTAGCTCTGACTCCACTTGGCCTCACATTAGTAGCAAAGGCCTTTTACACACCTCTCCTTCATTTAGGTTTGGCTAATTTTCTAGACAAGTAAAGTATTTTTGAAGGTGAGTTTAGGATAATCTGAATTTTTGCTAGGTGTTTTTAAAAGGCCTGGGTCTGGGGAATACGGGTTCAGCCATCAAGTAGTCTTTTTGTTAAGGGCTACATGCTCCTCCTAGATTTTGATTAAGTTGTATGCAGTTAAAAGGTTATGTGGGTTGAACGTTTTGACTGGGAGATGAATGTCATCCTTGAGGACACTGATAAAGCAGCTGATCTTATGACGCTCAGACAACCCTTTCAATCTGGTGGAAATGACCTCAAATTGTGTTTTATACTCCACCAACCCCAACTATTCAGCCTAGGGATGGCCTCCATGGGGTCATCATAACAACTTGTCCCAAATTGAATCATTAGTGCTTGCACAAGGGAATCCTACTCAATCAAAGACCTTGACTTCTAAAGGTTCTAAAACCATGTGAGGGCCTTACCCTCCATGTGAATGAAGGCTAAACGTAGCCTATGTTGAGGAAGTGTGTTATGGAAGAGAAAAAGTGTTTTACCTTGTAATGCCACCCCTTAGTTTCATCACCATTAAACATAGGAAATTCCAATCTAACAGTGTGAGCTTGTATTTCTCCCATAGGAATTAGTGACTGATCTACCTATGGATTGCTGGGAGAAGACCCATCCACATTCTAACAATTCTTTTGTTTTTGTAGCTCCATGGTGAGGCAAGCAACTTATTGGACTACAACCTCTATTTGGCTCTTTAAGGCCAACATTTTTGTTTCCACCATGCGAAATTGGGATTCAAATTCATTTGCTTTCTTTAAAGAATTCAATCCCTCTTGTAATTGATTAACTCTTGTACCCTCAGCCATTAGAGAAATTAGAGAATGGAGAATCGTAGGCTCTTGATACCACTTTGTAACAATATAGTAATAAAAGCTGATAAACCTCACTTCGAGGGGAAGACCTCCAGGAGAGTAGGGCAGAAGAAGATTGAGAACATTCTTGATATCATGCATAAGGAAAGGACATACACGGTTACTGCTTCATGTAGGGATCTCAATAACAAACTTACAGCAATTATATTCTACTCAATGATAGCACTGACTCTAAACAGCAGCCAATAGAAAACTAACATAACTAAACTAATATAATAAAATGAAGGCAACATGTCTACTAACTGGACTTGTCTACTAACTGAACTGACCCATTTTATTTACTACTCTGCCCTGTTGAACTCCTAAGCCCAACACAAAAGCCTCACGGCCCACAACTTCCTTTCTTCACTTATCTATGCTTTCTCTAAGCTTTAGGCTCCTCTTCGATAGTCGCCCCCTTTGATCTCCTGTGTCTGTAACCACCTCTTGATCTTTTGTGCTTGTAACAAAATAGTGGTTGGAAGTTATTTAAAAAATAATTAGCATTATTAGGGTTTATAGAAATTTTTATGGATGTTTATATTTTAATGTTTTAAATTTTTTCTTCTAATAAATATTAATTAATTAGTGTACGTGACTTTGTTTACAATAAAACTGGTGAAATAATGAGAAAGGTGAGTAGCTGCATAGGATTGAAGGGCGTCAAACTTACGTTGCATTGCACTAATTCTTCAACTCTTGTTACAATATAACTTCCATACTTTAAAAAAAATTACCTCAAAATAAAAATAAAAAAATAACTTTAATATTGATTTAATCTACGTATATCCATCATTTTAACCTTTGAGGTTTTGTCAGAGGATGAAAATGCTGTGTCTATTGATAATTAGAAGGACTATGGTTGAGATCTTGGTACTAATGTGGGGGAACAACCAGCTAATGCAGTTTCGGTAAGGAAGTATCGTCGAGTGAAAACCCAAACTCATAAACTGAATTTATGATTAATAACATTGTAGTGTGGAATGTGAGGGTGTTGGGGACTTCGAAAGGAAGGAGTAGAAAATTGGTTCAGAAGTATGGTATTTCAGTTTTGGTGATTTCAGAACCTTTCCAGGATGTGTCGAAGTTGCAAAGGTGGCCTTCTAGCTTGGAGTTTCCTAATTTTATTTCTAATGTGGAGGTGTTGGGGGGGGGGGGGGGTGGAATTATGGATGTGTTGGAAAGAGAATGTTGTCATGGATGTGGTTGGCATGACTAATCAATCATGGATGTGGTTTGTTTGAGACTAGTGGGAAAAGCTTGTTAGCCACATTTATCTATGCTAAGTGTTCACAGCTGGAGCACTAGGATCTATGGACTCAGCTGAGTGGAATTTTGTGTGTGGGAACTGCCTGGGTGGTGTTGGGGCATTTTAATATTATAAGAAATGATGGAAGAGTGGGTGGTAGGCCAAGGCCTATTCGGCTATGGAGGAGTTTGATGCTTGTATTAATAGGTGATGTTTAATGGATTTACGGTTAGATGGACGTCAGCTGTCATGGTGTAATGGGCTGCATGGTATGGCAAGAAGCTGGGCTAAGCTTGATAGAGTGTTGGTGAATAATGCGTTTAAGGCTAGGTTTGGTGAAGCATCGTCCAGGTTGTTGAGTAGAAGATCTTTGGATCATTCAACGATTTTACTATGGTTAGCGTCAAAGACTGAGAGGTATGGCCCCTCCCTTTTGAGATTTTAGAACATGTGGATTGATCATGAGAATTTCTTGGAGACAGTTCGTACTTCATGGGAGGAACCAATTGTGTGTAGCTCGGGTTTATTGAATCTAGTTGGTAAACTTAAACGACTAAAAGTGAAATTGCATTGTTGGAACAAGGAGGTATTTGGGCATGTGGGGGCAATCATAAAGCAGTTGGAAGAGAGATTTGAACAACTTGATTATGAGTTGCAGGCATCCTATTTTGAAGAGCTTGAGGTAGAGTTTCTAACCAGTACTAAGGCTGAGTTGGAGATGTGGATTAAAAGGGAGGACACAAGACTTGGTCAACAAGCTAAGAAAGCTTGGCTGGTTGACGGGGACCAAAACTCTTAAGTTTTTTCATAATGTTATTGCTCAGAGGAGGAGGAATTATAGTGTAAAATCTATAAGATTGCAGGATGGGACATTGCTAGAGTCGACAGAACAGGTGCATGAGGAAGTAGGGAGATATTTTTCAGAATTCCTTTCCCACAAAGACTCGGTTGTAATGCCGGATTTGAGCGATTTATTTGACCATGTTATTTTGAATTATTTTGTGACCAGGTTGCAAGACATGCCGGTAGAGAAGGATGTGCATGAGGCTTTGGCTTCTATTGCGACCGATAGCAACCCAAGGCCAGATGGATTTGGTTCCGCTTTTTATTTTCCTTGCTGGGATTTTATTAAAATGGATATGATGGATGCTGTGGAGGAGTTTTATGTGGGTGGGGTACTTCCTAAATTTTACTCTTCCTTGTTCATTGCCCTTATTCATAAGATTAAGAATCCACAAAGTTTAGACAAGTTTCGGCCGATTAGTCTTTGTAACATCATATACAAGGTGTTCTCGAAAATTTTGGTTGCTAAATTATCATTGGTGTTTGGATATATTATTTCACAAGAGCAAGCTGGTGCGTTTGTGAAGGGTTGAAGTATTTTTGAGAATCTGACTCTTACATAGGAAATGACGAGGTCTTTAAGTAGGAAGGTGAGAGGTGGAAATGTTATGTTGAAGATTGACATGAGTAAGGAGTATGACCAAGTTGATTGGCATTTCTTGGAACATGTCCTTCGTGTTATGGGTTTTCTCGAGTTTTTCTGCAAGTTGGTTTCTATGTGTTTCCACGCCATAGTTTTCGATAATGATGAACGGTACGTATAAAGGATTTTTCAAATCCAAGAGAGGCCTTCGGTAGGGGGATCCACTCTCACCGTACTTGTTTATTATTCTAGAAGAGGTTTTTTCCCGACTGCTTAAGAAAAGGATGTCTGAAAGAGGCATTTCTCTTTTCTCCCATTCAGTTGGTGCTCCCAAAATTACTCATTTACTTTATGTAGATGACATTGTGGTTTTTGCAAATGCTAGTAAGAAGTCTATTCGATGTTTAATGGGAGTGTTGAATGACTATGAGAGGTGGTAGGGCCAGTGAGTGAATCATGAAAAGTCCGTAATTTTTCTCTCTAAGAAATTGAGTTTATGTAGGAGGGGAGAGATTATGGTTGAGACTGGGTTTGTGAAAGGTCATTTCCCATTTACATATCTAGGAGTTCCTACTGTAGATGGTAAGCTTAACACTTGTCATTTTGGTTTGTTACTTGAAAAAATGGGGAAGAAAATTTCAGGTTGGAAAAGCTGGCTTCTTTCTCAAGGGGGTAGGCTCATTCTTTTACAACATGTTCTCTCAAGTATGCCTATGCACTTGTTGTTGGCTCTTCATGTTCCTAAGCTTGTTTTTAAGAAATCACAAGGATTATTTGCTAATTTTTTCTAGGATGAATAGAGTGGTAAAAGTAAGTGGAAGTATAGGGCATGGAAGAACCTATGTGTGCCGGTGGAGGAGGGAGGTATTGGTGTGAGGGATCTAGTTGAGGTTCAGAAATCTCTATTCCCTAAATATGGTTGGAATTCGTTGACAAAAAATTCTCTTTGGCAAGTTTTTTTTAGGCAAAGTATGATAAGCATGGGCATATTGTGCTTAGTGGTGTGTGTAGGTCGGGCTCCCTATTTTGGAAAAAGATAATGGAAGTGATGCCTTTCTTGTGGGATAATACTAAATGGAAAGTGGGGAATGGAAAAGTTTCCTTGTGGTATGATAATTTTCTGAGATATGGGCCATTATTCCAAAATGCTAGTGAGGTAGTGGAATCTGATCTTACGGTTCAAGACCTTGTTGTGAATAATTGCTGGGATGTACAGCGTCTTTAGGAGTTGATAGGAAGTCAGGAGGCTATTTTGGTGGTGGAGTCAATTGGTGCATTGAAAAAAAAAAAAGATACGTTTTTATGGTTAGATAAGAAGAGTGGCTATTTCTCTACTAAGTCGGCATAAGACGTAATTAGAGTTAAGATGCCAAAGTTTGAATGGGAAAAATGGGTGTTGCATAATTTTTTTTCCGAAAAAGATATCTTTATGTATGTGGAAGGTAGTTTTTGGTTGCCTAAGTGTAGATGACCAGATTCTGCACCTTGAGATTTCTTTAGCTTCTTGTTGTAATTGTTGTTTGAGGAGGCAGGAAGAGACTTTGGAGCATGTTTTTGGCAAGGGTGAGTTTGTAATGGTTGTTTGGAAATTGGCATCGGTAGAGTTGGGAATCCCATTTGTTCTGCAGCAGTGTTGGAGGGAAAGGGTTCTTGCAACTCAGCAATCTCAAGTGGGCATGTTGTTGGGCTTACTCCATAGCGTGGTAGTGTGGCGTCTGTGGAGTAGAAGGTGTACAACAAGAATGGAAGGGAGGGCTGGGTCTTTACGGGAAGTGTGGAGTGCTATAAAATACTGGGCTAAAATCTTGGCATCTCGACTAGTCAAAGTGTAAAGGTTGTCGGTCATGGATGAGCACATTCTAAGAAGCTTAAATGTGCCTCTAATGGAGAGATCTAAAATGTAGGTGAAGGTGTTGCAATGGGTTAAATCGAGAACGAGTTGCAAGAAATTAAATCTTGATAGGTGCAGTCTTGGGAATCCCGGTCCTGCTGGGGGGCCCACTTCGGGATTATTGAGGTAATTTGATTTTTGGCTTTCAAAATTCTTTAGTTCTTGTTCTAATAACGAGGCTGAGCTTCGGGCGGTTATTAAAGGAATAAAAATTTGCCATCATAGGGGGTTAATGTGCATAAACATAGAGTGTGATTCTTTGTTAGTTGTTTCTGGGATACGATCTCAGACTTGTACAGTGTGGTATCTTTGGAATTATTGGGACGAGTTCTTGCTGCTTTTGGCAAATTTTGATTTCTCTATTTCTCATGTATTTAGAGAAGGGAATCAAGTAGCTGATGCATTGGCTAAATGTGGTGCATTGGGAGAGAATAACACGTTCAATGATTTTTTACACTTTCCTCAGTTGATTAGAGGGTTGTATAGATTGGATAAAATGGGTACGACATATGTTAGGCTTAGTTGTTAAGAGTTTAGTTTTTCTGATTGGGGATGTGTTTTTATTGGGTTGTTGATTGAGTTTGTTTGTTTATCTGTAACTACAGTTTTTCTCCGTCACAAGTGAAGATTTTTTAATAAAATTTCGGATATGCCGCCCTCCTTTTGACAAAAAATAAAAAATATGTATGCATGCGTATGTGTGTGTAGTGCATGTAAATAATACAAAGATGAGTGACAGAAAAATTTTGATTGACTTTATCCTTGTACCGGTCGTCTACCCACAACCTAGCCAATTCGTACGTCAAACTTTGAGCCATAAAATATTAATACTAAGGATGGATTTGAGTGTTGAGAAGAGTTATAAATAGTAATAAAAAGTAATAAAAAAATAATGAATAGTAATAAAAAAATATGTAAAAAGTAATAAATAATAATAAAAGTAAGTGAAAAATAATAATAAAATAATAAATAATA
The DNA here is from genome assembly GCF_018687715.1 of Carya illinoinensis. Taxonomy (NCBI): domain Eukaryota; kingdom Viridiplantae; phylum Streptophyta; class Magnoliopsida; order Fagales; family Juglandaceae; genus Carya; species Carya illinoinensis. Next base: position 22,842,058 of record NC_056753.1, on the reverse strand, counting down.
GTGAAAAATATTGAAAATATCTGAATTACTCTCCCTACCTAAATGCGGCTTAAATCATGTATATTATCATACGTACGTTATGCTTCTAGAAGGAAAAATATATTAAAATCGGGAGAAAAAGAACAAGCACCATGCATGCATTTATATATATATGTGTGTGTGTGTGTTTGTGTGTTTGTGTGTGTATTATCTATATCCACAAAATCAGGTTTCATCGATGGCCACTCAAGGTGGCTACAACATTTTCCTTCAAGGAAAAAAGGCCATCCAATCTCGTTCCTTCTCGTTTAGTCATCAGACACGAGTAGTATTGGGCGGGACACACGTGCACGTACATTATAGTAATAAGTAATAATTTTTTATTTTTTATAAATTATTTAATTATTATTTACCGATTGATGTGAAATACGATCCACGTAAAAAATAGAGAGCTGTTGGCTGTTGCTATCTTAATTAGATGTTGTTTAAATAGTGAGATAAGATGATTTTATATAAAAATTAAATAAAATATTAATTTTTTAATATTTTATTTTTTAAAATTAAAAAATATTGAATTATTCATTATATTTTATATAAAATTTTAAAAAAATTATAATAATAAAATGAATGAGATGAGAATATAATATTTTTCCATCCAAACGGTTTTTTTATTTTAATAAAAGATACTGTATTCATTAGTAATAGATATTAATATAACTTTGACATAAAACATACATTAAAGCCAACTATAATATTAATAGCTTCTTAGTACACAACTATGACTGACATGGTCTAGTCCATGTTACAAATCTCTACATACTACCGTCTAAAAGATAGCACAACTCTGTCCAAGACAGAGTTAACAAATCTCATATTCTGTCTAAGACGGAGTAGAAGACACACTCTGTAGACAAAAGTCTAAGAGACACACTCTATAGACAAAAGTCCAAGAGACTATGTGTTTTTCTTTTTTCTTTTTCTTTTTTTTTTTTTCTAAAACAAAAGACATAATAAAAATTAAAGTTATATAGGAAAAACGAATTACATCTTCGAAAGATATAGATCCTCATTTTCAATATTGGAGGAACAAAATTACAAACCAAGTGACTGTGATGGCGAGTGAGAGCCATGCGCTATCCTAGGATTATGACTGTTGATCAAGTTTTAAGTAACTGATGGCCTTAGACCTAGAAAAGCCACGTGTGGTGACAAAATAGCACCTTTAGTGGTGGCGCGTGGATTTCAAGCGCCAACTTTGGACCACGCTTGTGACTCACACACAGCTCTATTCAGCGAAATTCTTCTCCTATCTGAAGGATTGGCTCCTTGGAAAACCTGTGATATGTTGCGTGGTGGTCGTCGAACGCCAGAGAGCAACAAATCAACCTCCTGCCATGCTTAGCCTTGAAAAGACAATAAAAAACGAAAAGGAAAGAAGAAAAACTAGAGAGTAGAAGGTGGAGGAATGAATGAGGGAGGAGAGGAGCTCTGCACAGGTTTTAATTTAGTGGTGATTTCTAGAGAGAATGATGAGTCTCTCTAAAAACTATGGTTGGCTTCACTATCTCCGGCCTTACTTTGCATTCAAACGGTTTCTTAGAGCATTGACAGTGACAAGGTCATTGCCCAATACAAGTCTAAAATTTAGAATCTAGTAATTATTTTCCTCGACCAGCTATACATCAAAAGCTTAAGACTTTAACTAAAGTAAATCTTCGCCACTCGCCATACCTAGCAAGTTACTGTACAAAGCCCAAATCTCTATTTTATTATTTTATCTAATTCCCACACTCACGCTTCCCTCGTTCACTCCTCTCCTCCATTCTCTCCAGCACGCAATAGACGGCCAATCCCTGAGCCCCAGCCAACAATGCCACACTCAAATTCTCACACATGGGCTCGGACAAAGCCCCTTCCTTGCCACCAAAATCGTCTCTGCTTACTCTATATGTGGAAGCTCAACTAGGTCACGGCTCGTTTTCGACTCAGTTGAGTTCAAGAATGCGTACCTATGGAACTCAATGATTAATGGCTATTTGAAAAATCGTTTATATAATTACGCTTTTGATTTGTTCAGTGAAATGTGCTCTAGTGATGAAAGGCCGGATGATTACACGCTTGCTACCGTCGCGAATGTATCTGCCGAGATTGGAGATTCTATTGCTGGGAAACTGTCTCATGGGGAGAGTTTGCGAATTGGGTTTCTTTCAGATATGGTTGTTGCCAATTCATTAATGTCGATGTACTGTAGATGCGGCCAATATATGAAGAATCCCGAAGATTGTTTGATGAAATGCCGAAAAGAAATTCAGGTTCTTGGAATGTATTAATAGCGGGATATGCTAGTTCGTGGGATCGCAGTTTTGATAAGGAAATGTGGGAAGCTGTAAAGTTTATGCAGAATGATGGGGTGAAACCCGATGGATTTACAGTTTCGAGCCTGCTGCCTGTTTGTGGTAGTGATACTGGGAGATGCGATCATGGGAGGGAACTTCATTGTTAAATTGTGAAAAAATTCAGGTTTGGGATCGGATGTTCACTTGGGGTGTTGTTTGATAGATATGTACTCAAGGAATAATAAAGTTACCATGGGTAGACGGGTACACAGCATCTGTTCAATTCTAAACTTGTCATTGAAAATTGACAAAGCGGTTTTTATCCAGACATTATGGTAATCTAGGATAATTGTGTTGTGTCATGTTGGGTTGTAAGTTGTAAGTTGCGTGCAACATGAAAAATACATCAAAAATAATAATAATAAATAAATAAATAAAAATACTGAACTGTATGGTAAAAATACCAACTAGGAAAAAAATTTTAGCAGAAGAAAACTTGACCTTAAACACTTAGAACTTATTTGCTTTTCAATTGCTTTCAGTTGCTTTTTAGATAAATCATTATGGTTTTCCATTGATGAGTTGAACAAATCCACTTCTACGAAAGCAATGAGTAGTAATGATTTGGTATGAGATAAATATACCGATCCTAGACGTTTGTTGGCAATAAATAAAACTAGATGGTGACAATGTAAAACATCTACACCAACAAAACTAGATGTTTGTTGGCAACTACGATTATAAATGTAAATATTAGATAGAAGAAAAGTTGGTATATTTATATATGTGATTGTTAGATAAATAGTTGATAAAATATATTTATTGAATAATTAGATTGAAGAAAAAAATGTATATGATAATTAATTTGACCGACAGCTTGTATCGAAATGTATGTTTTTCTTTATACATATGCACTTGTTTAGTTTTTAGTTTTTATTACTTTAAAAAAATAGATTAAAAAATACTTTAAAAAACAAAAAGCTTAACACATGACTATCCGTACAAACTCACCGTGGAATTTTTCGTTGCGAATAGTACGTACCGTCTTTAGGTGCCGCTACTTAATTTCATGAAATTGTCTCCTTAATTTTACTATTAAAGTAAATTGCTTTTTTTTTAATTTTATTTTATTTTTATTATTTTTTAAACATTCTTAATTATTGAAAAAAAATATAAATACAAATTTACTAATAATTAATTCCGTAAAAAAACTTAAAATAAAATATATTACATAAGCAGTCAAAATGACTAAAGAAACTCACAAAATCATTTAAACTTTTCTCTCTATATATATATTATATATATTGTTAGAGAAGTTTTAAGAAATTTTATAACAATAAATTTACAACAAGCATAGTTTGATATATATATCTATACTTATATATAGATATGGATAGATAGTTAGAGCACTAATAATAGACTAGTTAAAATTAAATTTTAACTAAAGAATAATTAAAGTGTCAAATAAAATATAGTAGTAGGCTCAATAAATGAATAGTCTTTTTAACTTCAAATCATATAGCTGGCTAAATTTGTTGACCTGAAGGAACTAACTAAATATTATTTTTAGATTAAAAAATGATTTTTTCAAACGCCAACGCTAGGATTCGGTTTGAATTTTTTTTACTATTTCTTTATTTGGTTGTTTGGTAAAATATCGGTGCAATTTTTTTATTTGTGGGCTGTAAATTTTTTTTTTTTTTGTTGTTTTTTTCCTTTCCATGGGCTACGATTTCTTTTTTCTTTAATTCGGTGCAATTTTGTTTACAATTTATTTATTAGTATTTTTCCTATCAGACTATTAACTCTTGCAGACATCATTTGATTTTATCGCTTTTTAATTTGATGTAACCATCATAGAGTGATTACAGTTATTAAAATAATAAAAAGTTAAAAATTAATATTTTAATAGAATAATAAAATATTTATTAAGTTTATTATTTAGTATAATAAAAAATAATTAACTAAAATTTATAAAAATAAATTTTTTAATTAAATTTTAGTCAAAAATTTATCAAGGCGAGAACTAGTGCTTTTAAAGCTAATGAACATGCGGGCTCGATGGTGATTTTAATGGATTATATACTTGAGTACGTAGATTTTGAGCAGTGGTCCTTCGTTGAACTTTCCAAGAAAAAAAAAAGACCGCTTACGTTGATCTTATGGTGATCAAGATGGCTAGCCATGAGGATTAATGCAACAGCAGGCCACGTACGTTGTCCTTGTGCATTGTAGTTGCCGACACTATCAAATTTCGTTTTTCTTGCCCTGTTATTGTTTTTGTCGTCTTGCATCATGTGTTGGGGATTAATTTACGCAATTCTAGTTATTAATATATATTTTCCAGTAGTTTCGGTGTTTTGAGGATCCTTACGAAAATCAAATTAGGAGTTTTAGTTGGCTGATGTCTTTATATTTAGAATAATAGTGTACATGTTTGGTAGTAATTAGGGTTATATTTAGAATGGGAAAATTTATTTGAAGTATGATCTCTTTTCTCCCATGTTGTACGTACGTCTAATATTGTACGTCTATTAGGTATAGATTAATAGTCTCACTACTTCACTATTATTTTTTTTCATTTTTAATTTTTATTAATAGTTAAGGGAGTACTGTCTATCAGCAAATTAGTTGTATATTTTTTTAATTCTTTTTCGAATAATTAAGGATGTTAAAAAAATATTTAAAAATTAATAAAAAATAAATTCAAATACACTAAAAAATAATAAGAAGATGATAAGAGAGCAGTAAGCCAATCCCTACCTCTAGATATATTTGTGTTGAGTTGTTTTCTATGAACTACGTACATTATATATATTGTCTGTTACTACATGATCGAGATCAGAAAGAGGGGGCCGGGAGAGGGGAGAGAGAAGCCTATATGGACGGATCCATGTCGTAGCTAAGCGAGCTAGCTACGGCTCTATATATATATATATATATATATATACATGTACAAAATTAACTCAAGATATCCCAATATCTTCAACAAGTAATCATGTAAGCCTAGATCATACACGTACAGAGACAGATCCCACTATCTCTTCAACCCATTTATGGAATTTAAAGAGAGAAGCTTTTGTATAAAAGAAAATTTTATTTACAAATATAATTTTATATTAATATGTGTATTAATCAAATGTGATTAGTCAAAAAATTAATTCGATTAAAAATATTACTAATTTAAATTTTAAATATAAATAAATTAATATTAATATATATATTAATACGCGACTTTACTTATATATAATAAAATTCTTGTATAAAATCTATCACAAATCATGAACACAGTGGATCGAAGACCTTTTATTGTCGGGGGATTCGAAGCGCTCGGGGGGAGGGGCCGGATCGAAGGCGCAGTCAAGCAGCAAGTCTGCATATCTTTGTAGTGAGCATCTGAATTTCAGACGAAACAAGACAAAAAGAAAAAATGCAACCTGTAAAGCAGAAGCTAAAAGCTTAAATTGTTTTGCAAAGAGGCCGTATGTGCAGCTAGCTAGGTTATAAAGGCATATGCGTGAGTGCAAGACCATCACTTTCAGTCTTTCATGGCAAAAGACAACAAATTAACAGTATTACTGCGGCATAAGAGTTTAGTTTCTATATATACACACATTTATATGAGAACTCGGTCATTCCCCCTAAATATAACAATTTAAGCCAAAAGCTTAAATTGTTTTGCAAAGAGGCCGTATGTGTAGCCAGCTAGGTTATAAAGGCATATGCGTGAGTGCAAGACCATCACTTTCAGTCTTTCATGGCAAAAGCCAACAAATTAATTAACAGTATTACTGCAGCATAAGAGTTTAGTTGCTATATATACACATATATATGAGAACTCGGTCATTCCCCCTAAATATAACCTATTTTTAGATTTAAGTAATTAGCATGAGTGCTGCCTCTGAAAACACCATCCTCCATGCGTCTGAATCTCCAAAAATACCATCCTCTGCATTGAAGATATTTGGTTTTCCAGTCGCCGGCCGTGACAATCATCACAATGATCATCTGCCCGTAACAGTACCATGCGATACGACTAGGCCGAGGAGATCGTTCAAGTGCCAATACTGTAACCGACAGTTCTCGAATCATCAAGCACTTGGTGGCCATCAGAATGCGCACCGGAGGGAACGAAGATGGACCAAACAGGCCGAGTTCCTAGATGAACGTCATCATCAATATCCACGGTCTGTAGTAGCAGTCCCCATATTTGTCGCTGCGCACGAGGGGAGACCAGGATCGGCAGTACCCTTTGTTTGCTCGAGTATTAGTAGTACTGTTTCCTCGATCATGGGTAATGCAACTCATGTTGAGTGGCCACATCGGCTTCCTAGTGCCGGCACAGGCGCTGATGTGGATCCTACAAAAGCCCCATTGATTGATGAAGCAGAAGTACGTGAAGGACATGATCATCTCGATCTCCAATTGAGGCTGGCACCCTGGAAGACCTTATAAATTATTAGCTACAAACCAAGTGATAATATCACATGTTGTCATCATGTAATCATATATTGATAAAAGAAAAATTCTACTTATAATTACTTATACCAAATACTAATATGTGATTTATCATTGTTATACTTCTATTTTAACACACACAAAGTGATTATGTGTAAATATGTGCGTTAACCACTTATGTGTGAATATGTAAGTTATTCGTTCTAACATTCGGATAGTCCTTAACGTTTGAATGTGAACTGTTTTAAAATTAAAAATAGAATTTTAAATTAGAAAAGATTGAGAATTGAAATACAAAAACACAAGATATATTAAATGATATGAATATAAAATTGATCCATTACATAAAGTTACACTAGATAACTGAGATTTTTTATTCATTATTTATTAAAAAATTGAATTTTTTTTGTTCATTACACTAGATATTGTTCATTACATAAAGTTTAAAATTAAAAATAGAATTGACCATTTTGTTTAGGATATCTAAATGATGGCTAACCTCGGTGACACTCTACTATACTGATGCAAACTGTCGATCGATATGTGCAGTAATATCTGAGACCATCGCATCAACCCAAGTAGGGCACGCATCCCCTACAGAGTTACCCATCAACTGCTGACTAGTGGGAGCAACACTGGCCTCAGACTGGATCGAAGGAACAAGATCTGGTGTAGGCTCAGACTCACGCCGAGCATGCCCCTTGCCCTGTCTAATGCTTTGATGATGTGAGGTCATGTCTAGGGGGCTCATTTACTCAGTCAACCACTCCTCTGCCTAGGGTGGCACTCTCTAGTCCAATAATAGCTTAGTAATGATCACCTTATATAGTAGGTTATTAATGGAGATGATGCTTGCCTCAAAACGGATCCTCTTAAATATCCGCAGTGGCAAGTCTATGGGCTCTCCACTTGCTAGTCATGTGAGGAACTGTGCACGAGTCTGATTGAAGGTGGTCTTATGTGCCATCCACGTTTGTTGCAACTATGATATGCAACATACAAAAAAATGAGAGCAGCAACGTCTGAGAGAATGTGTTCTTCTTATCGAACGTTGTACAGTATCTCCCAGTAAGGATGAAAAAATCCTCATCATGGTCTTCATCCTAAGGCTGATCAATATCCTCACCCTCCTACCTGTCAACATCTCTGGCCATAGACTCGACTAGGCCAATAGATGATGTAGATGGGCATACATCTGGTGTACCCTCAACCTGAGCATCCACTGTACTTAATGCCTTAGATATGCGACAAAGCCCAAGTAGCTGGGTGATGACATCTACCGAAACCTCAAACTGAACACCGCGTACAGTTACGGTGTGAGATGATGCGTCCAGAGGCTGCATTGATGACATCTCCATATAAAACTCACAAACCATAGAGGGGTATATACTCCCCTTCAGTGTGCAGATGTTGATCCAACCTTTGGAAACAAAGATAGACCTTAGACTCTTTCCCTCCCATGTCAGCTCATCGAACTCGTTGGTATACATTTCGCATTTAGCCATAGCAGTTCTACAGCCTATCCGAGAAGTGTCTTAGGTCCCTTCCTTCCCCCTTTTCCTAGTTGTCAAAGGATGAGCCATATTCTACAATAAAAAATAGTATATAGATATATGAAATAAATTAAATCTATTCTGAAATACATTCGAACGTAGAACTTAACGTTCAAATGTAACAAAATAACATTCAAACGTGTAGTTGACCACCTTCGAACGTTAGGAGTCAAAAGACCCACGAAGTGTTACATTCGAACGTTTCATGTGAGTACATTTGAACTTGCAAGTGCATTCATGATTATTTAACTTAACGTTCAAACATATCTAGGATTACGCTCAAATGTTAAAACTAAAACATCCCACAAGACCTTAAATTTGAATGTTTGGTGTATAAAGTTTGAACGTATACCTAAACATTCAAACTATAGAAATATTACATTCAAACATTAGGACTCAAACGGCTAGGAAAACATTACATTCAAACATTTTAGTGTATAAACGTTCGAACATAAGAGTACATTCGAATGTAGATTAAGATACATTCAGAGTATAGATAATCATTCGAACGTCTCCAGTGGGACATTCGAACTTTTAAACCTAGAAATGGTTGAGTTGACTTAGCCATTTGCAATTTTCTCAAATATATATTTAATCTTGTAACAACCACCGTAGAAATGAAGTATACACTGAGTGTAGACTATCTACAGTGGCCATTTGGCCATTGGTCACTCATGGTGGCCGAAAAAGCAAGTTACAAATACGGCCACCAATGGGTTTCGGTTCATACCTAAACCCACTCAAATCCCCTAAAAACGTAAATTAAAAAAAAACACAATAAAATCTTATGAGGGGTCACTAACCTTTTATGTGATGGTTGTGGTGGAAAATGACTGTGGCATGCAACAGAGATGATGGCTGAGTGCAACAGTTCGAGTTTTGGATGTGGGTGGAAACGTCACTCAACGTTTGGATGCACAACATATATATAATTAACGTTCAAATGTTACAGCACATATGTTTGAATGTTACAACACATTCCTGTACCGTACGAATATGTTTTATAACGTTCACATGTAACTAATTATATTACTATCTTATATATTACTATACTATATATATACTATATAGTTAGTATATATATAGTTAGTAAGCTATAACATATGGTATATATATTATATTAATATAGTAATATACATTACTATATTATGTTACTATATTATATATTACTATATGTGTTAATGCCTTAATTTGCACAACAAATTGAAAGGGAGGAAAGAGTCATCCCTGTCCCACAATGATGATTTGGGTTTCGATATGATGCTCTTCATGTTCATCTATAAAATAAATAATAAATAAGCAAATAAAAGTAAATATATAGAGAGACACGAGGATTTACGTGGTTCGGCATAATGCCTATATCCATGGGTTGTTTAGGGTGAAATCCATTATAATTGGTAATTTTATAATCTCTCATTGCCTCATATATCTTACAATACAATGGAGAAATTTAGTCTAAGCGTAGATAAATTGTTGTGAGTCTCGGTATAGGGAGCTTCTGTGGAGAAAGCTTGTGTGTAGAAAACTCGTGGAGAGTCTCTGCCTTACATAGAGGTCTATTTCCTAGAGTGATTTGATTCAACTTGCCTTATAAAACATTTTCCTTTTAAAATTCTGAGTCCCTTTCCTTTTAGGAGTTTGCGTCTCTTATCCTGTCTCTTCTTGACTTTATCTCTTGATTTTTGGTCTTGTCCCAAGACTAAATTATAGGTTACTAATTTGACCACTCACTACAACAAATGCGCATTTTAGTGACGGATTGAAGATAGTGACAGTTTCCAAACCGTCACTAGAAGGCTTTTTCTGTGACGGTTTGTGGGAACTGTCACTAAATGTTAGGGAAGAAATTTTTAACGTTCGAAAGTTTTAGTTATTTTATTCGCACATCATCTTAACGTTCGAACGTTATATATATTTATGTGTGAATGTGAAAATTTTTAGCACCAACATTCGAACGTTATATGTACTTATGTGTGAACGTAACAATTATATAGTATTATTATATATTATATAGATAATAACTATATTATAGTATATAATTATATTATATAGTACAGTTACTAATATATAATCTAGTGTATATATAATAGTATTAATATATATACTATCTAGTATATATAATAGTATTAATATAATATATTTACAATTTAATATATATAATATTTAATATAATATATATAGTATATATACTACATTTACTATAGTAGTATATAGTATATGTAGTATAGTAGTATATTATATAAGACTACTATAATATATAATATATATTATATCATATAGTATATATAATACTATTAATATATATAATATTTAGTATACATAATAGTACAATAAATAATAACCTTAATATAATAAATAATATATATTATATACTACTATAGTATACTACTATATACTACTATAATATATGTATAGTCTATACTGTATATAGACTATAGTAATATATTATATGTAGTATAAATGACTAGTATGTAAATTATAGTTATTATAGTCTACTACTATAATATATATAATAGTTTATATATTATATATTTTAAATATAATATACTGAAATATATATTATATATTTCAACTATATATTTACATGATATATGATTTACAATTAATATTGATTATTTTTTCATTTAATCAATCAAAATTGAGTTTACATGAAATTATATAATATCATATATAATAATTATATATTTTTGTCCCAATACGTTTGAACATACATGTTATACGTTCGAACGTATTAGAAAAATGGGCTGAAATTTTCCTGCTTTAACTTTGGAACCTTAAAACGTTCGAACGTTTTGTTGTTACATTCGAATGTTAAATTAATGCCGTGGGCGGAATAATTATACGTTCAAATGTATTGTGCAAAATTTGGACGGTATAACTTAGAGTTCGAACGTTCAATTAGTTACGTTAGCAAGAAAATCAAACGTTCGGACGTTCATTGTATTACAAGTAGAAAATAAAACTTTCACGCATGGAAGAGCATATTCATTCTGCTTTCATCCTGTGCGTGAATTGAGAGAGAGGGAGACAGAGTTTTAGAGAGAGAGAGGAAGAAAAGGGTTAGAGTGAGAGAGGGTTAGATTAAATTAGGGAGAGATATTTTGTGTATATTTTTTTTCTCCCAAAAGAGAAAGTAAGGTAAAGTTTTTTTTTTCTGTAAATATATTTACAATTTACATGTATTTAACTACCTAGTTTTGTGAATTTTTTGAAAGATTGTTTGTTGTGGCTTGTTGAAAACTTGTGATTTACAAGAGGAGGATATTGTGAGCGCAAGGTATATAGACTAAACTCTATTGTTAAATTTTGTTGTCAATTTTATCTGTGATATGGATTGTGTTGTACCATGAATTAAAATAAAAAATTGTTGTTATGTATGTTTATTCTTAAAATTAATATGTTTTAGATGTGTGTATTTTTTTGAAGCATATTATTTGTGAATTATTGTGGATTATTTGTGTAATATGTGTGATTAAAGAATTTATATATATATATATATATATATATATATGTATATATTATAGTATTTATATAGTGTGATTATTTGTTGTGCAATATATTTATTATATTTGAATAATAACAAATATTATAAGTTATAATATAATTTACAAATAATAATATTGAAATTATCTTGAAGTAATATAATAAATAATATATACTAAGTGTCAATTAATCTAATTATTATATATTAACAATTAAAATTTACAAAATTATCAATAAATAAGTATCTAAATTGTTACATACTATTGTTATTTATAAAAAATAACCACTACAACAGATTGTTGTTTTTGCCGTGAAAGTTAGTGGTCGGAATAAGTAATGCATTCATCGGATAAAAATTATTTCCACCAATTCCTCTGGTGGCTCATTCGTGGCATATACTTCATGACCAAAGATAATTTACCCACCATTAGATCATTTCGTGGCAAAAAAAGATTTATACCCATGAAAACTAATAGTGTCAATACGTATTTTCCTTTGTGGCAAACTATGTTGCCAACCAAACTATTGTGGTGCAAATAGAGTTTTTATCCGTGTGAGCAATAGTCGGTAATTACTTTTATCCACAAATAACTCTATGGAAATTGTAGTGACATAAAGTTTTTTCCCATCCACTACCTCTTGGCTATAGTTAAATTCGGAATGAAAACTTTTGGTGGCAAAAAAATGTTTACACATGGAATCAGTAGTCGATAAAAAGTTTTTAGCCATGCATCATTTTGTTGACAGATTAGTGGGTTAAAGTGTTTCCACATTCAATACTTCTTGGCTATAGAGAGTTTTGGGATGAGGAATTTTGGTGGCAAATATGGTTTACTGTTATAACTATTACTATCCCCGTGACTGCTAATCGTGGCTAAAGAAGATTATCCATTATAGTTGTTCTTCACAAACGATTTAACAATTGAATTGAGGGAATGAGAATAAGTTTTAGGCTGCGTTGAAAAGTGATGGAAAAACGCCACTCCCTTGATTCCATTTGGTGTGAAACGTTTATTTGTTGTGAAATGTGGTGTTGGTGGAAATCCTATTTTTGCCTGCACAAGCGTAAACCTCAATATTGTTTAATATTTGTGGTAGTCCAATTGCTCTTTTGGTCTAACTTTTTTCCACGTATTGATTTAGTGGGCAATATACTTTTTCCCATTAAAATTGGTTTAGAGGACATGGGTATTGTCACAACATATGTTTTGTCACCAACTGGACACTTTATAGATGTCCAAATTTCAATATGACAACGAGTAGATGCATATATAACCTGTTATTCAACAACAAACTTATCCCAACAAACATGAACAAAACTTTTGTGTAAAGGAAGGGCTACCCAGTCAAAATATCAACAACAAATTTTGAGAACTTAGGGTTACTAATTCTGTCAACTTACATACATAACCACCAACAACTAGTACAAATTTGCCAACATTGTTCTTACACCTATGATATAGAAAATATCATACATTCATTGAAACGGTTTAGTACTTGAAGGCCATGAACTTAACTACAGGGTTGGCAGCATATTATCCAAGTACATATGAGAATTATAAGTGCAGAGTAGGAAAAAAGATAGATTAAATGAGCATTAATTAAGAACAGGTTGCTTTGATGTCTTCTCCAGACATTCAGATTAACCAATCTGAATCCACATAGCATGGTGCCAAATTGCTCCTGAAAGTGTCAAAAAGCATTGTGTGAAACTTCCAAGGGACTTAATGTGTTAAATTACATGACTAAAGCTAAAAGGTGGGGAGCTTCTATAGTATTCAATGTGTATCCATACCAGAAATATTAATTTTAATGCTTCTACTCTTGCCAATCATTGCATATACAGATTTGTGTATTTAGTTTTCTTGACTCTAAATGCAATTTTGGACAATGTCAACATCAATCAAATTGATATTCCCATGGGATTATCACTATAGAAGCTACTACCAATTTAATGCCAACTGCTATTGCATGTACTGCAGTTGCATATTCTAAGCATTAAGTGTGCTATTACCTCATCCATCTATAACACACTTTCAGTTATATTGTATCCCAAAACTATTAGTCCAATCTGAATTCATGCAACATTTTTTCAGGGGAAAGAGTATTGAAATTCTACAAACTTGTCGCTTCATATCATATCTTGGGAGGAATCCATGACATTAGTATAAACTATGTGAACATATACTTGCTATAGCATGTATAGCTGATTCCATTTTGAATTTTTTCCACTAATTCATAATTACATTCAGATTCTTACAACCTAACTATGATATCTGTTTGACCTTGATTGTTATACCCCTTGGTTTTCTTCTGGGAATTGAAGTTTCCTATACTTTAAATCCACTCATGCTCCAAATTGTAAATATTTATTTGTACTATTATATGATAAACACAGCTCTCTTTTGGATACTAGAGAATACTGTTACACAACTTTTATTTTTCATGTAAATTTTTTTTCCAACCATGAAACTTAATTGTATACATTAGTATATTTACTTTTATCATAAATGGTCCTAACCAAGCACCAATTGTGATTTCTGATTTGCACATACCCTAAGTTGTGGATTTGTTGTTTAACCTACTTGTGCTACTTAGTGTGTAGGTTATCTAGCAAATATAAACTAACAAAAACAATTTTAGTATAGCAATACCATGTTAATGGGTTCCACTTTCTATGTGTGTGATATTGAATAGAACATGGAGACTTTTCCTTGAATGACTTGAAATCTGTGAAAGCTTTCAACAATTAAAATTCATACTGAGTTTGAAGAAATACAGCCTTGAAGATTCTTGTTTATCTGAAACTGCTTTGAGATCTCCACCAATTCCTACTCTACATTCCATGATCCATATGCTTGAGCTGAGCTTTTCCCCAACTTGTAAGTTTCCCAAACATGAGAACAATTAGCCTACTGACTCAATATTCGGCCTTATGTTACTCACAAATCCATGTTTTTATTCAAAAATATTTAAATTCATTATAACTTACCTTTTCAACATGGACCTAATCTATCCCAATCAAGGTAGTCAATTCCAAAAGTGATATTACTGCACCCCCAACAAAAGGATACTGAATACAAACAGGACAAATCCTAGACTACATTACTGAACTTTCCACAACTGACTGAACTTTCCACAACTGTCTTATAGATATCCACTCTAACTATACAAAACAACTACAAAATCAAAACTATTTTAAATATAAGTCCATGGCCATTGGATTGTTACATATCCTTGTAACAATCCACAAAAAATCCCCACAAAAAACCCTTCACAAAAAAGTTTAAAGTGAGATACCTAAGCATCTTGATGAGTCTCTCTATGAGACTCACTTTCTCTTTCTAACTCACTTTGCCGATAGCTCGTTAAGAGTTTCTCATGCTCAGAAAAATTATTCCTCAATGCAACAATATCACCCATCATTTGATCTAGCTTGCTCTTGTACATTTCGGCCTCACTCTTGTTCCGTTGATTCTTCTCTGATAGACGAATAAATGCTCAACTATTCTTCATTGAAGGAGAGGGGTACAGAATCACCATGTGCCCCATCCTTATTGCATACTCAGATCTTTGTCCCAACACTTCTTTGAAGATGGTCTCAGCTGCTTCTTCAACATCCTCCTCACTCTCTTTTTCACCTAACCTCTCCACCATTAAATTCTAAAAGAATTAATTTGTAATGGATAAATCAACATTACTGTTAAACACTAATTCTGTCACCAGTCAAATTAAATTTGGAAAATGTGTTACATATTTGTGTTCAGTTTCTGCATTGATGAATTGACCTTTTCATGTTGACCAATGTGTTTCCTTATAGAATGCAACCATATTCAGCGCCTTCTCCCTCTGAAACACACAAGAAACAGTATACGTATTCATCATTAAACTGAAATATAGGACTTATACCCCCAATCACAAAAGTCACTAACCTTCTCCTATAATATCCGTATAAAGGATTTCCGACCATCGGTATGTTTGACTTTCAGTTTTTTTCTATTTGAACTGTTTGTTTTAGACTTCTCCTACAATGATGTTCCAAATAGATGATACAAAGTTTATACTTAGAATGTCGTTCATTAATTTAACTTATTAATCAAAAACTGAATGTATACCTTGTACTTCTAACTACTTTTTTTCTTTTCTTTTCTTTTCTTTTCTTTTTTTTTTTTAAGTTAGGATCCCATGTACATGAGGGATCCCTACCCCAAATATTATTAAAAAACCCTCACTTCTGGCGGAGGAATACCTTAGATACAAAAACTCAGAAAATAAAAAATCACTTCTCTCTAATAACAACCATCCCCAACCTATCCATACGAATCAAACCTCTAAGCCTTACAAACTCAAAATCCAGCCCCACAAAATCTGTATTATCCCCAAAAGTCCCCTTCTTCGCTAAAAAATCCGCAACCATATTAGCTTCTCGAAACACATGCCTAAACCGAGCATTAATCTCCCTAGATAACTCCTTTATCTCTTCCCAAAAGTCCCAAAGAAACCAAAGTCTACATATTCCACAAGCAAACCAATTCATGATAACCGAAGAATCAGATTCTACCAAAACATTTTGCATACATAGATTTTTGCAAAGCCTTAACCCATCTAGCAACGCACGACATTCCGCAACCGTGTTTGTAGCAATTCCATAATGATGTGCAAACCCAACAATAACGCTACCGTTAGAGTCTCAAATAATACCCCCACCCCCTGCCTCACCCGGATTACAACGAGCCCCATCATCAACATTCAATTTAACCATACCCCTTCTCAGCAACTCCCACTTCACATAGGTAACTTTTTTTCCTTTTATAGAAGCAACCGGAATATTGAGCTCCTCCATAACTAAACGTTCATTTTCCTTCACAACTTGAAAATTTTTCAAATTGTAAGAAACATCCTTCATAATAATTTTAACTTGCCAAATAATAGCCTTAACCTGAAACGGAACCCCTTCCATCCTTGCCGAACACCTTGCTTTCCACAAACACCAAGTAATAACAATAGGTAACATACCACGGATCCATCCTGCTTGAGATTGTTTATTAGCTCGTTGCCACCAAAAAGACATCATCCCTTTCCAGTTTCTAATATACGGCAACCTAATTTGGCTAATATTAGCAAAATATTTCTAAACCATTTGAGCATTCGGGCCCTCACATAAAACATGCTGCAAAGATTCAATATTAGGAGCAATACAACAATTGCATTTAGAGGCTAAAAGAATGGATAGATTCTGAATTACATCATCTGTCAGAACTATTCCTCTCTTTGCCCTCCAACATAGGAAGGACATTTTTTTTGGAATTTTGTCAAGGCACAACCATTTCTTCCACTCACAAGGTACTCCACGCTTCTTGCATAATTCCCATGCTGATTTTGTAGTAAATTTTCCATCCAAAGAATGTTCCCACACAAACACATCTGGTCTATCCTTTGTACGCACATCTGCTTCACAAATCTAATGTAATATATCTGGCGGAACCAGATTACGTGACACGTCGATATTAGGCCCCCTCTCATCCACCACATCTGCAAGTAGCAAATCATTCCTCCCAATAACCGGACACACCTCCTGCAAAGGTTCACTCCCAATCCACCTATCCATCCAAAAATTAATGTTACCATTCCCAATCAACCACTTCGAGTTCTATATAATTTTGGGCATCATCTCCACTATTCCTTTCCAAAACCGTGACCCTTTTTTCATTTGCATAGCCTTATAAACATGTTCCCAGCGAAGATACTTTTTCTGAAAAAATTCAGACCACATCGAATTTCCCGAAATTAATTTCCAACCAAACTTCATAAACAACGATTCATGTACGTCCACCAAATCACGAATACCAAGACCCCCCCCCCTCCTCCACAAGCTTGCAAATCATATTCCAGGACACCCATTTTCATTTTCTATTCTCCAAAGAAGAACCCCATAGAAAATTTGAAAATATTCTTTTAATCATCAAAAATACAGCTTTAGGCATTTAACACTATCCTATACTTCTAACTGCTTGATATTTAACACTATGTAGAAAATTTTTGATAGTATTTTTGGTACAAATTACTTAGACAATACTATTCTACAATATTTACCTTGAAGGTCGGACTTGCCCACCATCCACATAGCTTTTCCCATACCGGTTTGGAGACCATGTCCATCCCACCACGTAGGGCCTCTTAGTGTGATGGATATTTCAAATACACTTTGTGTAGTGAATAATGATATGCATTATACTTATCACCCAAATGTGTTACAACCATCTCACAATGGTTGTCTCTCGACCAATCGAGAACAAAATCTACCTGCAATATCAAATATGGAAATCAGTACATGGGTTTGTCATCAAACATCGTGTAATCATTTCATATGAGTAATCAACCAACTTAAGTGTATGCGCTTTTTTAGTAGAAAGTAAAGTCCTACCCTAACACGGTCAATGAGCTCTTGCTTTTCGTCTACAGGTACTAAACTCCAACTAGCATGCCTCATGTCGGCATGTACCTTAATAATCCACATCAGTCGGCCCGTAATATTGATGCATTCTCACATGATGACCCTCGATGACCTTCTTGTATAACCAAAGGGATCTTACCCACCTTCCTAAGTAGTTCAAATAACGTGCCCTTAGCTGGCCCTCGACCTCGTTTCTTGCTAGGTGGATCTACATCAAGACATCAATTTCATGTAACCCAATCACCTTATTTGCTTCCATGAACTAGGAAAATATAATTAGTTGTGTACATTGTATTTAATTGACCACACATCAAATATTGCTAAACTAAAAAATTCTATTTCGCATGCCATACCATTTTCTTGCTGCCCCTGTCCAACGTTTGCTCCACCCATAGCCTCTTGTGCCCCCGCACCTCCAACATCATGCGTTGATTCATTTGACTTTGGCTCGTCTCGCAGCGTGGTTCTCGGCCGCAACACTTCTGCTTCTAAGCTGCTAGTAATGAGAGTCAGACCGTGTCGGACTCGGCCCCCCCGAAACTTCACTGACCTCACCATCATTGCCTTTGCTGATATTAATCAATTATAATAAGTTGTGTGATTGCAACCAATTTGTAAAAACTATTTGTGATTACATGCTATTTAATGTGTTGTAGGTCATGTATTTGCATATTTCATGCCAAAAGACATTTACAAAGTGCCATAATATTTTACTACTTTTAAGCATACTATTGCCACACCACCTAATGCCTCTAGTAATCAAATGATATTATGGGTTCCTTTTATTATCTACATTTTATATCACTTCCTTTGTTTCCAGCTGAGATAGGAACCCTAAATGATTTAAAATTTGGGACTACCTGCGAGTGTTCCTTTTTATGAGAATGAGGTGGCAAACTAACCATGTTGCAACCCAATCACAGATAGAAAGCCAAGTTTTATAAATATTTTCATGTTCATTTAAACCCATTACAACATGTAACTGGAATGACATTATAAATTTGGCCACCATTATATTGTCATACTAACTGATGGGTCGAGTCAACTCAGGAACCATATTTCAAAATCTAATTTTAGAGGGTTAGATATGAAGGACAATAAAATACTTTTAACTCTAACACCTCCTGCTATTGTTAAAATCACATTTATAAGTCGATTGAGCATCTCACAGACAAGGATTTCATCTACCCTCATGACAATATATAACTTTTCATTTTTCTATGTCAAAACTAAACCTTCACTAGCCTGTTTTCTACATGCATGGACTTATAATCTCAATAATTATGTTAAAAACTAAAACTTAGTAAAGTAGATGGCCAAAGCAACCTCTGCAATCCCATTATTCTAATTAATTGACCATACAAAGTTTCCACAACTGAAAACATTAAATTCATAAAAACCAGCAGCTGCATGACTGAAAATTCTCAGATAGAGGTGAATGAGATAAAAGTTTGCACTAATGTGACATGTGACCAAGATACTTTGAAAGTCAACTCCAATGGATGACAAAATTTAGGTGCATCAAACTAGATTGATGAGGGAAAAATCTACCCTCATGACCACAACATAACCTTTTGTTTACCACTAGCATGTATTTTTGAACCTTCATGACCACATCTATACTTTTTATACCATGTGCCAATTAACAAGGCAGATCATCAATTCTCTACAGGTATTGATGTGCAAACAATGCCTGTACATTCCCAAAGGTCTAAGCTTAAATCAACCAGTACAAAAAAAGTTGAATGGGTGCTAGTATTCTAAATGAAAATAAGCACAAAATGAGGTAAACGACTTGATATTATTCATTCAGATGAAGTGGTTGTATCTAGCCATAACTACAGCAGCAAGTCTATTGGGCAATATTTAGGTATCTAGTTCAATGAATTTGCTAATATGTAATTAGTTTTCAGCCTTATGCTAAGTTTATAAAAAGAAGCAGATAAATGACTGGAACTGCTCAAATAGAGGTGAAGGAGAGATTTGCATTAGGAGTATATTTTTTGACGAAGCTAGTTTTAAATTGAATAAATTCTATGGCAGAAAAGTTTGAAGGAGAATGCAAGTAGATTGATTTGAGTTACATCTACCCTCATCACATCCTTCCACATGCATTGTGATCTTTATAGTATGTAAAGATTAACCTCTCCATCTTTATCTCGATTTTATACCATGTGCCAATTAACATTTTGCCAACCTGTGTTTTCTACAGGCAACCATGTAGGAAAAATCACACCTTTGCAAGGACTTAAGCTTGAATCAAGTGGTAGATATAAAAAATATTCTTTTAATAGCAAGTATTCTAAATACATAACCAGAAAAATATGTAGAAGACAATATATTATGCATTGAGATAAAGCAAAGACTTGTGATACCACATGTAGTCTTGTGCAACTCATTGCAATATACCTCTGCAACCAACTATAAGGATAAAGAATATGTATTAAATAATTTTTCCACTGTTTTGAAAATACTTAATTTTTAAAAAAGAAGTACGTAGTTCCATTACTGGAAAACCTTAGACAGAGGTGATAGATAGAAAATCAGTACTTGTAGTATAGTAGAAAGAAGATATTTTGAAAGTGAACTCCAGTGGGTAGGAAAGAAGTCAGGTTCATGATACTAGATTGATGACTAAAGAAACAACTACTCTCATGACATCCTAGGTAGAAGAAATGACATTAGTATAATGAAATGAACATCTAGGTTGTTGGCCTGTGTAAACTGGTGCATCAACTCATTGCAAAAAACTAGGTCAAAGAATGTTGTAAAGGATATGTAATAGGGTTTCCACTTGTGTTAAGTTTAAAAAAATAAGGATTAGTAGCATGGAAGCTAATGCTGAGATAGAGGTGAATGAGAAATTGATTTGCTATGTGTAGATACCGTGAAGAAGATGTGCAAAAAAAATGAAAACTGAAGCAGAAGAAAAGAAGCAGGTGCTTGCAAATCAAACTTTACCAAACCTGATGCTAGAGCTGGATTCCCTTGACCTCACTGGAGCACCACAGTAGCTCAAAGCCTTGGATATTTTTGGAGTTCAAAGTGTGTAATGTGTAACTGAAGTAGAGGGAAGCAACTCAGAACAAAATAAGAGTTTGTTCTGATTCAAGATTGTGCGCCACCTATCCCCAAAGGTCTACTTTGGCAGCTTGTCAGGCAACCATCAAATTAAACAAATGGCGCCATTTCCCATCTGAAAATTGTCTATCCCGCCCTTATACTTCTTCTCCCGCCCCTTACATATTACCAGTTTTGCATCCTGATCTTACCCTTACACTGCAAACAATTAAATGCTCCAATTAGTAAAGTTTTGTTATATTTTATATGCACAAAAAATACATCCTACTCAAGTCCAACATTATTGTAGGAATAACTTACCAAATTGTTCCTTGGATCCTTGTACCGAAATTAAATTTTTGCACTTAGGAAAATTATGTCACCAATAATACCATCAATATTAAACAATGCTTTTTAACATGAATAACGAATCTATTCCATTCAAATTTCCTCAACAGTTATTATAGCCTCTGTGAACGTCCTGTTTTGAATCTCAGGCTCAGAATTATACAACACAGTTGAATAACCATGTTGTTACATATCAACTGGGTGCAAACACGTTTAGTTTGCATGGCTAAATTTTTAGTTTTAAAAGTGCAAACTGTGATTTTACTGCACACATTAAAAAGTTTCTGTAAAATCTTTTTTGTTACTCCCAAAATTCAGTCAACAACTCATTATCAAGTTGGTTCCAATATTTCTTTTAATTTGTGGGTCTGTTGGCACATTAATTTCATGGATATGGGGTTGTATTCATATTCTAGAATTGCATTTTCCAAATAGACAATACTCCCACATGGGTATTGTGCTAGGCAAATCATTCTCCACTCTTTCAGGTGTTTCCCAATACCACCACCAAACTTTTCCAACACCTAATGTTCAAAGTTCCTGAACAAAAAGAAAATATACACTTGATTAATAGAAATATTAGAGAGAGAGAAAAGAGGGGAAAATGGCTGCTATCCTGATTTTCAAGGAACCAGAGACTAACATTTTCTTCATCCCCAGCATTCTTCTTGTACTCAGTGGGCAGCTCCTCCAAT
This sequence comes from Carya illinoinensis, assembly GCF_018687715.1. Taxonomy (NCBI): domain Eukaryota; kingdom Viridiplantae; phylum Streptophyta; class Magnoliopsida; order Fagales; family Juglandaceae; genus Carya; species Carya illinoinensis. The sequence goes on along the minus strand of NC_056753.1, from coordinate 22,819,692 downwards.
CTCATCCTCAGGTTCATTATAAGGATTGAAGAATTTTGTTACACTAGTGATCCTAATCTTGCACAAGTGATAAAGAGAAAATAAAAACCAGGGTTTTTGCATGCTGTAGAAGTAGCTAAAACTCACTGTATTCCTACTAATATGTATCAGCAAGCATTATGGATAAGCGCAACTGCACTCAACCAGAACAAGTGTTCCTCCAATAGTGTAAAATGGAACCTTTTCCATTGCTCCCAGAGTAGTCAAGTCATAATTGACTACTCTGTAATCATGTGTTTCAAGTTTAAACATGTTTACTTACTTGTAAAGAAACACAAATTGGGAACCTTTTGTGTGGGGACCAAATATTTACTATACTAACAACAACCATACCATGTCAATTATAACTTGGAGTTCATCAGAGCTTTTAAAGGCATTCCCCAAAATGATTCACCTCCTCTCCACTACCACCTTCCCCAAGCCCCTGGACTTTGTTGTATTACACATAGGGGTTTGTAGAACCTTTTGTGTTCAGATTTTCTTAAATCTGAACACAAAGTCATACTTCATAAGTGAGCAACATTTTACCCAATTTTAGTAGCTAACAACTTCTAAAACTAGTTTGCACTTATTACAAAAAAGCTAGCAGTAGTAAAAAATTTCACCCATTAAATGTAAAATACTTGGATGTTGCACATGGTTGGTACTTAGTTAAAAACTATGAATTCTAAACTTTTGTGGCCAGTTTCATGATACCTAGCCAAAACCCTTATATAGTTATAAGAAACTCTAACCACTAGTCTTCTTCTTCTCAGAGGTGAACTAATTAGAAAATATTTTTATGTAATTTGGAGTTAATGACTTCCACATAAGGCAATTAAAGAATATCTGGGTTAGTTGCATGAGTACACTTTATGACTCAATACGATATAAGCTACTAACCATATGCTTGAATGAATGGAAAAGCAAACCCAAATTGTCATCACACATAAGGAGGCGTAGCTTGTTTTACGAATCTAAATAATATTAAGGTACATATAGTGATTTCAATAACTACACCGATGAAGTTCATCAGTAATGACAATGCACAAAAACAAAGGGGGCAAGTTTTAAAAATCTTCTCCCTCCTCCTCATTCAGCTCATACTCTGCCTCACTGTCAGAGTTACCATCGACACATACATCATCCAGGCTCAAGTCATCGTCATGTAGTTCATCATCAATGAATACATTACCATCAACTTATGGTATTGGTTCTCTACGCAATATGGATGTTGGATCAACAGGCAAATACTCTTAGTCGTCTCGATTTAATGGCTCGACCATGGCTGCCCCACTCTGGAGAATAGGGGGATAATTTTTAGTGTTATTATCACCATTGTCATTTGAGTCACCATCTAATGCTTCATCATCGTCAATCCCATCATCAACAGTAGTATTTGCATGAATATTGTAAACATTCCTACTTGTCATTTTTTGGACTACCTGCCAACTTCCCCCCAATATCGGATCATTGAGATAAAAGACTTGATTTGCTTGGTCAGCAAGGACGAAAGGTTGATCTTTATACCATTGCCTAGCAGTATTGACTACCGTCATTTTGTCCCTGACACGTATCCCCCTTCTCGGGTCACCAATGTCATACCAAGCGCATTGAAAGAGATATACCATGTAGCGCAACTCCAAACACACCGTAGAAGTCAACATGGGATCCCTGATGCTCGCCATGCACAACCACCCCACTATTTTGGCTACGGCGATGCCTTTCCCTCTCTTTCGTATGAAAGCGAACACCATTCATTATGCATCAGGCATAAGATGTAACCCATGGATCTGGACCACATGCTAAGGCATATATCTCATCTGTTACCACGTCTGGCCTAACTGAACAAACCTCTCGAATATACCAGACAAAGAATATAAATGCTGAATTAGTTATATGTGTAATTTGAGAATAAAGTAGTTACAACAATGCGGACGGTTTCGTATCTTACTCATGATCTTAACCAAGATGGGAATTGATTCTGGTGCGCCCGGTCGATATTCTGAGGGTCCTCTTCTTGGATCTTTTTATAGTGCTCCCTGTCAATATATGTGACACAATCATTCCCCAGGTGGTAGATAACATTATATAACACATGATAATTTCATAATTTAAGTAATAGATGATTGACTTATTCAATGTATTGCTCAATCTCTGAGCAATTATTAAGTATATACCATCGGGCATTGACCAATAGTGTGTCTAATAATTTGTGAGATCTTGCTTTTCCCAAAGGTCTAAGCTTTTGTGAAAACACAGATAAACTTTTCTCATTTCCTTTATCAATTGTGCCAATACGAACATCAATGCTTCGTTCCTCGCGATTGTATCTAGTTTCAATATTATGGAGGTATATAGAACAAAATGTCAGGCACTCGATATGCACATATGCCTCAACAATTGAGCCCTCTGGCCGAACTCTATTACGGACATACCTCTTGAACTTCCCTAGATACCTTTCGAAAGGGTACATCCACCTGTATTGCACAGGTCCTGCCATAAATGCCTCATCTGGCAAGTGAATGGCAAGGTACACCATGATATTAAAAAAAGCTGGAGGGAATATCATTTCTAATTTGTAGAGAATTATGGGAATATTAGCTTGAAGAGATGTCAACACTGATAAGTTTAAAGTTTGAGAACACAATTCTTTGAAGAACGGGCTCAAATCTATTAAGGCTTGACGCACATCAAACCATAAAAACCCACCAATGACAACCAGCATGAGTGATTGCAAGAAGACATGACAATCATGACTTTTCATTCCACTGATCTTTCCATGACTAGCGTTCACACAACGGGCAATGTTCGATGCAAATCCATCAGGAAATTTCACTTTTGACACCCAATCACAGAAAATCCTTCGTTCGTATGAATTTAACTTGTAGCAACCAAGACTCATACTTACTCGGTCCCTAGCATGTTGTAAATGCAATTCCTTCCTTATTCCAAGATTTGCCAAATCCTTATGTGCATTGGCAGAGTCCTTAGTTTTTCCTTCAATATTCAGCAATGTTCCCAAAACACTATCGCAAATGTTTTTCTCAATATGTATGACATCAAGGTTATGTCTCAAGGCCAAGTCTAACCAATATGGAAGCTCAAAGAAGATAGATTTTTTGGTCCAATTTAGTTGATTGGGCATTCGTTTCCTCTTCGAAGAAGCTTTACCAAACTGGATATGGTTGGAGACCTCACATAATTGTTCTATCAAATCCTCTCCCTCGACCCTTGATGGTTGGAGTCCATGCTCTTCGCACCCATTGAAAGCATTTTTTTTCCGTCTCCAACTATGATCAGGTGGCAACCACCGTCGATGCCCCATATAGCAATGCTTTCACCCATATACCAACCACTGTGAATTTGTGCCTTCTCTACATGAAGGACAAGCCATCTTGTCCTTTGTGCTCCAACCAGAAAGATTGGCATATGCGGGGAAGTCATTGATAGTCCAAAGTAGTGCTGCATGTAAGCTAAACATTTCCCCACTGTACGCATCAAATGTCTGAATACCCTCTTCCCATAGTTCCTTCAACTCATCAACAAAAGGATGCAAGAACACATCAATATCATTTCCTGGAGACTTAGGGCTAGGGATTAGTAATGACAAGATGGTGTATGGATCTTTCATACATGACCAAGGGGGCAAGTTGTAAGGCACAAGTAGTACTGGCCATATATTGTACGGCTTACTCATGTTATTGAATGGGTTAAACCGATTCGAACATTGCGAGGATCTTGGGAAAAGGCAAGATGTTTGTTATCGAAGTCTTTCCATGCCTTTGAATCTGCTGGATGTCGCATACATGATGGATCGTCAACACATGCATTGACATGCCATATCATGGCTGGAGCAATCTTCTTTGACATAAATAGCCTCTGCAAGCGTGGCTTCAGGGGAAAGTATCGAAGAACATTTTATGGTACCATTCGTTGCTCACTTGTGCTTACAACCCACCTAGATGCAGAACATATAGGGCAAGCATTGTACGATGCATTTTCCTTCCAACACAACATACAGTCATTTGGGCACACATGTATCTTTTCATAGTTGAAGCCTAAGCCATGCTCTAAGCAACGAGCATCGTTATATGAATCTGGGAAATGAGCGTCTGGAAATGTAGCATTCAGAAGCTTGATTACCATGTGAAAGGACTTCACGGTCCAACCACCTATGCTCTTGATGTGAAGCAGCTTGACGATGAATGATAGCTTCGAGAACTTAGCACATCTAGGATAAAGTGGTCGTCGTGCATCGGCAACCAACTCCTCGAAATTATAGTTGGTTGGAGCATCAGAGGTGGACCCTTGATAAAAGTTGTGGACATTTCCATCATTGCTACCTGAATTATCCATGATAGACCCATGATGAATGTCATCTAATATCTCATCGACATCATCCATGTAGTGATTGGAAGGAGATGCATCATCATCTTCATCTTCAGAGAATGTAGAATTTAGGATCGGATCCTCTTCTCCATGAAAAATCCATTCTGTATAGGTTGGATCAATCCCTCTTAAAAATAAATGATCTTCCACGATACGAATAGAGTGGAAAGCTCTATTCCAGCATCTCTTACATGGACACCTAATCTGATTAGGTGTCGATAAATGCGCTTACGCCATGGCTAAGAATTGTCGAACACCTTGATCATACTCAGTGGAATGCAATCTATCTTCAATATGCACACAAGACTTCTCCATCTTATGTATCAAGGTGAGGAAGTAGCAAAAGGCTAATTAGGATAGCTTTGGCACATGGACATAATGACCTTCGAATAGAAAATAAATTGATATTAGTATTCTAACATAGCATGATGAGCTTTGTGTCCATGAATACCATCATGATAACTACATTAATTAACTCGCACAGTGCTGTAAACCAGTAGTAGAATCTGAAAATTCTTATAATGACAATAACTAAGTGATATCTCATTAATGGGTTTGTCACATTCCAAGGATAAGCTAAAGTATATGGAATCATATACTTGTGACCAAGTATATGATTCCATTTTAAAAAATATGACTAATGTTTATGCGAGAAATAGTAACTTGACAGACATTTCTTCAAGATAATGCTCTAACATTCTCTACAAGACGGGGAAGCTTATGAGCATATTTACAATATCTCTCTCTAGTTTAACAAAATAACACAACTATTAGCTCACTATATTTATTATAGATAAATATGATATATATTTTTTATTATACTTAGGGAATCATAATCTAATAAATTATAATTGTTATTATATAATTATATTAATAATTGTTACTTATTTATTTCTTATTTAATATAATATAGTATATATTAGATTATAATTTGTATTAGGGAATCATAATCTAATAAATTATAATTGTTATTATATAATTATATTATATCTTATAGTACTTATTTATTTCTTATTTAATTTAATATACTATATATTAGATTATAATTTGTATTAGGGATTGATAACCCGGGGTAAATTTTAATAAGTTCGTATATAATTATTATAATAATTATATCTTATTTATTTCTTAGGGATTGATAATAATATATTTATTATAATTGATACTTAGGGATTGATACTAATATAATATACTATATATTATTAGATAATTTTAATTGTTATTATTTGTAAATTTCATTATTAGTTGTTCATTAAATTGGAGTTTTTGCCATGGGTTCTTTTTACACCATATAGATTGGTGACAATAAGTGAGCTATTATCACAGAAACTTCTGGTGGGAGTAAAACTAGACTTTTTTTCATAAGATTATAGTGGTGGATAACTATTAGTGAGAATATATCTTTTGTAATGAGAAAACAATTTTTCTTCACGAGTTGTCATCATGGAAGTCAAAACTGAGATAAACTTTTGGTAGTGATGGGTATAAGCTTTTTCCCATGAAAGATGCACTAAATTGGGGCTAATTATTCTAGCCGCAAAAACTAAATAAATAAACACTTGCCCACCCCGCCCCCGCGATAATCTCCTATTTGGGTAAAAGTATAGACGTTCATGTATTTGAGCCCCTCCTATCGGCTCTGCAATTACACCTGCTTATGGTGGAAATAATTCCCCATACCATTTCTTCTTGCAAACTAAAGTGGAAACCATTCCCTCTGTCTTTCCCCTCCCACTCCTGTAGCCAATACCCCCCCTCCCTTCGCCGAAGCAGCTGATCCCCACCTCCTCCAGCTCACGCATAGACGAAATCACCACCCCCTCCCTCGCATACCCAGTGCATCTCCCCCGTTGGTAGTCTAACCGATTTCCCCACACTAACCTCTCCCTCCTGCGTAGCCCCGATTTCCCCACCACCCTTTTGTGCAGCCCTGTTTCCACCAAGTACTTTACTTCACGAGTGGATTTTCTCTTCCTCGCGCCCACCCCGACACCCATTGTTTGTAAGTTATCAATTTCTCCCCTAACCCATGTCATTTTCCATTGAATTTTAGGATTACTTTTCCCATATATCTTGTTGCATTTCAGGCAAATCAGTTTTCGATTAACATGCAATTTGTGGTAGTAATTTATTTCTTGTTATTCTGCTGCATGGATTTTGCCCTGTTTTTTTTATCCCTGATAATGTGCTGCTTAGTTTGGGAAGTGATTAGTACTGCTTGCCTGATTTTCATTATTTCTTGCATGGATTTTGTGATTTTATTTCCATCTATTCTGGGACTAGTTTTGATTGTCCTTCATTTGTGTTTTTTGCCCTTTTTGTAATCGATATAACTGAATTATGCTATCATGAATTCCCTTATGTACCACTGGTTGTCATCTCTTTCTAGAGTAAGTGATTTTCACAAAATCACTAATTGAATACAACAGAGCATATAATGAATGAAATTTGGTTTTCTGTCTATATGGTTAATGATAGCTTTAGGATTTGCTACTACCGGTCCACTACCCTTCCAATTTTTTTTTCCCTTTTCTTCCTATCTTCTGTCTTCTCTGAGATCCCTCAATTCAACACCAGCCCAGACCCCTCTTTCTCCCGTCTACTCTCTCTCTCTCTCTCTCTCTCTCTCTCTCTCTCTCTCTCTCTCTCTCTCTCTCTCTCTCTCTCTCTCATGCTTGCCCCCAAGACCCATAATAGTTAGTACCCAACACACTATTTTTTGCCACAGAGAGGTCATCGAGTCCTACCTGGCTTATGACTCCTTGTTAAATAATTTCCCAAATAACAATACGTGGCAACTGATTTCTAATTTATAGATTTCATACAGAATTTAAGGCATATATTATGTCTTCGCTAAACTAGGGCTCCAACTCCTAGTAGGTATGATCAAAACAATGCTTACAGAAGAGTTGAGATCAGTTGTTGCATCCAGCCCCTTCAAACTCATCCAGCCCCAATTTCTTGCCACTTAATTCATCCCCTAACTCTAGGATATGAATTAAGTCAGTCTTAAATGCATGAATGAGGTTTTTATATTGTTTTATAGCCATTCTCATTCACCATAAAACAGTTTGTGTAGGTCACCACCAATCTTGCAATATTGATGGAAACATTTAACTATGATATAGTAATAGTTTGTTCTCATTATCGCTATATAGAGGGGAAGCCCACTTGCCTTCCATCCACTTAAGTTTATCCCAAAACCAACTGTGGCTCAGTTGCGTAACCCCTCCTAATGGTATATTCCTTTAGTCACCAATATTGTAACATATACAATCTACAATATTGGTAATTGTAGAATTAATATAGGTTATATAAGCTTGTAAGTGATAATACAAAGGCCTCTAGTGTATACAGTACACCTTTTTTGGTCAAAAGGTATTCTTCACCTTTTATATTTGCATTTAATCCATATATTCATTCAGTATTGAAACTTGTTTTCAATGTAATTGAACTTAAATATGGACCCCAGAAAATGCATGTTTCTGCCCTAATTTTAGAATCTGCATCCCCACTGCAGCTGAGAGGCACTACCACTGGATTCCCTGCTTCCTCTATCAATTATGCTGATAAATTATTGCTAACTACTATAATCAATTTTGAATAAGGTAGACTTGAGATTATTCAAAACTGAAATCTAGGCATAAGCCAATAGGGAAGGTTACATTATGCCATGAAATACCTATATAAAAAAAAACATTATGCCATGAAATCCCTTTGTATTTGTTCTCGACACATCAATCAGAACATTGCTTGAATTTTGAATTATGCATGCCCTTACAATCTGGCACCCGCATTTCCAGACTAAAACTCAACCATGTCTTTCATTCTCTTTTTTTTTTTTATCACCTTTTTAACTGGGTATCATGGACTCTTTTTGTGTTCAACAAAACCCATAACTTTTGTCCATATAGATGGCATTAGATTTGCTCATTCATCCATTCATCATCTTTGAATACATACTTTCAGACACATGATTGAGTACCGCTTCAAATATATTGTCTTGTATTTTGCATGAGAATCTCAGACAGGCCATAGAAATTATCTATAATCCAAGCTACTAATTGTGGTTTGTTAAGCTTTGAATAAACCCACTACCAAGCAATACTGGCATCATTGCAGTTGAGGTGGTGGGGATATGAGATGCTTTTAACTATGTTGACTCTTTTTTCTGGTAGGGTTGAATGAATGTATGTTCGCTTGAGATTGTGATAATCAAACTTTTTTGCCTTATCCTTTTGTTCCTCCACTGTCTTTGAGCCTGCTACCTTTTGCTAGTTTAAATGTAATTATAATCCACTCACAACCTTTAAATCTTTGTAAATAAATGCTTTTCAACTCCCCATGGCATGTCACTTCATTCCAAACTAGTCGGTGTATCTGTTGTTGTTACTTTGGGCTATGATAGATTAGCCACAACAATATTGTAGTGTCATAAATTAAATTGATACCCGTTGTGGTATTTCAGAGAAGAAACATTAAAGAGGAATTCCCAGAACTTTGTGATTTATGTAATACAATCCAATTAACATATTTCATGCAAAAAAAACAAGGCACAATTACGTTTAGGCTATACGTTAAATGATATGTAGACTAGGCCTTTACAACACTCAACATTAGCAGTTTTAGCTGTAACAAATCCAAGTTATAAAACAACAGTCAAGTCATAGAGAAGCATCCTTCCAAATGAATTGTTTCTGACAATGATAAAACATCTATGCTGACTAAAGTATAGATCCACTCTTATTCACTTCATTCCATTAGTCAATATCACAACATTTGATAACAACTGCTACCAATAATCTTTATTTGAACACAACCCTCTTTCATATAACTTGTCTATTTCTAACATTTGTGTGCTATCCATCCAAGCTATACTCTTTTCATGACATGTATTGTCACCATGCTCTTTTGAGCATTAAAACAAGAGATAAAAGATGTCCAGCAAGTTTTTCCTGCGGGGAATAATCTCTGCAAAGGCAATCTCTACCACCAGTAAACCAAAACAAGAATCTTATTTAATACGTTAGAAGTAAATATATCAGTATAATATTCCATATTATGGACGATAGCATCCCATTATCAAAAGCGAGTTTACACACTAAGGCTTTTCTATCCCTACAGAACTGGTTTTTATCGTTCCCATCAACATGTACTATTTCGTTGTAATGAGATTAGCTAGATGTTTAGACTTCATAGTTGGCATCAATGAATTTTTCAATATAAATGCACAAATCTTTTTCTCAACAAAATTGGGTTACATGTCTCAATATACTTGAACTTGCAACCATCGTTTGCTGGGAAACCCCTTCAAACTCAGTAGGATTTTACCCAACTAGTGGTAAATTTATTCATCACCCAACTCTAGGATATGTAAATTCAGTCTTGAATCCAATAATATGTGCAATCTCGTGAGCCGTATGCACAATCAGCGGATGGATTATTCGGTCATCCGAATTATTTACGGCACTTGGATGATGATTATGAGCGAGATGAGATGAAGGAGATGTTGAGTGACATTGGAGTTAGGATGTTTATGGATGAGAATGACGACAATGCCTCAAGTGGCCAAGGGAATGATTCTGAAAATTTTTCTGCAATGTGGGAAGATGCAAAGTGCGAGCTTTATACAAACTGTACAAAACATTCCAAAATGTTGTTTATTGTGCGGTTGCTTCACATTAAGTCATTGTGTGGGATGTCAACCAAAGCAATAAACATGGTATTAGACTTATTTAACGAAGTGCTTCCTGAAGGGTCTGCATTGCCGAAGAACTTATATGAAGCGAAATAGTTGAGAAAGGGATTAGGGTTTGAGTATAAGTCCATACATGCATGCAATAATGATTGTGTTTTATTTTGGAAGGAGAACAAGGAGAAACAAGCAAGTCCTGTATGCGGAGAGTTGAAGTGGAAGGGTAAGAAAAGCCTGCCGGTTAAAGTATTGCGATATTTTCCATTGAGACCTAGGTTGCAAAGATTATATATGTATAAGAAAACAACTCATGATATGAAGTGGCACAAGGAGAAAAGAGTTAATAATGACGAATTTATGAGGCACCCAGTTGACTCACTTACGGGGCAATTTTTCGATAATCAATATCTAGAGTTTGGGATAGAAGCTCGAAACGTGCGCCTGGGACTCACAACCGATGGATTCAACCCTTTTGAAAATATGAGTACAAGTTATAGCACTTGGCCTGTAGTGTTGATTTCGTACAATCTTCCATCATGGAGGTGCATGAAGGCGCCAAACTTTTTGTTAACTTTACTTATCCCCTGCCGGAGATCACCTGGGAATGACATTGACGTATACATGCAGCTGTTGATTGAAAAGCTGAAAGAGTTATGGGAAACAAGCGTCAGAACTTATGATGCATCGACGTCAACAACTTTTCAAATGCATGCTGCGGTAATGTGGACGATAAATAACTTTCCATCATATGGGAATATTTCTGTCTGGAGTACTAAAGGAAAGTTAGCGTGTTCGACATGTAATAAAGAAACTACTAGTGAGTGGTTAAAATATTCTCAAAAGTTTTGTTTCATGGGTCATCGACGTTATCTACCAACAAATCATGCATGGAGAATAGAATCCGATAAATTTGATGGGTGAGTAGAGGATAGAATTGTGCCAAATGAGTTGTCTGGGGAAGAGATACTAGAACAATTGGTACATGTGGCAGCGAACAATTTTGGCAAAGGTCGAGGAAAGAACAAGAGAAAACAAGGTGTAGCATAATTGAATAAGACAAAGCGTAGTATTTTTTTGACTTGCCGTATTGGTCGTCCTGCATGTTGGGACATAGTTTGGATGTAATGCACATAGAGAAGAATATTTGTGATAATATACTGGGTACATTGATGAGCATTAATAAAAAGACGAAAGATACGATTAAGACGAGAAAAGATCTTGAGAGAATGGGAATTAAACATAATCTACATTTACAGGTGGAAGCTGATAGGGTGGTCATGCCGCATGCATGTTTTACGATGACAAGGGAGGAGATGATGGACTTCTACAAGTGGTTGCAAGGTGTGAAGCTGTCATATGGTTATGCTTCAAATATCAATAGATGCGTAAGCCCTCATGACTGGAAAATTAGTGGATTGAAAAGTCATGATTGTCACATATTTTTGCAGAAATTATTACCGGTGGGAATTCATGGGAAGTTAACATCTGCCATACATGTCGCCATAACCAAACTGTGTATGTTTTTTAAGGATTTGTGTGCTTGGGTAGTAAAGCTAGATATGCTGTAGAAACTGGAAGAAGACATTGCTACTATATTATGTAAATTCGAGAAGATCTTTCTATTATCATTTTTTGATGTCATGGTCCATTTAGCAATACATTTATCCCGGGAGATAATGTTGGGTGGGCCGGTGTAGTTCTGTTAGATGTATCCAGTTAAAAGATATTTGCGTCGACTGAAGCGCACTATTAGAAATAAAGCCAGAGCTGAGGGTTCAATAGCAGAGGCCTATATACACGATGAATGGTTAACATTTTGCTCTTTATATCTTTGTGGTGTTCAGACATGATTTAATCGTCAAGACCGAAATGCTGATCTTGTTGCTCCGCCTCCTCGTGAGCTATCATTGTTTTCTCAAAATGTACGACCCTTTGGTGCACAAACGGGTTACGATTTACTTGATACAGAGTTGGGTAAAGTTCGGTAGTACGTGCTAAATAATTGTAGGGAGATTGATCACTATCTCAGGTATGTCGTTGTAAAAAGTTTAAATACTTCTAAATTCAACGAGGTTAACTATAACTTTTGTGACATAAAATAATATGATTTTGCACTTATATATAGTGAGCACATGGATAAACTTAAGACAGAAGGCGTAGAGAATATAGTGGCAAGACACAAGGAATAATTATCTCGATGATTTGAACAACGTGTATGAACTAAACTCTATATAATATGTTAGATTATGAAAGTTTTAACTCTAGGTAATATTTAATAAATAACATTATTTCAATTGTTAGATTTTGGGACAACGTGCTCGTGATCCCAGATCTGTCTCTTTTGAATTGTATGCATTGGCTCATGGTCCCTCAAATAGAGCACTTCGATACACTACATGCACAGTTTAAGGTTATAGATTCCATACTCTAGACCGTGAACGTAATAGAAAGACTCAAAATTGTGGTGTGTTGGTCGAGGGAAGTCATGGAACAGATGATATTGATTATTATGGTATCATTTGTGATATTATCGGATTAAAATATCTAGGTGGATCTATAACGTATGTCTTTAAATGTGATTGGTGGGATCTAGGCGGTGGTCGGGTTTTGATCTAATGAAAAGTGCTGATGAAGATAGTGGAGAGATAACTTGGTGAGTCGTACAAAACTTCATCTCTTGAAATATATATGAAGTAGGAACGAGTGCAGATTACGATACTAGTGGAGATGAAAATGACACTCCGAATGTAGAGGCCTACCAGGAAGATGGAGGGGGTATTAACTTATTTGTTGACCTCGATGCACTCGAGTTGCTCCCCTTATGTAGAGATGACGTCCCACTCATTCATCTCTATCCGTCTGTATTAAATGATCATTCAATTCAAGAAAGTGAGAAAGAAGAAGAAGAGTCAAAAGAAGAAGAAGAGTGAAAAGAAGAAGACGAAGAAGAATACAGGAGGAAAGTGGATAAGGAGGACGAAGAAGAGGTTGATGATGGTGACGAAGATGTTATAGAGAGAGATTCTGAAACAAGCATGGAAAATACATCCGAAGATGAAGACTAAAAGTACTAAAAACTTTATTCATATAGGTGAGTATAGAATTTTATAATAATAATTAATTTCATTTAATTAAATCTTTTTGGTATATATAATTAATTTCAAGTATGCCGCCAAAAAGACAAAGAAAAAATGTGCCTCCTCCACCAAGTCCAAGGCCCGAACCCATTGAGGACTCCCCACCTGAGGAGTCCATTCCTGAAAATGAAGTTAACACTACAGAGAACGATGCCCAGTCGACACCTACTAGTAAGGAAATGTCGTTGATAATTAGTTATATAATTAACACTTTTGTCTCAATAACTATATAGCTACAAAAATTATACTATTATCTATATTAGTTGATGCATCCGCTCGTCGAGGTCGTGGCTATACACACGGCATCTCACTTGAGAAAAATCGAAGGTATGGCAAACTGAAAGTCACAAATCTTAACAATTCCACTGGAGGAGTAGATGATAGTGCAGCAACGTTTTTGAAATTCCCAACGTACCCCTGTAAAACCACAAAATTGTCTACCAATTTTCTTGAACAAATAGGTTAGATCTCAATTGTCAAGATTATGAAACGAATTAAATACTTTAAAATAAATAATCAAACTTGCAAAACACAACGATTGGTTACGAAGGGAAACCCTTTAAAGAACTCTTTAAAGGTAAAACCCTACGGGGCAGCCAAACCCAGGAAAGTCAATCTTATTATTTGAAGAACAATTACAAGCAATAATCAATTACAAAACCTTTGCAATTCGACTCTCTTACTTGCCTAGACAAACGACCCGTTTGTCTTCTACCGCAGTAGCAGCCAGAACCTCTGGCGATCTTCAAATGTTGACCTCCCTTCTGGAACTCCAGAGGCTGAAATCCAATCGATGTTGCTTCGCACTCAAAGCATGATCACATTCAAGAAGATATGAAAAATCCCATGAAAATTCTCAAGTGAATTTTCTCTCATAAACACACTGAATATCCTCTGTAAAATTCGTGGCTTGAAGTCCTTGAGGAGATACAAAACCGAGTCCCCTTTAAATAGAAGATCTAAAAACAGTTCTAGTTGCAGTAGGACTCTGCTGACGGTTAGCAACAGACGCGAAAACGCGTCCCGACGGACTGCTAACACTTCGGGATAACTTCTTCTGATATAGACTGAATTCTGTTCCGATTTCTTCTGGATAAGTGTACTGCTAACAGAACTCGATTTTGACTTCAGGAACTTATCTAAACAACTCCTAATATTTCTAGATAGACTCAACATTGTTTAAACATAAATCAATAATTATTTTTACATTCATCTAACAATAATAAATAAAATGATAAGATAAGCCTTATCATTTACTCATCTAATCCTAGCCAACTTTTTTGCCTTTACAATCTCCCCCTTTGGCGGATTGGTGACAAAACCAACTTGATGAATGTCTTGCATATACAATCTTCCCTTTGGTGGATCGGTCACAAAACCAATTTGATGAATGTAGTGTGTACCTAAGATAGAAACAACCAGCAGACCAAGATCTCGTGAAAAATATCTTAATACAGTTATGATAAGAAATGACATAGAACATTCATTGAAACTAGTCCCAATAATAATCAAAGGTTAGATGTAATGTAAACCGACAAAAAGAAAGTGTTCTAGTCATCATCAATAACCATGTTCAATACTTAGTCCTCCCCCTCAATATTCTGCTGCTCCCCATTTTTATTTTCAGCAAAGTCATCATCAATAACCATGTTCAATACTTAGTTCTCCCCCTCAATATTCTGCTGCTCCCCTTTTTATTTTCAGCAAATTCATTAAACTCCCACTTACTCAAACTCCCCCTAAATTTCACAATATCAAGATATTCCAATTTGTTTATCTCCCCCTTTTTGTCACTAATCTGACAAGACACAAAATAGAATAAATATCTTATGTGAGTCAATATGAAGATACTAAGAAAGACATGATGAATAACTCACATGTGTCTCAATTTTTCATGGATTAAATGCACATGATGTGTGAGCATGAATGCATGTTTAAACAATGAGCAAATGATTGAGACAACTTGGTTGAGACAAAAAAACAAACACTTGGTGGGCATTCCATGAAAACCGAATGACAAAGGCTAAGGACCCACTCAAAAACCGTCCTCAATACATGCAAACAAAATGCTCAACTGAGCAACCATAGTGATTTCAACGCAACCCAATCACATATAATGAATAGCCCCTCATAAATCGGCTGAAAAACATATCAACCCTAGAAATTTCAGAAGACCGAAAAACATATAAGCCTTACCTTGATTAGGATGCAAAGATGAGTAGAACTGGATGATCTTCAGAATTTCAAAAGTCTAACTAGTGATATGAGTGAATGAAGGATTCGGTTGGGTCTCAAAAGAGGAAGAAATGTGTGAGAGAGCTGGGCGACGTGCAAAATAAGAGAGAAAGGGGGTGGGAGATCGGCGCATGTATGAGACACAAGAAGGAAAAACATAAGGCACATAAGTGCCGTGTGCCTAGGCACGTGCCCGAGGAAAAAGAGTCCCACTGGGACTACTGCAACACTAGCATAAGTGACCAAAAAACACAGATTTAGGCTCATATCTCAAACAAACCAAAAAAAAAAACTTCATATTTTTATTTCTGTATTTATTTTATAGAAACCAGAATAAATAGAGATTAGTAAAAATGAAAACAACAAAAAAAAATTTATTTTTTATTTTTTATTTTATAAAAAGCAATAGGGCAAGTAACATGCCTAAATGCATCTTAGTTCAAACATAGTGTAACTCACAAAACAAATTCAATAAAGTACACCCTTTTATTTGCAACAATCACTATGGATATTCACTCCTCATAAGATCATCAATGTCAAAGTTCATGTGAGTGTGTGAGTGAGTATACTTATAACATAGCATTTTTATGAACTCCTTTCTTCAATGTATATATATATATATATTTTTTGAATACCTTTATTCATGAAAGATTGCTTCTTATAGATGCTCACAAGAGTTTGTTGCTTCACCTTAAAAGTCAAACTTTATGCTAGGGCCTAGATACATGAGCATCTCCTCCAAACACTAGTTTGCACAATCCCCTTTTTTAAGTCCATTTTTGTTGCTCATCTTTTTCCATAATGATTAGAGCAACGATTCTTTCTATAAGGGCTTAAGGAGATAGATCCGTGTAGGGTGTTTGTCTTTTTCCACAATGAATTAACACCGACTTTTTCTATATGGATCACTCTTTGTGTTTGGCAAGAAGAGAGCTCTTTATTGATGTACTAGGTTCAACTAGTATTAGTCAATTCAAGATATGAACTCTCTCTTTGATGAGCATCTCATTAAATGATGTGAACTTTAATTATAAAAAACATACATATAAGTTTCTCACTGTGCATTGAAAATGAACTTTGCCAAGATAATCCATAGGGTTAGTATGCACAAAGTGAATTGCACAAAGTAGAGAGATGCATAGGTTCAGGAATTTATTAAGTGAGAACACAAATGCTCAAACTTTGACATATCAAGCATGCACTTTCCTTAAGGAAAAGTTTTGAACCAAACCAGAATTTTTTTATATTATATTTTTCTTATTTAAAACTGAAAAACAGAAACATAAAACAAAACAGAAAAATAAAATGCATGTCCTAGGCTAATGCAATAATATAACGGATGCAAGAACATGCAAGTAATCCTATCCATTAATGTGACATGGCATCCTCTTTGACCACCCATTTTGCTTTAAATTTTGGCCTATTCTTTTTGTCAACATCACTTTATATGATCTTTTCTTTATTTTGAAAGCAAAAATCTGCTATTTCACCAATTTTGAGATTTAAAATTTTGATTTGTTGACTCATATCACAAACTTGATTCTTTAGACTATTTCCTTTCCTTTTTAGATTTCTTTCACATCCATTTTTCTTCACTTTATTCAAGTTAAAGCAATTTGGTCTTATATGACCAACAACACCACAATAATGACAAGTAGGAATAAACTTACCTTCGGACTTACCTTGTTTGGGCTTCTTTGTCATTGATCTATCATGTGAGGCTCTTGGAACATGAGTTGTAGACACGGCCTTCTTTGGAGTTTCCTCATCTTGACTTCCTTTAACAAAAATGATATCTTTTGATGAGGTGGCAGCGGATGATGAGTCTTTAAGTTCCATACCTTGAGAAGTCATATACCCCAAACCCGTGCGATCACAACTAGATTTTTGAATACTCAACATCTCTTCTAATTTTTGTGTTGCTGTTTTTTCTTGAACCTTTTCCAACTCTTTTTCTAATGCAATTTTTTGATCCCTTAATCTTGCTATTTCAATATCAGAAATTTTGAATGCCTCAAACAAGTTATTTTTCTCACTCTCCATATTAGTGAATTTCTTGTACAGCTTCTTGTTGAGTTTCTTTAATTTGATCACTTCTTCACACACATCATTGTAAGCTTCTTGTAAACTCAACTCATGATCATCCACAACTAGAGCAACCTCCGAATCACTATTGCCATCATCACTTTCAGATTTTGTTAGCTCAATATCAGAAAAATCATTAATAACAGTAGAAAAAGCCACAAAAGTACTGTCATAATCAGATGATGAACTTGAAGTTTCAGATTCTGAACTATCACTAAGTGTGACATTCAATGCTTTTCCTTTGCTTTTCTTGAAATTTGGACATTCAATTCTTATATGACCATAACCAGAACATTCATGACACTTTATTTTATCAGATTTTTCTTTATTCCATTTTTCAAAATAATTTTTCTTTGCAGAAAATTCTCTACCTCTTTTTTCCTTTCCACTATACTTTTTATTAAACATGAATTTTCTGAACTTTCTTACTATGAGATCTATATCCTTATTGTTAAGATTTTCTTCATCAGAAAAATCATCTTGATTTTCTTCTATAGTTTTTAAGGCAATAGACTTACCTTTTTTTACTTGAGGAAGCGAAGATTCATACGTTTGTAAAGAACCCACCAATTCTTCTACCTTTATTGCATCAAGATCTTTACTTTCTTCAATAGCGGTAACTTTGGGTCGAAATCTTTCAGGTAAAGACCTTAGAATCTTCCTCACGATCCTTGAATCCTCCACCTTCTCGCCGAGATTAAACCTGGAATTCACAATATCATTCAGTTTAGCATAAAAATCATTAAAATTTTTGTCTTCCAACATTTTAATCTCTTCAAATTTTGAGGTTAGCATTTGCAATTTCGAATTTTTTACTATTCTTGTGCCTTCATGTGTAACCTCCAAAATATCCCAAGCTTCTTTAGCAATCTCACACATGGAGATTCTTTTAAATTCTTCGGAGGATACCGCCATGAAAATAGCGTTAAGTCCTTTGCTATTCAAATTGCAATTGCTAATTTCATCTTTTGTCCAAGCATCTATAGATGTCTCGGGTTTAGTCCATCCTCGTTCAACCAAATGCCATACACGTTCATCCAAAGACTTGAGAAAAGCCCTCATACGAACTTTCCAATAAGCATAGTTTTCCCCATCGAAGTATGGTGGAACGTATAATGACGTCGACATGATCTACAAGGGCACGGATCACACTCGAATGAGTGAACCACGCTCTGATGCCAATTGAAATTCCCAACGTACCCCTGTAAAACCACAAAATTGTCTACCAATTTTCTTGAACAAATAGGTTAGATCTCAATTGTCAAGATTATGAAACGAATTAAATACTTTAAAATAAATAATCAAACTTGCAAAACACAACGATTGGTTACGAAGGGAAACCCTTTAAAGAACTCTTTAAAGGTAAAACCCTACGGGGCAGCCAAACCCAGGAAAGTCAATCTTATTATTTGAAGAACAATTACAAGCAATAATCAATTACAAAACCTTTGCAATTCGACTCTCTTACTTGCCTAGACAAACGACCCGTTTGTCTTCTACCGCAGTAGCAGCCAGAACCTCTGGCGATCTTCAAATGTTGACCTCCCTTCTGGAACTCCAGAGGCTGAAATCCAATCGATGTTGCTTCGCACTCAAAGCATGATCACATTCAAGAAGATATGAAAAATCCCATGAAAATTCTCATGTGAATTTTCTCTCATAAACACACTGAATATCCTCTGTAAAATTCGTGGCTTGAAGTCCTTGAGGAGATACAAAACCGAGTCCCCTTTAAATAGAAGATCTGAAAACAGTTCTAGTTGCAGTAGGACTCTGCTGACGGTTAGCAACAGACGCGAAAACGCGTCCCGACGGACTGCTAACACTTCGGGATAACTTCTTCTGATATAGACTGAATTCTGTTCCGATTTCTTCTGGATAAGTGTACTGCTAACAGAACTCGATTTTGACTTCAGGAACTTATCTAAACAACTCCTAATATTTCTAGATAGACTCAACATTGTTTAAACATAAATCAATAATTATTTTTACATTCATCTAACAATAATAAATAAAATGATAAGATAAGCCTTATCATTTACTCATCTAATCCTAGCCAACTTTTTTGCCTTTACAGCTTTCCTCCTATATTGGTACAGTAGTCAGAGCTTATGCTCCATTTTATATGCGCTCATGGCAAGATGTGCCGAATGAGATTAAGGAACACATTCAGAGTCGTGTGCTGGTAAGTTTACTTTGACAGTTCATTTTTATCACTAGATTAGTATATCATATTTTTTACGTAATTAATTTATAATTAGGATGAATTTGACCTCGACTTTGGTCGTAGCGAGGATTTGAGAACTGTGATTGAGTTAATGGCTACACTATTCCAACATCACAAGGGATGACGTCACGACCACTTCAAGAAGTTTGAGACGTTTGAAGAGGCTGCACAGTCACCTTTCCAGCAGATGAAGTTAGATGACTATATAAAGTTTTGTGATCTTTTTGCATCTCCAGAATATCAGGTATTCTAGATTTATTTTCATTAATTATTTACATTAATATTTGTTATTTATCTTATACGTATATATATTATATATATTACAGTTAACATTCTTAATGTGCATTTGTAGCATTTAAGTTCTACAAATGCACATAATAGATCCGCTCTGACTATTCACCATCGTGCTGGTTCAAGATCATTCCATCGTCTTATTGAAAAAATGGTAATTAATAAACTATATAATTCATTTATTTTCCAGTTATTCTTTTATATAAGTACTAACACTATCTGTTCAAATTTGCTAATGTCGTTTTGTTAGAAACTTGATGATCCTAAAAACTTTTCCCTCGTTCATGTTTATGCTGCTACTCACACTAATGAGCATAGTGAGTGGATGGATCCTACCGCTGCAATTAATTATGTAAGCGGTGTTCCTTTTGTTAAATAAATTATGCAACATATGATTAAATTCTTTTTTATTTGTATTTCTTTTAATACATTACTTATTATGTGTTTTGATCTTTCAAACTGCAGGAAAAAATGATGGAGATACAGTCAGCTTCCAAGGAATCCTCTACTAGTGACATAGATATTTTCACACAAGTGCTCGTGCCCAACTCTAGTATGGCAAGAGGTTTGGGACGATCTTTCAAGCATTTCAGTTCATCCTCCTCAACCTCATCGACTTCACAAATGAATAGTCTTGGCAAAGAGTTAGAAGCTGCACGATGCAAGAATGAGTATATGAGGTCCAGACAGCAAAAGTTGGATTCCCTCTTAGAGCGACAGTCTCATTTAGAGACGTGTTTGCAAGACCAACAAAGAGACTAGGAGGAAAGAATACATAGTGAGGTCCAAGAGCAACTGCAGCGGGAGATGATGCTGCAAATGGAACGTGTTATGTCATTGTAACAGAATCGTGGTGGACGAGGAAAGAAAAAGAAACAAATTTCATTAGTGTATTAAATTTTTAATATCTACTTGGAAAACAGTTGCAAACATTGTTGGTTGTGAAATATGTTATGTGATACAATTGGTATAATTGGTATGTTTATTAATTGGATGAGTTTAGTATTTCTGATATGTATGTTCAAATGTAAATAAAATACGTTTGAACAATTATCAAAATTCGAACACACGTTCGAATGTAATCACACAAAATTATAACATAACGTTCGAACATTTACACCGACAAATGAACATTACATTCGAATGTTTAAGCGTTTAACATTTCAAACCTTCGAACTTACTTATTGGGTTCAAACTCTAATTTCTTAACATTGGAATGAACATCCGAATGTTATAATATGCACGTTCGGACATTGGTTCATTTACGTTGGAATCTAAATTCAAACGTAATGTTTGAACTTATAAACGTTCGAACATAAATATGATACGTTCGAACTATAATCAACAAACGTTACCTGCTCTGATTCAGATGTCAATTTGTCTAGTTTACGTTTGAACATTATATTTTTCATTCGAACATAATATTCTATGACAGATTCTAACTGTCACAGAAAAGTAAACGTCCGAACGTCATTTCAAATGGCACATCACAAATCGTCACTAAAAATATTTTTAGTGACGCTTGTACAGTAAACTATCACCATATGTATTCTATGACACACATTTTGTGACGGTGGTGGTGATGGTTTATAACCGTCACCTAATGTATTTTGTGATGTTTTTTTCATTTCTTGTGACAGTTTCATCTATCACTAAATCTAATTTTTGTTGTAGTGCCTATAGATGCCCGCAATTCTTAAGGACGATTTGCTGGACAAAAAGGCCTTGAGAATCTTCAACTCAATATTCTGCAGATAAATTTTTAAAATTGATCCCTGGTTTTCATTTGGTCCCTAATTTTCTGTTTGGTCACTAGTTTTCTGTTTGTTTTGTGCTAAGCGGTGAAGAGCTCAGCTTGGAGAGATAGGCGGCTCGACCACATTAGGTGAGAGCATGAAACTCATCTTTGGCAGGAGGTGTACTCGGCCGCATTGAGTGTGAGAGTGGATTGTTGCTTTGGAGGGAGATGTACTCTACTTTATTAGGTGTGAGCACGGAACTTGATTTTGAGTTGGTTTTTTTGTGTAGTTGTTTGCCTGAGAGATTGTTTATTGTTAGCAAAGAGTACATATTTCTATGATTGGTTTTTTGTGTATATTTTTGTGGTCGTTTTTGTTATTGTTGGTAGTAGTGGATTTTCTACCCCTTGGTGTAAATTGTTGTTAGTGTTGTTGTTTTGTTGTTGGTGTTGTAGTAACATGTGCTTAAGTGGTTAGGAAGCTTGTCAACTCTCTGGGTCCACATTAGGTTGTTGCTGAGCCCATCGTCTCGTTCCCAAAGGAAACCCGCGTGATGCGGTTGTGGAGCTCGATGGCTAGTTCCCATAGGTAACTCGCTGGCGACAGTTGTGGCACAAGCATAAACACTCAGCATTTACCGGAGAAGATGTTGTGCTCATATTACTATCCAGGAGAGAGAGTTCAGGCAATCTAGAGAGTTGCCCTCCTGTTAAGTGCCTAGGAGGTTGGGCAGTCCTTGACCTTTCTTGCCTATTTGCTTGTCATGAAAGAGGTCAAGCAATCTGATAACTTGTCCTGCTTGTTGCCTCTTAGCGAGATGTGAGTAGTATTGGGTGGTCCCTGACCTTTCCCTTTTTCATGGGCACCACGAGTCTTTGGACTCGTTATTGGTGTTTAAGGGTGGCGTGGTCTAATGACTTCCGCCCCTTTTTTATATAGCACTGTGAGTTGTTTAGGCTCATCATTGGTGTTTAAGGGGTGACATGGTCTAATAACCTCCACGCCATTTTTACATGGCACCACAAGTTGTTTAGGCTCGTCATTGGTGTTTAAGATTAGCGTGCTCTAATGACCTCCAAGCCCTTTTTACATGCACTGCAAGTCATTTAGGCTCATCATTAGTGTTTAAGAATGGCGTGGTCTAATGACTTCCGCACCCTTTTTATATGGCATCGTGAGTCATTTAGGATCGTCATTGGTGTTTAAGGGTGGTGTGGTCTAATAATGACCTTCGCACCTTTTTTACATGGCACCTCGAGTCGTTTAGGCTCATCATTGGTGTTTAAGGTGTGGCATGGTCTAATGACCTCACACCCTTTTTCCTAGGTATCACGAATTTTTGGACTTGTCATTGGTGTATAGAGGAATGCTCGACCACACTGTTGTGGCAAGAGGGTGAGTTCAATCACCCTAAGATATTTTCACCAAAAACCAAATAGGTTAATTTAATACAAATTACAAGTTTGAGATTTGTAAACCTAAACCGTTCCACTAGAGTGTGGTGAAGATTACTGAATCACAAGCGACGCCCGCGAGCAACCATGCTCTAGCGTTGATGAAGCCTGGGATGCTCGTGATACTAACCGGTCTATTCTGATTACAAAAAACTGAGATACTCAAGTGGAACCTGAAATGGGCTTTGTAGTCGGTGTTTTGTACCACACGAGTGATTTCTAGTGAAGTATATTCCTGAGGCGTACAAACACTAGGTTTCTCATGGAACCTTGAGGAGCTCTGGTGGATAAAATCTTCATAAACCAAACCTATTAGTAAAAATTAAAATATAAAGTTTGAGAGAGACAAACCAGAATTCTTTTGTCATCGTTTTCCATTTTTCCTTATTGGAATTGTTTGCTAATGAATTGTTTTTGTTTAGGGAAGTTGTCTGCCTTTTTGTAGCAATGGAGATTGTTTGTTTTTGAATGAGTCTCTCTATTTTTATATTTTATTTTTTATATTTTTTAATTTTTGAGCAAGTAGCTAGGGGCGAGCGATTGTAGATGCATACATTGTGAAGTAGTAACCTGTCACAAGAAAAGTGAGTCACAGTGGGTGGGCAAAGGAGCTTGCCCACCGTATGATTAATCACAGTCGAGCTGGGGAGCTTGCCCACTGTATAGTTGTGAGTTCGCGACTCACCAATAGAAGTCTGCTGCGACTAGTAGTCACTGCCCATGACGGGCAATGCCTAGGAGGAATTATTGCCAACTACATGGTCGAGGAGGGTGGTGAGGAGTTTCCTCCATTGACAAGGAGCTTCCATGGCCAATGAGGGTGGTAAAGTAGATTATCGTAGAGAGTAGGCAGTCAAATAGACCACTATGCAGGGGAGGTGGTCGAGGAGACCATCGGTGGCCGAGATGCCTGTGACCCAAGAGGGTGGTAGTGCAACTCTTGCCCACTCGTGTGCTTGGCGAGCTAAGGAGCTCGTCATTATGGCAGGGCATCGAGGCCAAAGAACACCTTGTCGATGATAGACATAGCCGAAGGTCCCCGGGTTGGCTGCTAGTAGCCCCCACCAGTCCACGCTGAGAGGGTGAGGTGGGACTTAAATGTGTGCATGCCCCATGCACACACTTCTTGAGGCAAATGTTGCCTCTGTGGTCGGCACCACTTTGGCGATGACATATGTCACCGTAGGTCCCGGTGGTGACCATCAGGACCTCCACTTGCTGCCATGAGTCTTACTAATGCAAGTCATGTGCAAGGCCTTCATGGCCAAGACACTGCCTTGCACGATCGTACCAGTCGCGGACGGTCACCATGGAGATAGTGAGTGGGCGAGAAAGTGCCAACAGGGTGCATGTTACATGTGTGCGGCCGTTGTGACAGGTGCCACATCCGTAGGGGTGGTCAAGGACCGCCTTGGAGGTGCCTGAGGTCGTCGGCAGTCCACTTGTGACCATTGACATCTCTGCTGGCCCCATGATAGTTTAGGCTGAGTTGCCCTCACCGTGCATCCAACCTATACCGTGCATCGCATGGGCCCCACCTCCGTGGGGAGGGGTGGTCAGGGACTACCCCGATAAGGAGGATGTAGAGGGTGCCGGCAGTCCACATGGTGGCTATTAATGCCTCTGCTGAGCCCATGCAGGGCTGGGCCAAGTGGCCTTCTTGGGTGCACGAAATGCACTCATTCTGCACCATGCATGCCATGCACAATCGAGATGTCCCTCAATGCACTCACACTTTAAGTGTACAGTGCATGTGGCGAGACTCTCTTTGTGTGGTGTGTTGGGGGCATTTTTAAGTGCAAAGTGTATGTCCCACTTTGTGTCATCGCCCTTTAATTTTCAAATGACAATATTTATAAAAATAAGAGTTGTTAAGTTGAGAGCAATTATCTAAGGGAAGTTCTATCTGCATGTTTGGGGATGATTTTGTAGTGACGAAATCAAATAATTGGTGCAGGGTCGAGGAACTTATCTGATATTTTTTGGAGAAGATCTCATGAGTTGGAGAATCATCCTCCTACCTTTACTAGAAATAATGAAAAATAAGATCTCATAGACGACGCCAATTGTTAATGCCTTAATTTGCATAACAGACCCGAAGGGAGGAAAAAGTCATATCCAGCCCATGATGATGATTCAAGCTTCGATATGAAGCTTTTCACATTCATCTATAAAATAAATAATAAATAAGCAAATAAAAGTAAATATATAGAGAGATACAAGGATTTACATGGTTTAGCATAATGTCTACGTCCACAGATTGTTTGGGGTGAAATTCACTATAATGGATGATTTTATAATCTCTCATGGCCTCATATATCTCACAATACAATGGAGAAATTCAGTCTAAGTATAGACAAGTTGTGGTGAGTCTGAGCATAGAGACCTTCTATGGAGAGAGCTTGTGTGTAGAGAATTTGTGGAGAGTCTCTGTCTTATATAGAGGGTTATTTCCTTGAAGTGATTGGATTCAACTTACCTTGTAAAACTTTTTTCCTTTTAGAAGTCTGAGTCCATTTCCTTTTAGGAATCTGAGTCTATTGTCCCATCTCTTCTTGGCTTTATCTCTTGATTTTCGATCTCATCCAAAGACTAAATTATAGGCTGCTAATTTGACCCATACAATATGTATTACTATATTATAAACTATATATTACTATATATATATAGTTACTATATTATAAATTATTTTATATATAACTATATTATATAGAACTATACCATATTTACTATATAGTTAATATATGTATAGTTAGTAAGCTATAACATATAGTTAGTAATATATTTAGGACAGGCAATAGGGTGGTTATGTCGCATGCTTGTTTTATGATGACAAGGGATGAGAGGATTGACTTTTGCAAATGGTTGCAAGATGTGAAGTTATCAAATGGTTATGCTTCAAATCTCGGTAGACGCGTGAGCCCTGATGGATGGAAAATAAGTGGATTGAAAAGTCATGATTGTCATGTATTTTTGCAAAAATTGTTACCAGTAGGAATTCATAGGAAGCTAACTTCTAATATACGTGTCGCCATACTTGAACTCTAAATATTTTTCAAGGATTTGTGCTGTTGGGTAGTAAATCAAGATGTGTTGCAGAAGATGGAAGACAACATTGCAATAATATTATAAAATTTGAGTAGATATTTCTACCATCATTTTTTGACGTAATGGTTTATTTAGCAATACATTTACCCTGAGAGGTACTGTTAGGTGGACTGGTGCAGTTTCGTTGGATGTATCCAGTTGAGAGATATTTGGGTATACTAAAGCGCACTGTTAGGAATAAAGCCTGAACTAAGGGGTCAATAGCAAAGGCTTATATACACGATAAATGGTTGACATTTTGCTCTCTATATCTCTATGGGGTTGAGACACGCTTTAATCATGAAGAGCGGAATGTTGATTTTGCTGCCCCTCGCCATCGTGTGCTATCAGTGTTTTCCCATAACATACGACCATTGGATGAACAAACAGGGTACGACTTAATCAGTGGAGAGTTAGCAAAAGCTCGATAGTATGTGTTGAATAATTGTTGTGAGATTAATAACTATCTCAGGTATGTCAATCCATATTTAGAATAATTCTAATTAATATATATTCTATTAAAGTACCACTATATCGAAGGTGAGTCAAATATTATATTCTTTTTACTTTTATATAGTGAGCACATGGACAAACTTATGACTGAAGGTGTAGAAGATATAGAGGCAAGGCACAAGAAGAATTTCCAAGATGGTTTGAACAACACGTATGCATTTAAATGTTCGGTATAGTAGAATATTTGGTAACCAATTTAATTTACAGTAACTTTGTAAATTTTTGTTACTATTTCACTTGTTATATTTTGGAACAACGTGCTCATGATCCAAAATCAATTTTTGTGGAATTGTATGCATTGATCCGTAGTCCTTCAAACAGAGCACCTCGATATACTATATGCACGATTTGAGGTTATAGGTTCCATACTATGAACCATGAACGTAATTAAAAAATTTAAAACTATGGTGTGTTGGTTGAAGGAAGTCGTGGAATGGAGGATATTGACTACTATAGTGTCATATGTGACATTATTGGACTGAAATACCTGGGCGGAAATGTGACATATGTATTTAAATGTGATTTGTGCAATCTAGGCGGTGGTTGGGTATCAATACATAGGGATAGTCACTTTACGAGTGTCAATACTGCATGTAAATTATACGAAGATGATCCGTTCGTATTGGCTCGTCAAGCGACCTAAGTCTATTACTTGATTGATCTAATGAAATGGGCCAATGAAGCTAGTGGAGAGATAACTTGGCGAGTCGAATAGAAGTTTGTTCTTTAGAATATTTATGATGTAGGATTGGTAGTGGATCACAATTGTAGTGGAAATGAATATGACACTCTGAATATAGAGGCCTACCAGGGCAATGGAGAAGGTATTAATTTATATGTTGACCTTGGTGCACTCAAACTAATACCCTTATGTAAAGATGATGTCCCACCCATACATCTCGACCCATCCGTATTAAATGATCATTCAGTTGAAAATTCTGGCAAAGAAGAAGAAGAAGAAAAAGATGAAAGTACTAAATGTTTTATTTACATAGATTAGTTCTAAACTAGTTCATAATTATTTCTCAATGTTTCATAATTATTTCTAAACTAGTTCACTAAAAATAATAATGCTTTCAAGGATGCCACCAAAACAACAACGAAGAAATGTGTCTCCTCCGCCAAGTCCCAAACTGGTTGAAGACTCCATTCCTGATCAAGTTGATACACAAGAGACAGATGGCCAGTCCACACATACCAGTAAGGAAATTCTTGCTGATAATTAATTATATTTGAATACTTGGGAAGATTGGTTTTAATAATTTTAAATATATCAGCTAATGCCTTGTCACATCGCAATTGTAGCTTAACATGTGGCTTGGCTCTAGAAAAAAAAAATAGAAGGCATGGCAAAATCAAGGCTAACATCCCCAATAACTCTACTGGGTGTGTGGATGATAGTGTGGCATCACTTTCCTTCTATGTCGGAACACTAGTCTGAGCTTATGCAAATTTTATGTGCAGTCTTGGTGAGATGTTTTGAATAAGGTTAAGGATCATATTTGGAGTCATATATTGGTGAGTTTCTATACCTTAGTGTTTTTAGAGATGTTATAATATAATATTTTTGATGCAATTCACTTCTTAGGATGAGTTCGACCTAAATTTTGGCCGTAACGAAGAAATATGAACTGTGAATGAGTTGATGGCTAAATTATTTTGGCATCAAAAGGGATGATGTCATGACCACTTCAAGAAATTTGAGACGTTGGAAGAGGCTGCTCAATGCCCTTTTCAAAAAATGAAGTTAGACAATTGGAGGAAGTGTTGTGATCTTTTCACAAGTTTAGATTATCAAATATTCTAGATTTTTCCCCTATAACTTATTTACGTCTATATTGGTTTCATAGATTAAATTTAATATTGTTAATTTCTCTTGTGGCACTTAAGTTCTATCAATGCGAAGAATAAAATATCTTTGATAATCCACCATCGCACTGGTTCAAGGTCATTCCAATGCGTTGTCGAGAAAATGGTAATTACTTATTAAAATTTAGTCATTTTTATCATATTCATTATTTAAGTACTAACATTATTTTTCAAAATTATTAATATGAATTTGTTAGAAATGCAATGATCCTGAAAGTTTCTCCCTCATTCATGTCTATGCTGCTAGTCACACTAAAGCGCACAATTAGTGCATTGATTCTGTCACCAAAAATAATTATGTAAATGAGGTCTTTTGTGTGAATAAATTATGCCAACATGTGAATGGATATTATGTTTTCTTATTAATATGTTACTTATTGTATGTTTTCTTCCTAATTATTATAGGAAAAAATGATTGAGCTGCAGTCAACCTCTGAGGAATCTTCTCCTAGTGACATCAACTATTTACACAGATCTTTGGAACCAAGTCTGTTTTGGTTAGAGATTTGGGACGTTCTTTCAAACATGTCAGTTCATCCTCGACGGCCTCGATTTCATAAGTTAATAATCTTACCAAGGATGTACACACAGCACGCCAAGAAATTGAGCAGATGAAGTCGAGACAGCAAGAGTTGGAGGCTCTCTGATCGCAACAATCCAATTTAGAGGCGCATTTGCAGGAGCGAAAAAGAGACCAAGAGGAAAGAATACGCATTGAAGTTCAAGAGTACAAAGGAAGATGTTGGTCCAGATGGAGCGTATTATATCATTACAGCAGGATGGCAATGGGTGAGAAAAGAAGAAGAAATAAATCCTATCATTGTTCAAAACTTTTGTCCTCTAATTTTGCAACTTTCTAAAACATTTTCATTAGATGATACTATTTGTGGTGTAATATGATATAATTTATATGCTTTCTAATTTTATGAAATTATTAGTTCTGATCAGTAGGTTTGAATGTAATTGAAGAACGTTCGAACATGGCTTTACATTTGAATTAACGTTCAAACATAATTACACAGACGTGCGATAAATACATTTGAATGAAAAGTATGACCTTTGAACGTATATACCCAAATAATCAAACTCATTTTTTTACAACCGAACAAAATTTCTTAACGTTCAAATGTATATATTAACCATCCGAAAGTTTAATTTTTGATGTTTGAATAATTACCCAAGGAAAACTCTTCTTTCAGGCATTGTTGCACACCGAAGCTGACATGGAATGTGATTTAATGAAACGGTGCGCATGGGTGAGGCAAGGGAGACGAAATTAGAATTGCTTTGTAGGAAGGGATTGAAACGGCCTGTTTTGATTTTTTAACCCTTCGTTGGCTCTTTGCTATGCTTCATCCAGCTTCTTCAACAAGCTCAACCTCCAACTCAATCTTATCCATCCTACAATCAGCCACTCTCTCTACAACAACGTTGCTCGTCGCAGTCTCTCCTCCGGTACTTTTCTTTTCACAACTTTTGTATTTTTCTTACTTTAGCCACCCACTAATTGGTTTCGAGGATACCATTGATATTGATGGATTTTTTTTTAAAAAGGTGTTTGGTTGCTGAGAAAACACTATGGAAGTATAGAAACCGAAAGCTTTGGTCTTTCTCGGAAAAATGATTTAAGTTTTGATTAGGTAGTATCTTCTAAAAAGAATGAAGTTTGATTTTGTTCTTTTCCGGGAATATGAGAGAAACTACTTTACAGGACCAAATTGCTGTATTAATCTCACTTTAGAGGTTGAAATCCGAATTGCTACTTCATCTTGGATAATTGAAAAGGAGAGATGGATTTCAATTTTTTTCTTGTTTTGATCCGTGGGAAATAAAATACTCTGCTTAAGTGGGCCAAACTATTGTCTCGATTTTAGCTTTTTGTCGAAAGCCAGTTGCTATTTCATAGTCCATGCAATGAGGTCTTTTCCTTTGGACATTTTCAAGAGAGTGTTGTGCCTTGGGCCTGTCCAAAATCACACAAGACGATATTTAAGTGGTTCAGCAAATTGCGTATGTCCACTAAAGTCTCTTTTACTGAATTTGTACGAGATTACAAAACTCTACAAATTCTCTCTCACGTCCTCTCTTTCTCTCTGTTATTTTCCCCACACATTTCTACACAACTGAGCTCTCCCTTTTATAGGAGAGAGCAGCTACAATTTCGGAGGAATTCGATGCAGTAATTTGCTGCAGAGATTTTGGGTGGCGCCATTTGCTGCAGAGTCTTGGTTGGTGCCTAATACAACAAAATAGAAAATGGTGTTGTGTGGGATGGTGCATGTGCAACAGCTATGTAATCTATGCATTCACACTTAGGGTGGTTTTCAACAATCACCCCCTCCATCCAAGTGTGTCATACCAGGCTGCTTACAAACTGATTCATTTTCCAAATGAATCCACATTCATTTTTCAAATGAATGCACCTCACTCTTTGACATGAGAGACTTCCGCTATCGAATGCGCTCCAATGCACCCAAGCGTGCTCAGCAGTGTACAATACTGATCAAGTTCAAATAGTGTTGGAACTTGATCCCTATGACGACTTTCGTTAACATATCTGCTGGATTATCTTCAGTGTCAATCTTCTAAAGTTTGATGCCCTCTTCTTCTAATATTTCACGTACAAAGTGAAATCAAACATCTATGTGTTTGGTTCGAGAGTGATATACTTGATTCTTGGCCAAATGAATTGCACTTTGACTATCACAGTAAACGGTAACCTCTTGCTACTTAAAGCCCAAATCTGTTACCAATCACTGTAACCAAATGGCTTCTTTCACAGCTTTTGTTACAGCCATGTATTCAGCCTCAGTAGATGATAGTGCAATTGTCAACTACAAAGTTGATCACCAACTAACTAGTCCTCCTGCCATAGTGAACACATATCCAATTGTCGATCGGCATTTGTCAAGATCACCTGCATTGTCTGAGTCAACATATCCAGTTACTAGACTATCTTCACTCTTCTCAAACTTCAAACCAATATCTACGGTCCCTAAAATATACCGTATAATTCACTTAGCCGCATTCCAATAAACCTTTCCAGGATTATGCATATAGCGACTAACTAAACTAACGGCCTAGGAGATATCAGGTCGTGTACACACCATAGCATACATTAAGCTTCCAATAATACTTACATATGGGACATTCCTCATGTAGTCCCGCTCTTCATCATCTTTAGGAGACTACAATGCACTGAGCTTGAAATATGGGGCCATAGGAGCACTCACTGGCTTCATCTTCGAGTCGATGTTGAAGAGTTACAGTATTCTCTTCAGGTTCTGCTTCTGAGTAAGGTGAACTGTACCTTTCACCCTATCTCTACTGATCTCCATCCCAAATATTCTTCGTACTTCTTCCAGATCTTTCATTTCAAACTCATGACTTAACTAAGTTTTTAAGCGATTTATCTCCCCTTTGCTTTTACATGAAATTAACATATCATCTACATATAAAAGCAAATAAATGAAAGATCCATTTGCAAGTTTTTGAAAATACACACAGTGATCGTATTGGCAACGAGTGTATTTCAGATCCATCATAAAGCGGTCAAATCGCTTATACCATTGCCGAGGTGACTGCTTCAAACCATAGAGTGACTTCTTCAGACTGCATACCCAATTTTCTTTTCCAGCTTTTTTAAAACCTTCTGGTTGAGATAGAAAAATCTCCTCTTCTAGATTACCATGTAAGAAAGCTGTCTTTACATCAAGCTGTGCTAACTCAAGATCATATTGTGCAACCAAAGCTAGCAATATCCGAATGGATGAATGATTCACAACAGGAGAGAATACTTCACTATAGTCAATTCCCTCTATCTGAGCGTAGCCCTTGGCTACCAACCTAGCTTTGTATTGCACTCCATTTTTAGCAGCTTGATCATCTTTCTAATTGAAGATTCACTTACACCCAATTGTCTTCTTTCCTTTTGGAAGCGGCACAAGCTCCCAAGTCTAGTTCTGGTAAAGAGACTGCATCTCTTCATTCATCACCTTTGTCCATTCAACTTGCTCACTAGACTGTATGGCTTATTTGTAAGTGGTTGAGATCTCACCCCTTTCAGTTGGTAATGCATATGTCACATAGTCTGCAAGACGTGTCGGTACACGTTTCTCTCGTCTCGGTCTGTTCGTTGCTATTGATTCGGATTGACATGGAGGTACTGTGACTAGACTATCAACCTTATCTTGTCCATGCTTTCTCAATTTCTTTGAAGTAATAAACTTCACATTTTGCGAATCATCTGATGTTTCGCCATCATTGATGCCTTCATTGGAATCTTTATGCTTATGTGACTTAAGCATCTCAAATTTGTTGAATGTAACATCTCTACTGATGATTTCCTTTTTAGACTCTATGCACTAGAGTCTATACCCTTTTACACTAGTACTAAAGCCCAAGAATTTTGCTTTCTTGACTCTAGGATCAAGCTTACTTTCTTTTACATGATAGTAAGCAAGACATCTAAAAACGTGTAAAGAATCATAATCAGTAGCATATTTACCTTTCCACATTTCAGTGGGTGTCTTCCTGTCATTGGTAGCTGCGGGTAGTCAGTTGATGAGGTGGCAGGCATATGTCACAGCTTCAGCCCAAAATTGTTTACTGAATCCAGCATCCAGCAACATACATCACACTTTCTCTAGTAAAGTATGATTCATTCGTTCTGCTACACAGTTCTGCTGCGATATACCTCGTACTGTGAAGTGTCTGACAATTTCCTCTCTCTGGCATACTTCCATGAAAGGGTCTGAAGTGTACTCGCCTCCATTATCAGATCTGAGCCACTTAATCTTTCTACCGGTCTGAGTCTCAATCATTTTCTTCCAATCAAGGAAGATTTTCAGCACTTTATCTTTATTCTTCATCATATACACACACATGACGATAATAATCATCCACAAAAGTTACAAACCAATACTTACCTCCCAAAGATGCATTTTGGTTAGGTTCCCAAACATCGGAGTATACATAGTCAAGTATCCCTTGTGTATTGTGTACAGTGGTTCCAAACTTGATCCGCCTTTGCTTCCCCAATACACAGTGCTCACAGAAAGACAGTTTACCAGTCTTGGCACCTTTGAGTAAGCCTTGCTTCACCAGTGCTTGCAAAGCTTTTTCTCCTATGTGTCCCTTATGCATATGCCAAAGACTAGTGGTGTCGACATCAGTCTCATCTAGCTTCTCATAGCATGTGAAAGCTCTTCTGTCAATAGTACTTCCTTGCAAGAAGTACAAGTTTCCACGTCTTAAACCCTTCATTGCCACCTGAACTCCCATTAGTACTTTGAGAGTTCCATCTTCAATGGTGATTCTGAATCCCTTTGAATCCAAAGATCCCAGTGAGATGACATTCTTTCTCAAGTCCGGAACGTACCAAACTTCTGTCAGAGTCTTGATGCTACCATCATGCAATTTTAACCGAATGCTACCTATTCCCTGAGTCTTACAGACACTGTCATTGCCCGTAAGTATTGCTCCACCCTCAATTTTTGTGAAGTCAGTAAACCAGTCCCGATTGGGACACATATGATAGGTACATCCGAATCCATAATCCATTCATCGGAATGACAAATGGATGATGAACTTGTCAAGGCAAAATCTGAATCATCATCTATGTCCACGACATTGGCTGTGGTGAGTTGATTCTGCTGTTGTCCCTTCAACTTGGGATCATCCTTCTTCCAATATCCTTTGTTGCGACAAAAGGAACACTAGTCTCTGGCAAGTTTTCTGCCGACTGATGAACCACGTGATGTGGCCCGAGTTTTCGATTGAAAACTTTTCTTCTTTCCGGGATACCTCGACTGTGGTCTCCCCCTTGCTATTAACGCTTCACTTGATGTATCTTGTTGTACCTACTTATCTTTTCTGCGGTACTCATTACTAATTAAAGAACTAGATACATCATCAAAACTAATATTTTCCTTCCCATACAGTAGAGTAGTAATTAAATGCTTATATGTATCAGGCAAGGAATTTAACAAAAGTAAAGCTTTATCTTCATCTTGGATTTCAAGATCCAAGTTTAACAAATCAACAAGAATTTGGTTATAACTATTCAGATGTTCAGACATTAAAATACCTTTACGAAATTGGAATCTGAAGATCTTTTCTTCAAGTGCAAACAGCTCTCAATGCTCTTCTTCATGAACTTA
Organism: Carya illinoinensis; assembly: GCF_018687715.1. Classification (NCBI taxonomy): domain Eukaryota; kingdom Viridiplantae; phylum Streptophyta; class Magnoliopsida; order Fagales; family Juglandaceae; genus Carya; species Carya illinoinensis. Next base: position 22,784,789 of record NC_056753.1, on the reverse strand, counting down.
TCTTTCAATTTCTGCCAAAGTTCATTTATATTTGTCTCTCTCATGACAAAATACTTTTGTTTTTTGGTAAGGTATAACCGAATTGTACTACAAGCTTGGGTATTAAGCTTCCTCCAATCCTTTTCTGCCATATCATCTGGTCTTCCATCCAACGTAAAATCCAACACTTGTCGGATCAAAACTTCCATGACTTCATACTGCCACATGTCGAAATTGCTTGTTCCATTGAACTTCTCAACTTCAAACTTGGCATTTGACACTGTGGACCGACGCCCAGAGCTACTAGCATTTTCTGAGCTCCTATCTCTTCTAGATCTTTCCATTTGAATTTAGAAAATTTAGACAAAAAATTTTAAAATTCTAACTATACGGATGAGTCCGGAATGATCCAAATAGTTGGAAAGTACTATTTGATCGTTGAAATTGAATTCCAAATGGCTTAGATCAAGCCCAAAATGGATCTGAAAATGAATGGTCCTGATCGTCTGGTGCGTGAGGAGCACGCGCTGCAGCAATGCGACTGGGGCGCATGGGCACGAGGACTACAGGCGTGGATTCCTTCTAGGGCACGTGGGGGTGCGTGAGAGAGTGTAAATCACGCGCCTACCTCCTCCTGGGCGCGTGTGCGTGCGTGGGGGGGCATGCTTGCGCATGGGGGCACGTGGAGCATAAGGTTCAGTTGTCTTCAACCTCCAGATGTGCGTGTGGGGCATGGATTCACATTTCGATCCACACGTGCGAGCTCGTCAGACCTCTGTTTTCGATTCTATTTGCAGCAATGAATTCGTCTTGACGTGAGGAACACTCTAGAGTTGTCAAAAGTTGATTTTGATCAACTTGATTTCTGGATAGCGTGAACCAAAACTCTGATACCAATTGTTGTGCCTCTAGTCTGTCCAAAATCACACAAAACGATATTTAAGTGGTTCAGCAAATTGCCTACGTCCACTGGGGCCTCTTTTACTAAATTTGTATGAGATTAAAAAACTCTACAAATTCTCTCTCATGTCCTCTCTTTCTCTCTGTTATTTTCCCCACACATTTCTACACAACTGATCTCTCCCTTTTATGGGAGAGAGCAGCTACGATTTCGGAGGAAATCGGTGCAGCAATTTGCTATAGAGATTTTGGGTGGCACCATTTGCTGCAGAGTCTTGGTTGGTGCCTAATACAACAAAATAGAAAATGATGCTGTGTGAGATGGTGCATGTGCAGCAGCTGTGTAATTTATGCATTCACACTTAGGGTGGTTTTCAACAGAGAGGATAATGAGAATTCAATACAATCATGTGAACTAGTGCATCAGGCTCAATTATATTTGAGTTCATTGCTCTGCATCAGGCTCAATTATATTTGAGTTCATTGCTCTATCATCTGGTTAGAAACTAATAAAAATACAAAATTTTGTACCAAGTCTAATTGTTCATTATTTCACTTTTCATTGATGTGGTTGGCACTCCTCATTTGCATGATAGCATGATGAACCAAATGTTCCATCTTGACATAAATTCACAAATTGGGAGTTGCGTGCCACTTGCTGCCATGCGTATTGGAACAATGATCCCTAACATTGAGATGAACCCAAGTCAAGGTGGCAAGCTAGTTCGAGCTGCAGGTACTTCTGCAAAGATCTTGAAAGAGCCGACATCCAAGTATTGTTTAGTGAGACTGCCTTTAGGTGTTGAGAAGTTGATCAATTCTTGATGTCAGGACACAATCGGTCGGGTGTCAAACCCAGGTCATGATGCTCGGAAGCTCAAGAAAGCTAGGCAGAGCCGATGGCTGGGCATAAGACCAAAAGTTCAAGGAGTGGCTATGAACCAGTAGATCATCCACACAGTGGAGGTGAGGGTAAGAGCAAGGGTAGTGGGAGTCATGGGTAGCGTTCGTCAGCTGTTCAGTTCACATCTGTTGATGCAGAGGAGATCGGCCAAAGTTTAGAGTAAAAGATTTAGGGTGGGATTTGGGAGAGAAGAGAGAGACGAAAAAGGGAGATGAAGGGATATGAAGCTGATGTATTTTCTCTTTTTTTATTTTTATTTTAAATGGCATCTGACTGCTCAGTCCACCTCATCATTCGGTACGCGATTGGTACACTGGACTGCCTGTACCTAGAACGACTGATTACCCAATAACATGCGAATGCAACATTCAAACATCAGATCACATACATTTGAACATGTGTACATTTAGTCTTCTCTCTCTTGCTCTCTCTGAGGCGATAGAGGTGAAGGAAACTCTTGCTTTGGGCAAGGATTGTCTCCTGGTTCTCGGACTGAAGGAGTAAGGTTTGTTATCTGTAGTATAGAACTATCTCTAGTTCAACAGAGGTGCTACCGAAAGGGTAATCCATATAGAAAGTCCAAAGGAAAAGAGTGAGTAGTCTTCGGAGCCATAATCCTAGCAATACGTTTGGAGGCAAAAATGGCTGATACCATCCTGGAGAACTGGGACAAGCTGAAATTGACTGAGGCTGAACAAGCGGAAGTCCACTTTGAGTTGTCCACTGAAGAGCTAGCATTTCGACGTGGTAACCTCTGCCTACTGGGACTCATTGTGGCAGAGAAGGTTGTCAATAGTGAAGCCTTCAAAGCCACCATGACCAGAATATGGAGACTGCGAGGAGGGGTCCAGTTCAAAAAAGTAGGCACAAACCTGTTCTTGTTAGAGTTTCAAACAGTAAGTGATATGACAAAGATCAAACAGGGTCGACCGTGGATGTTTGACCATAACCTGATTTGTCTAGAGGATTATAATGGATTAGTTGCTCCTAAGGATATGAATTTTGACAAGGAACCAATCTGGGTCCAACTTCATAACATACCCCTTGGGGGTATGACCAAGCAGGTGGGGAAAAACATAGGGGAACTGGCGGGAGAAGTCCTAGAAATTGATGTTGATGAGGAAGGAATTGGGTGGGGGCCTTATCTAAGAGTCAAGATAGTCATCAATATTGCGAAGCCTTTGATGAGAGGTGCAATGAGTTACTTTAATGGGAACCGAGTGTGGATAGATTTTCGCTATGAAAGATTGCCATCCTTCTGCTTCAGCTGTGGGGTTGTCAAGCATGGCCCCTCAGGGTGTGAGAGCCCCATGCAACCGAGCTCCATGCATAGTAGAGAGGCGCCTCAATATGGAACATGGTTACGTGCTTCATACCAGAAAAGTGCTGCCAAAGAAACACAGGGAGAGCAGGGCGGGAAAGGCACTGTAGCACCTCGAGTTTCAGAACCAAGGGAAGGAGATGAAGACGTGGAACAAGCCTACAGACCACAGGGGCATAAGTCAACTAGTTCTGACGTGGCTAGAGATACGCAAGAATCCTGCCCACATGGAGATCTGCCGATGTTGACAAGACTAGACCCTCCTAGTCAACCATCAGGTACTTCCCCCATACTTTGCTCTGAAGTCTTTTCCAAGAAAGGGGGGTCTGTTAATATAAGTCATGGAGCTAAAGTAGGAGGCCATACACTGGGGGCCACTGACATCCAAGGGGAAGGAAAAACTGGCGGGAGAAAACAAGAAAACATTTTGGGGCAAAAAGAAAATCACGTGCCAGAAACAACACGCAATACCCCTACCCAAAGCTGTAAACCTCAGGAACTGTCTAATGAGAGGAGTGTCTTAAATGAGATAGAAATGAACTTTGAAACAATGGCCAATAGACCAGGTCAGGGGAAAACATGGAAAAGAAGAAAACGTAATGTTCATGATAACTCCTCTAATCTGTTAGAGGAAAGGCAGGATACAGTTGGCTTTAATGAACAAGCTTCGAATCAACTGAAGAGGATGGGAGTGCATAACATGTCGACAAGAAAGAAAATCAAAACCAACATGGTGTTAATAGATGAGGATTTGACTGAAGGGGCAGTGGCTGGTGCTCAGCCCTGCCCAACACAATGATTTGCATTAGCTGGAACTGCTGTGGGCTTGGGAACCCACGGGGAGTTCGTGCACTTCGTGACCTGGTCAGGAAGGAAGTTCCCATGGTCCTGTTCTTGCAGGAAACAAAATTACATGTAACTAAAATGGAGTATGTAAAAAGACTTTTGGGTTATGACTGCTGTTTTGCTGTGAGCAGTGAGGGGAGAAGTGGGGGATTGGCTCTGATGTGGCAAGAGGAGACAAATTTGAATGTGCAAAGCTACTCTAAGAACCATATTGATGCTCTAATACATAATGCAGAACATGATGGACAGTGGCACTTTACTGGTGTATATGGCCATCCTGATATAGAATTAAGGCAAGAGACTTGGAATACAATTCGAGCTTTGAGGGGCACAGTATTTGTCCCATGGTTGGTGTGTGGTGACTTTAATGAGGTCTTATGTTGGCAGGAAAAGAGAGGGGGTAGGATTAGACCTAAAAGACAAATGAGGACCTTCAGACAGCTACTTGATGACTGCTCCTTAGTTGATCTGGGATTCATGGGACCCCCGTTCACCTGGTGCAACAAAAGGAATGTTCAACATACAGTTAGTGAAAGACTGGATAGATATCTGGCTAATCAGGGGTGGATTGATTGGTTCCCAGGCTTTCGAGTGGTACATGGTAGTGCAGCCTCCTCTGACCACCTCCCAATTCTTCTGTATTCAAGGAGAGAAAAAAGTTCCAAAAGAAACAAGCTCTTTAGATTTGAAGCTATGTGGACTGAGGAAGGGGAGTGTGAAAACATTGTGGAAGACTCGTGGAATGGAAGAACAAGTGGTAACCAAATGAATAACATCAAGACAAGGATTGGAGCCTGCTCCCAGAGACTGGCACAATGGAACAAGACCAAGTATGGTAATGTGCAGAAGAGAATTCAGCAATGTAGAACCCACCTGCAACAGGTCCAGGAGAGGGACCCCTATCATTCTCAGATGGAACTCCACCAAGAGGCAAGATGTCAGCTGCAAATGTGGTTGGAAAGGGAAGAGATCCTATGGTGCCAAAGAGCTAAGTCACTATGGTTACAAGGGGGAGACCAGAACACCAAGTATTTCCACCAGAAGGCTTCTCAGAGAAGGGCAAAGAAGTGGATTAAAGGACTAAAAGATGAGGCAGGTGAATGGCAAGTTGATGAAGGGAGAGATACAGTGATCATGGAGTACTTTCAGAACCTGTTTAAAGCCACTAATCAGAATGGTAACTTGGATTTTTTAAACGACATGGAGGGTAGGATAACTGAAGACATGAACCAGGACCTGTTGAGAGAATTCAAGAGAGAAGAAGTTAAGGCTGCTCTTGACCAGATGCACCCAACCAAAGCTCCTGGACCCGATGGCCTCTCTCCTTTGTTTTACCAAAAGTATTGGCATATAGTTGGCACAGCTACAACTGATGCTGTGATGCAGGCACTACAAAGTGGCACCCTCCCACCTACTATCAACCATACCTTTATCACCTTGATTCCAAAGAAAAAAAGGCCTGACAAGATAACTGAATTTAGGCCAATTAGCCTATGTAATGTGGTCTACAAATTAGTTTCGAAGGTCTTGGCAAATAGGCTCAAGCAGATACTGAATGATGTTATATCAAGCTCACAGAGTGCCTTTGTACCAGGAAGATTGATTAGCGACAATGTGTTGGTGGCATATGAGATGATCCATTATCTAAGGAACAAAAGGAAAGGAAAAGATGGGTATATGTCTATTAAGTTGGACATTAGCAAGGCCTATGATAGGCTAGAATGGGACTACTTAGAGGCTGTGATGAATAGAATGGGCTTCCACCCCCGATGGACTCAACTGGTTATGATGTGTGTCAAGACTGTAAGTTTTTCAGTACTCATTAATGGAGAACCAAATGGCCCCATCCATCCCTCTCGAGGTATAAGGCAAGGAGATCCTTTGTCTCCTTACCTATTCCTCCTAGGCACTGAAGGACTCATTAGTTTACTGAAACAAGCAGAAGAATTGAAAAAGCTACCTGGCATCAGAATCTGTAGAGGAGCTCCAAGAATTTCACACTTGCTGTTTGCAGATGACAGCATCCTATTCTGTAAAGCTAACAAGGCAGAAAATAGTCACATTCAGCAACTTCTTTGCCAGTATGAAGAGGCTTCAGGGCAGAAAGTAAATAGAGACAAAACATCAATGATTTTCAGTAAGAATGTGGACTCAACCAAACAGAAAGAACTGATGGATTTATGGGGGGTGCAACATTTCCAGCAATATGACAAGTACCTGGGATTACCCCCACTAGTGGGTAGATCAAAGACAAGAGCCTTCTCGGATATCAAACATAAGGTATGGACCAAACTGAAGAATTGGAAAGAGACTATGCTATCTCAAGGGGGTAAGGAAGTCCTCATAAAAGCAGTGGCCCTCTCCATCCCAACATATACCATGAGCTGCTTTAAGCTACCAGGAAGCCTTTGCCATGAGCTGGAGCAGATGATGGCACGATTTTGGTGGGGGCAGAAACAGGAAGAACATAAAATCCACTGGGTTAGCTGGACCAAGCTTTGCAAACATAAACAGGCAGGAGGGTTGGGATTCAAAGACCTTAGAACTTTCAATGATGCTCTCTTAGCAAAACAGGGTTGGAGAATCATGCAAGAACCAGGTACACTGATTCATAAGTTATTTAAGGCAAGGTACTTCCCAAAGGATCAATTCCTAGAGGCCAAGTTAGGATTTAACCCGAGCTTTGCATGGAAGGGAATTTGGGAGACAAGGAAACTATTGGGGAGGGGATGCAAGTGGAGAGTGGGGTCAGGACAGAGTGTTAAGGTGTGGGGAGACAATTGGATCCCTGGCCTCTCACCCCTAAGCAGAAGTGATGGAACTGCAGCAGCATATGACCAAAATGCCACGGTTGATAGCCTAATAGACCCTCAAACTAGATGGTGGGATATGGAAAAGGTTAGGACCTTGCTGCCTGCCCAAGCAGCAAATGCAGTTTTAAAAATAGTCCTGAGTGGAAGTAACCATGAAGACAAGATCATCTGGGACCCTGAGCCACATGGAAAGTTTACAGTTAAGAGTGTCTATCGGCTTTTTAGAGAGGCAAAACAGAATGGGGTGGAAGGTGAGAGCTCGAGAAACATGGGACTAAAGAAACTATGGAAGGATCTATGGAACTTGAAACTCCCAGCCAAGATTAAGATATTTGCATGGAAAGCTTGCAAAGAAAGCCTACCAACTAAGCTCAATCTGGTGCAAAGAAAAGTGCTATATGAGGAAACTTGCAAGCTATGCAACCGAGAGATAGAAGATGTAGCTCATGCATTATGCTTCTGCCCTTCAGTGAGGAAAGCTTGGGAAACACACTTGCCTATTATCTTCTCATCTGGCCTGCCTAAATTGTATGGGGACCTTGCTGGATACATAAGTGGCCTAAAACAGAAAGACCACCTGGAGCTCTTTTTTCTGATTTCGTGGAGCTGCTGGTACAGGCGTAACCAAGCAACCTTTGAAGACAAACACATCCATGTTGACCAAGCTATAGCCCACGCCCTAGCTGTCCAGCATGTCTATAAAACAACTCGTGGCCAACCCCTGAAAATGGTGAGACAATACTGCAGATGGGAGCCCCCCCAGCCAGGAACTTTCAAACTAAATGTAGATGGGGCTATTTTCCAGAACCAACAAAGGGCAGGAATTGGTGCTATCTTAAGAGACAGTAAAGGTGAAGTTCTTATGGCAGCTAGCAAAAGGGAATCAGCAGTGGGTGATGCAACAAGCATTGAAATGCTGGCAATCCTCAGGGGCCTACAACTAACACTTCATTTGGGTATTCAGCATCTTATCATTGAAAGTGATGCCTTGACCTTAGTTAAAGAGCTGCAAAAGACAGAACCATCGATGACTCTAGTTGGTAATGTAATTAGGGATACTAAGGAGCTTATGAGCTGCTTTCGAGTGTGTGATGTAAGACATACTATGAGATCTTGTAATGAAGTAGCACATAAACTTGCAAGGCATGCTTGGCAAGTTACTGATATTAGTCTTTGGTGGGGGTCTGTCCCTGATGTAATTGCTCCAGCCCTATGGGCGGAGAGGCAATTGTAATGCTAATATCTGTTGAATGAAAGGTTTCTTTCCATCGAAAAAAAAAAAAAAACATGTGTACATTCGAAGACAAAAATCAAACGATCAAATGAAAATATCGAACATTAGATATTTATTGTTCGAATGCTAATCGATCGAGTAAATGTTCAAACATTATTTTATTATGTTTGAATTTACTTTTTGTGACAGAATTTGACTGTCACAAAATCTCTTCATGTTCGAACGTTGCATCTCACGGTAGACTTCCAACTATCACAAAAAACTTTTAGTGATAGTTGTACAGTAAACCGTCACAAAATACTTTCAATGACGCCTTCAAAAAGTTTATGTAATGATTTTCTAATTTTTTGTAGTGGTTTCGTCTATCACAATAAATGAAATTTCGTGTTGTGTAACTTAGGCAACTAGCTGAAGAGAACTTGGTGTTAGAAAATTATAATGAAAATAATAGAATTACAAAAGCAGAAAATAAAGATCTAGACTTCAAGGCTCGATAGTAAGAACGATTATTTTATAACATATTTTGTCCCCTTTCAACGTGCTATAGAGTATTGACAAAATTATTCTCATGATACAATGAAGCTCTCTCTCTCCTCGTTCTTCTATGATAGCACGTTTATAGAACAACTCAAAAAACACCATTTTTTAGAATTACAAGATCAAGAGATATTTTTTAGAAGGAGAACTCTAGTTTTTCTTATCTGTTCTAAAATTAAACGTATCAATTATTTTATAGCCACTTATGATGCATTCCAATGGTTAGAAAATGTCTAGTTTACTCATTACGTAACAAATGCCATCTAACGGCTAGTTTTCTTTATATATAACAAATGTCGTCTAACAGCTAGAAAACGACTAGTTTTTTGTTACATAATAATTACCGTCTAATATTTCTTTCTTCATATATTTCAATGAGTTGACATTCTTCATCAATGCACTAGATTTTATTTAAACATATATAGAAGAATAATAAACTATTACATTATTATTTAAAATACCCAAAATAATTTTATAATGTTAATAAATCTAATATTCCCTCACTATTTGAAATAATAATTAAAAAAACAATTCTTGTGCATATGGATTAAAATAAAATGCTTCTATGAAGGTGTCTTTTGGACCTGAACCTTCACCTAGTGTGATTATATCAAAGTTATATCAAAATAATCAGTGAACGTATCTTGAACTGATGACCCTATTAGACTATCCACATAGAATTAAGGCAATTATTTTCTAGTTATTTTCTAGCTCTCCATAGGAAGCGGCCACAATTCCACTCTCACATAGGCAAGTTCATCTAAGATGATTCTGTTTAGTCTCGAGAAAATTAGCCTATGAATTTAATTAAGAGTTTTACTCATCCTTTAAACTCCAGGAACTATTAACATTAGAATACATCTCTTTAGAATTGAGGTGTAAACTTTTAACCAATTATCTAGTGTTAGACAGTCATCACTCTATTGACTTGTTGATATTCATTGAACCTTACCAGTATTTCAAGTCCAAGGTTGGGTTTCCATCGCAAGCGATTTAATTTATAGACCTCAAACACATTCCCTTTGATGTCTTATAGGTCATATCTCTTGGTAGGCCTTTTGTTAACGAATCCGCAAATTCTGAATAGATTTAACATATTCAAGAGTAATCACTCCATTATTGAGTAATTGACGCACATAATTGTGCCTCAAACTAATTTGTCTTGATTTATTGTTGTACGTCTTGCTTGGAGCTACTCACAAGGTTGCCTTTCTTTCACAATAAACTGTTTCTGCAGAAACAGGTTTAGTCCAAATTGGTACATCTACCAACAAATTCTTAAGTCATTCTGCTTCTTTACATGTAGTTGCTAAAGCAATAAACTCAGATTTCATTGAGAATGGTTTATAAAAGTTTGGTTCTTTAATCCCCATGAGATCGCAACTTCTCCTGATGTAAAAATCCACCGACTTGTAGATTTAGAATTTGATTCTACACTATTCCAAGTAGCATCATTGTATCCTTATAATACATCGGGTTCTCTTTGATGGTGTAAACCACAATTCGTTGTCCCTTTCAGGTATTTTAGAACTCGAGAAATAGCATCACAATGCTCGTTACCTAGATTGCTAATAAATCTACTTAGCATCCCAATAGCAAATGGAATATCAGGTCTAGCACAATGCATAGCATACATTAGACTCCCTATCACACTAGAATATTCTAATTTGTATCTACATCTTCTTGTGCTTTCTCTCAATTTAATTAAGACTAGGATCGCATGGAATTAAGACTAATTTTTGGTCTTCATGACCATACTTCTTTATCACTTTCTCAATATAATGAAACTATGTCTAGGACAAACCAATGATTGTCCTCACAATCTTGATTCCAAGAATCATCTCAACCTCTCCCATATCTTTCATGTCAAATATTGAGAAAAAAAAACGTTTTAGTTTCTTCTATATATTGAAGATTAATTCCAAATACTAACATATCATTAACATACAAACATATGATCACACATACATTATTATCTACTTTATGATAAACACATTTATTAGCATTCACTCTAAAATCATAAGATAAAAATATTTTATCAAATTTTTCATGCCATTGTTTAGGAGCTTGTTTTAAACCATAAAGGGATTTGATCAATTTACAAACTTTCTTTTCATGACCAGCCATGATAAAACCCTCGGGTTGCTTAATATAAATCTTTTCATCTAAGTCTCCATTTAAAACAACAGTTTTTACATCCATTTGGTGAACTACTAGATGATTGAGAGATGCAAGAGAAATTAAGATTCTAACAATGGATATTCTAGCAACGGGAAAATATGTATTAAAATAATCTATACCTCCTCGTTGTCTATATCTCTTAGCCACTAAACGAGCTTTGAATTTATTAATAAAGCCATCAGTGTTAAGCTTTTTTCTAAAAATTAACTTACATCTTATTGCTTTTGAACCATAAGGTAAATCAACTAGTTTCCAACTTTGATTTAAAATTTTTTATTTCATTTCATCATTTATATCCTCTTTCCAAAAAGCTACATGATCTTGTGATGACATAGCTTCTTGGTAAAATGAAGGATCACTTTCAACATTAAAAACGAATTTAACTTCCTCTTCTTCATCTCAATTCTATATCCTTCTATGAGATAGATAAGAAAATTGGGGCCAAATAGTGTTTCTTTTCGAGGCCTTTTGCTCCTCCTTTGTTCAAATTCACTAGGATGCTCAATTTCATTTTCAGAAGTATTTGGGATACAAACATGAGAATCATTCTTTTGAAAATCCGACTTAGTCAAATTTTCAAAAAATTCTACATCCCTAGACTAATATATCTCATTTGAATCTAGGTCTAAAAATCTGTATGTCATACTATTTTGAGAATATCCTACAAAAGCACATATATGGAACCCAATTTTGATCTTTTAAGATCCGGTTTAATTCCAAACATAGGCTAAACACCCTCACACTTTTAGTCTTTTCAAAGATGGAGGATGTTTATTCCATAATTCAAAAGGAGAAAGGAGTTTTTAAATTTTTCTTATGGGTACTGTTCTAAACTATAACATGCAGATAAAAAAACTACACCCCACGAGTTAAGAGGAAGACCGAAACTTAAAAGCATAGCATTCACCATTTCAACATGAGTTCTATTTTACCATTCGAATATTTCGTTTTGTTGTGATGTATAAGGGGTCATGACTTGGTGATTTATCCCATGAGTTTCCCATAAGTCAATAAACTCATTTGATAAATATTCACCACCACGATCAGACCTTAAGGCCTTAAACGTTTTTCCAAATTGATTTTCTACTTTGACTTTATAAATCAAAAACTTTTTAAAAACTTCACATTTACTCTTGAGCAAATAAACATGTGAATTTCAAGTACAATCATCAATAAATCTAAGAAAATACTTATTACCACCACTAGATTCAACATTTTTAAGATCACAAACATCACCATGAATAAGTTCAAGAATTTCATATTTACGCTCAAAATTTTGAAAAGGTTTTCTAGTTATTTTTTATTGAGCATAAATCTGACATTTTTAACATTATCATCAAAACTAGAAATCAAACCAAGATTAGACATATTTTATGGAACTATAATTTACATGTCCTAATCTACCATACCATAAGCTAAAAGAAGGCACAAAATAAACTAAACTTTCATCCATTACACATTCAATTTAATCATTCCATTACAAGGGTAGGCTTTTCCTACAAACATCTCATTCTTGGATAAAATAAATTTATCCAATTCATACACAAGCTTGAAACCCCTCTTATTCAAAAGATTAGGGGTATAACCAGTCTAGTTCGGTCTGGTCCTATTTTGGACAAAATTTAAGACCAAACTAGTATGCACCGGTTTTATATTTTTCAAAACCGATTATACATCGGTTACCATCCTAAACCGGTACTTCAGTTTTACCGGTTTCTAGTCCGGCTCGGTCCAATTTTAATAAACTATATTATACATTATATAATATAGTATATAATATTATAGTGATAATATATTGTAGTATATTATAATATATATTATATTTGTACTATAAACTATAATGCTATATTATAATATATAATATAGTGATATATTATAATATATTATAATATATTGTGATATAGTATTAGTATAACTATTAATATGCACTATATAATATTAGTATAACTATTAATACAATAAACAATAGCGATATAAGATTTTAAAATTTAATATTATATCAATTAGTAATTTATTATATAACACAAACTATTTTATATATAATAATATATTATATATAAAAATTATATACAATATAAAAAAATTAAAATATATATAAACCAGTCCAGTCCAGTTTTATAAAAAAATATAAGAACCGAATCAATTTTGACCAGTTTTAAAAAATAAAAATAAAACTATTAGTGGACCGAACCAAACCCACTGGTCCGATCTGGTTTACTGGTTCACCCGTTATTTTTTACACCACTACAAAAGATCACTAAAAATTAAATTCTTTGCCATGTCAGGAGCATGCATGGTGTACATTGACAAGAGTCAAAACTTTTCCAGAGATGAACTTTAGCACGATAGTTCCTTTCCCAACCACTTTGGTTTGAATGTTATTACCCATTTTCACCTCAGTTCCGTCATCAACCATTTCATAAGTCTTAAAACGACTTCTATCCTTTGAGATATCAATTGTAGCTCTAGTATCAAGACACCATCCATTCTTGAATGTCACGTGGTTGGATTCACAAACTGTGGCAATGAGGTAATCAATCACAGCATTCACTTCTTCTTTCCTATACCGACATTGATAGGAGCGATGCCCTTATTTGCCACAAACAAAACAATGATCTTTCTTCTTATTGTTTTGGTATTTAGGGTTCATGCCAATTTTCTTGAACTTTTTCTCATTCTTGGCCTGCAAATTATTCTTCTGCTTGGTTTTGTTAATGTCAATGAGGTTAACCTTTGTTTTCATTTTAGAAGAATTATCTTTTCTTTCTCTATTCCTAGAATTTTCTTCAATGCATAAATGACGTTGAAGATATTTTAAAGAATATTTTCTATTAGCATGCTGAAGCTTCCTCTTGTAATCATCCCATTCTGAGGGTACGTAATTTGTTATATAACAATTGCTCCTACCAAGAAATTTTCAGCAATATCAATTCCCATCAATTTAAGATCACCAACGATAAGGAATAATTCATTTACTTAGATTAAAACTGGCTTATCATTAGTCATTTTAAAATCCATAAAATTTGAAATAATTGACATACTTGCTTCTTTGATTTTATATTTTGTTTCCAAACTCTTTCCAAAAATCCGTTGCTAAATGAGAAGACCAATTGACATCATATATTAAATTGGACAACGCATTGAGGATGTGGCCTTTGCATAGAAAGTCATCCTCTTTCCACTTCCTTTGCTTCTCCTTCAATTCGTCACAGCTTTCTTCTAGAGTAGGATTAGGAATCGCCTACATGTCATCTTCGAAAATGTATGTGAGCTTCAACGTGATGAGGAAGAATAGCATCTTTTGTTGCTAGCGAATGAAGCTTTGACCATCGAAACAATCAAGACGAAAGAGGTCTTGGTTCATCACTTGAATGGACTTCATCACCTTCATGATACAAACTATGTTCTAAAATTGTTAGAAAATTCTAATGGAAACAATGGAATCACGAAGGCAGAAAATAAAGGTTTGGACTCTAAGGATCGATCGTAAAGACGATTTATTTATAACATATTTTGTCCCCTTTCAACGTGATACAGAGTATCGACAAAATTATTTTTAGGATACAATGAAGCCCTCTCTTTTCTCATTGTTCTATGATAGCACTTTTATAAAACAACTCAAATTAAAACACATATTTTTTAGAATTACAAGATAGAGAGATATCTTTTGGAATGAGAACTTTGGTTTTTCTTATTTGTTCTAAAATCTGAACAAATTAATTGTTTTATAACCACTTATGATGCATTATTCCAATGGTTAGAAGACGGCTAGTTTTCTCTTTACATAACAAATGCCGTCTAATGAATAGAAAATGACTAATTTTCTTGTTACATAACAAATGTCATATAATGACTAGAAAATTGTTAGCTTTCTTGTTACGTACGTAACAATTACTATCTAATATTTCATTCTTATGACGACTAGAAATTTGTTTTCTTGTTACGTACATAACAATTACTGTCTAATATTTTCTTCTTCATATATTTCAAAAAGTTGACATTCTCCATCAATGTACAAAATTTTATTTAAACATAAAAGGAAAATGAAATATTATATTATTATTTAAAATACCCAAAATGATTTAATTATAATGTTAATAAAACCTAACATTTGGCCCAATGTAAAAGGTGATTAGGACAACAATACTAGTCGCCGGAGGCGAGATAGCAACTAGATAACCGGGCCAAGGCGAGCAAACTGTACGAGTATTGATGACATCACCCAACGGCGTCATGGGCGAGCACGCATGTGGTGGGTAAGAAGGTCACCAACCGTAACCAACTATAAGGCAAGAAATCTCAAAGGGCACGATATCAAATACAAAAGGGGAAACTATTCATGCTACTTTACATTATGGTCCCCATGCCATATTGCTGCCTCATCTATGGGTAACTTTCTCTAAGCAATAGAATCAATTTTGAAAACTCATTGTGGAAGGGATATCAGTGTCTCTCATTGGGCTGGACCCAATGGGGAGGCCATAACCCTTCTCGGACCAAGATGGGCCCACTCAAAAGGCCCAAGGTGCTGTCAACACAAGTAGCCCATGTGCAATGCGAAAGAAAATGGCAGGTCACACCCCACGTGGGAAAGGAGCCGATATGGACAAATAGGACACCACCTATCCTGAAATCACCTGCCCTGACACCCCTTACAGGAGCATGTCGTGAGAAGTTCACACCGCATTAAAGCATCAAATCTTGGATGTGGATGGAGATCATAGCCAACTCTCCTATCCCTGACAGTGTTATATATGACACCATTTCATTCATTTAAGTAAAAAGGCATTATTTTATATACATATAATCATTACAAGAAAAATAACTTTTTGCATCACCTAAATTGGATGTGAAAAACGTAAAATAGTTGCAAAAAAACCATTTTATAATACATATATACAATCGATCGATTCGGCGATTTGAACCAAGTTTGAACTGGGACTACCTCGATTTTTTTATTTTTTCTATTTTTATCTTTTGCCAATGGCTGACCAGTTCTCTACCAGCTTCGGCCAGTTCATGTTTGTGACAACCGGTGTGGTCGGTTTTTATACAGCCTTAGAAACACGTCATTAATAGTAGCGCCTTTTGTGAGATCTCTATAGATGTAACGTGTCTTTCGTATGCTAATGACAATGCGTTCTCAAACAAGCCATAGACAAGAAGCATCATCTAGAAACATCAAAGGAAGATTTGTGGAGATGGAGGAACTTGTGAAGAAGCTAACTACGGAGATGGAAACACTTCAAAGAGAGAATGAGGTCCTTAGGAGGGACAAAAACAAGCCTGCCAAAGACGCTAAACCAAGCCAGAACGAACATGCCAAGTCACGAAGTGCCAGAGGATTAGATGCCACCAAGGAAGAAAGAAAGAAGATGCATCACGAGCTGTGCAACTTCATGGAAAAATATGAGGAGATGGCAAAGAGAATGGAAGCTTTGACGTCGGTCGACCAGTTGCTCACTAGTACAGACCTACCTTACAGTGCAGAGGTGATGGTTGCACCATTACTGCCAAAATTTAGAGTTCCCCAAATCTAGATGTACAATGGATCTAAAGATCCAAATGACCCTACAAGGGTTCTAGGGGGAGATAGCTTGCAGAGTCTTCCCGTTGACCTTGAAGGGGGTCGCAAGGGGATGTTTCGAGTTTCTGGCACCTTGTTCGATCAACAATTTCAACAAACCGGCTTGCCTATTCCTCTGGCAGTTCATGGCAAGTAGAAGGAGGAGACGCTCAGTTGCCTATCTCTTAATCATTAGGCAAAAAGAGGAAGAGAGATTGAAAGCATACCTAGCTAGGTTTTACAAAGAGTGTATGACAACGAACGATCAGGAAGAAAAGATCATGTTGGCGGCACTCCTGGGAGGCATATGGCCCCGAAAACCGTTCATGGAAGAACTAGTGAGAAACGCTCCCAGCACATTATGAGAGTTTATGGACCAGGTAGACTGCTTCATCAATGTAAGGACACACTCTGAGCCTTAACCGCTCTGAGGAAGGTAGAATTAGAGCAGGCCTACAAAAAGTCCAATGCACCAGGGCAAACCAAGGCCCCAGAAAAGATCAAAAGGGGACAACATGAAAGGAGGCGGGACAAAGTCGCCCCCTTAAGAGGTCTGGCACTAGACATACATGGGTCCAGCGATCGAGCACCAAAAAGACCAATAGTAGAGACTGGATGAATCATCATTTTTGCACCTACCACTAGAGAAAGACCCAAAACACTAAGGATTGTTACTCCCTCAAGAGAAGGAGGGAAGAGTTAGAGCACCACACTGCCCAACATCAAACAGACCAAATGAGGGAACAAGAGCATGGCCAAGAAAGGCCCAAGGGCCCTAAAAGGAGTGAAAGCCTCAAGAGATGGCTGAAAAAGTAGGAACCTACACGCCCCCTAGCATTAGACACTTAAGCGAGATCTAAAGCCAAGGGTGACCCCACCTCGTCCGACAGGAAAGCGCATGCCAAAAAGGCGTGCTATGAAGGAGTATACTCGGCTGAGTGTCCCCCATCCAAGCAAAGAAGGTGCTTAACAACACAAGTCATCTCCTTCGGAGAGGATGATGAAAAGGGTGTCCTGTGCCCCCACGATGATGCTCAGGTATTGACCATGCTCGTCGCCAACTTCACGACCAAACGGATCCTGATCGACAATGATAGTTCAGTCGACATCCTTTTTTGGGATGCCTTCACTCAAATGGGGATTGAGTATGACCGTCTACAACCGGCCCTCATGCCTTCCAAGGGCTTCACAGGAGATGTAGTTAAACCAGTGGGAACCATTACCCTGTCGGTCTTGGCCGGCAAAGCTCCTAAAACAACCATGATGGTGGTCGACTTCTTGGTGGTGAATGCCCCAACGTCGTACAATGCCATATTAAGGCAGCCCACCCTCAACGGTCTAAAGGCAGTAATGTCAACTTACCACCTGAAGATGAAATTCATGGTGACAGTCGGCATAGGGGAAGTTCAGGGCAACCAAGTGTTAGTACACGAGTGCTATGTACAGGAACTAATGACGGGGTAGGAGAGGTCTACACCATTGAAGGTTCGAGCTATAGAATTGACCCACCACCCCCACTCGAGTTTACCACCAAAAAAGAAGAAGTTAGGGATGAACAAGCCCTTAGGCAAGCGGAACCAAACAAAAATGCCAAAGTTTCAATACTGAGAAGTGCACCGCCATAGCTAACAAAGTTGACCACCTCTTACAGATTGGGTTCATCCAAGAAGCACATTACTTGAGTTGGTTTTCCAATGTCATATCGATGGACAAGGCAATTGGAAAGTGGTGAACGTGTGTCGACTTCACCAACCTAAACAAAACATGCCTGAAAGATAACTTCCCATTGCCCCACATCAACTTAATTGTTGACTCCACCACAGGCCATCATATGCTAAGGTTCATAGACGCTTACTCAGGGTAGAACCAGATCTGATGAATCTAGACGACGAGGAGAAAACATCATCCATCACGAACCGAGGATTGTATTGCTACAAGGTCATGCCATTTGAACTCAAGAACTTAGAAGCCACTTACTAGAGGCTAGTTAACCAAATGTTCAAGGACCAAATAAGGCACAATATGGAAGTCTATGTATACAACCTACTCGTCAATAGCAGGACTCCCAAACGACACCTAACCAACTTATGTGAAGCCTTAGCAGTACTGAGGCATTATCATATAAAGCTTAATCCGGTGAAGTGTGCTTTTGGTGTAGAGTTTGGGAAGTTTTGGGTTTATGGTCTCAAAACGAAGGATAAAACCCAGATCGACTTAATCGTGGACTCCACCTAGGCCATCGCATGCTAAGTTTCATGAATACTTATTCAGGATACAACCAGATATGATGAACGCAGATGACGAGGATAAGACATCGTTCATCACGAACCAAGGACTGTATTGCTACAAATTCATGTATTTCAAACTCAAGAACGCAAAAGCCACTTACTAGAGGCTGGTTAACAGAATGTTTATGGACCAAACAGGAAGCCATATGGAAGTCTATATGGATGAACTACTCGTCAAGAATAGGACTCCCAAACAGCACCTAACTGACTTACATGAAATCTTAGCAATACTACGACATTATCAAATAAAGCTTAATCCAGTGAAGTGTGCTTTTGGTGTAGAGTTCGGAAAGCTTTTGGGCTTTATGGTCTCAGAACGAGGGATAGAAGCAAACCAAGAAAAGGTCAAGGCGATGATGAACATGGCGCTACCTTGGAATGTAAACGAAGTACAGAGGCTGATCAAGTGAGTGGTTGCTCTCAACTGGTTCGTTTCCAGGTCAACGGACAAGTGCCTACCCTTCTTTAAGGTGTTACAAAAAGCCCTAACCTAGGATGGTGAGTGTGATCAGGCATTCGAAAAGCTCAAGGAGTATCTCACTAGCCCTCAACTTTTCAGCCAAGCCGAACCAAGAGAAGCCTTAAGCTTGCTTGTACTTGTCTGTCTCTCGACATGCCATCTCCATAGCCTTAGTAAAGGACCTATAGGGCTCCTAGAAGCTTGTGTATTACACCAATTTGGCCTTTCGGAGAGTAGTTGTAACATACCCTCGCATGGACCAATTAGCCTTCACCTTGGTAACGACAACAAGACAATTAAGACTATATTTCCAAGCCTATGATCTTGACAGAAGCCCCCCTAAAGAAGGTCTTGCAACGGCCAGACGTCTCAGGCCGACTGATGGACTAGGCAATAAAATTAAGTGAGTTCAACATCGACTACCTTCCTAGACACATCATGAATGGGCAGGTATTAGCAAATTTCATTGAGGAATTCACCAGCTTCCTAGAAAAGATCAAAGATGCAACTCTAATGAAGCCCTGGCAGGTCTTCGTTGACAGCCTAACCTAATGGGTTGGTAGGGAGTGGGGGTGCATACTTTACAAACACTGGAGAATAGGGGAGTCGTTCAATCAAGTTGGCGTTCAAGACCACCAACAACGAAGTGGAATATGAAACATTACTGGCCAGGTTAGCAATGGCCAAATCAATGGGAGTTGACAAAGTGGAAGTAAGAGCCGACTCCCATGTAGTTTTCAACAAAGTTCAAGGAGAGTTCAACACAAAAAGTAAAAAACTAAAGAAATATCTGAGGATGGTGTGGGAAAAGCGCAACCACTTCTGCTATTTCCAAATCCAGCAGGTGCCAAGGGAGGAAAACCAAAAGGACAACAAACTAGCACGAGCAACCTCAGGGCAAAAAGATGCCCCTACTAGAACAGACGATCATCATGACAGTGGATGTTTCCGCCATAGGAGTCCAGGTATTGAAGGTGAGACCGGGGGCCCCAAAATGGACATTAGAAATAATAAAGTACCTATATGCGAACGAGCTCCCTGACGAGCAGTGGGAGGCGCAAAAGATAAAAATAAATAAATAAAGAAATAAGGCAATGCACTTCACTTTGGAAGATGGGTTCTTGTACAAGTGGGTTACTCCACTCCACTCCTGAGGTGTGTCTCGTTGGAAGAAACACAGTATATACTGGCAGACATACAGAGAGAAGTTTGTGGGAACCATTCCAACGGGAGAGCTTTGGCAGGAAAGGTGGTAATGGTGGGGTACTACTGGCCACATACCCTTAAAGATACAAAAGAATTTGTTCAAAAATGCCAAGTATAAGCCCCACTACCTCATTTCCCACCAGAAGAGCTGGATCGACCTGGTCGAATCCTTAGCCCTGAGTAAGGGAGGTGTAAGATATGTGGTCATCCCTATGGATTACTTCACCAAATGGGTGGAGGCTAAAGCCCTAGCAACAAAAACAATGAATAACATCACTTGATTCCTCTAGAAGACAGTGGTATATAGGTTTGGTATCCCTCACTACATAATCTCAAACAACGGGCAATAGTTTGACTCAAACCACCATCGCAACTGGTGCAGAGATTTGGGAATCAAGTTCAAGTACTCCTCCCTAGGACACCAATAGGCTAACGGACAGGTCGAAGCGACTAACAAGGTGCTACTTAGGATACTCAAGAAGAAGCTCACCGATAAGAAGGGGACTTGGGTAGAGGAGCTTCTTGAGATTCTGTGGGCTTACCAAACCACGGTTAGGATGCCGACAGGAGAAATTCTATTCTCCCTCACTTATGGAAATGAGGTAGTGGTGGTTGTGGAAGTAGGGATGTCCACCTATAGGGTTCAACACTTTGACCAACACTCAAACAATGAAAAGTTGGAAGAATAGCTCAACTTGCAAGAGGAAAAGAGGCAAGAGGCCTAGATAAGGACAACAAGCAACAAAAGAAAGACCGATCATTACTTCAATAGGAGGGTTCAACTGAGATCCTTCAAGGTGGCCGACATGGTGTTGCAGAAACTAAGGACAACTACCCATGAAGAAGGAAAACTGGGGCCACGATGGGAAGGCTCATTCATCATCATGGCCAACAACCGATCAGGTTCCTATTGATTCCAAGACTCCCAAGGGAAGAAACTCTCATACCTCTAAAATTCATAACATTTGCAAAGATATTTCTATTAAATGTATTTGAAAAATGTAGGTACAAACCTCAAAAATATCATGAATAAAACTGAATTCTCTTTGTAATTATGAATTTAACTTTGCAAAAACATTTTGTAAAATCCTAGCCAATAGGTAGGAAAGGTCCATGACCACACAACCATACTCATATCTCATCGAGAGTCAATAAGGGACTAGTCATCAGACTGCCTAACCTCCCTCATGACAAGCCATCAAGCGGGATAAGTCCAAAGTCCAAGACCGCACGACCTTACTCATACCTTACCGAGAGTCAACAGGCGGGACAAGTCATCAGATTATCCGACCTTTCTCGTGACTAGCCAATAGGTGGGAAAGGTCTAAGACTGCTCAACCTTACTCATACCTCATCGAGAGTCAGCCGGTAAGACAAGTCTAGGATTGTTGTGCCAGAGGATTTCCCTATCCTTCGACACAATGCCCTAAATGGTGCTCACAAGGAAAGCACGAGGGCAGCCTCTGGGGCAAGAAACTCCCATCCCTAATCGGACAAAAAGAAAAATCTTAGGGCCCAATCCTTGATGCAAGAGTACTAGGACTTTAAGCAAGCGACCATTTGCCCCAGACAGGAGTGGAAACTACACAGATTACCATCCAGCCTCAGTAGGCTATAAGTGAGGAGAAACTCCCTAGCAGTAGGGTTTGGGTAGTCTGCCTCTATGTCCTCTAGTACCCTGCGTTGGACGATGCAGCAACACATGAGAATCCTCCACGCATTAGGGTGGAATTGCGATGGAGCTAGTTGAAGAAAGTCCAAGACATCCCGAACCAGCTCCTAGAAAGGGAGTCATAGCCTATTTGAGAACCATGAGGGAAATAGCACCACCCTCATGGCGTAACCCTCCGAGTCTACAGCCCTCTGACAAGCCAACTAAATCTGCATTACGGCATTATTCGGCATATGATAAGAAGATCTCAGATCAAAGGGAGTTACACTTGAGGTCCAATGATAGCCTTCAAAGTGCTACAACCTATCGCAAACCTTGAGAGGATCCAAACCCACAAGGGTTCTGAAGGACTCCGGGGCATGAGGAACATGAACCACGAGAAGAAGGGCGAGAAACATTCTTGGATTCCATTGAGAGAGAGGAAGAAGCGGGTTAGAAGAGACAGAGAAAGGAAAGAGAGCAAGAGAGTCAAGCGGCCCAAAAGGAATTCAAAGGTTCAAGAGGGAGTGAAGGGAAATGGACCAAAACGGATAAAGCTTGGGTATAAATAGACGTACACGCCAAATGGACTTCCCCGGGCCATAAAGCGACACATGTCGGCGTTGTAGGAGGATGACTATCAAGGAATAGATCTCGTGGTTTGCGCTATATGAAGGGACATGGGAGCAGAGCTATCACATACAATCCAAGCATAGGAAGATAGAAGGGTCTAGGCAATGGATGACACCTTGGCCAGACGTTACGGATCGTTGAGGTATTAAAAAAAAATAAGAACAAAAGAAGAAGAAAAGAAAATGAAAGGGGAGAAGGAATTCTAACCTTACACATATGGTAAGAATTGATGGTGTAACTAGAAGGGATATTAGTGTCTCTCAATGGGTTGGACCCAATAAGGAGCCATAAACCTTCTTGGGTTGAGATGGGCCCACTTAGAAGGCCCAAGGTGTTGTCAACACAAGTAGCCCATTAGCGGTGTGAAGAAGATGACAAGCCACACCCCACGCAGGAAAGGAGTCAATGTGGACAAATAGGACACCACCTATCTTGACGTCACCTGCCTGACACCTCCTATAGGATCAGCACGTTGTGAGAAGTCCACACTACATTAAAGGATCAGATCTTGAATGTGAAATGAAGATCATGGCCAACTCACCTACCCTAGACATTGTGCACAAAGAGTGGAAGTCCCACTCATTTGCCATTGAAGCACTACTCAAGAAAGTCATGCCTCAGTAAGATTGCATCATGGTGCCCCGTACATGAGGGACTGGACCTTGACACTAGGTATAGAATGATCCTCCCAACGGGTAGTATAAAAGCCCAACACCAGGTGAGAGTTTGTTTTACATTGGCTAATTCTACGGAAAATCTCTAGAATAGTAAAATTGACTTGGGCATTGGAGGTTCCACCAAAACCTCGAGTCCCCCCAAGTTTTCTGTGTTGCAAGTGACTAAGTTGGGTACCCGATGTGCGAAACACGTTATTAACACATTACTTCAAAACCCAAGTACAATTAGAGAGTGTTGAATAGATGCGTTTTGACTATTTGAAAAGTCTTCGTTCTATAATTCAAATTATTAAAGTATAAAATCAACCAGTTATAAAATAAAGATCATACAATAAATAGTCTCTTTAACTTGGTAGATCCAAACCTCTCGTCTCTTCTATAATATCTCATCAAGTGACTCACTTTTCTCTGCAACTCGGAAACTTCAAATCTTCAGCCTTGTTATAATAGAATATACTAGATGGAGTCCTAAAGTGTGTAAGCCAAAAATAGGCAGTCCCATTGAAAAACAAATTGGGTCCACCATGAAAAAGTGGATTTTTTTTCATATGGCGCAATGTGTGTCCCATTTTTTTTTAAAATAATTGTGCAAGATTTGTACACTCTAAAACTGTACAAATCAATTTCTTTTATAGTATCTTCATAAATGATGGAAATCTGTATATCAGGAGAGAAAGTGTCAGCTAGGAAGACATTTGGATGGTGAGAAGTGTTGAGAAGAGTTTTGAATATAAGTAGTGAAAAATTAATAATAGAATATTAAATAGTAGTGAAAAGTAATTAATAGTAGTAAAAGGTAGATAAAAAGTAATAATAAAATAATAAATAGTAGTGGAGTATTCTAAGAATTCTTGGTACCCAAACCTATCTCTGGAAGTTTCTCTCAATAATACAAGAAATAAGCTGTTGTGGCCACCCTCTCAACCTTAAAAACCATCCATATTAAACTATACGTACCTAGGATTTATGTACGTTCAAATTCGAATTCACTTGTCAATCTTGAAAATTTTTGCTTGAGCTAACTTTGCCACCGCATCATGTCATGAACTCCCTTCCTAACCTAGCTTTGGTCAAACTAGTATCATCCAAGATGTGTCGAGCAAACTTTGATCTGTAACCTTCTTTCGAGCCAAAATCGTGTGTGTCGAGTGAACTGTGTGTATAACTTTATTCAAGCCAATATCGAGCGAGAGTTGAGCAAACCTTTTGTCTAATATTGAGCGCACATAGAGCAACTTCACGTACGGTCTGGCAATTTTCTTCAAGCAAAATGTCCACTTATAACATAAACTAATAAATTAAAACTCGATCAAATGAATTGGATTTGTCACAGATCACATGAAAGATACTACGTACGAGCTTGAGATTGATAATTAGGACTCGTGGAGCCAAGGGGAGAATAAACATAAAAACAAAAACAAAAAGTAAATAAGCAAGCTAAGTGTGGAAAATATAAAACAACACATACGGAACGTACATGAGATAAATTGATAATGGTCACAACCTTATAATTAATTTCATACAACTGAATGCATGATTTGAGCAACAAATTACAGCACAGCTTCCGCCTCTCACAAATACAGGCATACACATATCGTACGTACGTCCTATATATACTAGCTAGCTGCAGTTTGAAAGTACCTTTATAATTTACTTATTTATTAAATTTTTTACCGTTTCTTTTTTAAATTGTACTATTCACGCTTTCCAACTGTTCCAAACCGTATAATATATGAAGCAAAAACCTATATAAACTTGATAATCTTTCTTCCACGTTGATGATGATCTGTCGCTTGATAACACTATTTTTCTTCAGTACTACCTTTGTTGCTGCCTTTAGCTTCCCACAAACAAGAAGTCAACATCTTGTCTCCTTCATCCCATAAGGCCCATTGGTTATGACATTGATCAACACCACCTACCCAATTCCAATCCACCCATTCATCAGCAAAGCCTGATGATGAGTTGTTATTATCATTCTTATTACTTGTGTAATTAGAGCAATCGTAACACTCACCGCCATCTGCATTTGAGGAGCTCAGAACACTACTCTCCATCTCCTGATCATCGGTACTTGTGGTCTCTAATTTCTGATCTCTTCTTGATCTTAATGCCCCAACATTCGGTACTACTGATCTCTCCTTTTGATCTCTAATTAACTCCTTATGATCAGGACGGGCAGCATTTTCAATTGGATCCTCCACAAACCCACTTTCAAGAATATAGCTAAGCTTCGTTATTTCACAGTCAAGCCACTCGTACGGCTCCCATACCTCGCTTTCTCTGTGCTGGTGTACTGGACGTAACCCTGCAGTAGTACCACTACTGATCTCTAGCTCATTATTAGGGCATAACCCTGCATTACTAGGACTACTACTGATCTTACTGATCTCATGATTACCGCAATGGCCGCCTAATATCCTCTGATCTGTATTGTCCGGACAAGAACCATGCACACCGAGGTTGTTTATAGTTCTGACCTGATCATCTCCTTTCTGTTCTGGGGGGCCCCACGAGCCCATTATACCCATCATCGTTGATGTCTTTTCAACCTGTTCTAGAAGTGTACCAGGTAGATCATGCGGTTCTTCTTTGGATGACGCTGGATCAAGCACCTCGGAACTAATATTATTATTTGCGGTTCCACCTCCATGATGATGATGATCAGGCTTTGGTAATGACGTTCCAACAATATCAGCTGAGGCTGTGTTTTTGAGCTCTTTAATGGCTGAAGATCTTGATCTGGTTCGACCTCGCCCTCCTCTTCGCTTGCATGCAGCAGCCATATTGATAATGGAAGACAGGGATTCACTTGTGGTCCGAGTGAAGCTGTAAAGCTTTCTGCTCAAGTGTGTGTTCCAATAGTTCTTTATCTCATTATCTGTCCGTCCTGGTAAATTTCCAGCTATCAAAGACCATCTGCATGCAACGTTAATAAAATTAATCCAAGATATATTATCAGCTTTACCCTTACAATCATAAATCTCGCTTGATTCATGTGACTCCACTTAGAATATTTCAACAAAACATTACCGGAAAACTTTTTCATATCTTCAGGATGCGTATTGTCACCCTTCTAATTTTTATAAAATACTATATACGTACTATACTCTTATCTTTTCTATTTCGTTGTATTAATGTGATGGTATTGCTCATAACTGATCTTGGATCTATCAACTCCTGTTTTTCCTAAAGGAAAAGTCAATGTTCACATCAATACATGAGTAAGATGAAAGCGAAATATAGGTTTAGTATATAACATAACTCAAGTACACTTTTAAAATAGTTTAAAGTCATCGAGTGCTTATGTTTAGAGTAGATTTGACAAGTGAGATAAGACACAAAATTTTCATCTCATCTCATTATTATAACATTTTCAAATTTTCACATAAAATATAATAAATAATTCAACTTTTTCAAATCTCAATTTTACATTTTGTACATCTCAATTCAACTTTTTCAAATCTTAAAAAAATAATAATATTAAAAAATAATATTTTAAATTTCATCTAAAACCAAAAATTCGCATATCACTATCCAAACCTACCCTTAAGGTTGTAAACAAATTAATGAAAGTTTTCACACAAAATATAAGGAACAATTCAACATTTTTAAATCCCAATTCAAATTTTTCAAATTCCAAAATAATAATAAGTTTAAAAATAATATTTTAACAATATTTTATTCAACTTTCATCTAAAATCATCTCATCTCATCTCACCATCCAAACAATCCCTAAATGTGCTAGTTCAAACTTTTTTTATTTTAAATTAAGAATAAATTGTTCATCTAAAGTAGGTTAATTAGATAAATTAATTTCCTTCCATTCCATCTCCTAAATTGTCATATTTCCCTTAATCTATATGAGATCAAGCACTGAATTTTATTTTTATTTTTTTTAATAGAATCTGTTTGTCACATGCATGCTCGATCATGGACAAGGACAATTTCATAGACTGAATATTAAAAGAATGTTAAGGAGAATCATCCTATAATAAAATAACCAAGTTTAATTATATGATTTTGCTAATTGATTAAGAATAATTAATTTAGAAGAAAATATTTAATCATGGAAAAACAAAAGAACCAATTTATAATATTATCCTATATATATAGTATAGACATATATTAGTCATAACAAATCAGCTATGAAGAACTGTCAGCGGTGGCCGATAAACCAGCACATTCAAGCCAAGCCCTAGCTCTAGCTATTATCATGTTTATAGCCTATTTTAACGTATGTACCCTTGCGCTTGGGGCAAGATCAGATGCTACCTCTGGCCCTTTTACCTGCGCCTTAATTTGGGGTTCGTTACTGCTAGCTATGTCGACTGCCGAAATTTGCAGTACTACTAGTAGGGCATGGAGCTGGTGTTAATGGCACCCGGCCTTTAATTGTTGGCATTCCCGAGTACGTACGTGTTCATAAATAAATACTCTTGCATGATGCCGTACATGTAGTAGTTCAGAAAAACATAAATAAAATGCTTACTAATATTGCTGCCTATAATGATCAGCATATTCTTTTAAGACGTGGGTTAATTCCCCGATTACAAGAGAATTAATTCAGAGATTTACACATGGATTATAAAACATTGATTCATTGCGCCAACATCTTTGATCAATCATACTCTAGAATTTTTAAATGAACATTCATTATATTCGTGTCCCTTTAGCTTCTGATTTTTTTCTCTATATATCAACTTAATCTGAGCATGAAAAACAATGATGGAGTACTGGCCGGTCAGGATTTCTTTTTCCTAGGTAGGAAGGTTATATATATATATATATGTGAGATCGATGCACCATTTATCAAACTTTTTAAAGCGCCTCTGATGATCTGTGGTTTTATGCATGAGGCACAGATAGAGCAAATAAAATATATACCTATTACCGACAGCACTATGCAGCTTAACAATAGTTTCTTCCTCTTCAGGAGTGATGTTCCCTCTCTTCAAGTCTGCCCTCAGATAATTTATCCACCTGAGCCTGCAGCTCTTCCCACACCTTGACAAACCTTTAAAACATGACCATTAATAGAATCTCGATCGAGTATTTAGCACTCAACTTTCAACAGTATCCTAATTGCATTCTTCATCAAAAGACAATAGAATGAATAAAACAACAAAAGAAAAAGAAAAACAGTAGTACCTGCATTTTTGGGCAAAGTTCTCCAAGAACCTTCACCATTGACTTGAATGTAGTTGATCAAGATTTCATCTTCTTCAGCCGTCCATCTTCCTTTCTTCAACCCCACTTTTTCACAACATGGTGCCCTTCCCATCTTTATGGAAAGAAAGAGATCAGAGAAGGACAAGAGAAAGCTGAGGAGTACTATATGGTTATGTGAAGGAGGTTGCGTTATATCCTCAATGCGAGGAAGATGCAGGAGGGAGAGATCGATCAAAATGAATATGATGATGTGGACGTCTAAGGGGAGGCCAAATTTTGATATGTCCTGATCTCAACCGAGTTTGAATCTTCTAAAGAACAACTCCTCTTTGGTGTGAAATCTGATATATATTCACTCTTTAATAATTAAGAGCTAACGCCACAGTGTGCCCCCTCATCAATTTCTTACACTAACTAGAATATAGGGCCATTAACTAACTGAGTTTTGCTACATACAAGTAAAGTTGCATACTAATCTGCGTACCAATATTAATTGATTCATATTCAAAATTTCAATTAGCACTGTTTTTAATAAAATTTACTTTTTTACCAATCACATTAGATTTGTACGTGCACATTTTTTTATTAATGCGTAGTTGTGCTTGTAATTAGATTTTTCCTAACTAAATAGCATTGAAGCTAGCTAGCTGTACTATCGTAAAATTAAGAAAAATGCAAAAGCAAAATGAGAGTATAAGGCCATTTAATGTGACATATAGCTTTCGTGCACATATACAGCATATAGCAACAAAAGGAATTTTTTAAGGGAGCACATGATGCAGAAAGCTTGGGGGTATAACTGATACCGCTTGATTGAACTTTCACAAGATTTATTAATGCTTTTGATTTTCTTACATAACCTTGGAACAGATCTATAAAAATCATCCAAAGCTTTTGAAAAGCAAAAAAAAATTAAAAAGAAAAACAAATCATATAAAAATTATATATTTTTATTTTAATTAAGAATATATAGGTGAGGCCCAACATATATATACATTAATTATATATATATATAGTGGGTTGCCCTATATATATATAGATCATAGCTAGCCAAAATGGTGCGCACATTTAATTAAGGCCCTTAATTTAGATACTATATATATATATATGAAGTGTGTATTGGGGAACTAGATCAGTTTTTCTTTACCCATATATATGAATTATATACAGACAGTATATATACCTAGCTCTTGGTCAGAGTACTGACGTTGCTCTTAAGGTCTAGAATAGCGCCCAGTCCTGGCTGTGGGCTCAGAAAATTCTTTGAGAATATGTCATCATGTTTTATGGAGATTTATTGCCTCACCTAACATAAGCATCTCCATCTTTTTCATCCTCATCAGGGTGAACCATATTATATGGCTGCATGCTAAGTTCAATCATATAAAAAGCATAAACATTATAAGTAGTGATTAATGTGGACTTCAACTCATGAAAACAGGGACCATTTTCTTAGAATGTCATTTTCAAAACATTGAATTGGGATCACATGCATAGTTTAATTAGAAGGCATGCAGGCACACAAAGTCTGAGATCGATTGCCGTCACTAAAAAGCATTGCTTTTTCTGCCGCAAGCAGTGTGTCATTGTCTAAGCATTTATGTATATTGATTCGTTACCTCAAAAATATTTTAGTTGATCTTGACAATCTAATACGTACGAGTTAATTTGCTGCTAGCAACTCTGGTACTGTATCAAGACATGATCATGAACGGCTTGTTGTTAAGACTTATATTTACAACTGTATAAAAAAATTGAAAATACCAAAATACTTTGTCATCAATATTGTAAAACCCATTACTTGATTAGTGATATATTAAGAGCTCGTTTAGATTCAAAAAATGTTTCATCTCATCTCATTATTATAATTTTTTTAAAATTCACACACAAAATATAATAAATAATTCAACTTTTTCAAATTTCAAAAAAATAATAATATTAAAAAATAATATCATAACAATGTTTTATTCAACTTTCATCTAAAATCATTTTATCTCATCTTTAAATTCAAACAAGCCCTGAGTGTGTCAAAAAACAAACTTATAAATATATTTTAATTTTTAATCGAGTATATTATATTGACAATGCAATGATCAATTGAGTATTTTAAATGTGATCATTGCGTTGTTCATCACATTGGCATACTCAATTGAAGTATAAATCTATAAATAAAAAAATAAAAATAAATAAATAAATAAAAGACTAACGATATCAATTTATAAAATAATATTTTTATCGAAAAGACAATACAATTTCCCCGTTCCATCAAGACCCTCGCTATTTTCTAAACGCATGCATGCTATAGCTAGTTATAATAAAAGTGTGTACGGGTCAATGAAATAAAGTAGCAAGAAGTATATAGCCAGAGGCAAGAAATGAATTAGGAGGTGCATGGTTGTACTTATGATCGTACTTGTGCATGCATAATTACTCACCACCTCCGACGATCCATCCAAATCCGGCCTGGCCTAATGCAATTGAATCAATGGTCCAAAGTATAATCTGATTGTTTCTAATTCTTTAATTACATTCACATAAACTAATTAATACACACACACACACACACACACACACACACACACACATATATATATATGCAATACATAACATTAATTTGGCGCCGAACTCGATCGAGATTGAAACATTAATAGGCATAACTCAGTTGTAGCTAGCTGAGGAAACATTTAACTAGCTAATTAATTATATAGGGAATCAAGTAATAACGATCGATGCTAATTGTTTAAGGCCTCTTTACTAATTCTATATATCTCAAATATGTTAATAAATCATCTACAAAACAGAAATATTGAAGCTGATCAGCATATTATAAAGTTCTTTCTACTCCATGAAATACATACAGTTTGTTTTCGATCGAATATTGACATGGATTGATCATCATATGATATGTTAGACTGTTAAGTTAATTTTACCATAAATTAGATTTGATATATTATATGAAACGTGTCAGTTTGTTATGTGCTTACTTCTGTGAGATCTTTTTATAGATTTAACACTTCTCTTTTTCTTTCTCTAATAAGGATGAATTTACATATATGATGCACTAGAAAAAAAAAAAAAAAAAAAAAAAAAAAAAAAAAAAAACCTCCAAAATATTTATCTAAATGCTAGCAATTAATTGATTAAGATAGCAAAACATCATATAAATGAAGAAGTATATGTGAATATATAAGTATGTATTCTCAACAAGGATTCATTCCTTTTTCAGTTTTTTTGCTTTCCATTAAATATATAACTTAACTACAAAAATTTAGGGGTGTAACCGGTCCAATTTTGGACAAATTCTAAAACCGAACCAATATACACCGGTTTTGAAATTTTGAAAAATTGATACGAACTGATTCATCATCTAAACCGAAACTTTTGGTTTTTCCAATTTTGGTCTAATCTGATTTTTCTAGTTTACCTTTTACATGTATAGTATTACATAAGTTGAGACATGAGAGCCGATTTCTATAATGTTTGTTCTCCTCAAAGGAACTTCTCTTTTTTTCTTTTTTACATCTTGTATAATAAATTTATATGTTATATCAAATGCTATATTAAAAATTATAAGATTAATTTTATGTTATATTAAAATTTTATAAAATTAATTTTATATTATAAAATTAATAGACATGAATAATAAAATTAAAATTTCATATTATATTAATTAGTAATTTAGCATATAATATATACAATATAATATAAAAAAGTATAAAAAATATTTTATATAGAATATAAAAAATTAAAAATATATATACCAGTTCGATTTAAACTGATTTTCAAAATATAAAAATAGATACCGAACCGATTTTAATTCTTAAGAACCAATATTAAGTAGAACCGACTAGTACAAACCGGACCAAACCCACCGGTTCAATCAATTTTTCGGTTTTTTTAACATCCCTATTTGTGTCTAAAAAATCAAAAAATATTCTTGGATTAACCTTTAATGATATATATAATTTTATATCTAATATATAACTTATAATAAGCAAATTTCTATTTTAGTTTTGTATATTAAAATTAAAAATACGTAACATCCTGGTTTTAGTTCAGTTCACTACCCTATTTGAATGAACCGCCGCCCCTGGTGGTCAAGTCAAGCAAAACCGAAGAAATGTACGGCCGAAAACCATAAAGACACTCTGAATTTCTTGCCGTAAAGGGCTTTGCGTCTGTGGACTCCATCCCTCTTTTTAAATAGTAATTTTTTTTTTTTTGAAGAAATATAGTAATTACTCTTAAGGGAAGGGACCTGAGGGTTATATATCTATTTCTAGCCTCCACACTACGTACAATCTTTTAACGTGATCCTCAGTATATATGCGCGCATACGTACATAGCCCGCCTTCACAGTACATACGAAAGTTTAAAGCCATTCAAAAAAGCATATATGCCATTCTATGACGTTTCTAGCTTCCAAAATGCCCCAAATTAAAACTAGAGTAGATCTACACCCACACATGGGGATTTCGATTCGGATCTAGACAGTGCAAATGATTTTCTTTCTTATTTTTTTAATATTTTAAAAAAAAAATCACAACATCATTAAAAAAATACTTAATCACTAAATTTATATATAAAAAGAGAGAGAGAAGAAGAAGACTACAGTCGAATCCCCAGTCAGGAAAAACCCATATGTGGCTTTAGCATTTGTGTTAAAACCAAGTCGGTGAGGAGAACATGCCCTTTAAATTGTTAACGCTACAAAATTTATTTTATTTTATAAATTAAATTTTAACATATCAACAATGTTTAGCAGCTACTTAAGATCGATAATCCCGGGATGGTCCCGTCACCACTCCCAACCCCACAAAAAATAAATAGGAGTTATGATATGTCTGGAAACCTTGGCCCAAGGATTCATGATCTTAGCTCCCATTTACTCTCCAGAAATATGATCATCATGCTTTACCCCACTTGCAACGTGGCAGACGATGATCAATATGGTTATGGAGTAAACATACTTTTCTCTTCATATATCGTCTTTACCACAACGAGTTGGGGTCCACAATTATCAGAAGGGAGACAGATTTAAGAAGACGAAGACTAGAGGCTGTTGTTACCAGCCTGTTTTCCACTTGCAGAAACTCTTTATTACCTCATCGCCAACTACGAGCCATTTCAATTTGAAACTTCATCCCCTCCTCCCCACCAATTACTTTGGACAAAATGATTATAAAATTTAGAGAGAGAGAGAGAGAGAGAGAGAGTCTGTTCATGTGGATTAGTGTATGTTTCTGCAATTAATTAAACTTTGGGAGGAAAAACCCCAAAGAGCTCCCTTTATATTATTGAAACCAACAGAACACGTTGGCGTTCATGCCAAGCCATCCCAACTGCGAACAATGTAGACTTTGTGAACAATGCTGGTGTTAATTACACAATTCATATTTACCAGTCAAACAACAACACAAGATTTGACTTGAGCTTTCTCGCAAATGGTTGAAGATACAAATAGATGTGCCTCCTATCCATCCTATACTCAGAATAAGTCTGTGCGGTGCAAAGAGATTTACTTTCTAATATACATATACTGATGCATATATGTGTGTATGTATATATGTTCCTTCAATGAGAAAACTCCGTCGGTGTTAAGAAATCATGCCGAAGATCAACCACATCAAACTTCAAATTGGGGTTCATATAGACGTGTGAACAATGCTCATAAATTGGGCTTCCATCAGATGCTTCTTCGTGGGGATGAAAGCCACGCTGTTGGCAATTTCGAATCACAGACACACCAGCTGGATCGGATAGATGAAATATGCCATGTGGGCTGCAAAAGCACGGGAAACAAATTAGCATGCGAACTAGTAATAGTATTAACTAAGATACATAGTTTTAATATATTAATACTGCGTAGCCTAATACAGACTATATACATTTGACGTGATAACTACCAAGTGATCTTGGAAAACCAACCTCGAAGTATCTGTAGGGGCCATAACAATTGCAATTGCTTCTGGCAGCATAATCTATAGTAAATACCAAAAAAGAAATCTTGTTAACAAAGTAAAAATACATAATAACAACAGATATAGAAATACCAGAGAAAATACTAGATATGCAAATATAGAAGCAGTTTTAACTGATTCATGGGGAAAAATCTCCAAATTCTGGAGAAATGCCAATGCTTATTTAAGTTCACATTTATAATTGCAATTTCAGCAATCGCCATCTTATCTATTTTGCTTAAACCTCCAAATGCATAAATTCTTAGTTTATATGCCTTTCAGTGCTACATCTTCATCCATGTTTCAATAACCAAGCATTTAGCAGATATTGGTCATTATCTCTAAAAAGTTCCATGCTAATGCAACTACTGCTTAAACATTTAAAAATAAATAATAATAATAATAAAATAATTATTAAAAAAAAAAAAAACCTGCCACGTAAACTATGCATTAAAAAAGACATAGTTGCTTGAAAGGCAACAAGGGACATGGCCTGAGGGCAAGTGAAAAATATCAGATTTATGTGACTTGTTCTGATTAGTTTGGTATTGAAATTTAAATTAAGTTGCCTTCATGGAAAAGAATATTACAAAACAAGAGAGAAAAAAGCAAGAGGAAAAAAGGATCGACCATGCTCCAGTACAACTGAATCACTTTGCAACACTACTAAAACTTTATACTAGAAAACAAGTATAGATCAAGCGCTAATACCAAGCTAATCGAGCTAATACAAAACAAGTATAAAAAACTGAATTTAATCAAGTGCTAATACAAAAAAAGTATACAAAATTCAGTAAAACTGAATTTAATCAAGCTAAAATCAGTCAAAGCCAGGAAACCTAGATCAAGTGCTACCATTTGTTACCTGGTACGAGTAATGAGTGTGTAGATCCACGGAAGACATGAAGCAGGTCTGTGATGGGTGTGTCTGATAATGACATTAGGAACAGACAGAATGGTCAAAAAACCCGAACAGCTGCCTGTAGTAAACGGTACATATCCATACAAAAAACATAGAAAGTTGATAAAACAAAACCAGTGATCTCTGAGTCGATCATGCCGAAATTGGCTTTTCAAATAATGTTCACTTTTCATAATAATTTCTCTCTTTTGATATCAACAAGTAAAGCACATCAAGTCATAGTTAAAGAGGTGAAGGTAGCAAGAATTAGTAAAATCTACAAAGATGCAAAGCAGACATTGTTGTAGACTGTAGTCCACTGATACAAAGATTCAATCGTAGAAGTTTTTAATTCCTCTCTCACAATCTTCAAAGTTGTGGGTGTTACCCTCCTTCCAAATACTCCACGTTAAGCACAAAGGAGCCTTCCTCCTGGCCCCTATGCCCAAGTTTTCACTCGGTTTACAGCCCACACTACCATTAACTCCATTCATGGTGGTTTCACCATTCTAGATTTCGAACAAGCCACTTTACAGTGAAGCAGCAAGTGGTAGATGGTTTCCAGTACTTGGGCATACAACACCAATTCATCATATTATGTGCCTCCCAAATCAGATTATTCATCACTCGGATCTTCCCTAGACACCGTCTATACAAAGAATGCCATTCTTGAGTGACCCTTGTTCCACCATATACTTCTCCAGAGAAAGGAACATGCAGCTGCAAAATGTAGGAGACAATAAAATGATCTCGCCTTGAACTGCCTTCTTCTTGAATGGATCCACCCCGTTTGGTCCTCACGGTTTTCTCTCATCCTTAGTGAATACAGGAGGTTGAGGAGCGATGTAATCCATTCCACTTTTCAATCCTGCACTAATTTGACAAAGGACACACTCCAGTGTGGACTGTCATTCATAATCTGGAGAAGTTCAGCCACTCATAAATGCTTGTAGAAGATACTTATCAAAATAAATAAATGCTTGTAGAAGAGGAACTAAACAATTCTGGCCAAATTTCCTCAAAAGCCCAATCTCCCACACACCATGTCAGAACCTAATTCTAGACCTAACTCTACCTTATATCTAATGGACCTAGAAATTTCTCCTTATCCTCAGCGAATATTTTCCTACACCCACACTCTGAAAGGCCCACTGACCACATTAGAACACCATCCGCCCCACATGCTCCCATACTTAACTTTCACCACCAACCACCATAGTTTCTCTCCAATGCATAGTGCCACAATCATTTGCCCACACACACAAACTAACTTTTGACAGCCAAACTACCAGAAGAGACCAGAGCACATATTGTTGACCAATGGACTAGGTTACGTTTAGGCTCACCCTCCATACCACCCCCATAGGAAGTCCATTTTGAGCTTCTCTCTATGCTTTGCCACACCAACTGGGAGGGGAAAGAGCAAAAAAAAAAAAATAGGTAACTTAGATAGAGTGCTACTGATCAAGCCGATCCAATGCCTTCTAACATATAAAGATGCTCCCAGCCAGCCAGTCCTCTTCCCATTTCAGCAATAAACCATCCCATTTAAACTTTTCCTTGTATGATGCTCCCACAGGGAGATCCAAATGCTTATAAGCAAAGCTACGAGCATACCAACATTTGAGACCAAGACATGAGCAAAAGCAGCAAGCCTAGTCCCTCACTTACAATATGGGTACATGTAAAGTAGATGCATTGAGGGTTTTATTCAGTATTTATAGTTGAAGATTGAATTAGATAATTCCAATTGACTGCATATCTATTATTATTTCCAACTAAGTTTTCTCTCCATAAGTTTTCTCTCCGTACACTTTGAGGGGGGAAAAAAAAAAAAAAAAAAACTCTTTCTGTTTGGAACTAATGGTGAAGCTGCTACTGCAATTCTGAGTTGGTTTCAATGGGATTATTTAGAAAGGTGGGAATAGACTCGAAATTGTTCACTTTAGCAAGAGGGAGTTTTGTTTCGCATCACAGAGAGAGGATGGAAGAGGCAACAGGAACTCCTAGTGAAGCAGAACATAATACAGTGGCTGATCAAGGCGTTGGAGGGCTGCTCGAGTAGGGAGGAGGAGGAGTTTTACAGCTCCATTAGAAAGGGATACTCCAGTTATTTAGCCAAAAATGTTCCAACAGTAGGGGTCGATTTCTGGAGGTGGCAGAATACAGAGAGGGTGGAGGAAGAAGGCTTATCATCTTCCCGGAAGGAGATGGGGGGAAAGGTTGGAAGAGGCTGAAGGAGGCCTTGGGGGAGCTGCTGCAGGAGGAGAGGCCACGGGGAGGACCCCACGGCATAAGGCCTCCGGCCGAGAAGAAGCGGACGTACAAGGAGGCGTTGAGAAACAGAGGATGGCAGGGACCACGCGATGGAGAATGGTTCTCTGACATGCACATGCCTCGAGCTCCTCAAGGTGTACGATACACAGAGGGTAGCAGAGAAGAGGAAAGGGAGGCGTGTTGGAGGATGGAAGAGCTGCAGGAGCAAATATGGAAGTTGCAGAGGGAGCGTGAGACTTTGAAGACTATGGTCTGTCGAAATAAGGAAGGTTGTAGTTGCAGCTGTAGGGGTGCTGAGAATGAGGGGCAGGGCTTGAATAAAGACAAGGCCCATCTGAAAAGGAAGAGTAGAGGTCTGGAAGGAAGTGAGTGGGCTGGGAGAAGGGCCCACTGATGAAGGGGGCAGAGCATTCAGGTGGGGCACATGGTTATAAAAATAATACCCATGGGCTTAAAAATGACTCATGAACCATGGGCCAGGAGAAGGGTCCAACGTCGAAGGATCCAAAATACCCAGGTGGGGCATAGCCCACGGATCTTGAAAACACAGCTCAGCAGCCCACGGGTCTTAAAAAGTCCAACGTCCAGCCACCAACGCAGTGCTTGCTGCTGCCGGTAGAGGAGACGTCAGAGGGGCAACAGAATGCGCCGGCGAGGATGGTGGACCTTTCAGACGACGGCACGTAGGTGTGGGATGACCGGAATGTGGAGGTGGAACCTGTGATGGTCGTGGCGAATCAAGAGGGAGGTTCGCATGCACCTTTTCAGGTCTAGAAAACGCCGATGAGGATTTCGGAGGCCCCATCGAACCCCTCTGAGCTTCTTCCCAAGGTGGCTGAGCTTGTGATGAACCCAGTGAGTCGAGAGGAGGAGGTGCCTAGGCTAGTGAAGACCGTGGAGGTTAGTGGGGCTTGGCGACCCCTTCCAGCTTACGTTTGGGGGATTCAGAGGTGGTTGTGAGGGATGGGGAAGGCTTGGAAGATTTGGAAGTGGAGGGGTCTCTTTATGATTATGTAGAAGGGGTGTCCACTGATGATGAGCATGCTTTGGCTTTGAGGGAACAGCTAGACTTGATTGTTTTTTCCGAGGTGGAGGAAACTAGAGAGGTGGATCTGACACCACTGAATTTTCTGCTTCCTATCCATTCAGGAGTTTCCGGCTAGGTGTTCGATTAGGTGAAGGAGATTCAGAAAGTTGTGGGACTAGAGTGGGAGGGATATGAGGAACAGTTTATGGCCTTGCTGACAACTATAGAAGCAGGGCATCAACTACAATGGAAGGCCATCTCGAAAAAACAGTGAGAGCTTAAGCGGTTGACGTGGTCATTGAACACTGAGGGTAGCTCTAGCCAGAGCAGGCCGAAAGGGAATGGGCTAGCCCATTCTCCATGAAACCCAAAATTGTATCACGGAATGCCCGTGGACTAAATGAGGCTACTAAACGATTGCAGATAAGAAACTTGCTCCGGGAGTGGAAAGTAAACATTGTTTGCTTGCAAGAGACTAAGATGAAGCAGATTGATAGGCGGATTGTGAGAAGCTTGTGGAGTGGTATTCATGTGGATTGGGTTTACTTGGCCTCTCATGGGGCGTCAGGTGGAGTGGTAGTCATGTGAGATAGGCGGGTGGTGGAAAAAATGGAGGAGTTCATATGGAGGTACACGGTAGCATGCTCGTTCAAGAGCGTGTCAGATAACTTTTTATGGGCTTTTGCAGGCGTCTACGGCCCAAATTTGGACAGTAATAGAGTAACATTGTGGGAAGAACTAGCCGGTGTTCATACTAGGTGGAATCTCCCTTGGTGTATTGAGGGAGATTTTAACGTTACTAGATTCCCGAGTGAATCTTAAGGTAATGGAAGGGGGAGGCCAGCTATGGTTGAATTTTCTGAGGGCATCTCTGACTTGAATTTGGTAGACTTGCCCTTAGCCGGGGGCTCCGCCACATGGGCTAACAATTAGACGTGGTCCCATCTGGATCGTTTCCTCGTATCCCCGGAGTGGGAAAGCCATTTCCCTGACGTCTAGCAAAGGCGTTTGCCTCGTGTTAGTTCATACTACTGGCCTATCTTGCTTGATTGTTGTGGGTTGCGAAGTGGATAGAGATATTTTAAATTCGAAAACATGTGGTTAAAGTCGGAAGGCTTTGTGGAATGAGTGAGACAGTGGTGGGCGTCGTATCAATTTCAGAGTACTCTTAGCTTTATTCTTGCTAGCAAATTGAAAGCACTAAAAAGAGATTTGAAACTTTGGAATACA
The DNA here is from genome assembly GCF_018687715.1 of Carya illinoinensis. Classification (NCBI taxonomy): domain Eukaryota; kingdom Viridiplantae; phylum Streptophyta; class Magnoliopsida; order Fagales; family Juglandaceae; genus Carya; species Carya illinoinensis. The sequence continues at coordinate 22,745,026 of NC_056753.1, read as the reverse complement.
CAATCTTTCGGTGATCTTAGGGAAAACAAAGCAAGAAAGATGAGGGAGATTCAGGAAATTGAGCAGATTCAAGAGGTTAGATCCCTTACCCAAGTCGAAGTAGAACGGAGGACATTGTTGGGTGAGGAGATGGAGAGAATTATCTTGATGGAAGAGATTTCGTGGCGGCAAAAATCAAGTGCTTTGTGGCTTAGGGAAGGAGATTGTTGTACCAAGTTCTTTCATCGAGTTGCAAATTCTTAATGGAGAAACAATAATATTGAGATGCTGAAAATTGATGATACGGAGTGTAGGGAAGAACATGTTATCAAGGACCATATAGTTGGCTTTTATGGGCAACTCCTTACTGAACCGATGAGTTGGCGGCCATCTCCTGATGGTTTGGTCTTTGACTTCATTGGGGAGAGTGATTTATCTTGACTAGAACAAGCATTTAAGGAAGAGGAAGTGGCGGAAGTTGTGTGAAAATTGGCTAAGGATATGGCTCCGGGGCCAGATGGGTTCTCTATGGGTTTCTTTCAAGAATGCTAGGATGTGGTTAAGGAAGACATTATGAAGGTGTTCCAAAAACTCCACGTGGCTGGAAAATTTGAAAAAAGTTTAAATACAACTTTCATAGCATTGATCCCCAAAGAAGGTGGGGGCTAATGAGGTAAATACATATCGTCCCATTAGCTTAGTCAGTGGTATTTACAAGATCATTTCTAAAGTGCTAGCAAACCAGCTTAGTGAGGCGGTAGGGAAGATTATCACTAAGCCTCAAAATGCCTTTGTTAAAGGTAGGCAAATCCTTGATGTGGTCCTTATTGCAAAAGAGTGTGTGGATAGTAGAATGAAGGATGTTGTTAATGGAATCATTTGCAAACTGGATATGGAGAAGACTTATGATCATATAAATTGGGATTTTTTACTCTATCTTCTTGGGAGGTGTGGTTTTGGGGTGAAGTGGAGATCATGGATCCGATGGTGTGTGCCAACGGCTAAATTCTCTGTGCTATTAAATGGTAGCCCAGCTGACTTCTTTCATAGTTCACGAGGCCGGAGATAAGGCAATCCGTTGTTGCCATTATTGTTTGTTGTTGTGATGGAGGGTCTAGGCAAGATGATTTCGGCTTTGAATCGCAATGACATGGTGTGCGGCTGTACTTATCGAAAGGAGGAAGGCTCACATTGATTAAGAGCACTCTTTCTAATCTGCCTACCTATTTCCTCTCTCTTTTTCCTATTCCAGTAAGAGTAGCAAGCCGTATTGAGAAATTACAACGTGACTGGGCAGTTTGGGAGAAGAGTTCAAATACCATCTGGTCAAGTGGGAAACAGTGTGTCGTCCTTTATCCAAGGGTGGTCTGGGTATTAAAAATGTGAAGACGTTCAATCAGGCACTTTTCGGTAAATGGTTGTGGAGATATAGTCAGGAACCAGAAGCCTTGTGGCGAGGGGTGATTGGGTGCAAATATGGTGATATATGGGGGGGATGGTGTACTAAAGAAGTTAGAGGAGCCGATAGAGTGGGGTTGTGGAAACATATCAGGAAAGGTTGGACGGTCTTTCTTCGGCACACCCGTATTCAGTTGGGGGATGGTACCAGGATCAAATTCTGGCAAAATATTTGGTGTGGTGATACGAATTTACATGAGTTATTTCCCTCTCTTTATCAAATTGCCAGCATTAAAGAGGCTTCAGTGGTGGATGTTATGGATATATCGGGGGGACATTTTCATTGGAATATAAATTTTAGCAGGCTAGCGCAAGATTGGGAGATGAATAGCTTTGTGGATTTTTATAGTCTCTTGTACTCTATGAAGCCAAGCAATCAACAAGAAGATGGGTTGTGGTGGGTCCCGCACTGGAAAGGTATGTTCTCGGTTCACTCCTATATTGCTCACGCTCAAATCCCAACTGTCAGATTCCTTGGAGAAGGATATGGAAACATAAGGCGCCCCTCAAGGCGGCCTTCTTTGTGTGGTAAGATCCTCACAACTGATAATTTGAGGAAAATGAGGGTTATTATGGCAGATTGGTGCTGCATGTGTAAGGGAGGGGGCGAGTCGATAGATCATCTTTTGCTGCATTGCAAGATTGCACGGGCTTTGTGGAACGAGGTGCTAAGTAGAGTAGAGTTGGGTTGGGCTATGCCAGGGACAGTGACGGCAGTCTTGGCCTGCTGGCCCAACATAGGAGGTCAGCCCCAGATATCAGCGGTTTGGAGGATGATACCACTATGCATCATGTGGTGTTTATGGCAGGAGAGGAATGCAAGGACTTTCAAAGACATGGAGCGAACATTAGAGGAGTTGTCTTTATTTTTTAGTACGCTTTGTAAGTGGGACATTGCTGTTGATTTCAATGGAATGGTCCTCCATGATTTTCTTGTCTCTCTTGCGCCCACTTAAAGGAACATTTTCTTGTACATACTAGGCTAAGCCTATTCTTTGATTAATATAGTTTTGATTACCTATCAAAAAAAAGTAATATCATTATACAAAAACTGAAAAATCAGAGAGGCCAACAGCATGTTCACCAGCCATCTAAATAATTTTCTTTTGATAGTTACACCAACCCTCAGTAAAATTATGTGACCGAGTTATTTCAAAAATTTCTAATCAACATTCCAATGGGTCAAAGCAGAAACAGACCATGAGCATGCAAAATAAAATGAGAAGTAATGCTGACAATTACTGGCCATTGAGAGAATTCACACACTTACGTGAATCCAACCAAGTGGAAAGAGCGATAATTTGTCTTGAACTTCAAATATTTCTTCCTCATTCAAAGTCTGACACTGAAATAAAGGGGAGTTTATGGCACATATATAAAAGTAGTATACACTAAAAATTTGCCAAGAAAAAAAGACAAAATTGCTTTCAACAGACACATCAAGCATTTTTCTTATTTTTTTTTTACTCATAATCAGCAATAGGGAGGCGTTATATCCATTTGTAATTTAAAGATACAATAAACTGGCTGATGCTAAGTAATTTAGAAATATACACAAAGGCCTTCAAAGAAAACCAACAAAAAAAAAAGTTATTTACATTTAGAAAAACGAAAAAAAAAAAAAAAAAAAAAAGGAGGAAATATTTGCGTAGGAAATCCAATAAAGTCAGTGGTATGAGTGCATGCCAAATAGGATATTTGGAGTTATTCTTCAACATGATCTCTATTAGCATCAATGGTTAAAAAAGCATCTGCAAAGGGAATAAGAACTAATTTCAAATGCAAATGACATATCTAAGAATCTCAAATTCTTCCTAAAACCTAAACATTTGACAAATATATCACATTCTGAATATTCTTACAGAAATATGGATCATCTACTACTACTCTATGTAAGAGATGTGTAAGAAATGCGGCAAGTCTGCGGATCATCTCCTACTACATTGTGAGGTGTTCAATAGACTTGAGTTAGGCTTGGGTTATGCCCGCGACAGTGTTTGCACTTTTGGCTAGCGCATTCAACAAATTAAAGTTGTGTGGAAGATGGTCCCTATATGCATTCTATGGTGTTTGTGGTAGGAGCACAATGATAGAACGTTTGAAGTCAACAAGAGATCAATAGAAGAACTAAAAGCTTTTTCTTTTTTTTTTTTATAAGTAAACGGTAGTATTAATAGGAATAGGCATAGCTCAAGTACACAAGATGGTGTACAAGAGATAAGACCTATCTAGGTCACTATAGAGGACTAAAAGGTTTTTTTTATTAGAACTCTATTTACTTGGGCCATAACTGTAGACTTTAATGGCTTCGATTTAGAAGTTTTCTTGTCTCTATTGCATCCACATAGATAGGGCGTACCTTTGTATATCTTCTTGTGTACTTGGGCTATGCCTGTAAATTTCTTTTTTTTTTTTCTTTTTTTTAATATTATGCCTATAAATTTCTAAGATTTCATTCACTAATAAAATTTCAAAAAATCCTCTATTTTAAGTCTTGCTAAGACCATCCAGACTACAAAAAAAATCTACAATTATTTTTAAAGCTCAAACTTTGGCTCCAAAATAGTTTATAAAACCCAAAAAATATTTTTTTTTCGAATCTATTGCACGTGGCTATCCAAGATACTTATTTTTATTCTCTCCGAACTTTTCATTATGGATATTTTTTCATCATCACACTGGTTGATATGACAAATTTCAACTGATTTCTAGTGAGTTGTTGAAACAAGAAGCTGCTAAAAAATGCGTCACATCAGCAGGCGTGGGTGAGATGACAAGTTCAGGATGAAGTACTAATAACATTTTCCAACTGATAAATATGTTGATAACATTTTATTTTATTTTGTATTTAAAATTGAGTTTATAATATCATTTTTTATATTTAGTATAAATTAGGGAAAAAACCTAATATTAAACTAACCAAAAAGTAAATATATTAAAGTAGCAAAATAGATTTAATTATTATGATATTGATGAACCGGCCCCCTAAAGACTCGCCAATTTAGGGGCGCCCCCCAGAAAGAGGAAGGGGGGGGGAGGCCGGGGGAGTGGAGTTAAGATAAACCTTAGAAGAATAAACAGGAGGGCATAAACTTAAATATGAGTTAAAATTAAAAATGATAAAGAAAGAAGAAAAATAGTAAGTGGTCTTACCGAATCAGAAGTTGATTCTTGCTTTGGGATAATAAGCGTAGTGATATGGAAGACCCTGTTTTTCTACAGAAACATGAAATTGGAAGAAAATGAAGACAAGGTCAACTTCCCTTCTAAATTATTTTTCTTATCACAATACAATAACAATTTGGTTCTTTTTTTTTTTTTAAACCGTAAATAATTTTTTTAACAAAAGAGTAAACAAGAGCCCACACATGGTTCTTAAAATATTTAATTAGTCTTACCAATGAACCCGCAAGAACACCACATGTCTCTAAATTCTTCTGAGTGTTTTCCCGAGCTAATCTCAAGAAATCTTCCATCATTTTTACAGGCTGCAATATAAATTGAATTGAATTAGCATCATATTCATCAAGAACTAGAGCCACATATAGCCCATAAAAGGTAGAAAGGAAATATTCATGATGTTTCCAAGTAATAGGAAAATGTTTACTTTCCCTAACTATATGCCAAACAAGAGCTAACAGGGGTAGCCTACAATGTGTAGATGCTGATATGAACCAGAATCTGACATCCCATTCTGAGAAGATTTAGCTGATCCAGGTCTTGGATCTGCAACTTTGGATGGAGGAATTGGAGTGACATCTTGCTGCAGCTGAGCAAGGACAGGAGGAATGGAAGGTTGCTTGACCAACTGGAAAGGTTCTGCCTCAATCAATGGAGAACACAACTCCTCAGTACGTTGCCATCTACCATCATCCAAGGAGAGCACTGACTCCATTGTAGATCCAATGCTGACGCGATCACCATCTTTTGCTGGCACAAGACCATATTGTCCAGCCTGATTCAGGCTATTATCATGGATGAAGAAATTAAAAATGTTACAAGCAGTGGCAATTTAGATGGAAGAAACTTGACAAGAAATAGCAAGCAAAATGGTCAATCTCTTGAATTCATTATAATGCCATGTGCGATAAATATAAGACATAAAAAAGGAAGAAAAGACTACAATTTTGAAGCTTTAGTTAATGGAAGACCTTCAGAAATACTTACACTGGATTTTCTGTTGGGTTTAAGTTGATATTGTCTGGATATTGAACCTGTGTTTCACAGTAGCTTTCATTAGTTTATAGAGTTTGGGCTGGAGGAGGAGGAGGAGGAGGAAGAAGAACAGACAAGTTCACCTTGATGTCTGCACTAGGTCCTAGCCACTGTCCCTGAAGACCATTTGGACCCAAGAATGAGTGTCTAGACAAAGTTTCCTTCTTTGGAGGAGGTAAACCAAAGGATCTGCACATTTCAACATATTAATTATTATGGGTCATCTCTGCAGAAACTACAATACTAAAAGCAATTTTATCTTTAGCAATTTTATATTATGGTTCTTTCTAGATTACTAGTACAATATTCTTTTTTTGGTCAGTTAGATTACTAGTACAATATTACACACATAATGATGTGTATGGCTAAACAAAAGCAAAGAAAGAAGAACTAAAAAAGTTTCAAAAGTGGAACAGTTATAGGAGATGAGAGTAGCCAGAGGATCAACACCAGCATAGGAATTACGAAGCATGTCTGAATTTCACATCAAGGTGAGACACCTTACAGTATCAAAGTTAGGGTGGCAGTCTCTTCAGGAAGCAGGTCCATATCATTGCTTTAATATTGGCTGTAAGGGCTATTAGAAGTGCATATTGTATAATAAAGTAAAAGCTTCGTACAAGGAACTAACACGATTAGTACCTTCAACAAACAGTACTTATTATCAGGGCATGAAATCTGTGTCCTAATCAGCTTAAGTTAGGCAAAATGAGCAGTTTCAGAGAGGCCTATGCCAAATCAAACTCTCCTATAAATACCTGAACTTGATAAACTCCAACCAAGTCCCTCTAACTCGGCCTACAAAGGGGCTGATTTTGCATGGTATAAAGACTTGATATCCAAAAGGGGCCTTATGTCTATAATCACTTTGGGGAGAGAAGTTTAAAATGATATACTCACAGCTTTTGAAACTGCTTCTCAACTTGCACGGAGTTTGATAAAAATCCCTCAGAATGATGATTGTGATATTTCCATGAAGACTGAGGAGCTACACTAGCAGGCTGCAGTAAGATGAAAACAATATATTTTAGAAAATGAAAATTCTACACCAAAGAGCAAGAGATAATAGAAAACAAAACAAATCGACAGAAGGTATACAACAAAAGTGAAGATTCCTACAAACTTCATACAATATAGAACAGAAGATTAAGACAACATTGTAACTGAACAACTATACTGGAAAAAAAAAAAAAGGACACTTCTACTCGGACACCCAAAATACTGAAATTTGACCGATATAATTTTTTAATTTTCTTTCGAATTTTATTTTCAGTTTTGAGTTTTTTAAAAGGTAAATCAGTTATAAACATTATTTTTTATTCAAACAAAAATTAAAAAAAATAAATAAAAATAAAATAACAATTTCGGTCATGGTTCAGTATTTTGGGTCTCCAAGTACCATTTTCCAAAAAAACTGAAAAGAAAGCTTTGTAAGTAGGGTAATGTCAAACAAATCAAATGATTAGAAGACCATTAGCATTCCAATTATCAGGTGAAAAATTCACATAACATCAGAGAAGCATGAGCAAGGTCATACCCGCTTCATATCAACGCTGAGGTAAGAATTTCTATTAGCAGCAGGCCTTTCCAAGGAAGATATCTCTGAACCAAATAAACTCAATTCTGGGGCATCAGGTAGTAGTAATCTGGATCTAGAATGGGCCTTTTTTAGTTCGTCCACCCGTCGTAAGAACTCTGGCTTCAAAGATTCAACCTCATCTAGCACTGATGACAATTTCTGGATTGCAAATAAGAAAAGCCCACACGAAGACATTCTATCATATAGTCGACACAAAAGTAAAAGATACACAAAGAGTATGCCTTACCTTCTTATATTTTTTTCTTTCTTCTGGAAGCAGAACCAGGTAATCCCGATGGAATGGTATAGTTTCAGACACCAAACTGCAGTAAGTTGGAAAAAATAAGCTCATGAATCCAAATACAGGATACCATTTCAATTTTCAGAAACTTGAGAAAAAGATCACATCAATTTTTTTTTTTTAATCCTTACCTCGAATATCTAAGAAGTATGATGTACAAATCTATAACATTCTTCTCCTCCCTATAGATGCTAGCCTGAGTGGATTAAACATAAAAAATAAGCCATATAAATAAAGGGAACCGTAAAAATAAATAAATAAATCCTGCTCTGTCGTTAGGCTAAAGCTAATACTATCGGATCAAAAGCATACACCATAGACAGTACGGGCAAAATATCAGTAATGATGTTATTCTATCAAAACCCTACAAACATTCAGCACCAACGGTCACGTACACCTCCATCGTACAACATTAGCAATTGCTTCTATATTCTATTTGCCAATAAAACCAGAATTAGAGTCATTTTACTTGCACCTTCAACAAGTTTACGCATACAGTTTCATCCCAGAGCTATGAAAATCCTATAATTGGAGGAACCTGTTTGAGGAGATTATCAGCGATCCGATAGTAATTACGAAGAGCAATTCGATTGTCGACCTCCACTGTCCGAGTCATCGAGTTCACGTCGATCTCCATCATTCTCCGGTGACGGCGATAAAAATGCCAGTTCTCTGCAACTCCGATTGAATTCCTAGAAAAGCCACACGTCTATGTCAATGTTGGAAAGACGAGAACAAGGTAGCGAGGAGTCGATTTCCGAGCGAGCGTGGGAGTCAAGTTTCTAAATATCAAACACCGTCGTTTCGAGGAGAGATATAAATGAAAACTGATAGTGATTATGCACAAATCAAAATCAAAATTAAAATAAATATTTAAAAAATAATAATTTTTTTTTTTTTTGAAAGGTTGTAGAGAAATTATAAATGGGTAGTTATTTTCTCATTTTTCTTTTGAAAAAATCCAAAGAATATATGAGAGTTATATGAAAAAAATTAAAAATAATAATAATAATAATCTTCATTCTTTTTCCTCGAAATAAATAAAGATTTCCGACATTTTATGTCACCCTATGTCGACATAATGAGGCTTCGTAAAAGTATTGGAAAATATAGACATACCATTTTTTATAATTTATTTTTTTGATAAATTATTGCTAAATTTTAAATAAATGATATTATGATCAAATAATTCATAAAAATAGCATCTTTATATAAATATCCCATTTTAAAATATGACTATAAAGGCATCACAAAAATAATTGTGTATGCATCGTTACTTTTGGTCCAGTCAAAATTAAAAAATAGTATTTGAAGAATTGGTAAATTGTTTAAAGATCTGTCACATTTAACCCCCCAGAATAATTATCACACAAGAACATAAAAATAGTTGAACTGATGTGTGTTATGAAAAAATCTTGATTGAAGTGCCTCCTGACATAGTGAATCAGGACCAGATATAAAGAGCTTGATTTCCTCAGCAAGATGCCCATACTTGAAGAAATTTCCTGAGAATTATTAACAGCATAAACCACTACTTTAGCATCCCTTTCGAGAATCACATTAGACAAACCCAGATCTCTACAAAACAAATGTGCAGTAAAAGCTGCCCGAGCTTCTGTTGAAATGGAATCACAAGTGTTCATAGCTGCCAAAACATCATCACCTTGAGAGTTTCTAATCACAACCCCAATACCCATTCGAGTATGTTATTTATCAATAGCTACATTCAGTTTGCCTTGACCTAGGGACTTGCAGGTGGTGACCATACTTCTTGTTCAGCTGTTCTTGTACTCATACTACCGTGTTGCACCATATATCTGCTCTGGCAATCTGATATTCTTGCAATTGATCCACTGCTTGCCTAACAAGTCTTCATATATAACAGCATTTCTCCTAAGCCGTATCTTCCTCATAACAATTGCTATCTCGACAAATTCATTTTGATCAAGGATATTACTCCTACGCTTCATAAGAGACAAAAAGTCCACCAACAACTCATCTTCTGAACTTTTCAACAACCAACACTCCAGACATCACCAACAGCAACACAAGTCCAAAGAGCATGCACAACATTTTCACCAGCCAGACCACAAATGGGACAGAGATCTGAACCGATCACTTTCTTCAACAAGAAATTTGCTCTTATAGGTAAACCATTGTGACAAGCTTTTCAAAGAAAAATCTTAACCACCATTGGAGTAGGCAGATTCCATAGTTTCTTCCAAAAAATATCTAAATTATGACCCTTTGAAATTTCACCAATATCTGTCTATCATCATCTTGATTATGCTAGTCAATTTCGTATGTGTATAAAAATATTTGGATTATGAGTAAATACATACATACATACATACATACATATATAAATATATATTTGATCATGTTCAACCAGTTCACAGAAGACAATACAGAACAATGTTTTTTAGAGCCCAAAAAAAAGGCAGCCTTGCCTGATACACCGGAGCTTGTGTGCCTTGAAAAAGGAGAGTAACATCACCACTTGGAGTATCTAGGGGGGATTATCCCAAACATGTCAAACAATTTATACAGTTTTTTATCGATCCTTGAAAAGGTTGATAGATATGAGAAGTGGCATCACTGCAAAAACTTTAGCTGCCACTATGAACACGTGAGATTTTTGTTTTCGTGAGGTCCTAAAGATGGTTTTGCTATTTATCAATGTAAGCAGGCACTAAATGCTTTTAGAGAAAAGATGTTGTCTAAACAGCCTTTATAAACCTAATGATTTCGGTTCGATTTCCAACATGTCCGATGTGCCCTAAAATTCGATTGACACAGCCTTGTTCCAATTGCTTGCCATACGCTCCACCAAACCAGCTTCATTTTTCTTCTCGTACATGGGGGCCAAACAGGGCAACATTTCTCTCTGCTCCAAATCATGTCCATTTGGAGCTTTTTCGTATGCTAGTAACAAGCATCAGACATCAGCCAGATAAATGAATGGTACACCCAGCCATCCAAAAGGGTTATCTCCTGACCACCACTTTCTTTCTCAGGTCCAATATCACCAGACCTAGAAAACAGTTCCCAGATTTGTTGCAGCCATCACTAAATCAGCGATTTAATCTGTGTAAGAGAAACAGGAGTCTTAGATCATACATTAGAGTATTTTCCTTGCTTCCAGGAAAAAAAATAGTCACAACTCATAGATAGAGAGAGAGAGAGAGAGAGAGAGAGAGAGAGAGAGAGAGAGAAGGTGTAACACCTAGACCCAGAGTGATTTTATTTTATTTATTATTATTATTGTTATAAACTTGAGATATGTTTTGAAATAGATTTTAAGATGATATTTGTTGTTGATTTTCATCCCCTATTCCAAAATTTTATCCCGTTAGTTTTCATTTCAGTTTGAATACGACCCCCGAATTGAATTCAAACTCTCAACTCTAGACTTTATCCAATTTCTCCTCAAGACTCACGGCATCTCCCTCTCCCTCATCTATAAATCCCACACGATCCTTGGTATTAAACACAAAATTATCTGGAGAAAATAGATACATACCAGCCCAACATAACAGCCCCTACAACCAAGAAAACCACTTTCACAGCCAACCGAGACAACCAACTTGCCAGAAACAGCCATAGAAAGTGCCGACCAGCCCAATCCCGTCAAACCCACTCCCTTCCAGCCAATGGCGTCACCGGTCACTCCCAGCCACCCCAGAGCCATCGTCACTTCAGTTTCCTCTCGATCACGAGCTACGACGTGAGATTGTGAAAGCAGCACTAAGAGGTAATTAGAGTATGATCATACAATTGCATGTGTACTATAATTTTCTAATGGTATATGAAAATATGATGTTTGTCTATGTTACGCTACAAGCGAATTCAAGGTTAGATTCCTTTCACGATCTTTGATGAACTACGACATTATGCTCATACGAATGAATTTGTTGTTTGATGAAGTGTATGATTCTAAAATTACATGGAAGCCATGAAATGTTCATGTAGTAATTTAAGTCAAGTATGCCATTTAATAAAATAGTCAGATTATGTATGCCATGTTCATGTAGTACCTAGATCATGAATGCCATGTTCATGTAGTGATTAAATCATATATGCTATGTAATGTCATGAAGCATTTAGATCAAATATGTTCTGTAAAGTTCATATAAATCTTAGATCATATATGCCATGAAATGTTTATGTTTAGATCATATTGTGCCATCTACAAGAATATGTCATGTTATGCTATGCCATGTGCAAGGATATGCCATGTTATGCTATGCCATTTACAAGTATATGCCATGCTAGAAAAGTTCATGATATTAAATAAGTTCTCATGCATTAAGAAAGATAAGATGTTTAAGGGTGACACAGACTTAAGCGTGTTCACCACAAGCAATGTTAAGACGGCGCCACAGACCTAAACGTGGTCCACTATATGTTAAGTGAAACATAGACCTAAGCGTGCTTCACTTCAAGATATGTTAAGGATGACACGGACCTAAACGTACTCATCACAAATTATGTTAAGGGTAACACAGACCTAAGCGTGTTCACCACAAGTTATGTTATGCGGTGCCACAGACTCAAGTGTGGTTCACCTTATGTTAAGTGAAACACGGACTCAAGCGTGTTTCACTCCATGTTATGACAAGTTATGGGGTGCCACGGACTCAAGCGTGGTTCACTATACAATAAGTGAAAAACAAGATAAATAAGTAAATTATGCACTTACGTTTATATGTTCACCATGATTATGTATGTTTCCACTCATGTTGATGATGAATAGACAGGCTATGAGAATCTATGAATGATATATGTTTGTTTGAAGAGTCTTTCAAAAATTAAGTCTTGTTAAGTTATATTTTACGGTATGATGTACTATTACTGAGTATTCGACTCATTTTTGTTCGCTTGTTTGTTTCTTTGTTCTCTTCTATGTTTAAATGTCACAAATGATGGTTGTAAGGACGTAAAGCTAGAGGACCAGGAGCAGATCTAGTGTGAGGACTTAGTTCTTTTATGTTTTTTGGATAAAAAGTCACGCGTAGGGTTAGTTTATGTTTTTATTTTACATTTTCAGTTTTAAGTTTTCAAAAACAGTTATGTTCAATTTAATTAATGTTGTCAATAAATGTGGTATTTCAAGATATGAATCTCTTTACCGGGCAATATGTTATGTACGTTAGTAACATTTCTATCCTATGGGAACGAGGTGTTACAAAAGGTCACCAAACAACATAAAGCCATTCTTCACATTTTACAATTCCAAGCCACATCACATTGCAATAACATTAGCATGCCAACATCGTATGTGCTTGCAAGGGAGTACTTGTAAACAACACGACTCTATTTCAATTGGGTAAATTGATATTGAAAAAAGAAGATAGCATCAAGACAATCTAAAAGATGGAGTTTATTGATATTTTAGTGCCAGCATATCCAGTTGAACATTTTTGTTCATTGGGTAAAGATTGAATACCTTTTTTTTTTGATAAGTAAGAGAAAAATATTATTAATCAGAAAATAGGCAAAGCTTACACAGGAAATATACATAAGACACCTAGGACGTTCTATGTGCGATGAATTAAAGACAGGAACTCATGAACATTGTCCCTGTTTAGTACATAGCGGAAAACCAAAGCAATAAAGTGTGTAGGAAAAAGTTCTTCAACACTGCCATAGAGCGTTCCTTGTCTTCAAAGCAGCGCACATTTCTTTTCAACCAAATACACTACATAATACACAGCGGGATCATCTTCCACACTGCTGCCACTTGGTGACATCCTTGCATCTTCCTCCAACAGCCCAACAAATCTACCACTCTCGAGGGCATAACCCACGCAACATCAACCCTTTGGAAAATCTCATCCCACAACTCCCTTGAATACTAGTAGTAATCTCATTTTTATTTCCTTTCTTTTCTTCATTGATATGTTTAACACCTCACCAATGTCAATGCATGAACAACAGATAAAACACCCAAGCCAATCTGATTCATCATCCCTCTACTCTCAGAAATTTCAACCAAATTTAAAAACTACAATAAATTGGAACTTCATATCACTTAGAATGTAAAAAACCAGTAGAAGGGAATGCCCGGACAGTGTAAATTTAAAGTTTACATTGTTATATAAATTTGCTTAACTGCATCATCAGCAACTCACCATGCATATCCTACTGGGAACAACACTCTTCTAAAAGAGATACAAAAGAACCTTATTTTTTTTTTTAATTAAAGAGATACGAAAGAATTTTTGAAGTAGAAAAGTATCAAATGGCTTGCTACATACCTGTTGTACACTTAATTCCACCGATGCAATAAGCAAGACAGCAACCTAACGGTCTACAGATGCATATGTCATCAAAGCAGCATGAACTGATGAACCACAATAGCGCTGTCCTACAAGTTAGGATTGGATTACAAAGAAAGTCCACTCTTACTACATCTCTTTACCAAATTCCGAGCCTCTTCAAAGTGACCTAGCTGAACCAGAGTTTCCAAAATTAGTTTACATGTATAAGAATCGGGAACACAACCATTTACTTCCATCGAGTGAAACATCTCCTTTGCTTCAATTAGTCTCCCACATTGGCAGAGTGCCTTGATCAAAACACTGTATGTATAATTGTCAGGATGCAAACCTAGTTTTAACATGGAAATGAAAAGGTTCTCCGCTTTCTCAACCTTATTCAACCTGCAAAAACTTTGAATAAGAGCATTGAATGAGAAAGTATCAGGGCTTATTCCGTTGGCTTGCATCTTTTTCAAAAGATTCATTGATCTACCAACATCCCCAATGACACATAAAGAGCGGATCAATATATTATACGTGACAGCATTTGGGGTGACACCCCACTCAACCATTTCAATGAAACACTCAAAAGCATCACCAATCTGGTGTACTCGACAAAGGCCATCTATTATTGAACTAAATGTGAAGATATCAGGCTTAAATCCATGTTCTAAAAGCATCACCAGCAGTTCCCGAACCTTATCTAGCTCTCCATCCTTGCAATGTCCGCTAATAAGGGTATTGTAAGTGACAAGGTTAGGAGCACTTCCCATATGCTGCATGTCTCTGAAAGTCTCAGATGCCCTGTCCATCTTATTGGCTTTACACAAGCAATCAATCACCATATTATAGCAAAAAACATCAGATACAAGTCCATCCTTGAACATTTGATCCCAAAAAATATTCCCTTCCTTGCTTTTTCCTGTCCTGTATGCAGCTTCAATTAGTGCAAGATACGTACTAAACCCTGGCTTCATGCCTCGCCCTATTAAACTACTAAATAGCTCACATGTCTCATTCAAATCTAATCTCTTTATCAGACAAGTCATTACAATATTAAAGATTGAACTGTCAGGCAAATAACCTTTTGCCCCACAATTTCTTAAAAAAATAGCAGCCTCTCTCGCCATAGATTTATTCGAAAGGCAATGCAGTATAGTATTATAAGCTGATTTAGCCAAGACAGGCTGCCTCTCCACAAATCTTGATAGCAACTCAAAAGCCTTACTAGGGGCTACACAACGAAACACCCCATGAACCAGTGACCTAATAGTAGCCTCACTTGGATACACATTCCTCTCTATCATCATCTCTAAAAGTCTAAAGGCTCCGTCAACTCTATTTGCATTACAAAACCCGTCAATCAATATTGTATACGTGAACACATTCGGTGAATATCCCAAGGCCTCCATCTGCCTGACCAAACGAAGCGCCTCATCCACCACTCCAATCCTGCAAACTCCATGAATTAGGAGATTGTAAGTGAACCTATCAGGATTGCAATTATCAGCAGTCATTTGTTGGAATTTCAAATATGCCAAGTCAAGCGAATTGGCTTTCACCAATGCATCTATAACCGCATTATACAACCTCGTGGTTGGACTAAGACCCAAAAACGATATTTGGGCAAAAACTTCTGCACAATACTTTGCCAACCCCAATCTCCCCCAACTGCCGATCAGTACACAAAGCAGGTCTTCTGTAACCCGGCAACCAGAATTCCTAATGTCCTGAAGCAACTCAACAGACAAAACAACTGGACCTTTCCGAGAAAGGGTGTTAGATAAGACACCACGAATCGATTGATTCTTCGCGAATGATGGGTCGATATTCGAAACCCAGATATAAAATTTCAAAGGGTGTAATGGATTTTCTTGATTTTGCAAGACACTAGCTACAAACTGAGCAGTCAAAATGATTCTCCTCGCCTTGACCTCGTGGTTTAGCAATACAAACCAGTCCTTCCGCGACAGAATTTGAGAAATGTACTGGTGGTCAATTGGTCTAATAGTATCTTGGCGTTTCTTAGCTGGAATGGGGGCCTTTGAGATGGAAACTGAGTTGGGATTTCTGAACTGAGAGTTTAGAGGAGAAGGGTTACCTGTTGAAAGAGCTTCAGAGTTGTTCGAGCGTCCTTGATCAGTAAATTCCTTGGATTCGGCCTTTGATGGGGTATCCCTCTGAAGCTTCTTCTTATTGCAAGCTTCTTCAGGTAGGTTTCTGAGTGCGGGTGAAGCCCTGGAAGCTAAGGAAGACGACCCTCGCAGTCTCATGTCCCTCGCCAGACAAGCCGCCGAATGCTAGTCGGCTTATAAATTCTGGTGCTACGAGCCCAAGTCTTGTGGGTCATGAATGTTTAAAACAGGCTGGGGTTTAGCACTGAGGAAAATCTAAAATGGGGTTTTAGGCAGAGTAATGCTAGCTGACTATACATCGTTAGATATATAGTCGTAGAGTCGGTAACTATTACGTAATTTTTATAAAGAATAATAAAATTTATTATTAAAATAATTAATTTTTTATGTAAATCTCATATTTATTTATTTTTTTAAATAATTATATAATAATTGTATATTTTATGACTGTAAATATCATTTTTCATGTTAGATATAATTATGTTGTACAAGTACTACATACTCATTTGAAAAAAAATTAAGATATATTATTAGAAAATTAATTTTTTCAATTTTATATTTACTCACATTTTCAACAGAAATACGTGATATTTATGTATTTTATAACTGTAAATATTATTTTTCTTTAAACAAAAAAATTATAATATTAAAACTATTTTACGAGTCTATTTCACATAAATGGTAGTTTTGAAATTATTTTTAATAAATTTACGTACTTAAATTAGCTGTTGGCATTTGCATTCGGACTGAAAAATATTCAGAAATTGGAAAACCAGGTTCCACATTTAAAAAATAAATTATAAATAAAGGGGTGCCCTTGTCCTTCCCCCCTACATGATTTTTTGGGGGAGGGGGGTGGCTGGCCATTCTCTTATTGGATAGAACTCCTCATCTAGTTGCCAGGTGCTGGATTGACCCACTTGTTTGTTTGCCCACCCCGATTAAAATATAGTGCACCCCCTACTTAATCATGACCGTTGAAAAAATTAAAGAGTTTTGTTATATACAAATATAATCATATATTAATCTGTATACCAATACTGATTCATTCATATTTAAAGTTTAAATTAACACTATTTTTAATAAAATCTATTTTTTGACCAATCACATCACATTGATATACAGATTAATGCACAATTATGCTTGCAACTATATTTTTCCAAAACCAAAACCCACGTAGAGAAGACTGAACCACCAACCAACTGCAACTAGTGAACCACCATTCAAGTTACCAAATACCATCTAGTGAACCACCAACCATATATATACCGACTATGGGTGACTGTGAGAAGGAGAGAGAGATCGTTGCCGCGACAACGCCATAGAACACTAAAACAAAGGCACTGTGAGAGAGAGAAGTTCGAAAGAGACAGGCGGTCGAGAGGAGGGGAGACAACTGTTATACCCGTTTTTAAGTGTATTTGTGTAGAAAGATTATTTTATTTATTATGGTTTATGACTCTATTGTTTTAAATTTAATGTTTTATTCGCTGCATTCATTTTATGATTTTAAGTTGTATAAATTATTTTAATGTGCTTTCTTGTTATTAGTTATTATTTCACATTTAATTTATTATATGCTTTAAATGTTTTACTTTATTAATATTACGTTGTAGTATTTTTACTTAGCTTTTAATTATTTTTATTGTACCTTTTTTATTTCTTGGTTCTTTGTATTTTGGGTTGGACTCTTTTATTTCTCTTTTCTTTTCTTTTTCAGATCCAAACCCAACCAATTCCTGACCCAGCCCATCACCCATAAGCCCAGCCCCTCAACTTACCCAAAACGGTGTCACATTGGATGTCTAGGGCTTCATCTTCTTCCTTCTTTTTTCTTCCAGCGCAGCTGCCTTCTTCTTATTCTCTTATAGTTTTTGTTCTTCTCCTTTCAGCCGACAACTTTCTTCTCTTTGTGTGTTGCGTTTCTTTCATTGTTTTCCTTCAGTTGGTTAGTTGCATTTATTCACTTGCCTTTTCTTCCTTTTTTGCTATAAAACTGAAGCCTCTCTCTCTCATTTCTCTGCATTTTATTTCATGGATCTTTCACCATTGTTGCAGGTCTGGCCGAGTTTCCTAGTGCGCCTCTTTCTTCTTCATTGTTTCTTGTTTCTTTTCCTTTTTATTGTGGTGTAAAAACCCCTTCTTTCTCCTTGGTTTTCCCACGAATCTATTCTCTGTTTTGTGTCAAAAATATGCTCTGTTTTGTACTAAAATCATACTCTATTTTTGGCTTTACTTTCTTGCTCGTTTTTCCCTCCTTTTCCTCTAGTATTTTCGGGTCAGAGTTGTGTTTGAAAGCCTCATTTTCGTGCCCTATTTTTGAGCAAGCCGTGCGTGTGTACTTGGCCTTTGTTTTTCCCTTGTTGTGTAATTATATTTCCAGCCATCATCTTCAAGTGTCGTTTCAGAAAAATCATCCTTTAAATCCCTTTGTTTTCGCAACCCATTTTAGTGTAAAAAATTGTATTTTGGTAGTTTATTTTCAAACTAGTTTTTTGGAGTTAAAATTGGTTTTTGATCTTCCAGGAATTTGCCTTTAAAGCGCCGTAAATATTTTTCCAAATTTCATTATAGATTTAAATATATTATTGCGTTACAATAAATTATGACTGGTTGGTTATTCCATACTGAATCCGAAGAGTCGGGGATCAGATGGATTTGAGGACGGAGTTATTTGTTTGTTGTTGATGTTAAGAATTATTGGTTAAATTGTGTCTTGAGGTATGCATTGCATGGTGCATACATGTACATGTGTTAAATTGAGAAAAATTAATTTTATCTGTGTAAATGGATTTTCTGGTGCGTGTGTATCACGACCCCAAACCGAGATGAGGTATTATCTAGGTGGAGCTCCTCTGGTCACTCGGGAGTGGATAATACTGAGTGACACCCTCTAGGTTGTCGCTGGGCGACGATCGGATCGCACGATATGGTAACGTTGTCGTGTAGACTCCGTGGTCCCTAGGCTAGCGGTGACTAGAGGAAGGCCTGGTCCAAGTATGCACTGGACGCGAGACTAAATATCGCTCGTTTAGGTGTCACACACGTAGTCGTTACCTGCGGTGTGGCACAAGAGCCAAAGTATTCGAATGATCCCTAGGGTAGATCATGGTGCATTCATTAATTTGGAATTGATATTGGATATGGGTCATTTTCTGAAAAAATTGCGAGATTTTGTAAGAGGATATTGTGATCCATTTTCTAGAAAAACTATGATTTTCTTGGTTTGAGCCATTATCAATGGTTTGTTTTAAATGATATGTTTTGAGTCAAAATGAAATTTTAGCGTGCGTGAAAAAATGTGAATTTTGGGATATATGCATTCAGCATATTTTCATGCATATTGTTGATTGTAATATATTTTTATCTTATGGCATTTTGATTATTACTTACCTGCGGGACCATTTTTAGTACCGTAAATTTTGATGCAGAGGTTGAGGAAGAGGAGGCTGAGCCTGAAGAGGCGGCTCTGCCAGAGTTTTGACTTGGAGTTTTTTATGTTAAAATTATCTCTTCTAGTTTATATGTCTTGTAATTTGGTGTTGAAACAATATTTGAGACTTGTAATATTTTATTATGTGTGATTTAAGTGAGTTTTTTATTTAAACAAAAATTCTGGTATTTAGTTGTAAGACATTTATTATCCGCTGCGTGATTTTATTGTACACATGTTGTTTATACACACACTTGACACTTGGCGATGGGATGTGTGATCCATGTTATTATCATCCCGACACCTCGATTTTCACGTGTCTATACGTGCGAGTTGGGGACGTCACAACAACGACCGGGTCCTGGGAGATTTCCCATTTTATACGAAATCCTATATTAAAATGACATTGTTTTGAGATTTTACCTAAAACGACATTGTTTTATTAAAGAAATAGTTTTTTATATTAGATGGGCCTAGCATGAGTGTCCCTGCCTGAGTTTCCAAGTGCTGGCAAGTGCTGACACCCCAAAATTTGACGGTCAGGGGTGCCCAAGTCCACTTCTAATAGATAAAATAATGTCATTTTGATTTTCATAACGACATCATTTTTGTTTGTAGCTCTCATCTCTAAAATAGTTTTTTGACAAAGCCGAATATCTAGTTACAACTCGAGTAAAATCCAAATTTTTATAACGGAGTACCGACTCAGGTTATGATCGAGTTAACCCAGGTGAGAATCCTAACTGCATTATAAACCTGAATACTGATCGGATTAACTGGTACAAGAATAGGCACATCCTTAAAACCAATATGACTTAAGGGGGTTTAGATTCAAAGATGGAATGAGATAATTTTATATAAAAGTTGAATAAAATATTGTTAGAATATTATTTTTTAATATTATTATTGTTTTGAAATTTAAAAAAGTTGAATTGGGATTTAAAAAAATTAAATTGTTTATTATATTTTTTGTAAAAATTTGAAAAAATTATAGTAATAAGATGATATGAGATGAAAAATCCAAATGATCTCTTATAGCTAGGGCTACAAACAAACTGAGTCAAGCCAAGTTCGAACAAGGGGACTCGAGCTCAATTAGCATATATATCTGCTCGAACTTGACTCGAGCTTGAAAAGTATTAGAAATTTATGATTGAGCTCAGCTCGACTAAGTAAAATTAAGATCAAACTCGACCCAAACTCGAATACCAAAAATATATGAGTTTATACAAGCTCGAACTCAAGTTAAATCTAATGCACAAATAAGATTATTTCTTGTAATCAATTTTAACTAGAATTTTGATAATAAATATTAGACTAACTCTTATTGCAAATGACTATCACGCCACTTAACACAACATATTTATTGTTAGGACTGCAAGTGAACCAAGTCAATTCGAGTTCAAACAAGAGATCTTGAGCTCGATTAGCATATATATCTGCTCGAGCTCAAAAAGTATTAGAAATTTATGATTGAGCTCAACCCACCTAAGTAAAATTAAGATCAAACTCAACTTAAACTCAAATACCAAAAATAAACGAGTTTATTCAAACTTGAGCTCAGGTTAAATCTGATGCACAAATAAGATTTTTTTTTTTTATTCAATTTTAACTAGATTTTTTATAATAAATATTAGATTGAACTCTTATTGCAAATGACTATCACACTACTTAACACAACATGTTTGTTGTAAATAAATCAATGATTCATCACTTGTCAATTGTCACAATATAGTTACAATTTTAAATAGTAGATCACTAATTATAACATCAACTAAGAAAACAAACTAAATAAATGGTAGAAGAAAAGTATCAAGTCCTCCAACTCTTATTCATGACTTCAGCTGAATTAGCCCAATTTCTGATGCACAGCACTATAGAAGTCAACAACACATGACTATCACAGATTCACATTGCTTATTCACAATATTCTTATTGCAAATAAATCAATGATTCATCTCTTGCCACAATATAGTTAAAAATAGATAAATGATCTCAACTTCAAAGGTATCACAATAAATTACAATTTCAGATGGTCGATCCCTAATTATAGCATCAACTAGGAAAACAAAATTAAAAAAAAAAATGGTAGAAAAAAAGTCCTCCAACTCAATCACTTCAGCCCATCTCTGATGCACAGCAACACATTACATAGCATTACTTATTCACAACATTCTTATTGCAAATAAATCAATGATTCATCACTTATTACAATATAGTTACAAATTGAAATATGTAAATAATTCTAACTTCTAAGGTATCACAGATTTATAATAATTACTTCTAAATCATAGATTCAGATTTACAAACTAAAAAGTCCTCCAATTCTTATTCACTTCAGCCCATCTCTGATGCACAGCAGCACATTACATAGTATTGCTTATTCACAACATTCTTATTGCAAATAAATTAATGATTCATCACTTGCCACAATATAGTTACAAATTGAAACAGATAAATAATTTCAACTTCAAATATATCACAGATTCACAATAATAACTTAATCACATATTCAGATTTACAAATTTAAATGTCCACCAACTCTTATTCACTTCAGTGCCATTTCTGATACACATATTATATAGGAGCCAACATTTTCATTATAAATAAATCAATGTAAACACGTTGGCTTTCACCTTTGAATATAAGAGCCAATTCTATATTTGACAGAGTTACATAAGTATGTAAAAGTTGGTCTTAGTTTAAAGAGAATAATAATAATAAAAAAAAAGATAAACACTTCAGTAGCTCACATAATTTTCAACTTACCAAAACACCTAATATTGAATCCACTAATCTTAATTAAGAGTAAGCAACTTATTGATAAAATGATAAACACTAATAATAAACACCTAGTCTAAAAATGAATGAAGCACAATAGATTAAATAATAACCTATAGAATAATAAATAATAATAATAAACAACCTAATAATAATAGCCAAGAATAACAATCATGAAAGTAATATCAAACCATTTCTTTGAGCACCAAGTACAAAAATATAACACTACAAAAAATTACTTCATGTTTTCCATATTTCTACATCAAGTACAATTATATTTAAAAAAAAAAAAACAATCATTTGCACCATTCCCTATGCTTCTACAATTCAAGTAAGTCAACTATTCAAGTAATGAAATTACCTAAATGTCCAAACTTTCAAAAAAATTCAAATTTCCAGCAACCTTATCTAGCTGGATAGCTCCAACGAGTCAACAAGTTTTTGTGGAAAATAATTATATCCTTAATAAAACAATATATCCTATAAGTATACTTCCTTTAACTGCTAATAGTAGATTAATTTACAAAATAAAAATAAAAAACAGCCAAAAGCCATACTCATCAACCTATAATGCAAAATATACACGATATCATTAGCAACATGATGTAACAAAATAAAAATTTAATAATAAATAATATTATACTAAAAGGCAAAAACATACAACTTGTCAGCAATTCAAATCAGGGTAGTAAAATCTCTTTATAAATTGGTTCTTCTCTCTACAAAATAAAAGAGAAAAATTAGTTAGGACAAGTTCTCAATAAGTTAAGACAAGATGGTAATGAAAAATCACTAAATAAAATTATACTTGATGATTTTTTCAAACCATGAAGTATCCAAACCCAATTAGGTCCTCATAACAACTTTTTTGTTATTTCAATAGATATTGATGCACGATAAGGATCAATCACTCTACCACCAACACTAAATGTAGATTCTGAAACCACTGTAGTAATTGGAATTGACAAAATATCACATGTCATCTTAGATAAAATGCGGTACTTTAAATCATTAACCTTCCACCACTCCAAGGCATCGAAATCTGAATCTGAATCCTCACTACAAATACATAAACATTCCTCTAAGTAAATATCCAAATCAGATTTTACTAGTTAAATGATATCAACACTTATAACAATGATTCAAATATAGACCTGCCACTCTTCACATTCTTCCCCACAGCATTGACAGAACTACTATAAGAAGAACCTATGTCTCGAGCATTTTCATGTCAATTGACTCCACATTAACTAAATTATAATTTTCAGCATATTCATCATACAGCTCATGTCAGATTCTCAAAATGGTTTCTATGTTTCTAGTAGCTTAAGTTTCTAAATAAATTACTGGAAAATAGAATTGAACAAGCATCATTTTGAACCATGGATCTAAAACTATAGCTACTACCATAACCAAGTTACATTCCCCCAATATTCCTCAAATTTTGTATTCATCTTCACAACCATTGCTCATATGTAATCATTTTGGTTAAGAGACTTTTTGTTAAACACATCTTTTATTCTACATACCTCAGGAAGGAATAAATTAGCGATTGGATACTTGGGTCCTAAGATAATGTTTGTCACCTCATTAAAAACTGTCAAAATTTGACAAACATTTTTCACTTTTATATAATCTTCAACACTTGGAACATAATTAAAATCTTGATCTCTATCTCCATATCTTGGAAAGACTTCTTTAAACTCTAAAGCTACTACTATTATTAGGTAAGTGTTATTCCATTGGGTAGGAACATCTAAAAAAAGTTTCTTTGTTGATAATATCGACTGTTTTGCAATATCACTAAATTACTTGATACGAACTTTTGATGCAACCAAGTATTTCACCAATTTTCAAACATAATCAATAATTTCAACAATCTGCTAAGTCCATATTTGACCAATAAATTTGTTATATGTGTGCAACAACGCACATAAAAAGCTACCCCCGATAGATAACTTCTTTTTCCAAGTGAAAACATATTTGAGAACCCTTAAGCTACATCTTTATATCTAGCATTGTCTATTGTTATTGTAGACACTTTATTCTCAATTCTCCAATTTATGAAACACTTTTGAAGAGCATCAACAACAATAACCCCATTGTGTGGGGGTGAGATATTACAAAAATTTCAGACTCTTTTTTGTAAATGCCAATCAGGATTAATATAATGACAGGAAACAACCATATATGAGATCTTTTGACCTAAAGTCCACATGTTTGTTATATGCTGACTTTATTCACACTTCTCAATATTGTTTTTAGTTTCTTTTTCTCAATTTCATAAGTGGATTCACAATTATTTCTTGTTGCAGTACGACTTATCTTTTACCAATAAGGAGTACTAGCTCTCATAAATTTATTAAACACAACATGTTCCATCATGGAAAATGGATACTCTTGATAAAGTATTGTGTGAGAAGCAAGTTCTCTTACCTTTTTCATATCATATGAGAAATTTTACATTGTGTTCACACATTCAAGACTACTCATATCAATAGTTAAAACCTTTTGCTTTTTTAAAGCAACTATGTGTGGAAGACAACTGATCAAGTGCCTATGGAAGTGAGTTGTAGAACCTGATGAAGAAATAGATAATAGGTTTTTACAAAAGTTACATTCAGCTTTCTTTACAATATTCTTAACCACTATTTTAAAATCTTTCCAAACAGTATAAGTTTTCTTCCTAAGCTTCCTTGGTATGCATTTTTTGGGGATCCTTAGAGGCACTTGTGTTTTCTTCTCAACCAATAATACCATCAATTTTATAGTTTTCATCATTACTATCATACTCTATAAAGGTTGTGGTAGTTTCATCTTCTTGTGTATGTTCTATGTCTTCCATGACTAGACTTGTAGATGAGCATTCTAAAATTGTAACTTGTTCAGACATATTTAAAAAAAGATTTTTAGACAAGTAGAATCAATATTAGACACAAAAGTGAAAACGGAATAACAAGTAATAGAAAAAGGTGCAAAACCAAAGGAATCATGCAAAAAGGTGCAAAACAAAAGGAATCACGCAAATATAAGCCACTAACAGAAAACTAAAGACTGAAAGCTGCTGCATTTAATCAATCTAGAAGTATTTTTAAAGAGAATATAAGCCATTAACACAAAACTAGAAGTATTTTTATATACTAAATTACAGACTATAAAAACAGCAATAGAAAATCAACAACAAAAATAAATACAAAAAATAACAACTCTACTATCAGTACAACCAATAGCAGTAGATCCCCACAACAAAGAGAACAAAAAGGGAATCGAGAAGAATTAACAACAACAAAAAACTAAGAGTGTTGCTCAGATCCACACGGACCACACCACAGTGAGAACAAAAAAGGAATCGAGAATAACCATACTACAACACACTGGGATAAAGAACAAATACGAGGAACCAAGAAATACAGAGAATAAAGTTAAAAAGAAAAACAAAAGAAAGACAGATAAGAGAAAGGAGATCGACAAACACCATATCCACAGCCATAGAGAGAACGAACTGAGATGAAGAAAATGCATAGCCCTGCTAATACAAAGAAAATGCAAAGCTGGGAGTGCCATTGAGATGGAAAAAAACACAGCACTAGACTGAGAGGCGAGACACAATTTTATCCCTTTTTTAAGGCTCCTACTCACTCTTGAGGACCCTCTTTCGAAATATTAGGGTTTTAAACTTTTGAATTTTCAATCTCTCCTTAGTCCTCTATACACTATCGAGTATCGAGCAAAATTAAAAACAATGTAATCTTTGACTCTCTGTGCAACACATCCCCTCAATCTGAAAAAGTCTCACCAAGAAACTGTGTAAGCAACTAGATGAAGGAAATAAATAACTAAACAGAAGGAAGAGAAAGAAATTGTGATTAATTTGTGAAGTATGAGAATTAAAGTGTAAATAGTGTAATTGGGAAAAGTAACGGTGTGGTTAGTGGTATTGGGAAATGGAAATTGATGTAAATAAATTAATAATTTTAAATGATAAAGTGATGTATTTGAAACAAAGTGGGAAGAGTGTAATTGGGAAAAGTAACAGTATGGTTGGTGGGATTGGGAAATGAAAACTAATATAAATAAATTAATAATTTTAAGTGATAAAGTAGTGTATTTTAAGTGATAGAATAATTTTACTATTTTATAGACTATAGATTATAGTGTATTAGAAATTTTTATTTTTTTATTATTTTCTTTTTAAGTACTTTTTTAACATCCTTAATTATTGAGAAAAAAATTATAAAATTATAAAATTTCACTAATAGTCATTTTCTTAATTATTAAGTAAAAGAATAAATACATAAATCTATTTAAGAGAATAGTAAATGAGTAGTAGGAGGTAGTAACTACTAACTAGTAAGCCTATCAATGTGTCATTGATTCATTGATTCATTATTACTTGCCAATACGTATGGCATCAAGAATGTCTAGTACATTAAAGTGATTTTAAAAATTATATAATAATTCAATTATCCTTGACATAATATTAAATATGGTCAAATAATCAAAATGGAATTAGATAAGAAAGTTTTGTAATCAAATTAGAGTTACTTACTCTTTATAATCATTTGACTCAATAATTCTTTTGTGAACTTAATACATTATTATTGTAAAGTAACTTAAATTATTCTTTTGTCACCTTATTATACATAAAGTAACAAAATATATTACTTATACTATGTATAAAAAATAATACATATAACACATAAACTATATACAATAAAAGAATATATGTAAGAGTATAAATATATATATATATATATATATATATATGTAGAGAAATATTACGAGTATTGTGACGAGCTCAAAACGAGTCAAATCGAGATTATACTAATATTATTCACAAGTCTAAACCGAGTCAAGTCGAGATTATACGAGTTTAGCTCGTTTAATATTTGAACCAATATTAGTGGTCACAAATAACTATTTATTAAATAAACCGAGTCCAAGTCAAATTTATACGCGTCAAGCTCAAACTGTTCACGAGCAGCTCTCCTACTTATAGCCTATCATTAGCCCAATCAAGAGCATACCAGCACCAAGTAGATGGATAAGGATAATATTTGATCTGTTTAGCATCGAGTCTAAAGGGGCTTGAGTCCACGACTTTCCAACCAATTAAGACCTCTTACAACTAAGTCAATGATACGAAAGAGTTAGAAAGATGAAAACCATATCCCAAACATAAAGTGATAATTTTTGTTAATGGAAAACAATGACATTCATTAGAGATTGACTGATTACAATTTGGCGTCTATAAGTACATATTGAGAAATTATATCCAAGAAAGAATTCATTCAAACTTTCTGGTTTTCCGATCGTCTTGCATATCGAGCAAGCTTGTCTGCTACATCATTAGCCTCTCTATTGACGTGTGACACCTCATAGGACTTAAAACTCAGGAGTAAAGCTTTGATAAGCATCTATAACTCAACTCATCCCAAATAAATAATAGATTTATTATGTTTAACTTTCTATAAAAAAGTTAAACTCATTTCAACCTACTTCATATTTTCAACCTAAAGAGTTTATAACCTAAAAAATTAAACTCGTCTCAACCTAAAAAAGTTAAGACCTATTTTAATAAGACTCATAAAATATTACTATTTATAACTCAACTCAATTCAATTCATTCCAACATCCAAAAATACCCAGCTCCAAGGCCCTAACTTCTGAACTTGCTTGATATTTGACAGCCAACTATTGATTTATTATATGTTTGTTGGCGTACATTGGTTTCAGGCCACAAGTCATTTTCCATAACTTTTGCTTTCTAGAATGGACATTAGAATGACTTCTAGGGTGCACTTGTTCCCCTGCTGAACAATGAAGTATGAAAGAAGGGAGATACAACTTGTTTTAAGGTTTCATTTAGATGTTAAGATTATTTTAGATCATCTGTGAATAATAATAAAATAATTTATTAATAGTAATAAAATAATAATGAATAATTTGTAAATAGTAGTGAAATATTCTGAGAATGTCTAAGAACATTTATGTTTCCAAACACAATCTAAAGCTCCCAAAGATGAGGTGATTGGCTTCCTTATATATGCTGTTATGGTGTCAACCACAGCGAGCTGCATTTTCTTTTCTTCTTTTGTAATTTAGGCATGCAAACACAACAATTGTCGTTTACGAAAAGAAAAGCAGATATCCAAACATTTCTCACATTAATGAAAACCTTTTTATTAGAAGCAAGTGCACATGGAAAAGCGCTCAGGCCATTGTAATGTATGCCATTTTATGAACAGTATGATTTATGTGACAAAATCACACAAACCTTGTCTGATTCCTGAACACGTACAGTTCTACTCTCTCTGCAACATCCACAGCCACAAGTAGTTCAAAAAGTTAATATATATAGCATACCCAGGCCAACTATCTGTAAGCATTGCATTTGAACACTCACCATTCCATCTCAACCAGATGTACAAGCAGGTCTCCTGGGAGGGAGCTGTTGGTGAGGTGTTCTCTGCATATTGTCAGGTTTGATTGATTTTGTGAGCATTTGTTTTCAAATACTATGTTTGTTAAGGAAGATTCCCCTCTAACAAAAACTAGTATATATCAAGCTATCATTAAATGTTCAAGATTTCGGTATAGAAAAAATCTATTTGCAAGTCTGTTTGTAAACACACCACTTGATATCAGATCTATTATAATTATAAAAAAATTAAAAATATCAATACTTTTTTTATGTCAACGATGATATCAGATCTATTATAATTATAAAAAAATTAAAAATATCAATACTTTTTTTATGTCAACGATGTGATGAGTGTGTTTACATTTCGACTTATAAATAGCCCTGCTTTTCTTAAGGAAGTGGTGCCCAAACATGTTATAGGGAGCCCAAAGTTCATGTTAAAATATAAAATAAATAATAAAATTTACATCTTCTTATTAGTTTAAGTTTTCGGGATTAGTAAAAATTTTACATAGTATCAGAACAAAGATCTTGAGTTTAAATCTTAACTCTACACTTTAATTCATTTAATTAAATATTCTATGTGTTGGATCATCCATTGATGAAAAGTTTGACTCACACGTGAGGGAAAAAGTTAAGATATAAAATAAATAATAAAATTTACCTCTTTTTATTAACTTAAACTTTTAAAATAAATGATGATTTCATAGTTTATACCTTAAGTTTTGGCTGCAAAGTCTCCACTGCTGCTGTTGTTTTTGTACTCACTCCAGCACCTTGCTGCACAGTGCACATTATTTGTTTGTAATTTTCTTCAAAAAAAATTCTAAACAGATAGTTAACTAATGGCTTGTTTCGACTCTCTCAGAATTATTAAAATTCTAAAATTTTTTTATAATTTCATTCTTAAATATCACTCAAATATTAAAAAAAAATTTCAAATTTAAGTTTTCAATTTTTTTTATCTAATCATTACCTAATCATTGTTCAAACATAAAAATGAACACAATTTTACAAACTTCAAAATAAAATACAAAAATTATACAACGTCTACAAACTTCCAAATAAAATTAATATTAAAAAATTATATTAAAAAACTCTTCCATTTTATAATATTTTATTCAATTTTTTTTAAAATCTAATAAAATATATTTACTCAAATTATTTCACTAGTATTCACAAAATTATAAGATATTCCAAGTGTCGAAATATTCTCTAAGATCAATTGCTTGAATCACATGACACATGCACCTTATCAAGAAAGTTAACTGGGATCAATTACCTTGCATAATGCCCAGTCTGCTGAATCAAAGAATGCACGTTCATGATCCTAAAACCATACCAGAACAAATTATCGCTTATTTTTCCAGAACATTTGGAGAGAAAATGATGCAGAATCATGTTATGCTGAATATTTGAGAGTGTTGATCATTTACATTTGAAATCAATGGCTTTTTCTTTGGCACCAGTGCTCCATACTTCTTCTCTGTACTGGTCTTCGCCTGTGATAATACATCCCAACAGGTTTTTTTTTTTTTATTAAATTTTTAAGATCAGAAAGCGTCTAAAACCCAATTTCTGCTAATCAGTATATATTAATATTCTCTTATGAGAAATACATGTACAGACATTCATAATAAAGGCTAAGAAATCTCATCATCCAGTCACAGGTTGAAACCATGGTTTATTAATTGTTGAATTTAATTTCCTTTCTTTATCAAAGTAAATGCATGTGTTTCCCTCCCTAGAAGTATAACAGTCACAAAACTATTTCTTAAAAGTAAACCTATAAATGGACGTAGTTTTATGTTAAACATTTTTTTTTTATTTTATAATTAGGGGAGAGGAGTCAAACCCAAGACCTCGGTTTTGGAGACTTGGGTGTTAAGTCATCATGCAAGAGACTTTTAACATATGTTATAGATAAAAAATACTTTATAATAAAAATAATTTTATAATTTGACATATCACATAAAATCACATCAATTATAAATTTATTTTTGTAAAATCACCTTATGATTAAAGCATTTCTCTTGCCTATGAATACATTAATTAGGATACTTGGTCATGATTCATGTCTTCCCACTCATTTGGCTTACATAAAAAATTGATCGATCTTGTCTAAATTAGCTAATGGTCTAATTTAAAGATAGACATAGCATTTGAATCCTTCAAATATTTAACGATGTTATCCATACGAGACTTTCAAATAATATGAAACCTACATATATGTTTGAATTAAAAAGACATTTATCCAAATTATATAATTTATACTTTTGAAGAAGGAAAAAATCTATATAGAAGCCTTACACCATACTTTTACTTAATCAACATAAAATTTATCATTTTTATCATTATATTTTAATGCTTAAATATGTGTGTAAATAAATATAATAATAAAAATGATAAATTATTCGTTGAATAGATCTAAATATGTGGCATAAAACTTTTTTATAATATTTCTCTTTTTATAAAAAAAAAAAGAGTTTTGCAGTCATTTTTAAATATTTTTTTATAAAAAATTAAAAAATAACGTAACTAATTAAATTAATAAAATATATAATAATTATGCAAAAGTTTGTATACAGCTTTTGGTGAAAAATAAAAAATGCCCGCAGCTTCGAGTTTGGCAATTATTTGCACGAGCGTTTTGAATTACGCCATTTTAAATTTCTGGGAGTTTGGGTATCGACAAATTAAAGTACTTCGTGATAAATGATAATCGCTAAAAGTCAAATAATTGCATTTATTTTTTGTCGATGGGGACAAAACTGACAAATAACCACATTTTAGACATGTCATTTGCTTTTTAAGAAAACAAAGTCCACGTGAATATCGTGACGGGCTAACTACCCATTGTCTATACGTTATCAGTCTCTGTAATGTAAATCCCTGCCGACAAAATGCAAGAGAATATCTACGAACACGGCCTTGTGTATGACCAAAACGTCTACCGTTACGTGTCCTATTATTAACGGTTGGATGTAAGGAATCACTTCACCCACAAATTTATAGATAATTTAGAGTTAGTTTGGATTTATATATCTCATATCATCTTATCTTATTATTATAATTTTTTTAAAATTTTATATAAAATATAATAAATAATTTAACTTTTTCAAATTTTAATTTAATTTATTCAAATTCTAAAACAAGAATAATATTAAAAAATAATATTCAAATAATATTTATTCAATTTTTAATTTTCATTTAAAATAATCTCATCTCATCTATAAATCCAAACGAGCGGCTTAATTTTGAAATCGAAATGGTTCCATCTCATCAGTATAATTTTCTCAAATTTGTACAAAAAAATATAATAAATAATTCAACTTTTTCAAATCTCAAAATAATAATAATATTAAAAAATAATATTCTAACAATATTTTATTCAATACTCATTTAAAATTATCTCATCTCATCTCAATATCCAAGCTACACCTAAAGTGTATTCGTTGCCCTTAATTTTTTTATAAGTTTATTTTAATATAATTATTTATGATTAAAATATTTCTTTTTTATTTTTAGAATGGAGCAAAATAAAGATCGGAAGATTAATAAAATTTAATACACCAAACGAAAATAACCATTCAATTTAAAAATATATAAATGAATATGGGTGGATGTCCATGGTGGACCATATGCATGATTAAGCCATGCAGTAAGGGCATGCAATACATTCATGATACATGCATGCTGATAAGGCGTTGCAATCATACACATTATGATCATACATGTTTATCGAAGAGGTATGGAAATACATACATACATACATTCTCTAGCCATTGTCTACATATGAATTATATGATGAGAAAGATGATCGATCATAAGGAAGAGGATCCATATATATATATATATATAATTTATATATACCTCTTGGCCGCCTTGGGAAGCAAAACAGTCTTCTTCGCCTCTGTTGCATTCCGCCATCGATCTCAGCTCTTTCTCTGAAAACAAATTGACCGGCATTAAAGACGTACAGAACGAAATAGGCCGATTCAGCCTTGAAGATTCTACAAATATATAAAGTATAAGAAGAAAACCTTTAGCTTGAGGATATATCAAAGAAGATATCAGAGAGAGGTCCCTAGAGCACCTAGTCGAGTTTGCAAAAAGGGAGGAAGGAAGGAGGTAAACCTAATTATAAGCACAGTGACATGACTCAACCGTAGACAAAAAGAAGGAGACACAGGAGGAGGTCAGGGGAGGAGGAGGTCCAAAAGTGTGAATAGAGGAGCCACTGAAAAGAGAGAGATAGAGACGAAAGAATTGGAAGGATTGGGTAAGAGGTGAAAGGTCGTAAGAATATATATTTGAGAAATGATATTTGTAGTTATGGAATATGTAAGTGCTGTATAATTTAAAAAAAAAAAGTAAATACGAGATTATATAATAAAAAAATTAATTTTTTTAATAATAGATCTTATTTATTTTTAAAATGATTATGCTGCGCTTACCCATTTTATAACTGTATATAATATTATTCAATATAAGGAAAAATATATAAAAAGAAAAATGAAATTTCGTGTATATATATATAAGTAATGGGGTGGGTGAGAGTGAGGTTTGGGGGCGGGTAGGTGCTTAAGGGGTAAGACTTGAGACTTACTTTAAGAAATATAACTAATACCCAACAAAGATAGAATTTAAAAAAAAATTAAATTAAATCAAATTTAAGGAATTAATAAAAAAAAAACTAGAGGAGGTATGGTTAATGACTTTCTGCTAATTTAAATATCATTATCAATAGGTCATCGAAGAGTCCAGTCGGTATGACCAGTCGACTGAATTGGGCCACCCCATGGTGGCCAAGCTCAAGCCACCACAAGGCACAAGGTATGTGGCTCTACATGCCCGTGGTGGCCAAGCCCGGTGGTGGCCAGACAGACCTCCCTCTTAGTGTCTTTTTTTGATCAAAATATAATTTTTAATTTTATTTTTTTAAATGAGAAAGGAAAATAATTCTACGTGGTAAATGTAGAATTGTCATGTTTTTTTTGTTAGTCAATATGAATGGAATTTTTAACGAAGGCGCTTGGTCTAAAATTCATCCCTACACGAAATGTTATTTCTTAAAAAAATAATAATAATAACAAAGGGCGAGTACCAATATGTACAAAGTACAGGAGGTTATGACCAAATTTTCCTTTCCAAAAATATGTCTTTATATCTGCAATTTCACAAACTATTTTCTATTTTTCAATTTTACTTTCTCCGCTCTAAAGGGGAGATATCGTATCCGTTGGTGAGGGAATGCAATAATAACAATGATAATGTTCTAATGTTAGTGGCAAAAAAGATGACTGGGTTGCAGTGAAGGACGACGTCGGCGAGTAGCGAGGAAGGTGAGGGGTGCGACAGCGATGTTGGCGAGAGGTGAGGAAGGTTTGGCGGCGACATTGGTAAGAGTCTCATTGGCAACGTTAGTGAGAGGTTGGGAAAAGGGGAGGAGGAGAGACGTGCCACACAGAGAGAGAGAGAGAGAGAGAGAGA
This sequence comes from Carya illinoinensis, assembly GCF_018687715.1. NCBI lineage: Eukaryota > Viridiplantae > Streptophyta > Magnoliopsida > Fagales > Juglandaceae > Carya > Carya illinoinensis. The sequence goes on along the minus strand of NC_056753.1, from coordinate 22,710,965 downwards.
GAGAGAGAGAGAGAGAGAGAGAGAGAAAGAAACGTGACACATTGACAATATGTCACATCAGTGTGTGATCCCTTTATATCTCTAATAACTCTCTTACATCTATACCAACTCAAGGAAATCCCAAGCGAACTAAGAAAAACTTAACTCACGTATGAGATTATGTTTCAAAATGATCAGTCAAAATTTTAATTGAAATTCGTTAGAATCGTTGTAATAAGTAAGGATTTTTCTTTTTCAAATAATGTCGAATCCTTTTAAATACTTTTGTATACTCACTCAGTATGGAGTGACATAACAATGGTATGCACAGGTCAATTTCAATGCAATGAAAACCTCATGGTTTAACTGCATATTTTGAGTTATCAAATTTCTGTACTATATCCCTCATCTCCTTATTTATCTTTCTTATTCATGAAAGAAAAAACTTCGAGTCTTGGCTATAAAACTTAGGTAAAACACTGAGATTTCAGAACTAAAACGCAAGAAATATTGCAACTTGCACAAAATGGTTCATTACATATCCAACATATACAAACTTTCCTTCAACATTTACACAACAATATTGATAAAGGGCAGCCACATATGATCAATATAGAAATCAATAATCCAGTAGTTTATCTTCATAGGTACAAAAATTGAGCAGAATCTTTATATTTTTTGTTTGTTTGTAATGCATTCGTATTTCAATATTCCCTTCGGTAAATGTACATTTACTCGAATGTGAATAGCTTCCCTCCCTTATTAATCCATCCTATACCAATATCAGTATGCAAGCAAAGGGGATCGTGATAATCAAGAAGAGGAAGAGGAAGAGGATGGGTTGAAAGCAGCCTGCTCGGCACAGCTGAGTACGTCATGAGGCCCTGCCTCTTCTCGGCCAACACCCATAAGATCAAGATAGTAGAGGTAATGGGAGATCATGCTGTTCATGGAATCACTATCACCCTGACCGCAAACAGAATCCCCATATAGCACATTCATGGTGGTGCCGAAACCAGTAACCCTCTTGGACAAAGTGTCATTCTTTGTGGGTTTCCAGTTTCCAACAAAGACATCGTGTGCTGAAGGTTGATGCTTCTTGATTGGAGTCATCCACCTCCAAATTGCAGTCTGGAACGCCAAGGTTGCGTTCTGTTCTATATATTCTGGATGATTCAATAGATCCAACTTCAGTGCTTCCCCTGTTTGTCCATAGTTGTAGTTCCTGATGATAAAAAATGCAAACAAAATGATTAGGTATATAGAGGAGGTGTTTGATAAGGAAAAATATTATTTATCAACTTTCTAACCATTTTCTTTCATCGTTTCGTGACCTGACTTATTTAAATGATGATTAAAAGGGCGATAAATAACATTTTCCAGCAATATAATAACTTTCTCCATTCAATTAAATTGACAGAAATTCTTCAAGTGAATAAAGGTGCAAACCAATAGATAGGAATGGCACCACGGCCATGGTATGAAGCTCCAGGAGAGCATGGATAAGTGAGTTTGAAGCTCTCATCACAGTAATCCTTCTCCGGGCTCAGTTCCTTGTTGTAGCACAAACCCCAGGCCAAAGGTCCCCCGGTTGCCACTCCATATCCGCCTGAAAAGTATCAACCATGATCATATCATAACCATTGCTAGTACTAGGCACAGAGAATGAGTTAGTAAAGCACCCATGACCGTAGAATTAAAGACAGAACACCCGGATGATGCACAGCAATATAGAATTGCTGCAGATTCATATTAATTGCCATTACAATCCAATCCTAGGAGAAATCCACTCACACCCCAATACTACTCGTTTGACCTAAAAATGAAACTTAGATCTTCTGCGTTTTGGATCTGAGGATACAAATTCTCAGTATCTGGGTCTGAATTACATAATATCTCCTAAATGTGTGTCCTAAATAACAGGAAACGCCAGATCTTCAATGTATGCCAACCTCTTTGTGAGTTTGATGGATACATTCATTTCATTGTTCAAGATCATCTCAATCTAATAAGCCTATAAACCCAAATTGTGATGGCCTCAGATATCCATTCCCGACAGATTCAATATTGTTCAACAATATTAAAGGATACTGAATCAGGACACCAAACTTCATTTAAAACACAGCCTCCTATAAGCTTACACTGAAATTAAGTACTCCTAAGCACTGCTTATACTAAACTAATAAGCAAAACCAAATTGCAAGACAAAAAAACAAAAACTTTAATTAACTCACAGGAGGTTTTGCTGCCAACATGGCCAAGAAAAGCTGCAACTTCTTTCATGCCGCTGAACTTCCCACCGGTGGTGCCAAAGCCTGATGGCTGGTACTCAGCAGCAGCAGTGATAAAAGAACGGTAGTCCCAGAAGCCGACTGCGTGGGCTACAGGTGTGTTACGCTTGGCAAAGAGGTTCTCAAACTGGTATGTCTGGAAGTAGTCAGAAATGGTCTCGTTACAGCAGTGCTTGGAGAAAGTTTTGCACTCCCACCCTTTCTGACACACCTTTTGGCCCTTCACTATCTTCACCACCGGCTTTACAGAAGAAGAAGATTCATCGTCGCCATTGACAAGAACTAAAATCAACGCCAATGCCAAGAGCACAGACCAGTATTTGGCCTCCATTTTTGCATGTACCAACAATCTAGAGAATGCCTTGGGCTGAGATTGAAGGGGTTGGAGAGATGTGTTCATCTTATAATAGAGGTTGTTGAGAGGGATAGAAAGTGAACGTCCAACTCATAATTAGGAGGAGGAGATTTTCATAGTGGGAGAACGATCAGCTTTTGCTTCTTTTTTAGTCTTCTTAAAGTGCAAGGAAAGAAAAACTCGAATGCTAGGACGCTTTCTTTTTCTCTCTCTTTCTTAGGAAAAGACGATCTGCCGGCCATGGGGAAGATGTGGTAGTACTGGTAATTTTTTTTTTTTTTTTGGGGGGGGGGGGGTCCTTAATATGCGGCAAAAATTTTGTTAGATTCTAATTCAAAGCTTCATCATCTTCTTTTTTGTTTCTTATTTTTGGACAGAATGAAAACTAAAAGCTCAAGCTTTTCATCGAAGTAAGCTAGGTCGAAGTTGTTAAGGAGTTACCCTCTTGGATTATCTCACTAATTCCTCTGCCACAAATCAATTGGAGGCCCTCTGAGAGCTGCCAAGGCTTCGATGTCATCAGCATCAATAACCTTGTTTTCTTTTCTACACATCCATTATTACATCTCCCTTCTCTTTGCATAATAGGACATGCACCTACACCTGCATTCTTACCTTCGAAAATTGCAGCATCCATTAAAGTTGAGCTTTAACTTGCCTGAAGGAGGAGGAGGAAGCTTCCGGTTGAGGATCTCATCTTATATAAGCACAAATTAATTTAACTTTGTACCCTCGTAGTATTGCTATCAATGAAGTCTTTCTGTGAGATTCTTAGAATTGGGATGGTTAAGTTGTTCAAACTCTAGCTGCAGATCACTATCTCAAACAAGGGTAGGATCTTTCATTATCTCAAACCAATTGCCTGCATGCATGCAAAGAATCATCACAACTTCGTTGGGACTTGCATATGAACTAGATGATTAGGTAGCTCAATTTATACCACTATATATATATATATATATATATATATATATAACTTCATCCTATCCGAAAGATATAGTCGAATAAATTGTTTTTTGGCAGCTCAAAGCATCATCATATTAACACAAATCTGTATGGAAGTTTGGAATTACAAATAATACACGATCTATACAAGAGTTGAAGATAAATGTGATCATATACAGAAAGATAGGCAACAAATGGCTTTGGACTTTCTGATCTTATAAGCACGATCTCTTCGGTTATTAGTGACTTTTGGAGATGCTGCGTTGCTCAAGTGGCAAACCTGCCCAAGTTTACCTTTTTTTAAAAAAACAAAAAAAAAAAGAATGAGTGTACAGAACTTGTAAATTTAAAAAATGTACAAATTATTTCCTTTTCATAATCATATTTTAAAATATAATAATTTTTAAAAAATGATATTATCTTTTAAAATTATTTTTCAAAAATATCAATAATTTAAAATACGTACGATTTTCCTACTAATCAAAGAAGTATTAGGTTGCGTTTGAATGATGAGTTATATCGAGATGAATTAAATTCTTTATGAATAGTAATAAGTTGAGATAATAGAGTTAGTTTTATAAAAATCATATAAGATGAATTTAATTGTATTTAAATATTAGGATGAATTTAGATTTGTTTATAAGAAGTTAAGAAAGGTTGTAAGTCTCGCGTGTAAGAAAGTATTGAGTTGAAAAAATATTATAAATCTTATGTATAAAAAAATTTTAAATTGATATTAATTTAATAATTTAAGAATTATATATTTAAATATTATATTTAATTTAAAATTAAACTAAATTAAGTTCAACTCACTAACTCAAATAACCAAACGGATCTTGAATAAAACAATACAAATGAACCTAATCATACATCTTGGTGTCCCACCTCTCACTGTCAAAACAGAGAGGAAAGAGAAAGTAGTAAAGAGGCGACTTTTGCGGACATACGAAAATAATGATACGCGTCAGACCAATCACGGATGGACCGGATGGTTACACTTCTGATAGCTGCATTCGGGGTGCATGTACGTGCCACTGTTCCTTTCACGATTCGGGTTTAGATGTTAAATTTTTACAGGGGGTTTAAGAGTTGAAAATTAAAAAGATAAGAGATGAATGAATGCTTATAATGAGGTTAGAAGCAGCCTGCATCGCATGATCTTCTTGTAATTACTGAAAAAAATTAAGGGTCGGTTTGAATTGATAGATGAGATAAAATTATTTTAGATAAAAATTAAATAAAATATTATTTGTTAATATTATTATTATTTAAAAATTTAAAAAAAATTATATTTTTAATTATATTTTATGTAAAAATTTAAAAACATTATAATAATAAAATAGAATTATCTACAAATTTTGAATGTTTTGTGTGATTAGGTGGAGGTACTCTGTTCATAAACCTCTGAACTTGTTAACAAATCTTTTAATATTTTACTGTTTATGAATAACATCAAATTCTTCTGAATTTACATATCATCTTTATCCGTCGTTCACGCGTAGATATGAAAATCAATGCTACGTTGACAGAAAAAACAGAGTACAAAAGGTCTGGATTGACGTCTGCTCGACTTCTTTTTATTTTAGAGTACTATTGTTCAAAGCACAAGCCAGAAGATAGAGCTCCGAATCCTTTTTTAAAAGAAATTATTATTCTGTCTGATCAGGTGCTTCTTCCGCTTCTTCTCTTGAATTCTTTGAATTAGCTTTTTTGTTTCTAATTTTGTTTCGCTGATAGTAGTAATTTCCTGTGGTTTTAAGGTACGGAGACGTCGGTTAAGGTCTGAGAAAAATCGTTGTTGAGGAAGGTTTTGGTTTGTTCGAGGTTTTATGATGGACGGGAAGCTTGTGGGCGCCGATATTCATGGCTTCCATACATTGCATGGTACGGCAATAATTCTTCTTCTTCATTTGTTTTTAATTAATTTTCGGGATGCATTTGTTGAAGTGTTTTTTCATGTTTCTTTTTTTGATAAATAAATAAATTATATTGATCAAAATTTTTTTTTCATGTTTCTTAGAAGTAACAGCACTTTTCAGAAGCATTTTTAGCATTTTTTAGATTTAATTTCTTATTAATAAAAGGTAGGAAAGCGCTTTCGCTTTACTATTTATTTATTTTTGCTACGGCGTTACTAATTAAGCACTGGGGGGGAAATTGCTTAGGGTTTTGGCTTTTACGAGCAAGAAAAGTACTTCTCCACCAGTTTTGTGCTTCTTAGACTCATTATTTCGAAATTCATCCGTTTTTCCAGCAGTTCTGAAACAAAAGGACTTGTCTGTTATATGGGAAATTGTGATTTTTTTTTCACTCCTTTTTTTTTCGTTTTTCTTTTTTTTATATAAAAAGTCCTCCCATATCTAGAGAGAGAACTCTCGTTCATTTTCACAAAATATTTCATCTCATCTATCTCAAATTACATCTATCATTACAACTTTCTCAAATTCTCTTACAAAATAAAATAAACAATTCAACTTTTTTAAATCACAATACAAAAATAATATTAAAATATTATATTTTAATAATATTTTATTCAATTTTCAGCTTTAATTTCATTTCATTTTATCTCCTATCTGAAAACAAACAAGACTCACCAAGGCTTTCTAGAATTGAAGTACAAATAATAACAATAAGTTCTATGGGAAACTATTGTTTTCCAAGGCTACATGTAATTTAATATATGCTTAATCTTCTACAATTTGATAAAAGTGATAATGTGTATTTACGTTGATGAAGAACAGGTACAGTTACTTGTTACGATTTTTAGTCTGCCTATCGATTTCTTTATGAGCTCTCTCTTTTATGATAAGTAATTTCTTATGTCCTTTCAAGAATTATCGTTGGGGAATTACTTCTTTGTTATTTATTAGTATTTTAATTCTCATGTATTTTGTTTTTACGACTCCTTTTCATGGACAGATTTAGATGTTCAGAATACTCTGGAAGAGGCCAGAACAAGGTGGCTCCGTCCAAATGAAATTCACGCAATCCTCTGTAATTACAAGTATTTCAGCATCAAAGCCAAGCCGATGAACTTGCCCCCAAGTAATTACCTATTTCTATTAATTTTGATACCACATACAAGAGCTAACTCTAAAGTTGTCCCATCTATCTTAACCTACTTTCCTCTTTTTTTTTAGCTGGACTTAATTTATCAGAATGCAAGATCTTCATTTCTTTTTGTAACACCCCAAGGGAGGCCCGAACCACATCTAGACCTATCCTCCAAAAGCACTAGTCAATGGTGCAATTATAATACATTAGAATCATTATAAAGAGTTAGAACTTCTCCCTCCTAAACAATGTTCCCATACACCATCTACACTCATCACTCGGTATGGGGTGTTATAATCTCTTCTCCTTAAATTTCTGACGTCCCCGTTGGACCATTCCATCATAGGTGGCATGACTAAGTCCCACACTACTAGATGGGATAAGCTCTTATCACATTGCATATGAATTTGTTCATGAATATATTTAAGTACATAATATTAACTATAAAAAATCAGGTGCATAATAGTAATATGGAATGATTATGGCTCAGTATGGGGTATTATAATCTCCTTCCCTTAAATTTTCGACATCCTCTTCAGACCATTACATCATAGGTGGCATGATCCAAGTCCCACACTACTCTATGGGATAGGCTCTAATCATGTTGCATATGAATTCGTTCATGTGTAATATATTTAAGTACATAATATTAACTATAAAAAAAACCAAGTGCATAATGGTAATATGAAATGGTTATGGCTTTGTAGCTCTCACATATGTTAGAATTAAGAACAAAAAAGCATATTTCTTGTATGGATTTGATGAAATTATGCATGGTTTTTAAAAGCTTCTTTTATAGCTTGGTATATGATATCATTTACTGATATTTTTATGTTGTGTATTTTTATGGTTAATGTAACAGGTGGCACTATTCTATTGTTTGACCGTAAGGTGCTTAGGAACTTCCGGAAGGATGGTCATAATTGGAAGAAGAAAAATGACGGGAAAACTGTCAAAGAAGCCCATGAACACTTAAAAGTGAGGTTCCCCAATTTCTGCTAGCTCAGTGGCATCAATTAATATACATGTAACTCATTGTACCTTAGTGAGTGCTTATGTTTTCACAATGGGCCAGTATTTACAAGAAACTGCCCCTTTAAGTGGGCGCAAGAGAGACAAGAAAATCATGGAGGACCATTCCATTGAAATCAACAGCAATGGCGCTTTCTTTGATTAATACAGTTTTGATTACCTATCAAAAAAAATGTTTTCACAATGTGTACATATTGATACAAATAGACAAAAACATAGATATTTACAGATGTAAATAGAAATAGATATGGTAGATATATCTCCTATCTATATCTATTTACATATCTATCTATTATGAATTTATATACCCCCAGAAGTCCAGTTAATGTTTCTCTTTTCTGTGATTTGCTTAATACCTGTTGTACCAAAGGATGTTTCTTGATACATATCTTGGGCATATTATTTTCACTTGAGTATGAATATAATGATATTTTTACTTAATTTATTTTAGCACACTAATATTTCAAGTGTCAATTTGGTTTCCAAAGTCTCATTTTTATGTGTATAATGTAGATTCATAGATACATGGTTTGATGAGAGGCAGCACCATCAAAAGAAACTAAAGTTTACTTTGCTTTCAACAGTCTTCTTTAGTTTTCTTACCTGCCTTATTTCTTCATTCACTGTTGCTTATTCAATTGTAGATCAACTTTATAAGATTTTATAGAGATTTTTTTTTTTTTTTTTTTGTGTGTTTGTTTTGTTTTGGGGGGGGGGGGGGGGGGGGGTAATTGAACATTATTTCGAAAAAGCTCATTTTGTAAATTGGAAGACAAAGCTCTCCTTGTCAAGTTGGTTTGGGGCTTAGGAGTTTGTTCATATTTAAATAAGCTCCTTTAGGTAAATGGTTCTCATGGACACAAAGAGGAGAGGGGGTTGCTTTGTTCACCGGAGTTGAGTTAATGCTTGTTGGTGATACATTTCGTGTTGTTCAGTTTGTTTTCTGTTCTTTTTTCTCTCTTTATTATTGTGGCATGGGATTTTTTCATCAATTATATATAGAACGTAAGGTTTGTGAGTTATTGGCATGGGTGGGGGTTTCAGTTAGGGCTTATATAAAAGCCGCTTGTCATGACTGCACCAAATTTCGGGTCCGGCCCAACTAGAAATACTCCAACTGTTTCAACACGGTTCGGAATCAGAAAATTTCCGATAATCTTCCAGATTTAATTGGTTCAAGTCAGTTATTACCTGATACCCGAACTACATATACACGAAATTGTATGGTTTTGCCCGAACTATTCTTCCCACCTTGCAGATGATACCCTTATTTTCTGCGAGGCTGATTACAACCAGGTCCGAGTCTTGAAGGCACTTTTACTTTGTTTTGAAGCAGCTTCGGGATTGAAAGTGAACCTTGATAAATCAGAGATGGTGCCTATTGGAGGTGTGCAACGTTTAAGATATTTGGCGAATATTCTAGGGTGTAAGATTTCTGCACTCCCTATGACTTACCTTGGCCTTCCGTTGGGGGCTGCCTCGAGAGCAGCTCCGTTATGGGATACAGTGATTGAGAAGGTCGAGCGCAGATTAGCAGGATGGAAGAGAATGTATTTGTCAAAAGGGGGTAGGATTACCTTAATCAAGAGTACCCTATCTAACCTGTCGACCTATTTCCTGTCCTTGTTCCCTATTCCAGTAAGTGTGGCACTTCATATGGAGAAACTGCAGAGGGACTTTTTGTGGGGAGGCCTAGGTGAGGAATTCAAATTCCACCTACTAAGGTGGGAGAATGTGTGTAGTCCTCTCTTTTATGGGGGTTTGGGTATCAGAAATTTGAGAACCTTTATTGGGGCGCTACTCGGAAAATGGCTGTGGAGATACCATAAAGAACCAGATGCGCTATGGAAGTTGGTAATTTAGAGCAAATATGGTAGCCTTTAGGGGGGATGGTGTACCAATGAGGTGAGAGGGGCATATGGAGTGGGACTGTGGAAATATATAAGAGGAGGATGGGTGGTTTTCTCTCGCCATACAAATTTTCGTTTAGGAGATGGGACTCAGATTAAATTTTGGCATGATACGTGGTGTGGAAACAGTGCCCTAAAGGACCAATTCCCGGCCCTCTTCAGGGTCACAAGGGATAAGGAGGTTTCAGTAGCGGATGTCACGGGGATGGTTGGGGAACAAATCCAGTGGAACATCAATTTCAGCCGGGCGGCACGTGATTGGGAATTGGACAGTTTTGCAACATTTTACAGCCTCTTGTACTCACTCAAACGGAGCAACCAGCTGGCTGATTGACTATGGTGGAAGCCTACAAGTAAAGGTTTGTTCTCGGTTCGCTCGTTCTATAAATCTCTTTCGCAAGGGTCCCCCATTCAGTTCCCTTGGAAAAAGGTTTGGAGACATAAGGTGCCTCCCAAAGCAGCGTTCTTCGTGTGGACCGCGTCCTTGGGTAAGATTCTCACAACGGACAACTTGAGGAAAAGGAGGGTGATCATCATAGATTGGTGTTGCATGTGTAGGAAAGGAGGGGAATCTGTAGACCATCTTTTACTACACTATGAGGTAGCTCGAGGATTATGGAATGAGATATTGAGTAGACTAGATTTGGGTTGGGTAATGCTGGAGACAGTGATGGCGGTATTGGATTGTTGGACAGATTTGAGAGGCATTCAATAGATCAAGGCTACGTGGAAGATGATCCCCATTTGTATAATGTGGTGCGTATGGCAAGAGCGTAATGAACGGACCTTTGAGGACAAAGAGAGATCTATGGAGGAACTAAAAGATTTCTTTTTTAGAACTGTTTGTACATGGGCCACTGCAATTAATTTTAATGGCCAAAAATTCCATGATTTTCTTGTATCTATTGAGCCTACGTAGTAGGGCATTCATTGTACTGAACATGGCTTTTGCCTATTCTTTTCATTTATATACTTTGATTTTACTTATCAAAAAAAAAAAAAAAAACTATTCTTCCCACCTTCTGCGTTAATCACCAATGCAATCTCTTGATCATCTTTCCTTCCATTGGCCTCCATTATTATTATTCTAGCTGCTCTTTCCGGTCTGTACTTCATCATCTTCTTAGACCAACCTAATCAAACCGTTAATGCTCCCTTCGATCCTTAGAGCTGCAAGATGATGCTTGGAGACACCATTGATTAAACCAAGATCCTCTTTTGCGTAACTCTACAAAATCTCAAGTTCTTCTTCGCTGATAGATATCAAAAGTTTCCCAAACTCCCTTCTTTTGATCCTTTCTCTTGTGGTTGTGGCAGTTATAATCGAGGAGATCGGCAAAGAGATCAATTCTATATCGATTTTTGTGATGAATGGGAGGCCAATCTAGGTAAGGCGAAGAAGAGTTACAATACGAGTATAGTTGCTACAGAAGAGCCTAGAAAGGAAGAAGATGCAAAGCAAAGTCCTGGGAAATGGGTTAGCACAAAAGATGAAGGATTTGAGTGCACAAGTAGCCATCCATTGACAATGTTGCAGACTTTGAGTGCAAAAGTAGTCGTCCATGATTTCTTTTCTTTAAAATATTAAAATTTTGATGGGCCAGCTTTGACAATTGATTCAAATTTCACTCTCCCTCGCACTAACTATAGCTTGGCTGTCATCCTCATTACACGATTACCCAGTAGCAAAAATATCCTGACAGACCCATCACTGCAATCTTTATCCAACATTCAATGTTTTTGGTTCAACGATGACTATTTTTATCTGCTACTTCACACGCCTCTTTTTGTCTTTTATATTTTGTGTCTTGCTCCATACCACTTGATTAGACATAAAAGAAGACTAGAAGTGGTTAAACGTAGTGATGCATGCTTGCAGGCGGAATTAATATAAAAGCATGGTCTCCAAGCAAAAGAACTGGCGGAGACCAAATCAAAGCAGAGAGAGCGAGAGTTAAACCCACAAGGTACACAATGGAAGCCATGCTCGAAGTGATTAGATCGACCCACTACTTGTTGGGGGAAATGTATCCTAGGCAAGTTAATTGGTGGAGAAGACAACATCAGAAACATGCATATGTAGAAGAAGTACTGCTTACCAAAATTTGCGACGGTGGATGGGACTGGTTGGAGAGGTAGGCATCGGAGAACATGAAAGAAAAAAGAGTCTCAGTGATGAGGATGGGACTAGCTGGAGAGGCAAGTAGTAGTGGAGAACACGAAAGAGAAAAGGGCTTCAGAGCTAATCTGTAAAATCGGAATCGGTTAATAACCGCTTTTTTCGGAAATATTTTAGGGCCAGAAAATCAGGTAACATGACCAGTTCGGAATTGTATTCTCGGAAGTTAACATTTTTCGGGTCGGGTGAGAAAATTGTATTTTCTGGTCGGGTCGGGTGAACTAGCTTCAGTAGTTCGTATTACCGAGAGGAGCAGGGGTGTTTCTTGTTCAGTTTCTCTTGGCGGACTAAGTGTTGGTTGGTTGTGGAACATTGTTGAGGGCCTCAAACAAGCAGAAGGGCTGAAGGAATATATGATTTCAAGGGCAGGGAGCTGAGTTTTCATTGCACAGTGGGTTCCAATTTCCATGGTTGATTTGTGTCGGTGGTGTAATATGGTGGTGACATACGAAATGGATATATTGTGATTCTAGAAGGTGGTAGAGGCAATGGCTGGGCAGGTTTCAGATGGGTGCTATGTAAGGTGACAGATTCTTTTTCATACTTCTGTTGGCTGTGATAGCAGTGTCCTCCCATAAAATGCAAGACCCAGAGTCAAAAGGCAAATGGGTTGACTCACTGTTAGAAGAGCATAGCACATCGTTGAAAAGCAGCCGTATTTGGAGTTTGTTGTGGTACAAAAAAACTCTGACAACCATTACCTCAACTAGGGGAAGCTTGGGTAAAATCATGAACAAAAAACGTGACATGCTAGTTAGAGGAGCCGTTGATGTAGTCCTCTAGATTCTCAGCAGGAAGGATGTGTTTGGTGAGGATATCGCATTGGAGAGAGTTGCAAAGAAAAAGTTTGTTGCATGATTTAAGAGGACAACTGGAGAAGATTAGAGAAGGGAGACAGGTGTTCAATATTTTTTCGCTGTGGCAAACTCTATTGGAAGGACCAATTCTATTGAGTCATTGGATGTGAATGGTGCTGTTTTCTCTAATCCCTTTGAGATTTGTGATCATATCCTACAACATTATAATATGTTTTATATGAGCAGTATAGTTTCTGGCTTCGGGTGGACGGTCTCTCTTTTGAGTCTCTTGATGAGGATGAGGTGTCTTGGATGGTGAGAGCTTGAAAAAAGGTACAGTTCATAAGGTGGTTAAAGCATTGAAAAGTGATAAGGCCCCAAGCCCTGATGGTTTGTGAGAAGTCATGCAACTTCGTTTACTCTTATCCCCAAAAAAATATGGACGGTGGAAATTATGGACTTTCAGCCAAGTAATTTGGTCAATGGAACTCATGAGATTATAGCCAAGGCTATTGCAGATGGATTGAAGTTGATGTTGGAGAAGCTCCAAGTCCTAGAATGCATTCATCTGAGGGATGCAAATTTTGGATTTAGTATTAATTGCAAATGAATATCTGAATTCCAGAATTTTCACAGGAAAGCTGCAGGTGCTATGTAAGATGAATATATAAAAGGAACACGAGAATTTCCCTAATAACCATTATTCTAACATGCAAAACCATAGTGTTATAGCTGTTTTTGGCTGAGTACTTAGTTATAACAAACAGAAACACCTATAATGTGTGTGTGTGTGTGTGTGTGTGTGTGTGTGTGTGTGTGTGTGTGTGTTGTTGTATATATTGTAAGATGTGGTTCAGGGGAAAATTGGTGCTGTTTAATTGAGTTTTGTATCTCCATGGTGCACTTTTTTATGTTGCTGAATGGCACCCAAAGGTTTTGTTAGTACCACCAGGGGTCTTTGCTAGAGGGATCTTCTTTCTCCTTTGCCATTTATATAGTTATGGAGGCTCTGAATAAAATGTTATCTACTTTAGTGGCCGAGGTTTTTATCAAGATTTTTTCTGTAGGGGTCAGAAGAGTCGATGGCATTTCCACATCTCACTTGTATGTGGATGATACACTCATTTTTGTTAGGCAGTTCCTAATCACTTATGATACCTGTGTTGCCTTCTTTATGCTGTCCCTGCTCCCTGCTCCCTCTTCCTATTGTGATTGCTAATCAGTTGGAGAAGTTGCAATGAAAGTTTTTGGCACAAGTTGGACAAGAAGTCTAATTTTCACCTAGTTAAGTGGACTACGGTAGTTCTCTTGTTTTTGAATGAGAGCTTGGGGGGGGGCAACTTAAATATGTTCAATCAAGCCTTTTCGGGAAAGGGTTCTAGAGGTATACCATTGAGAGTGGGGAGTCTTTGGAGCATGAAATATGGTTGTCATGGGTGGATGGTGTTCTCATGAAGTTAATGGAACTTTTGGCGTGAGACTTTGAAAAAACATCATAAGAGGTTGGGGGAAGTTCTCTTGTTTTATTAGTTATGTGGTGAGTGGTGGTTCAAGGATAAAGTTTAGACACGATGGTGCCTTGATCAGACCCTTAAGGAAGTTTATCTGCAATTTTTTCGATTTTCTCATTTACGGGTTCAGATGACTCCTTAGTTGAATGTTGATTTTATCAGAGGAATGTAGGACCATAAGGCAGGTTCTCTTATTTCTTTGACGTGCTGTAATTTACCTTATTGAGAAGGGGTGGTGAGGATAGAATTTTTCGGTTTCTTCACAAGGTGTGTTTGAAGTCAAATCATATTAGAAAGTTTTGGCATCATGTTAAATCATTATTATCATGAAAGAAAATATGGCGTGGCAAGGCTACTTCAGTGTGGCTTTCCTTTGTTCGGACAACAATGTTAAGGAAGATTCTTGCTTTGGACAATCTAAGAAAGCATCATCTTTTAGTGATTGATCATCTTTTACTTCATTGTGCGATAGCTAGTGCTTTATGGGACTCTATTTTCAGTGTGTTTGGTTACAGTGGCCTCAATGGGAAAAGGCCCAATTGGTAATTTGTATAGTTCAACCTTATGGAAAATGATTCCATCATGTATGATGTGGTGCAGTTGGAGGAAGACAAATTATCGAAGTGTCAAGGATTGTGAGAGTACTATGGAGGATCTTTGGGTCTTTTTCCTTAATTCTCTTTATCTTGGGTGAATTCTCACGTTTCCTTTGTTTCTAGTTTTTAGGATTTTCTTGCACTGTTTCCTCTTTCTATTTAAATGCATGTCCTGTATACTCCCATATACTTGGTTATCATCCTTAGCTTTTTTCAAGTAAATTATTGACTAATCAAAAAATTGGTTTGAAATATCTGAACAAAGGTTCTTTCTATTTGGAAAAGTATATTTTAATGAGATTTGCTTTGCCTGTTGTTTCATCGTTCAGGTTGGTAATGAAGAAAGGATCCATGTATACTATGCGCATGGGCAAGATAACCCAACCTTTGTTCGCAGGTGTTACTGGCTTCTTGACAAGTATGTAATGGTTTCGGTTTATGTGCATCTTTAAACCCACCAATTAATTGCTATATTTTTTAACAATACAGCAGAAAAGCCTTCTCTGTAAGTAATTTTGTGTATGATTTGGCTATTGTTTTCAGGAACCTAGAACACATAGTCCTTGTTCATTACCGTGAAACTCAGGAAGTTAGTATTGTCATGCTTATCCCATTAAACGTTTTTCTTTTTTCCATTCACTTCAGTACCTAAGAATAACTAGGTGTTGTAACCTTATATTGACCTGTGGCTGACTTATGATACAGTTGCAAGGATCTCCAGTAACACCTGTCAATTCAAATTCTAGTGGTGTCTCTGATCCATCTGCAACTTGCCTTTCATCAGAGGAGCACGAGACTGGTTCTAATCATGGATATAATGCCTGCAAGAAAGAAATTTTAGGTGGTATTGATTAAACTTTATGTATTTTGAATCCTATGATCTTTTCACAGTGAAGTGGCTTGTTTGGATTTATCAATACGTAGTGATTATTTTGTATTGTGGAGAAGGTTAGAACCGGATTGGTTCTTCATTTAGCATTATAGTTATTCTCATTGTGTTAGACAATTAGTACCTGAATTTACAAATATATTTCATCAACTGATGTCTTGAATTGACTCTTATTGTTAGTAAAATTAAATCTGCCCTTTTGCATTGAATGGATATACAATATTCTTACCTTTTGTTTTTCAAAGAATCGATAGGGCCTGGTGACAATTTAACTGTCCAGAATCATGAACTGACGATTCATGAGATTAATACTCTCGAGTGGGATGAGCTCCTACTGACAAATGATTCTAACATCTCAACTGCACCTACAGGAGGTAAATGATTAGATCCATCTGCAGCAGAGCTAGTGGCTATGCAGAAATCCATTCACACTTTTCCCCCCTTTTCTTTTTGGCAGATACAAGCTTTGATCAATCAAATCAAATTGCAGTAAATGGATCTTTACATGATGTAAGTAGACCATTTACGGTTTACCATGGTTCCTATATCTTTTTTGTCCTTTCGAACTTTAAAAAAAAAAAAAAAAAAAGGAGTCACTTCCTCATCTTGAGTTGTTGTTTTCATTTCCCAGCTACAACTTATATGATGAATGCTATGCCTAGAGTCACGTCCTCCAGTATAGAAAAAAATTATTTTGTTGTTTTTTCTGCTAGAATTTGGGATCATAAGAGTAGATGATGATTTTATGGTCATCGGGGAGCATGCTTGTTTAATCAACCAACTTTGGTTCTCGTGCCATTACTATTTACTGCTAACATGTGAAATGAGGAAGTCTAAACCATTTATTTTGCTCAGCCTAGTTGTTTAGACTGTAGACGTTGACAGGGACAAGTTGTTGGCCATTGGGCTTCATGTCTTATGTTCCATTCTTTTTTCGCTAGTGGTTTTTGCAGCGTATTGTGCAGCAGGCTTGTAGAGTGGCTTGAATATTCATGTGCAAGTGCGAGTTTGTAATAGTTTTTGCCAGGATGCTTTCTTGTGTCATTCTTATGTTACTTTTTACTTGGCATTCATACATGTTCTGTACTTTCTTATGCGTTCAGATTGACTTGACATGTACATCTATACTTCAGTGAGAAAACTAAGCTTTTGTGCTGTTATATTAGTTTTGGTTAAACTATGTAATCTACTTCTCCTTTACTTTGTTAGGGATAGCATTAGCATAAGATTATAAATCTCTCTGTTTTTCATTTCAGGGAGCAAAGTTTTCAGCTGAAGTTTCTTCTTTCAGCAATTTGACAGAACTGGTCGCTAGCAGCGATAACATGCACTTGAGTTTCCGGGACAACGTTCATATCCAGACACTGGAGAGTCAAGTGAACACAAACGAGCCCAGAAGGGATTCTATTACCATGGGAAGCACTAATTCCTCAGACATTTTGGTCCATGATGGATTGCAAGGACAGGACAGTTTTGGAAGGTGGATGAACCACATCCTTGCTGACTCGCCAGGTTCATCAGAGAACACAGTGCTAGAATCCTCAATTTCTTCAGGTCATGAATCATTTGTCTCTTCTGTGATGGATCATCAGAAATCTTCAGTTCCAGAGAAAATATTTACCATAACAGATGTCTCACCTGCGTGGGCATTTTCTACTGAGAGAACAAAGGTTTTTCTTTTGCCAGTACCTGCATTTCTATTTCGTGGTGTTCTTTTATCACCGAGGCTTTCTTGTTCACTTTTATGCTTCAAATGCCTTCAACTGGTTTTTTATGAGTAAGTTCTTGACATAAAAGGTAAATAAATTGGAATGAAGACATTTCTAATCTTGGTTTATTAAACACAAGTAACTGTTGAAACTTCTTGAAAGTGAGAATTCAAATTTTTGACCGAGTATGCATTCTCATTTGCTCTAACAGCATCATTCTCTGCCCTGTACGTATGAGCAAAACAAATGGGAGAAGATCACTGTGATGCTAGATTTATTGTGTTAAGATTGGGATGTTATATTATTTTGCTTGAATAGAACTCTTAATGGCAAATTCAATTTTAGATTTTCTTTAGAGCAACCATTTTAGTTTCCATCTAAACTGCTATGAACACCTTGCATATATGTTTTGTACCAATTAAACTGTGATTCATTCGCTGCCACTGGTGTCAAAATGGATATCAGCCTTGAAAGATTGATACTGCCCAGGTAGTTAGTTTTTCCTCGTAGTCAAGTTGATCAATGATCATGAATTGACTATGAATGGACCAGTCTGTATACAGTTTGCTTAACATAGGAAAGTCAGGTTAAAATAGCTGTAAACTTTTGACCTATGTTTAAAATGTTGCAGATCCTGGTAACTGGGTTCTTTCATGAGGGGTGCCAACATCTTTGGAAGTCTAGTCTCTTTTGTGTCTGTGGCGATGCCTGTGTTCCTGCAGAAGCTGTTCAGGGTGGGGTGTATCGATGCTTGGTATTACCACATTCTCCTGGATTAGTAAACCTTTTCATGAGTTTTGATGGTCACAAACCGATCAGCCAAGTCATGAATTTTGAGTATCGTACTTCTTTATTGAGTGACCCAGTAGTTTCCTCAGAAGAGAATTACAAGTGGGAAGAGTTTCAAGTTCAGCTTCGTCTTGCCTCTCTGCTCTTCTCTACATCCAAGAGCCTTAAGATTATGTCTAATAAAGTATCACCAAAATCCCTGAAGGAGGCTAAAAAGTTTGCTGACAGAAGCTCTATGATTTTGAATGGTTGGGCAAATTTTAGCAAGTCAATTGAAGACAACAAACCGCTCTTTCCACAAGCCAAAGATGGTCTGTTTGAACTCACTTTGAAAAACAAGGTAAGGGAGTGGCTGCTGGAAAGAGTTGTTGAAGGCTCCAAAACCACTGAATATGATGCCCAAGGTCTAGGAGTAATACATTTATGTGCTATTCTGGAATATACCTGGGCTGTTTATTTATTTGCATGTTCAGGCTTATCATTGGATTTTCGTGATAAACATGGATGGACAGCTCTTCATTGGGCAGCATATTATGGAAGGTAATTGTTTCATTTATCATAGATATCACTAAGTAGATTTGCTATGTCCTATTTGACTCGGAGTTTTTGCATTAAAACTTTCTACTTCTATCCCATTTCTATCAACCAAGAGAGCTTGAGCTTGCTCTATTATTTTTATGTCTGGATTTTTCTATATTTGGTTATATTGACTTGCATGCGATGTGACATAAACTCTCAAGTGCAACTATAACATGGTTTGTGCATGAGATATCACAGATTTCTGAGCACATCTTATACTTTTAGTGGTGATTTGAAAAAGAACACTCAATCTTGGATTTTGCATTTCTGACATTTGCATTGCGCAGAGAGAAAATGGTTGCAGTCCTTTTATCTGCTGGTGCAAAGCCAAATTTGGTAACTGACCCAACCCCTGGAATCCCTGGTGGATGCACTTCTGCTGATCTTGCATCTTTAAACGGGTATGATGGCTTAGCAGCTTATCTTTCAGAAAAGGCTTTGGTAGAACAGTTCAACGAAATGAGCATAGCTGGGCATGCCAGTGGTTCCCTTGATACCAGCTCAACTGATAATTTAAACACTGAGAACCTCAGCGAGGATCAGCTGTACTTAAAAGATACGTTGGCAGCTTATATGACAACTGCTGAAGCTGCTGCACGTATACAGGCTGCATTCAGGGAGCGCTCTCTAAAACTACGGACCCAAAAAATTCAGCTTTCCATTCCAGAGGCTGAAGCACGCAGTATAGTCGCAGCAATGAAGATTCAACATGCCTTTCGCAAGTATGAGTCACGAAAAAGGATAGCAGCTGCTGCACGTATCCAACATAGGTTCCGCACATGGAAAATCCGTAAAGAATTCCTTAATCTCCGTCATCAGGCTATCAAAATTCAAGTAAGTCCTCCTTCCCTGTCTTCTTTGTCGCGTGACTGACACTTGGATAAGATAAAACTTTAAAACTAGTATGAACCACATGGCAGATGACAGAGGCCTCAAATGCTTGTCTTGATCAGTTCAAATTGTATTTTTTTAGTCAATGTGTTGTTCATCAGCTGACCTAGAAACAATCTGACTCAGTTTCACGCAATTAACATGATTGACCAGATGTAACCTGTACCTACAGCCATGTAGGATATAATGTAGCATTGGCAAGTGAACCTGGATTACCCTCTTCTTGTTTTGATTAGCAAATTGCATACAATCAATTCATAAAGATACACGATTAAAGGGATGAGGGGCTGTATCCTTTGCACTATGGAACTGGGATGAATGGAGAATAGGAAAAAAAAATTGATTGATAAGAGTAGAAAAAAAATGGGAATGCTTCTTGTCATAGGGGAGGATGCGGCCCCTTTTGTCCAATTGTGTGCATCAAAGTTTGCAGTATGTGGAACAACAGAGAAGAGTTCTCTTTAAATCAAAAGAGTGGATTTGGTGGATTATGGGGTATGTTCTCTAACTGAAAAGGGATTTCCAAGAGCTTTGTAAAATGACTTGGGAGTGCCTTTCTGACAACCATGATTATAACTTAAATGTTAAAAATGTTTTTGGATTTATGTCACCCATCCAGACTTGTAAGCGCAAGCATAAACAACACTAAATTTAGTGACATCAGAGATTCATGAGAAGTTGTTTGACCGCACCCAATGCAGGCTGTTTTTCGGGGTTACCAAATGCGGAAGCAGTACCGTAAAATTCTTTGGTCAGTTGGTGTGCTTGAGAAAGCAGTTCTGCGCTGGCGTTTGAAGAGAAAAGGTTTACGTGGTCTTAATGTTGATCCTATTGAAGCAGATCTGTCCCAGAAGCAGGAAGGTGATGCAGAGGAAGACTTCTATCGAACTAGCCGAAAGCAAGCTGAAGATCGTGTTGAGAGATCTGTTATACGGGTTCAGTCTATGTTTCGTTCAAAGAAAGCACAAGAACAATATCGGAGAATGAAGATGTCCCATAATCAAGCAAGGGTAGGTGAATCGCATTATCATTCTTACAATTCAATTCCTGGAACACTAACCAATTTCCTATTGTTTTCGCAGCTGGAATATGAAGAGCTTCTTCACCCCGATATTTACATGAAATAGGTGAGAGACGGAGGGGTTATGCAGAAACAGGTTTCAACAAAGTTCAGATACTGGGAGTCTAGTTGTTCATGTGCAAGTGAAGGAAAAAAGATGGATTCCAAAAGAGTTTTCTGTGGTCTTGTAGTTTGTACATGTTGTAAATGCCCAAATTAAGATCGCCTGCACTTTTGACACTCTGCAAAGTGTTTTTTAAGATTTGAGAGGATCATGGGTTCAGTCGTCTTGTTGTGGGTCCTTTTTATTTTTATTTTTTTTATTATTTTCCCTCCTGGTAGTAATCTTGTACACAAGATCTAGGAATAACTTGTGTTTGTGAGCTTAATTTAGTTAAATATGGGTAGGCAATAGCTTTACCATGGCCATTGGCATCAGGTTAACTTTCAAATCTACTAGCTTCTTGCTTTTTCTTCTCCTTTTTTATTCTTTTCTATTACTTGGAACAAGTTCTTCCTTAGGTTTCAACAGAACTATTTGATGCAAATGTTGTGCAAGACATCGATGAGCTCCCAAATACCTTTAACGACGTGAAATAATTATAAGAAGCGTTTGAGAATATCTCTTAACAATTCAATATAGAGACGGGAGAACTTAAACTATTTAATTTAAAATAATATTTAAAAACTTTTTTAAAAAATAATTATAATTAATAACTACTGCATGGGCTGAAAGCTACAAGCAAAGACACCAGCTCTCCCGGGAGACTGACCGGTTAGGTTTACAAGTGTTAAATAAATACAGATTGAGAATGAGAATAAGGTTTCCTTCGGATGGATTCTGAAGATCAACGGCTTGGCGTTGGTGAAGAGAAGAAAGTGACACAAATGGTGCTTTAGTCGTTGCACCGAGTTACCCACCGAAGTTGTTTCTAGAAGTAAGACTATAAAACAATGGAAGAAAGTTCATACCAAGTGCAATATCAGCGGCCACCAATTCATCTGGTCAAAGATATGGAAAACCCCATATCTGGTCAAAGATATGGAAAGCAATTCAATTAACCAAACGGAATATTGATCCTAACTGAGAATGAAAATAGGGAAAACATCCCTAATGAATTGCATTGTGGAGTTTCGAGTTCACCTTCAGTAAACAAAAAAATTCTCGACTGAACCTCAATCCCTTTATTAGTTATGCAATTTAGACACCGATCTATCCAGGCCAAGAAAAGGTAGAAAACACAATCCAGCTAAAGATGGAGGCAACAACGATAGACAATATATATTCTCTTTACACCATCGCCCATGCTTTATATTCCCAAGACCAACTTGACTGAAGGGGCTGCAGCAGTGGTAGAAAAATTGCCATCTGATTGTTTGCTTACTTGATGTACTGGGACAGCCACTTGAAGCCTTCACCGTATCCCATTTTGCGGACAATGCTGCACATGAACACCTCTAGGGGACGGACATTGGAGTCAATCAAATTAACCTTTCCCTTACCTGTGGTGAAGTTGGTCAGGCCAATTTGGTACCGCAACTCATCCTCTGAGGCGGCATAAGGTATGTCTATCTTGTTTCCCAGAATAAGAAACGGGACATTTGCCAGCGACTCGTCAGAGAGTAGCGCATCAAGCTCTGTTTTTGACTCTGCAAATCTCTCTTTGTCATAAGCATCAACCAAGTACACCACGGCATCAACCTACAGAATAGAAGGATCAAAAATGATCAGTGAGGAACCAATCCCATCGCAGAAGTATTTGTCTGGCCTTTTCATGTATCACATCTGCCAACCATAAATTGCCAATAATTGGAGTTCTGTACCTTCTAAACCCAAAGTACGTCAACAAGAATAATAATTGAAGAATACTCGGTTTGCCTTATAAAATATACACAAGGTACCAAGACAGAAAAAAAACTTAATAGTGCAGCATATTAGAAACCATAAGTAAATACCCCGTTTATTTACTTCTCTATAGTTTCCATGCAAAATCAAAACTACCATGAAAGTCTAAAGAAGAGTGTTAAGTCTAAATTAAGTTGTGAGACCCATGTAAGAGCACAACAGGTCTTTTCTAGAACCATATACATTGTCTCATAATCAGCGAACTTCTTGCTGAGATAATATATTGATCTTTCCTTCCTACTCGTTTCATTGTATCAAACAATTAATGCAAGTATCAAAATAATAAAGAAACCTATTCATATGCCAATTTCAACATAATAAAATCCTCTATCCTTTCAGCTATCTACCCAAGTAGCTGAGCCAAAAGTAAGGAAGATTAATAGAAAACGAATGGTTCTATTTAAGCTCGCATTAAAAATCAAATTACTCAAAAAAACAGGTAGCCAGGCACCCATATTAATAAGGGTTTCTACAATCCAACAGCCACCGTTCTCTTTATTGCTCCTTTGCCAATGATAGCAATATCATTATGACCCAATAACTAACTTTCAAATCGACATATGTATATAAAACTATCGCTTCAAAACGATGTCTTGTATGTGTAAAGGGTGAGCTGCTGCTAAGATTGATCAACAATGCATATATAAATGAGGAATCGGAAGAGAAAGAAATATACTGAGAAAAGAAAACTGCACAAGAAATGCCCAGAAAATGAACCAAAAAAAATGTAAATAGATATCGAACTCCAGTAGTCCCTGCTTGGTTGCCGAGAAAATGCTAAAAAAAGAATACAAAAAAGACAGAATTAAAATTGAAACCTTGGCGTAGTAGTCCTTCCAGACTCTGCGAGCGATCTGATGCCCACCCAAATCAAAAGCCTTGAACTTTATTTTCCCAATACTCAGCTCCTCGGACGTCGGATGCTGCGTCGGCTGATGCTGAACTAATCTCTGCAGAAAGACTCCAAACAAACCAATAGAAAACAAAGATCTCTTATTTGTTTCGTAAATGAAATTTCCGTTCGGTCCCTGTTTGACGTTGAGAGAATGTGTAAATGAAAAAAACTAGTCAAAGAGGGAGAACCTCATCTTTGAGCATGTGAAGCAAGGTGGTCTTTCCAGCGTTATCGAGCCCGAGGAACAAGATCTTGGCCTCCTTTTGCCAGAGACCCAGCGACGCAAGAACTCCATAGAACCAATCGAAAAGGAACATGTTTTCTCGAGGAGGTTTAACACGCCAGTTCACACTGAATCTCAAATCGAGCTGCGCTCGCTCGGTTAGAAGAAAAATTGGATGTAAATGGGAGAAAAACTTTGACGCCCCACGCCGCCACCTCAGCCTGTGATCGGGCCTGAATGCGAATAATTTACTCTTTTATTATTTTAATTTGAAAAATATATAATTACAAGCACAATTATGTATTAATATGTATATTAATATGATGTGATTAATCAAAAAGTAGATTTTATTGAAAACAGTATTAATTTAAATTTTAAGTATGAATGAATCAGTATTGATATATAGATTAGTACGTGACTATATTTGTATATAACAAAACTTTTTTAATTTTACCTAATGAAATTTGGGTTAAAGCTGGGTTGAGAAAAAAATAAATACAAATGATGAACCGATAAATTGGATTCTACCAAACCGAGTCAACGGGTTTGATCTGGTACTGGATTTGATTCAGCCTAGTACGGTTTAATTTTTTTAAAATCTATCCGATGTTGATTTTTCTTTTTCTAACACTAGATGAGACCGATACACATATATATATATATATATATGTATATATTAATTTTTTGTATTTTATTAAATATTTTTTATATTATATATAAATTTTATATTAATATATAATTATATATAAAATAATTTTATATTATATGATAAATTATTAATTAATATAATATTAAATTTTAAAATTTTATATCACTATAGTTTATTTTATTAATAGTTATACTAATATTATATCACTATATTTAAGACTATTCATACGGGTCGAATTTTATCCAGCCTGGCCTGGAATCCGGATAACCGGATTTCCGATTCCCGTTATCGGACCAGACGAAATCTGGATTTTAGAAAACCGGATTAATCTGGATCGGGTACCAGGTTTTAAATCCGGGTTTCGGATTTAAAATCCGGTACCCGGATTTAAAACCCGGTACCCGGGTTATAAAAAGAAACCAGTTACGCCCGGGTAGGGTTTGCAAATTGTGTGTGTTGCTTTCTGCTTCTCGAGTAGCCACTACCCACCCCCCCTCGAGAGATTTCTCCCGAGACTTCCCTCCTCTCTCTCGATCTTTCTCTCTGCTCTACTAAGTTTTATTTTAAGACGACGGAAGACTGTCACACGTCCTCTGCCGATCGAAGATCTGTTACTCGCGGCCATCGTCTTCTACTCTTTGCTCCGTCGTCGACTTCTACAACCCAAGGTTAGATTTTTGCTCCATCGTCTTCTACTTCTTTTTGTTTCTAGAAACATCTCTTTCCATCTTCTTCTTTTTGTTTTTTTTTTCTTTTTCCAGATTTGCAGAGGGTCCCAGGCCAGTGGATGCCCGTGGCTATCGAGGAGATCTCTCAACTCTAGCTACGAAACCCTAGCCGCCGTCGAGATGATCTCAACCCCCCCTCTTTTCGCCCACCAACACACTCATACCCATCAAGTACGGCCCCAGTCCTTTTATATATTTTTTTCTCATTCTTCAACCTTAGATGTAAAGGTTTAGTATTAGGAGTAAATGTTTCTATTTTTTGTTTGGGTTTGTTTCCTGTTTTTTCGTTTGGGTTTATTTCCTATTTTTTCGTTTGGGTTCATTTCGTATTTTTTGTTGCTTTTACCCTGTTTTTCCTCATGGAGCGAAATACTAGCCACAGATTCGTTTATTTCATGTTGGAGATTTCTATGGATCTGTGTGCTAGTGTTGAAATAGTTCGAACATCTTTGGTTTTGTGATCGGTGGAGGTTAGAGTACTGGTTGGGCTTTCCTTTGTTTTGTACTCTGTGAAAACTTCCTTGTTGAACATATGTCTTAATTATCTGGACTCGTGGTATTGACATGATAGGACTGGATCTTGGGAGTGTATGCTATTGATCTATCACTCTTTTTTTCTTAAAGTAAAGATCTTCATTTCTTCAATCAGAGTTTCATTCCATCTGCTCCATTCAACAGTTGGTGCTCAATAGAAAGTTATCTGCACCCAAACGCAGTTTAGCCTCTTTTTCTTTGGATGGAGAGGTGCTAATGACAGTGACATGGTGACCAAATGCTTTGCCAAATTTCACAGCCACATGTCCAAGGCCTCCCAGACCTACTATACCCATCTTTTTCCCTGGCGACCCCACCATATTATTTTCTTTCATGGGGCTGAATACGGTTATTCAGGCACATAGAAGGGGTGCTGCTGCGTCCATGGGCAGATTTCCCAGAATGTGCACCACATTTCCTCATGCCAAATATTACAATGTTTACAGATATGTGAATATAATTATTTACACACATATAGAATATTGTTGGTCAACATGGTTAATTTCATCATAGCAATAATGCTTTACCTACAAAAAGATTCTACAAATTAGAAAACTTATATATTACATGATGTTTGGTTCAACAATAGTGGCTTTAATGGGTTTAATAGGTGTTTTCTAGTATACATCCTACCTATTTGCATGCACCATTTGCCTTTTTAATATTTTTTTAATATTAAACATGGTGTATAAAAGTTCAGAATGGTGTGGTCAACATGGAAGAAGGCTGATCTCCACATATTTTTAGATTTGATTTATAGAAGTAGTTTTGTCAAAAGCATTTAGCAGTCCATATTATGCTCAGTGAAGAAGCATCACAGTAGAGAGCATGATGTAATTTCTTGGGGAGAGACTAGAAGTAGTTTTGTCTAAAGCCATTCATGAGAACTATAATCTAAAGGTGTTAACTGGTGCTATATTCTTCATTAATCATACAAAAATTTGACCTCAGATGGAATATTTGTGTTTATATGCCTAGTGAGCTTTTTGAACATTGATCTTTTCAATATTGTTTAACAAAATATAGATCAAATGAGAAATTCCTTTTGAGTCATGTCCATATTCAGAAGAAACTGTCAGAATTTGGGTACCTGCTATTCCTTTTGAGTCATATTTATCCTTCTTGTTGACTGGGATGTAGCATCTGTTGCAAAGGTTTGTTTTTAATTGGAAGCCCTTTCTTACTACCCCCAATGCTACTGTTGTTATGAAAATGATTCCCAAATGAAATATTATGGGGATATTTGTTGTATTGATACCCCTTTTTCCAAATGGACCTAAGATGACATTGGTGGCTATCGTCCCTTTTCATTTTCATTGTGCCATTTAGTCCACATGCTGATTTCTGGTTTTCCTCTGCTTGATGATGTGTCTGCTTATATTTATTTTTTTGATCAGTTCACATGTTAATAAAAAAATAACTTTTGTTCCTTCAGGATGATGAGACAGAGTCTTTGAATGATCAAGTTACGGGGCATGCTGTAGTTGGCAGCTGCCTTAATGAGTCTGGATTAGCTCATAAGAGGCTAAGAACGCCAATTAATAATTTTTAATAATTCAGATGATATATTGATTTTGTTTCAACATTTACATACATGCAGATAATCACAAACCTTTCTGTTGAATACATCTTGTAGATAAGCTTGGACCAACAATAGTTGTTCTAAGACAAGAAATTCATCAGAAACTAAATTCAATTGTGAAGGAATGCATTGACTGCATGAAGCAAACATATTATGTATTGGTGGCTCTATGTAATCCACTTTTGATATGTAATTTCATATATTGTAATTTGTGTTTTGTAATGTATAAATACCAAATAATGAAATATGTAGTGATTGTATTATGTTTTTTTAGATGCATTTAGTTAAAAAGGCAATTAGTTTTATATATGAAAGAATATGCTTTGCAACATTTTTTCTTAAAAAATTTATAATAGAATATAGGCTCTTAGATTTAAAAGAAAAATGCTTCGTGAAAGAAACTAAATAATATAGGTTTTTGTTTTTGTTTTTTTTTTTTAAAAAAGCAACCCAACCCGAGTACAGTCCAGAACCCGGATTCTGGGTTTCAAAAAATTCGAATTCACCCAGGTTCAGCCCAAGTTGTAACCCGTCTATATTGGGCCGAAAACCAGACCGAGTTTGGAATCCGGATTCCGGGCCGGGTATATCCGGATACCCGGTCCGAAACCCGGATGAACAGCGCTAATTATATTATATATTATAATATATCATTATAGTTTATAATATAATTATAATATATATTATAATATACTACAATATATTATCACTATATTATTATATATTATAATATACTATATTATATATACTATATTATATATACTATATAATATATGGAAAAACTGGACCTAACCAACTAGAACTAGTAAAATTAAAAGCATTGGTTAAAGGGTGTAATTGGTGCGACATCAGCTTTTCAAACCTCAAAACCAGTAAATACCGATTCGATTTTAGAATATATTCACAACTGAACCGATTATATCCCCATCTATCTCTGATTAAAATATTAATAAGAGTACCTTCTCGTGACTTTGTATTATCACATGTCAATACTTGATTGGTAGAATCTATAAGTTATATCGGTAATTCAATTAACACTAATATCACATGTTAGCCAATCAAAAATTAAAACGTGGATTCAATATCACATGTTAATTTCTTATTTATTTTCTAATATTAATGTTGCGAAAGCTTTTAAAATTGTGGTTTCTTTTTGTAAAAACTAGAATATCTAGCTACTGATTTTGTATTTAACCTTTTAAAAAAAAAAAATTATCAATGATGGGATGCAAACTATTCCTTTACACCCTTTAATAAACGTGTCCTTGAGTATTTAAACAGCCTTTAGACAGATTATTTCGACTTTTAAAGTTGAACACTTTCATCCTCGTACTGTTGTGTTTGATTATTAGAATAAGTTTAATTTATTTCAAATCAGTTATTAATAAGATTCACTATTTTTTTAACTTTTTATAAAAAGTTAAATTTATAACAACATATTTCACACACGAGTTTTGCTACGTACAAGTAAAGTCGCGTACTAATTTACATACTAATACTGATTCTTTCACATTCAAAATTTAAATTAACATTGTTTTTAATAAAATATACTTTTTGACTAATTAAATTAAATTGATGTACATATTAATACGCAATTGTGCTTGTAACTAGATTTTTCAGTCACACATTTAAACATATATCTCAATCTATTTACATTCAAATACATTTAAATAAAACCTATAAAATATTACTATTTACAAATCAACTCAAATCATCTAAGATCCTCATCCAAACGTAGAACATCATGTGGCTTGTAAGTCATGCCATAACAAATAGAAACACGCAACGTGTCACAATAATAAAATTGTAAAATTTTAAAATTATAAATAATGAAAATTTAAGAAATTTATTAAAAGAAAATAAAAATAGTGAAGGGAGGTCCTGTAACAGCCCGCTAGAAATTCAATTGTGAAATTTCTATTAACTTTAGGAACCTCGTGAAAACCCCATAAGTTTTCACGAATCCATTAATCGTATAGGTTTTTGTCTAACTACATAGTTAGTGTTATTATTTACTATGGTATCAGAAGTGTGTTTTTGATTATTGGAGATAGTTAGAAGTGTCAAAATGTATTATGGTTTGTGCCATTAGACTCGGAGGGTTATTTAAAATCTTATGGCGCAATAACATTTTTTCATATTTTCGGGCAAAACGTCTGTTCAAAACTGTAGATATTATTGGATAAAAAGAAATATCTTGAGGTAATTTTCATGAATATTATTGGGTAAAAATATTTTGAGTTGATTTTTATAGATATTATTAGATAAAAATATCTTAAGTTGATTTTTTGTAGATACTATTGGATAGAATATTATGAGATAATCTTTTATAGATATTTTGGGTAGGAGAAAACTACACTCAACTCTCAACTCCAGCCTCATCTCTTCCATATCTCATCCATAAGTATCTCCAGCCACCTCCCCACGAAATTATCTTCATTTACACTTTCCATTGAAAGAATATCAAACACTCTCTCTCGGACAGCTTTTAGGAGGTCTTTTGCACACCCATTTCGAAGTTTTTGTAAGTGTTTTATCATAAAGTATTCTTCATATAAGTTGTTCCTTTTTGAGTCTAGTTTACATAGATATCTTATTTGCCCCATTTGAAGATCATTTGGTTAGTAAAATATTGTGTAAACTATAGAAAGGTTATTCTGGAAGATAAACTGGAGAATATGTTATAGTTTGGAGTTTTTGACCAAACTAATGGATAGATATTGGTCTAAAATTTTTATGGAGTATTGTTAACATGTATATGTGACTATTGGTTGAGGATTTTTGTATGATTAAAGGTTTTGATGAAAGATTTTCTTAGATTTAGAAACTTGGAAACTGGAAGAAGAAAAACAGTTTCTGTTTTAAGAAAGTTTAACTCTTTGGTGGTCTAAACCTATTCTAATGACTTTAATAATTTTATTGGAGGATCCTAAGTATCTTATATACATGTTATATTATTATTTTGAATATATTTGATATTAGTTTTAAAGATATGAAATTATATGCAAAGAGATATTCAAATAAGCCAAAGTGTGGATATTCTTGGCTAAATTTATGTTTTGGTTAATTTCTAACCATGTGATCTTGAATTAGAAGCTTATATATGTTTTAGGACATCTTTTTAAACCATGTGATGGTTTGGTTTGAAGATCATATATTTATAAGTCATAGATCAAGAGATTTATCAAAACTAGTTGAGGAAAAAGTTTCTGTTTTTGGACTAAGTGTAAAACCAAAAACTCCAAATGTTATTTTGTGATTTTGGTGACTTTAGTTTGATGATTTAAAGCATGGTTGATGTTAGGATGATATTATGAATATGTTAGAAGTAAGATTTGATTTTTGAAATTCTTGGAGATGTTTTGATTTAAGGTCAAAACTTGTGATTCAAATGCTTGGATCTTTTTACAAAAAAGTTTGGTGTTAATTATTAGTTTTTTTCTAAATGGATGTTTTAAGTATGGTTTTGAATTTAGAATTGGAAGATGTTTGTTGCAAAATTTTGGTTTAAGCATGAGTTTTGAAGTTGGAAGGAATTGCAACAAAAATCAAGGGAAATGGCCTATGGATGTTTCGGCCATAGTGTGTTTTCCATAGTTGTATTTTGTTTTAAATTTTTCTGAGTTGATATTTAAGTTTAGGACAAAATTTACATGAGAAATGTAAATTTTGGAAACTTTTGGAGTTAGTATGCAAAATCCTTAAGTTATGGGTAAAACGGTCATTTTCCCACATGTAGAGAGTAAAATGAAAATTTTATTCTTTAAGTTAGTATTTTTCCATATTTCAAATTATTAGTGATTTAGTTCTAACTTTTAGAATCACTAATTACAGTTCCTCGTGGTCGCACTTGAAGTTTTATAAGAAACGCGGAGATCGAGGTAAGTTAGCTTTTAACTTACTAGCAGTCTACTGTGTATGTGTGCTAAGTAAAGGAACTACAGTGTATGTATGTATGTTATCATATATGTCATGCCATGCCAAGTTATCACGTAATTATCTATTATACAGAATTTATTCTATCATCAATTTTTATCTGTTACATGATATATTCTGTCATGTATTACTGTACATTACAAGTATGTCATGTTAAATATGTTGTCTATTATATGTTATGCCATGTTACAAAATATTTCTATCTCAAGTTGGTCATGTATTTCAAGTTATGCTCAAATCACGTTATGTTACGTCAGGGCTCCAGTCCTTTCGTTTTCCAGTCACGTTTCATCTTGAGTATATTAAGTTTGTGTAGAATACATGGGGCCACAACAACTGTGGAGTATGTATTTACACGTAGAATACATGGGGCCACAACAACTGTGGAGTATGTATTTACACATAGAATACATGGGGCCACAACAACTGTGGAGTATGTATTTTTCATGTTAAGTCAAGTTTGTGTAGAATACATGGGGTCACAACAACTGTGGAGTGTGTATTTACACGTAGAATACATGGGGCCACAACAACTGTGGAGTATGTATTTTTCATGTTAAGTCAAGTTTCAGATCAAGTTAATGTTAAGTCAAGTTCAGTTCATGTTTCAATTTAAGTTATGTCAATTATGCTATGTTGTACGCCAAGTTATGCTTTAATTACTTATGAATTTGATTATGCATTTATACTTTTACTGTCATCCATGCATCATTAGCTTGTGTGGAAGTTTTTTGTTAACTTACTGAGATTTGTAATCAAATCTCACTTTGGTAGTCCCAACTACCATTCCCCCCGAATGCTACATCTTGTTACAGGATCTGAAAGAGAATTAGGAGCTGATCAACTAGACACAGTTGACTAAGCGACGGTGCGACGTCAATGTTAATATAGTAGTTAACGTTAATTACTACTTGTACAATGGAGTTGCATCTTTAGTACTTTTTGGATCATAACCATTTTGGACTAATGTTGTGATCTATTCAATGGGTCTTTATGTATGAAGTATGTTTTAAGCATTTGGGATATTTCCAATTTGGTGCATAGTATTGCTAAAGAAAAAAATTATCCGCTGCGAATATTGCATAATGTTAAATGCATGTTAGGAACATTGCATCTTATATGTCATGAACGGGGGCAGGTAACCTTGTGTTGCATGTCTCGACGCTTCAAATGTCCATCCGATCCCAAACGGAATTTGGGGGCGTCACAGGTCCCTCCCGATCAAACAAAAGGGATGGCCTAGAGATTATGGAGGTAATCCGACTACTTCCATGATATGACGAGAATACCACGTGGTTGTAATTTAATAATATTGAATAATTACTTTTTTATTGGATGATTAGGAAGAAGTTGGGGTTGGGGTGAGGTACTGTGATATAATAATGTCTTGTATTTTTCAAATTCTTTGACTTATATTATGCCAACTTGTTTATAAGGACTTAGATTGTGACTCATAGTACCTTAAGTAATTAAATTATGTAAAATGCTAAATGTAGCCGGCTGGGAACCGTTGTGTAATCGCCGCCAATCATAAATGAAACGCTACCGTCTCATGCTTTAGTCCAAAACAAATACTATGGAGAAAGGAAAAATGTCTTGAAGTAAATAAGAAAATATCAACGATGCAATATTAGTCAACAGCATGAGAAAAAGCTGTTGTCTTCTGAGCAAAAAAGGCTTGAAACTGCAGAGTCAAAGTGGGTGCCATTTTCAAGGCCTAAAAACTCTCTCTTTCTCTAAACAAAGAGTTTCCATCAAATGAGAAATAGAAGTAACAACTTGGGTTTTGAGTACAGGTGTATTTCAGTCTTCAGATATTGTAGATGCAAAAGTATAGGTTTTTCATCAAAAAAGTTAGGAAAAACAGTGAACGCTAGAAAAAGAGGAGAAAAAAATGTAGAAAATACTATGAAGTGAAGCAGCTCTTCTCTATTACAGATAACAGTCATGACAGCTCACGGACAGCAGCCTAGCTGTTACAAGCTTGATTCTAGGCAAATCTTTGTATTATTATTTTCAGTTATGATTTGGAATTAATTGTAATTATTTGTATTCAAATTCTTTCCTTATTTGAGTTGATGTACTCTGTATAAAAACAGAACTGTATATGAAAATAATGTATTGAATCTTTCATCAATTCTGATTTTCTATATGGTATCAGAGCCAAAGTTCTTAAAAACAAATGTCCTTTTGAAGCTCTCTTTGGAAGATAACCAAATTATTTGAAATTAAGAACGTTTGGCTGTCAATGCTTTCCTTGGTTAAGACCATATAATGCCACCAAACTTCACCCAAGGTCTCGACCATGCTTGTTCATTGGCTACTGCACTTCACAAAGTGCTTATAAATGTCTTGATCTTTAGTCATCAAAAATCTTCCTGTCCAGACATGTTGAATTTGATGAAATCATTTTTCCTTTTCATGGTTCCAACACTCATCAATCTCAATCCAATGTCACACCTACTAATGCAAGCACTCAAGCAAAACTATTGCAACTGGTGCACAAAACCAGAAATACATCAAATATGGCTTTGCCTTTGCAGGATGTTGCTTCTGATGCATCGGCCTTTTCAAATCAGAGTCCTTCTACAGAACCACCTGCACCTTCAAGTGAGCCACCTGCACCAACAAACAACCCCTCACCACCATCATTTGCCTTACCATTGAGAAACCATTCAATGACAACCAGATCAATGAATAACATTTACAAACCAAAACAGCTATACATGGTTACAAAGCATCCTTTACCTCAACCTGTTGAGCCAACATGTATCACGCAGGCCATGAAAGATCCAAAGTGGCGACAAGCAATGTCTAATGAATTCACGGCACTTGTGAAACATGGAACTTGGGAGCTTGTTCCTCAAATAGATGCAACAAATCTGGTTGGCTGCAAATGGGTATTCCGGATTAAAAGAAATCCTGATGAAAGCATTGAGCGCTACAAAGCGCGATTGGTGGCAAAGGGTTTTCATCAACGACCAGGCCTTGATTATACAGAAACTTTTAGTCCTGTCATAAAACCAGTGACTGTTCGTTTAATACTCACTATTGCAATGAGTAGTGGCTGGTCTTTACGACAACTTGACATAAACAATGCCTTTTTACAAGGAACACTACATGAGGATGTCTACATGACTCAACCACAAGGTTTTGTTGATTCTAATTTCCTTCATCATGTCTGCAAGCTGAAGAAGTCCATTTATGGACTAAAACAAGCTTCAAGAGCCTGGTACAAGGAGTTGCAACAATTTCTACTTCAATTGGGTTTCATAAACTCTAGAGCCGATCCATTTTTATATATTCTTTGGCAAAACACATTCACTATATACTTGGTTGTCTATGTAGATGATATTATCATCACAGGAAGTGACTCAGCTGCTGTCAACAAGATGATCAACACATTAGGAGCTAGATTTTCTCTTAAGGATCTTGGTCATCTTCATTACTTCCTTGGTGTGGAAGTCATTCCTTGCAAACAGGGGCGGTTCTTAACCCAGCACAAATATATCCGAGATAGACTCACTAGAACAAGGATGGAAGGTGCTAAAGAAGTGCAAACACCACTTGCTTCCAAAGACAATTTACAAAGTAATGATGGCTCAACTCAGGTTGATGCAACTGAGTATCGAAAAGTCATTGGAGCATTACAATACTTAGCACTTATATGGCCAGATATCGCCTTCCCCGTCAACAAGCTTGCTCAATTCATGCAAAAGCCAAGTACTCTTCACTGGCAAGCTACAAAAAGATTGCTAAGGTACCTCAAACTCACTGTAAATCATGGGATTTTAATTAGAAGAACAGACAAATTAATTTTACAAGGTTACTCTGATGCTGATTGGGGAGGAAATAAAACTGATCGCACATCAACGTCTGCCTATCTCATTTTTCTTGGTTCAACACCTATATCATGGTCCACTCGAAAACAACGTGCAGTTGCAAGATCCTCAACAGAAGCTGAATACAGGGCCTTAGCCACAACAGCATCAGAACTTGTTTGGATCACTTCTCTGTTTAGTGAACTTCATTTTCCAATTCCAAAAGCTCCTACAATTTATTGTGACAACATTGGTGCTAATCAACTCAGCCTCAATCCAGTTTTTCACTCCCGTATGAAACATATAGCAATTGATCTCCATTTTGTTTGGGACTTAGTTGGAAAAGGAATCCTGAATGTCTTGCATGTTAGTACTGAAGACCAACTTGCTGACCTGCTCACCAAGAGTTTATCTCGTCAAAGATTTAATAAGCTATCAACCAAGATTGGTGTTGCCGATGGAACACACCTCTTGAGGGGGCATATTACAGATAACAGTCATGACAACTCACGGACAGCAGCCTAGCTGTTATAAGCTTGATTCTAGGCAAATCTTTGTATTATTATTTTCAGTTATGATTTGGAATTAATTGTAATTATTTGTATTCAAATTCTTTCCTTATTTGAGTTGATGTACTCTGTATAAAAACAGAAACTGTATATGAAAATAATGTATTGAATCTTTCATCAATTCTGATTTTCTATATTCTCTCTCTCTTTAACTCGCCCCCTATCTCTTCCATTGAAAATGCGTTAGCAAAACTATTTTTCTAACAAAACCCATTTCTCATACCACTCGATTTCCCTCTATATTCACACAAAAATTTCGCCAGACCCTTTACATGAAAACCAAGTTGTAAAACCTTTAAATCCAAATTGAACATAAAAAACAACCCCAAAAAATGGACAAATTGTGTGGAACATCTAAAAATTAAAAACCCACATCCAAAGCATCCACCCTGAGTCAGAAACATCATACACGAAGCGCAGTCCATGACCACAAAGCCACGAAGACTCTTTAAAAATCTCTTTGTTTTTTTGCCTGCTCAGTTTCCTACCCACGACAACAAACGATGCAGATTCAACCCACGATGACAAACACAAATGCAGCTTCAGTCCTACTCACTACGACAACCACAAACACAGATTCACTACCCACGACAACGACCACCGGTGCAGGTTCGGCCCTACCGACAATAATGACAACAGATGCTTTTTCTCCTACCCATAACCTCTCTTAGATGCTTTTTCTTCTAAGTATTCTTCCTATTTTTCGTGTATTTGTTGTTTTTTTTTTTTTATAATCAAAGCTGCTACGTACAGTCGTCTCATAGAGTCGCCGCGGAGTCGACGACTGACGTGGCAAGAAAAAAAAATGGAGGCAGAAATAAATAAAATAGCGCTGGATTCCTGCTTCTTGTTGGTACTCTGGTCTGCAACATCATCTTCGTGCTCACAGAAGCTTCGTGGTGATTTGGTCTACCAGTGGATTTCGATCTCCCAGAATCTTTGTGGCGTGGTGGATGCTTTGGTCTGAAGCAAAACTTCCAAATTCCCCCCATCAAGTTCAGATTACTCATCTACCCAAAATTCAAACTCCAAGTTTGCTGAGAAGAAAATAAGAGAAAGTCCAAGTTGCTCAAAGAAAAACAAACCAAAACCTCCCATGATTCGCACCCATTTCCTCTGATCAATCTCTACTCTCTCTCTCTCTCTCTCTCTCTCTCTCTCTCTCTCTCTCTCTCTCTCTCTCTCTTATTTTTATTTTTGAAGGGAAGAAGCAAGATCAATTACCAAATTGAGGTCGACATAAATTATAATCACGCCATGAAAATTCATGAATTCAATAGACCATACAAAATTTAGAATAAAAGGTTCTAATCAAGTCCAGATAAATGTATAAAACTTAAAATGCAGAAAACCTCTCAACAATAGTAGTTCCAAAGGCTGCTTGATGGTATCAAACCAACTATTTCTTCTCTCTTCTTTTCAGCCTCTGCAGCTCTCTTTATTCTTGCACCAACATGTCGCGTGTTTGTCCTCTCAATGCAGAGTTTGTCATATGCCCTGAATGATTTCATCTCTTCAGTAATCTTCACTAGTTCAACAGATGGCTTCTCGTGTACTGTGGGCATGTATGAGCCTTGGACCTCGGTTGCAGTTGCAAGTTCCTTGGGAGCAGAATCACCAGCCTTAAATTTGCGAGCACAACAACCAACCTCACCTTGTATGCTTCAGCCTCTACATCTTCACCTGAAAACTCTATGCTCTCTCTTTATTGCCTTTAAACTTTCTAATTCTTAAAGTGAATGTTTTGAGAAACAAATGCAAGGTTAAACCCAACTCTGCAGCTCTCCCTCCTATCTCACACTCACCTCGTCCAAAACCCATCTTCTCTTACTCCCTCACCATCTACGTCGCGGACTATTTCTCCATCACTATCTCTCTCTTCCCTTCAACCTTCTCTTTCTTCAAAACTCGATCTAGCTCCAAATCTATATACTTGGCCCGAAGTCATTGCTAGAGGATCAAGCTCTACTGGGACTTCACCCGGGCTGAGTTCGCGTGGAACTCTGCCGAGCCCGAGTCTTGCTTCTTGAAGACGAAGGCCGTAGAGTCATTTCTCACTTTCTGGTTTTTGAAGGGAGCTGGTCGGGGAGAGAACGATTCGAAGGGAGGAAAAAGGGGGGGCAACCTTGAGGGAGGGAGCTGATCTTCAAGGGATGGAGGTAGGGGAGAATGGGGAGGGAAATGGAAGAAATCGATTTTGAGGAGGGAGGGTGAAATCGAAACAAATGGAGGTGGGGGAGAATGGGCAGTTTTCGAGAGAGGAGCAAAGAGGAACAGAACAAGGGAGAAATGGGAAATGGATTCTACGAAGATGAAAACAAAACGGTGTGTATAATATTTTTGCCACGTCAGTGCGCCGTTTGCAGCAGGCGACTGTAAGTAGAGTTTTTCTTTTATAATATATTGGTTAACGTGGCATAACCGATTCCCCCACGGTTCCCCACCTTGGTTGTATGCACAATAACTGTTAAATTATATTTCTTAAAAATATAATAATTAAATTATGAGTAATACAATGTATAGTCGTGGAGTGCGCAAGTTCTGTACAATTGCTTAGAAAAAGAGTGAAATTTATTATTAAAAAATTAATTTTTTTTTATGTATATTTTGTATTTATTTACTTTTTTTAAAATGATCGTGCAGCGCTTGCACAGTCATAACTACAACTATAATTTCTTTTAAATTATAAGGGGCCATCATTTTTCTGGCCCAAAAGGTACACTGAATATTGGGTAATTGTCTTATTTTTAGAGCAATTGGGTCACTGTATATGGTTCGCTAATATGAGCTCAGCTATACCCTCCTACTGGGCTTATTAACATTGGAGCTCTTTGAACCTGAGGCCCAAAAACATGAAACTCGAGACGGCATTTCTGTCATTTTATAAACAGAACTGCTACATACCCCCGGGGAATAACCCTGCCGCAGCCCCGGGGCTGACGTGACAATTAAAATATTAATAAAAAAATAATAATTAAAAAAAAAAAACAAAACCGGAAGTTTCTCAACTTCTCACTGCCTCTATCTCTCCAGCCATACGATTTCTCTGCTCCTCATCTCCTCAAGCAAATTTCGGACATATGAGAAAGGGGATCACTCAGATTCATTTATTTTCCTACACTTTCTCGAAAAACAAACATATATTTTCCAAGTTTTTCAATTCTTTCCTGATGGAGAATACATTCGTTTCCCCACTGTTTCTCACATATTTGATTGTCACTCGATATTTCCTTACGGCCATGTCCAACGAGCTCTGCAAAAGCATCAATTTTGATGAGGACGTTGCCTATGCTTTTGCAGTCCAGGCGGCTATCTTGAGTGGTGCATGTAAAGAGAAGGTGTAGGGGAGATTAAGGACTTGGGCAATCTTTGGTTTTAAATCTCATACGGCTTACATAGCTATTACTTACTTTGATCAGTTTCTTTCAAAGCGAGTCTTTCAAGGAAATGTTTGGGTCAAAGTAATTTTTTAGGATTGAACGTTGATTCTTCACTTCCATGTTTCCTTTGCCCCAAAACCGAAACCAACCAACTACAACGGCCAACCAAGTAATCGGTACAACCTTCGAAGCTACAGAAGCAAAATCAGGAACATGTTTTGGATTCTCAGAGGCAACACAAACAGAACCAAAACCATGTTACCAAAAATTTTTTAAAACGAAATTTGAAGAAATGTGTAAAGAATGTCAAACTAGGAGAACAACAGGAAGGGAAAAAGAAAAGGCACTCCTTGAAGAACCGAATCACAGTGGACCTCTCATAGTGACCGTAGACCTCTCTCTCACCAACGACAACAACCGCGACTCATATATCTACTAGCCATAGATGTGCAGGCTGAAGCGACTGTCTGGCAGGGGCATGGCCCCGACGGCTTGGAGGTTTGGAGGAGAGGGAGAACGACGGGGATGGAGCTTCGCGAGTTTCATGGAGAAGAGAGAAGAAGATGGGCTTCGCAGATTTGAGGGATGAGAAAGGGGAATTTGAAGGAGAGAGAGAGAGGGAGAAGTGGCCGATTAGGGTTAAAAGAGAAGAGATGGGGAGAAGAGAGGGAGAAGTGGCCGATTAGGGTTACGGGGCTCGAGGGAGGCAGATGATAGAAGAGAGAGATGAGGGAAGACGGGGATGATGCCAACATTGAATGCCAGAGAGGAGAGAGATTTAGCCAAAATCAAAACGACACTGTTTTGATTATTATGCCACGTAGGCCACGAGGCCGCTGCGGGGTTACTCCCCGGGGGCATACAGACTTTTCCTTTTATAAACCTTGCAACTTGCCACCCTCTCATAAGTAGAAAGTAAAAAGAATGTAAAAAGTAGTTACTTGAAGCTGCTTCACAGTTTTTAGACAGCAATGATAGTGATTACACAATGGTAGGCTCCTCCTAACCCACTACTTTAACACTTCCTCACTTTATCAAGATTCATAGGATCACTATGAAGGGATGAACCTATAAAAAAGGAATGAAAAACAAAAGAAGAAGAAGATAAATTCTAAAATAGTACAAGCAACAAGATATTGTTTATGAAAAAACCATCACCTTGTGACAAGTACTGGTGCTAGAAGATGATTAATCTCACCAACCTTTCAACGCCAGAAGAGGATTATTCAAAGAAAAAAGAAGCTCACAAGCCTAAAATGATTGCTAAAAGACAAATGTAGTCCACCATGATTTTCCAACAGCCTAACCAAAGTTGAAATTAACTAATGTATACTCAAATCCTCTACCTTAAAAGGAAGCAAGTTCAATAAAGGAAGCATTATCTAATTTTTTTCTCCCTAGTATTCTAGCATTGTAATCCCATTCAGAATAAGCTCCACCATTCTTAGATAATAATATAACTTGAAAGTAGGCAAAGTAAAGCAAGGCAAGTTGAATATTAAGAACTTGAAAATATTTATTGAAAATGGATAACTTGTACAAGAGTTATGAACATAGCCATTGAAGATACAAGATTGTAAGAACAACAAAGATTATTCTGTATGGAACTACAAGGTTATAATACTAGGGAGAGAAAATTAGGCTAGTCTTCCTTGATTGAACTTGCTTCCTTTTATAGGTAAAGGATATGGACTGACGTTAGTTAATTTCGACTATGGCTAACTATCGACAAACTATGGGAAACCTTTCTTTGTGTTTTAGAAATCATTTTGGGAGAGTTAACTTCTTTTGTCTTTTAGTAGTCATCTTTTGGCACTGAAAGCTACCACGCCCCAGGAATGCCGAGAATCAACAAAAGTTTTACCGTTTAAAAGTATAAAATGTGTAAGTTGTATTACCATGACCAACAATGTAAACTCTATTAATGAAAGTATGGTTTTCCAGGAATGAATTATGTCTCGCCTTGAAACACCCTGTCCAGCTATATCTCGACTCCCTTCTCCAGGAACTTAATCTCCATCGTCTCTAAACTTACCTCCCCGTGGGGTCCAAAGGGATGGGTTACTCCCTGAGGCTACTTTATCCATCCTGTAGTTGAGAGCGGGTCCAACCCCTGACATTTACCTTTCTCATGGGCATTTACAGGCGGGAACGGGTCCAATTTTAAAACTGCTTTATCCCTGCCATGATGGAGAGTAGGTTCAGCCTCTTAGCTACCCAACAACTTACCCCGATCTTCGCTATGGTGACAAGCAGGATCAACATCTGCCTATCTAACACTTACCTTCCCTATGATGTCAATGAGTGGGGGTGGGTTCAGTCTCAAATTACCCTACTTACCTTCCCGTGAGAAACTAAAGGGAAAGCCCAACCAAGAGCAACTTCTACCCCTCATGGAGGAGAGTGACTTACCTCGACCCTCAACATGGTGAAGAGCGGACTAGCTCCTCAGCTGTCCGACAACTTACCTATCTGGGGAACTAAAGAGGCAGGTTACCCTAGGGCTTCCCAACTTACCTCGACCCTCAACATGGTGAAGATTGCGGGTCCATTACCTCAATTGCTTGACTTTAAATCTCAAGGGGTGTTTCCTCTTGCGAAGAGGCGGCAACAAAGTAAGCACCTCTAACTTTCATCACACCTCACCAAAACGACCCAAGTTTGCAAACTCCACAGTTATATTACAATTAAGTGTTATTTGTGTTGATTCTTTCATATAGCTGCCCCCCAACAAAAAAAATGGAACTTGCAGAATAGAGGCAAGCCCATGGTCAGATATAGACCCTCAATCATTCAGACCATTAGCTTAGGCCCAGTCTTGCCGCCTAGTGAATGCGAGTAGTGTTGCCTATGCTAACCAAGTTCATTCAACTCCTTTCACCTATTACACTCCTCGAAAAACCAAAAAAAGAAAGGAAAAAAAAAAAAGAAGATGAAGAGAGAGAGAACGCAA
Source organism: Carya illinoinensis (assembly GCF_018687715.1). Lineage (NCBI taxonomy): Eukaryota > Viridiplantae > Streptophyta > Magnoliopsida > Fagales > Juglandaceae > Carya > Carya illinoinensis. Next base: position 22,669,223 of record NC_056753.1, on the reverse strand, counting down.
AGAAAGAAAAAAGAGCACAAGAAGGTAAAATAATACTCATGAATTTATCAACATTGTTGCAAAAGTTTGCATACAAATGAAGAAAAGAAAAACATAGATACAAAAGAAAAAGATGCAAGACAATTGGGGTTCAGCTAGAGGGGTTGTCTAAGAAGGCACTTGGGATCATTTCCTATTGAGGCACCTCACTTCAACACTGCTAAGTTCGGAGGAAGGTCCTTCACCTTTAGGGACCTCAAGTCACTATGAGGGTTAACGAGCACATGATCTCACATTCTCTCCAAGCCTTTCAGACAATTGTAAGACCAAGCATCATCATGAACCAAACAGATGTGTGACAACTCCACATGCAATTGAGAGATGACGGCCTCAATGTGATCCAAGTGGGAGTGTAGGTTCGTGATAGTTGCTTCAACGTGATCCAAGGGCTTCCTATAACTCCTCTTTTCTCTCTCTATTAACGTGGTGCAAGGTCAATTGTGCCAATTATCAGAGTGACTAATCCTCACCTTCCAACCCCTCTTAGTCACCCATAATGAAGGCCGACAACCACTCCACTCCCTGCCATGAAAGTTTTCAAGTCAGCATCAAAAGAAAATATGCCAAGAAGACTTAAAGAGGAATGCGACAAGTTAATAGTCAGCCCTGGAAAAGAACTCTCTGACTTTCTAGACCATCTCCTAGGTAAATTTTAAACAGGCTTTATCCACGTCCGACCTCGGGGCAGTGTAATTTCTTCCTTCTGTGGAAGTCATAACCAAAGTGTCATTTCCACCTAGTGCTTCAGCACCCCCCAGGACTCCATCAAGGATGGACCTCCCCTACCTTCACCTTCATCTTCCGTGTAACGCTCAGGATCCTTTCCAACCACTTGGTTAGTTGGAACAATCAGAGTCTCACCAGTTGTCAATGCATCAATATCAGGTTCGAGGAAAGTCGTCTTGATCCCCTCGACCCTTCCATCACCACCTTGGCATCGGCTCCTGTCGACATTAAGACTGAGATGGTGTCAGTGAAGAACAATGAGGCCCTAGTGTTGGCCAAACCAATCGAAACTTCGTTGTCCCCCACTAACGCCACTGCAACCTTGGCCTCGACTTTTGCCAATACAAAGGTCTAGATGGTGCAAATGAAGGCCAATGAAGCCCTAATGTTGGTGACAACAATCAAAGCTTTATTGACCTCAACTAGCACCATTGCGGCCTCATCTTCGAACATATCAACCAAAATCCCGACAACCCATGACATCGCTTTTGCCATTTCCATCCCTGGACACAACTTTGTCACCTCCACCCCTCTCATACACGGTTTTGGTCGAGATAACCTCGACTTCGGGAGAATAAGCAATGAGAGATTCTAGGATGGAAATCCGATCAAGAGAATCCTTGCCCCTAGCAGGATGCTCCTGAGTCGTTGGCGAGGGAACCATCTCGATATCTATTTTAGGAGACGAGATCACTATCCGGGTAGGGTAGGAGGGTCCAAAAGGACTTTATAAAACCATAGGGAGAGCAACTCCTTCCCAGGGAGAGGTTCTCGATCCCCCCATGTTGTCCAGCTGGGTTGGAGAAGGAACCTCTGAAAGAACTGGAAAGGACCCCTCGGGCTAAGGAACATCAACCGTTAAGGGGTTGGCCCAAACTTGCTGAAGGGCCTTAGCCTCACACGCATTGCACGGTGAAGAAGAAGAAGAAGACGCGACTTTGAGATACAGGGAGGGTTTCCCACCCCTCTCCGAGGATGGCTTTGGACACCAAACAAGCACATGAACAAAAGACTATCTAGGGGGAGGCAGAGGTGCTGAGTCAGAGCTGTTGTGGGTGAGAATGTCCCTCTTGGGTTTTTTTCCCTTTCCTTACCATTGAAGGGCTATGGGAATGCCTGCGAACCTAGGGAACAACTGGTTGCATGGGTCTCATCCTTTGCCTAACAAGAAAAAGAAATGTTGGTTCCACCCTTTCACCTGATTTTACTGCGGCCCTAGACAAGCCAATGTATGGATGGAACCAAAAGCTGCATGTGTTTCTGTTTTGTTTCAAGAGGTTTTGGATGAGGAGAAACTCACGCAGTGAGGTCAGGGTATTTTGAACCTACCTCCTCCACCATCCACCACTAGATGATGTGACAGGACACCAAGATCTTCCATGCATTTGGATGGAGTTGTGCTATTGCCAAGTGAAGGTAGTCTAGCATGTCACAAACCGAACGGCAGAAAGGCAGCCGAGGCGACTAGAGAACATGCTGGGGTACAAGGCCACCTTCGAGCCATAGCCTTCAGTCCATTGCTCTTTCTTGGGGTGTTGACACCACAAGCTCCACAATGCTAGGCAACTTTTAAGTTGATTTCAGGGACTTCAACTCACTGGAGTTACCACCGACCGCCAAGAAAACCTATTGAACCGTTGTGACTCGATACGAGCCTCAGAATGTTCTAAAACCCTGGGAGCTAGTGAGGAACTGGAGGGATTGACATAGTTAGAGCTCTTGGGAGCAGTTCAGTAAGAGTTTTTCGGAGCCATAAGAATATGAAGATGGAGGTAGGAGAGTCAAGAAACACGCAAAAGAGGGGAAGAAAGGGAAGCATGAAAGCACGAGGGATTCGGAGAAGGAAGACAATGACAAAAAGTGCAGATAAGCTCCAAATGACGAAAGGTTTGGGGTTTAAATAAACCCCGGCAACGGTTGGGATCCTAGATCATGAGAACACACACCCTGCGAGACTAGTAGACGAGCAAAAATCCCACAACATGTACTGTATGATGTGACGTGGGAGAGAGAGAGAGAGAGAGCCGCCTAACACCATCAATGCTAGGGAATTTGAACAGACGCAATCAAGAGCCAAATCAGGAGAGGAACAACCGCCTGACACCGTTAATGATAGAGAAACTGGATGGGTGCAATTAAGTACAAACAATCTAGGGCATGCAACCAAAGCCACGAAGAGTAGTAACCGCCCATTTTGAAAGCCCGAAAGTTCAATGGACACAACCACATAAAGGTAAGAACAAGAAGACAAGGGTAAGAATAAATTCTCACTAGACCAATCCGATAGGAATTGATAGGGTAACTATAAGGAGATTTTTCCTCTCTTATACTCGTGTGACAAGCCCATGAGAGACCTCGAGGGGCCTAATCCGGCCCAACAACCCTTCTCTAAAGTAGTCATTGGGTCCCTATAGGGTACTTGACCTGTAAACTAAACCAAACCGTGAAGCAACCACCATGCGGGAATGAAAAAGGGTAAGGACCGATGGGATTCGCTGCCCTGACATCCCCTAATGACACCTAGCACTAGAGAACCTGTATGGACAGGCGGGTGAGAGATGTGGAGCACCCTTAATCTCATGATAGTAGGTATGGAGAGCCTTAACGATGATTACCTGCAAGTTATAGGTTTGGGTAGTGAGAAATGTTGAGAATAATTGTGAAAAGTAATAATAAATTAATGAATAGTAGTAAAAAATATGTGAAAAGTAATGAATAGTAGTAAAAAGTAGGCGAAAAGTAATAATAAAATAATGAATAATAGTGACATATTTTGAGAATACCTCAGGTACTCTTAATACTCAAACGTATTTGAAAGCTACGCCGCATTAATGGCACCACTACTCCGACTCCACGTCACATTAATGGCGCCACCTCAGAAGATATGACGTATTAAAGGATTCTAACCAAACAATAGTCGAAGTGACATGAGCCCCCTAAGGCAAGGTACAAAATGTCCCCTTAGAAACCTCATATAAATATCGTCCCTAGGTACTAAGAACTCTCTCTAGGCTCTTGTACAAACTACTAAGGAAATATACTAACTTAAGCAATGAAGGCTCTCGAACACCAAGTCCCCACCTCTCTCCTAATTTTTTCTATTTTTTAGAGTGTATAGGTATAAAGATTCAAACCCGAGTTGCAGGAATCCAGTTTAAAGGTATACGAAACATGATGTTAACAGTAAAATTTTATTTTTAAAATTTAAAATTTATTTTTTAAATTAAATTATGTTAATATATAGACACTTTAATAGATGTGTTATCCACACCGTCTCATGAATATATTTTTTCTTTAGAATATATCCGAATTTGTCTCCAAATGAGATTGGTTATCATATGAATTATGCTATTTATGAGTTGACATGTAAACATATTATTTATTGTGAAATTTATTATATTTGTAAAAATAAAAAATATTTAAATATTAATTGATGTCATAACTTTAATCAAAACAATATATTATTCTATTAATAAACAAAATTATAAATATATTTTTTTATATCTTATTTAATTTATATACAATACACATTTGTTTGTCAGAGTAAGTCACTATTAAGGTAGTAGCCTAGTTGATACAAGGTGATGACATAAATTGAAATCATTTGTAATAATAAAGTCTAACTTTTGAATCATGTGATGAGCTTTAAATTAACTGAATATTTTAAAAGTGATATAGTGACAAACTCACCCAACTAAATAGGAAAAATATAGTTGCAAATATAATTATGTACTAATCTGTATATTAATATGATGTGATTAATCAAAAAGTAGATTTTATTAAAAATAGTGTTAATTTAAATTTTAAGTATAAATAAATCAATACTGATACACAGATTAGTACGCAACTGTACTTGTATATAGTAAAACTCAATTAAATATTCTACAAAAAAAAATAGCTCAAAAAATAGCTCATACGATCGTGCTGCTACTCTCCTAGCCCTTTTGCTTTAAAAATAAAAAAAGGTCGGGAGTAAGCATGTAACCTGTGTAGCAGCAATCTGATTTGTCCGGTGTACCTTGTTCTTGTACTTAAATTGATTTCGACCAGTATTTAAAAGTGGCAGAGAATCTTTAAAGGGTACAAGTAAATGAAAACCGTTAGCGAAAGTACCAAAAAAACTTCATCCCAAGTATTATATATATATATATATACACGAGTAATACTACATACAGTCATTTTTGTGTATTTTTTACGCACTCCACTGATATGATTGGCTGGATTAATTTTTTTTTAATATCCAATCAATCATATCACTGAAGTGCACAAAAGAGTGCATAAAAATAACTACACTTAAAATTTTTGTATATATATATATATATATAACGTATCATGCTTGTTATAAGAATATAATTTCTTAACTCCTAGATATGGCTTAGTAAAACATCATTATTTTTATGCATTCTTATGTTAGTCTTTGACCATTTTGGCGACAACATATTCTTTGTAACAATCATATACAAAAACGTAAGGTGTCATATTATTTCCGACCACCCGTATCCTCATTTCTTCATAAAACTGTCAAAATTTTGTAAAGCACCATATGCAAATTTGTTTACCAGATTTTTATATCATTACTATTTATTTTTAATCGTATTGGTTGACGTGTTATATTTTAAAAGAAAATATTATTCATGAAAGAGAAGTGTCAGGACTATACACAAATCTTATACAATAAAGTTTAAATATTGATATGGTTTATTATAATATACTATATTTACTTTACAATAAGAAAAACTTTTAAAAATTGATGGATCACATTAAACTAGGTCAGTATATAAATTTTCTAAAGTAGAATTTTGTGAATAATAGTTAAATTATTGAGTGAATATATTTTATTGGATTTTAGAAAAGGATAACAAAAATTCGAATAAAAATATTATAAAATTAAATAATTATTTGAATATTATTTTTGGTTTGAAGTTTGTAAAAATTATATTAATTTTTGTGTTTTGTTTTGAAATTTATAAAAGTATTAATTTTTATGTGTAAATAATAATTTAGTTAATGATTAGATAAAAAAATTTATCTTCGAACCAGATTAGGTGCTTTTTGACGTTTTACACCCCCAATGAGAGGGTGACAAATTATCAATCCATTATACTTATTGTTGGTATGCTTATATGTTACAATTGCTATTTTGCCTTCCTGTGAGTTACTTACCCCCCCCCCCCCCCTTCTCTGTGATCGAGTTCACCTTTTCAAGCCATCTCGCTCCGTTTGTTCCAACATTTTTATCCTCATTCTCAATTTCATTATCCTCACTTTCCAACAGTTATTGAAGTGTATGCCTCTTAAATTCTTGCAATCTGTCTATCTACCTATTTGTTCTCTTCCTTGGTGACCAACATTCCGTAGTAATGCTAACAAAACAACTACAATAAATGTAACCTAAAAGAAGTTGAAGGAGACTTATATCTTAACTGCAAAACATATAATTCCTTTATTCTTGATGCTGCGATACCATTGAATATAACAATAGTAAATGCCTTGCTGCTTCGAAGAACTCTAGTAAAAAAAGAGATTTGAGTAGAAAAAGAGGATATGAAAAGAACTAAGAATAAGGTTCAAATAGGTGTGGACATGGGTAAATCACAATGGTGAAGAAATGGAAATAGAAGGAGAAGTGGTGAGAAACAAAGGGTTGAAATTACTCGAGTTTGAAGATATGTGAGACATACATGGAATTGAAAGAGTTGGTAAAGGCTTAATAGGAGAGAGAGAGAGAGAGAGAGAGAGAGAGGAGAGAGAGAGAGAGAGAGAGAGAGAGAGAGAGAGAGAGAGAGAGAGAGAGAGAGAGAGAGAGGGGCAAAGGGACATACCGAACTGAGTGAAATGTGAGATATTTTCGTATTTAGCTTCTACTGTAAATTTATTATGCAAAACATGTGTCACCCTTCTATTGGAAGGTGTAAATCTTATAACAATTTTGCTATATGCAGTCATTTTTGTATACTCTTTACGTACTCAATTAATGTGACGGAAATCATTATTTATTTTATATTAAAAAAAGTGACGTAGTTAATCACATAAAAGGAATGTACAAAAAATACAAAAAAATGACTACATATAGAGTTTTTGATCCTATAATATCAATGCGTTTGATTTGGAGTGGTTTTTTAGATAAAAAAAATTGAAAACTTAAAATTATTTTATATTTAGATAATATTTAAAAGGGTAGTGCTATCGATCATACCACCTAAGTTTGTTCACTTTGTGTGTCCCTAGTATAAATTACACTTTTTTTTAAAATATATTTGAAACATATCTAACGTTTTTAAAAAAAAAAATAGTTATATACTAATAATCACTTTCTTTATTATTAAATAAAAAAATTATAAAATAAAATAAAATATATAAACAAATTAAAAAAACAAACATAAAATATAATGGATGCGGCTACTATGCCGCCTGAATCATTTCGTTGGGCGTGACACCTAGTGGTTTTTTTATTAATTTTTTTAACTATTAAATAAAAAACACATTAATATATTTTAAATTATTTTTTAATAATTAAGTAAAAAAATTACTTAATAGTATACTGTAGCGATACAAGTGGAGCCGATACTAGCTTTTTCCAAATATAATATCATTTTCCTATTTAAAAATGATGTAACGTACAAACATGCATTTAATATTCCCTTATTCTTGCATGCTATCTGCATCCAAACTGGGCAGCCATATCACCAGTGACTGGTTGCCACGTTTCACCTCGGTATCCTGACGACAACTCGTTGCGGTTCTAATTGCTAACGTCATGAGTTCGGTTGTACTGCTTTTGGTGCTACGCCGTGTTAAGTGGGATGCCTGTGGCCCTGATTGGACGGTTTTTCATGGCGCCGTCACGGTTCGGGTGTCCAAAAGATATACACGTGTTGATATTGTTCAAGGGCCAATGAGTGGAATCCGCGTGCGTCTTTCGGGCACAATCGGGTTGAGGGGGACCACCTTCGGACCCCGCGCACTTACTCCCTCGTGATTGGATCGCGAAAAACCAAGGTCAATGGCACCTCTCCCACACTGTAATTCTCCGCGAAAAGCAAGGGCACTACCGAGATTACCCGGTCACTAACATGCGTGCAATTGTTTTCTCTACTTCTCTATTATCGAAGGTCCTGGGTGCAGGCACTTGGAACAGAAAAGAATAAAAAGGAGAGAGAGAGAGAGAGAGAGAGAGGAGAGAGACAGACAGAGACAGAGGTTCACACTGCTACTTTAATGGCGGTTAGGGTTTTTCATTGATCCCCCTCCAAAAGTTAGAATAAACTTTAATCTCCTTCCCACGCTTTCCGTCTCTTCTCTCCTCAAAAGCCCTAATTTGTCCTTTTTGAAGCCTTTCCGTTCCGGTTTCGATTCGGACGATTCAATCCCCCTAATTTTATCTTCAAATTTGAATCGCTGATATAGGAGCTGGTATGGGCGCGCCGGAGAAGTCACAGGTCAATGCCAATTCGATGCAGGTGAGTCTTGCTTTAGTATAATCGAAAGCTCATTACTTTGCCCTAAAATTGAACTCGGCGCAGATGTAATTTCTCATTCCAATTGTCTTTTCTTTTTTAAATTTTGAGTGCATATTTTGGTCTCTCCTAGTCTGTAAATTATAAATTTTGGTATGGTTATTGTTTAATTTTATAGTGATGAGGTCAGAGGAAGTCATAGATTGAGTGCAAATATATATAATTCGATTGGGTTGGATTAGGTTTTATGCTCTAAGTTCCGGTTATTGCGCCAAGTATTGTTATTTGTGTTTTGAGAGGTTTTTGTGCTGGTCCGTTAAATAAAAATGCCAAAATGCATGGCCTGGGGGCTGGGGAAATGTTTCAAAGTAATTTCTTATTGAAGTGTCTGACAAAGTTACAACAGTTGGTTGCTGGGCTTGGGATCAGACATCAACTCGTTTTGTAGTTGAAAGGGATTGGCAGTCATCCCCAAGATTAAATGTATTTTTTTTCATTAGTTGGTTGGAGGGAATTTTTTTTCATAAGTACAGTCTGGTGGACAAGTTTGATCTACAAGATGCTCTCAATGAAACTGAAAGAAAAACAAAAATCCAATGCATTTTGTATATGTAAAGTGGTAAATGAGTGAATTCTCTAGTCTGGTAGCCTTGTGTTGGACTATTTGAGCTCAAAGTTGGGAAGTATATGGTGGTTATGCTTTATAGAAATTTCTAATTCATTTGATACCTGCTGTTAAGCTTAATTCAAATTTCTAAAGCCATTTCTGGTTTAATTTGTTATAAATGAGGATTTTGAAACAAATCTGATTTGATTTCGAGTTTTTTAGCTTCTCTATGGTGTTTGTCGCTATCTAGGCAAGTAAGGGATTTACAAGATTGCTGTAGTGATTTTGTTCGTGCAAACTTTATTGATCCTAGCTAGGCACGGGTTTTACAACCTTTTTCTTTATATTGCCTTCAATTTATTTTCTTTACCCTGCCAATTTTTGCAATGCCCAGCTCATCATGCTACATGACTAGCTGCTTTATTCGTTGACTTTAATAGTTTTATGAAAATGGCCACATTTAAGTATACATGATTTTTTCAACACCACATTAAAGCAGTGGCATATATCTATATCATCCCAACCCTATCTATTGATTTTATCATTGTTAGTGAAGACTTTTAGTTAAGATGCAATATCTATACTTTTTTTAAACTGAACTATGTTTTTTTTTTGATAAGTAAGAAGTAATTGTATTATTTTTTTAATTCATCAAAAAAAAGTAAGAAGTAATGTGAGGACACCAAATTAAGCACTAGAGACTGTTACAAGAAAGTCTTGGAAGCTGAGACCATTTAACTCGAAAGCAATGGCCCACATAACTAAGGACTTCCAAAACAATCTCCTAAATTCCTTCGAGGATCGTTCCTGATCTTCAAAAGATCTCTAATTTCTTTCTCTCCAAATACACCAAAAAATACAAATGGGAACCATCTTCCACACTGCTGCAATCTGTGATGTCCCTGTGATCCCTCTCCAGCTAGCTAGTAGTTCTACCACCCTTCCCGGCATTACCCAAGTTAGTCCCATGCTGCTGAAAAAGTAATTCCATATTTCCTTTGCGAAATCACAATGTAAGAGTAAGTGGTCTACCGTTTCCCCACTATTTATGCACATACAACACCAGTCCATCATTATAAGACCCCTCCTTCTTAGATTATCAATGGTGGGGATCTTCCCTAGGGCTGCTGTCCAAACAAAAAATGCAGCCTTGGGAGGTGCTTTACTCTTCCATATGTTCTTCCACAGAAACTTGGGCCTAGTTTGAGCTGAAAGTGTCATAGAAAGTGTGTACCGAGAATTTCCTATTCTTAGAAGGTCTCCATTCCATCTTGTCTTCAGCTGGAACCCCAATAGATATGTTATACAGCAGGTTGAAGAACTCCCCCATCACACTCACTTCCCAATCTTGAGCTTCTCTATTCCATGAAGGTCTCCATTCCATCTTGTCTTCAGCTGGAACCCCAATATATATGTTATACAGTAGGTTGAAGAACTCCCCCAGCACACTCACTTCCCAATCTCCATTACATACCTGAGAACCATGACTAATTGTCCTCACATCAGCCACCATAACTTCCTTAACTAGTGCAATTCTGAAAATATTAGGATAAGCATCCTTAAGAGCCATATCTCCCACCCACACATCATCCCAAAAGCTAATTCTGTTGCCTTCCCCCAAACACAGCCTAATGTTACTCGAATACTCCCCCCACCCTTGCCTTATATACTTCCACAACCCAACCCCATAAGCCCCTTTCCCCTCTTTAGAGCACCAACCCCCCCTTACACTCCCATTCTTCGCATCAATCACAGTAGTGTATCATCTGCAAACAAGAGATGAGAAATAGTGGTGGAGCTATGGTTTGCAACCCCCACTGAAAAACCTGAAAAAAACCGCCCTCTATAGTAGCCGATATCATTCTACTAAGAGTCTCCATCACCAAAATAGATAAGAGTGGTGATAGTGGATTACCTTGTCGTAGCCCCCGCGAACTATTAAAGAAACCCATAGGATCACCATTTACCAAAACTGACGGGCCGTTGACACACAATGCATCATCCACCCCTACCACCTTTCCCCAAAGCCACATCTTCTCAACAAATAAAACAGAAAGTTCCAGTTGACATGGTCATAGGCCTTCTCCATATCCAATTTACATAAAATGCCCGGTACTCCCGACTTTACCCTACTGTCCAAGCATTCATTAGCTATTAGAACTGAATCCAATATCTGTCTACATCTCACAAATGCATTTTGGGACTTAGAAATAATTTTATCCATAACTGTGCTCATCCTATTGGCAAGAACCTTGGCAATTATCTTGTACATATTGCCCACTAGGCTAATAAGCCTGAAATCTTGTGCCTCTATTGCTCCCACCTTTTTAGGAACAAGTGCACTAAAAGTAGCATTTAAACTTTTCTCAAATTTTCCAAACGAGAAAAATTTAAAAACTTTCTTATTGAGCTCCGTATGCTTTTCCTTATTTTCTCTCCTTACACTTTTTCTCTTGGCTGGTGATGGTGTTATTGAGAGGTTGAGTGAGTGATTATGGCAAGCATAAGAAGGGACACGAGCATGGTATATGCTGTTACTATTGATTTAAAACTGTTTGAGGTAGTTAGAGATGGGTGATGGGTGCACATTACTGAAAAGGGATGGAAGTTGGTGAAAAGCCTTCACTTGGAGTTGGCCACGACTTGGTGGTTTACTAAGGCTCTGGAGGACTGCTTGAAGGGGGGAGGAAGGAGTTTTATACAGCTCACCGAGGAGGAGGCAGGGGCTTCATAGCTCAAAGGTGTTTTAACTCCCAAGGGGCATTCATAGTGTTGGTGGAATACAAACAAGGGGGTCGAAGAAATTGTATTCTCATTCCGTAAGGTAGAGATGGGAGGGGGTGGAGAAAACTGGCAGAGGTCTTGAGGGAGTCGGGCAGAGTAGGCCGTGTAGTTGGGATGGCAATTCAAACAACGAAGGCAACGATGTTGGCAGCTCAACCTTTGAAAAAGTCGTATATGGAGGTTTTGTAGAAACCCAGGATAGACGGGGCTCGAGGAATTGTAGCAAGCACAGGTATGAAAGGGGGTGTCGCCATCACTGGAGAGAAGTAGTGTAGAGGGGATGGTGGCAGGGGCGATGTTGGCCTTAATAAGGAAAACTTACTTTAGGCTCTGTCAGAGACGCAAAACCAGTTGGTTGAAATGCAACCTAACTTAGTTGGGTTGATACGGTACGTAGAGGAGGATAAAGGGGAGGAATTATTGAAACGGTGCATTGAGGGAGGAAAGGGAGTGGGGTTGGGCTTGGGCAAAGGGGACGGGCCTGTTGGGGAAGACTGGTGGGAGTGGACTCAAGAAAGATTGGTGGGAGTGGGCTAGTGGGTGGGCCGAGCTTGGGGAAAGGCCCGAAACAGATTTGGCAAGTGACCCAGAAAGAAAATTTCGGCGTATCGGGGGAGAGGGCGGAGGCTAGCACGACGGCGCCTATGATGGACTGGCTGCCACCACCATTTGGATAGAAATTGTCGCCGGCCCTTGGTGAGTCTTCTGGTGGTGAGGTGGAGCCGGTTTTGTTGTTGGAGCCAGAGAAGGAAGCAGGAGATATTGTGGCTGAGGTGGGTCTACAGGTGCTGGATTTTGAAGAGGGGGAAATTATGGGGAACTACGAGGAAGGTGAAGGGAGGATAAATGTCGGTGAAGGAGGTGGAGAAGCCTCTGGGTTGCCACAGACCATGCCAACAAGTGACGGGTTGTCACAGAATGTGCCGATAGAGGGAGAGGAGTTGCTGAAGATGTGGTGGTTCTGGAGAGGGGGAGGGGGAAGGGGAAGGCTCTTTGAACCTCTTTTTTTTTTTTTTTTTTTGATAAGTAGGCTCTTTGAACCTCCCACTCTAGAGGGTGAATTTACAGGGAAGATCCTTCTCCTATACGTATCATGCCACCCTTATCTATTGACTGGATTATGAAAAAGTTGGAGGAATTGCAAAGTGTGGTGGGGATTTCATGTGAAGGATATACTGAGCAGTTTAGGGCTCTGTTAATTGCAATAGAGGTAGGCCATCTTCGACAGGGAACAGGGATAAAAAGAAGTAGGGAGTTAAAGCGGCTGGACTAGTCCATTAATTATGATGGAAAGGAGGGGAGCGCAAGTTGTGGTATAAATAAAGGGAGGGCTGGAACAGTTGATTAATGCAGCCCAAAATTCTGAGTTGGAATGTTAGGGGGTTGAATGAGATAAATAAACGCCTCTGAATAAAATCCTTATTAAGACAATGGAAGATGGATATTATTTTTCTGCAGGAAACAAAGTTGAAGCTTATTACAAGAAGAACTATCTGGAGTATTTGGAGTTGTCAGTATGTAGGATGGTCATATTTACCATCAAATGGGGGCTTTGGGTGGAATTCTAGTTATGTGGGACAAGAGGGTAGTGGAGAACATTGATGTATTTGTGGGAGAATACTCATTGGGGTGTTCGTTTAAAAATTGTGTAGATAGTTTTAAATGGGCTTTTGCTGGGGTTTATGGATCTAATTTAAATAGTGAACGACGGTTACTTTGGGATGAGTTGGCAGGCTTATGTAATGTGTGTGATGTTCCTTGGTGTATTGGCGGGGACTTCAACGTGACAAGATTCCCAAGTGAAAGATCAAGGGAAGAGCGACAAAACAATGCTATGATGGAATTCTCGGATTTAATATTCGAGCTAGAACTCATGGACTTACCCCTCATGGGAGGTGATTATACTTGGTCTAATAACCAAGCTTGGTCAAGGCTGGACAGATTCCTCATTCCCCTTCTTTGGAAATGCAATTTCTAGAATTATGTTAGAAAAGGCTTATTCGGGTATGCTCTGATCACTTTCCCATAGTGTTAGATTGTGGAGGAATTCCAGGGGGACGAAGACTGTTCAAATTTGAGAATATGTGGTTAGAAACAGAGGGGTTTGTGGAATTGATTAGACAATGGTGGAATTCATATAAGCTAGAGGGTATTGGCTGGAAAATTGAAAGTTTTGAAGGTGGATTTGAAGACATGGAATGAACAGGTATTTGGTAATATAACCACACAAAAAAAGAATCTCCTACAAGAATTGCGAAGTTTGGAGGGTATAGAAGATGAGAATGAATGTAAAGGCCAAGTTGTCTCAAAGGTAGAGAGGTTGATACTGATGGAGGAGATTTCGTGGAGACAAAAGTCAAGGGCATTGTGGCTTAGGGAGGGGGATAAATGTACCAAGTTTTTCCATCGAGTTGCAAACTCACATAGAAGGTTTAATGCCATAGAGTCCATGACGATTGAAGGAGGTTTATCATCAAACTAAATAGTAATTAAAAAACATGTTGCTAGTCATGTAGAACAATTGTTGGCGGAACCTTTTGCATGGAGACCAAAAGTAGATGGTCTAGCTTTTGAGACCATTAACCAGAACAGTATGGGGTGGTTTGAGAGACCATTTGAAGAGGAAGAGGTATGACAAGTCATTAGAAAAATGAATAAGGATAAAGCACTGGGCCCGGATGGCTTTGTACTCTTTTAAACTGAACTATGTTAATTATTTTAATTTATCTTCTTTCTCTAGTTCTACCTTATTTGCACTTTTAGTCATGTATGTGTCAGTTTTATAATGCTAGGTGTACCCTAGTAAAATAACCATGAAATTTATGGTTCTTCCCTGTTTAGGATATTCTCAAAATCTTACTCATCCAAAGATAAAGAAGTTAACACATGTGCTTGTTTATGCATGACCAAGATTACAGTTTTTGTTCTATCCTAACATTCCCTTTTTTATTACTGCTTTTAATGGTTCTCAATTGGATAATTGGCATCTTGAGGTTAGATGATTGTTTATGGCCAACCCACCCGGGGACGGTGTTTTTTTTTTTTTTTTTTAATATGTAGAAGACAACTTATTAACAAAAATGTAAATAGGCGTAGCCCTAGTACATAGGATATATACAAGAAAAAAGACCTTGTCAAGACGTAGAATTAGATACAAGAAAATCATGAAGCCTGAAATCATTGAAATCTATAGCAGTTGTCCATGATATTAACCCTGAGGGGTAGTTCAGTTGGTCAGGCCTTGGGTTTGCTTCCCAATGGCCACCAGTTCGAGTCCCCTCAGGGCCACTGGAGGTTTACCTGGCCGTTAACTTCAGGGCCTTGTGGGAGTAGTCAAGGTGCATGCAAGTTGGCCCATACACCCACGTATATCAAAAGAAAAGAAAAGAAAAGAAAAGTCTAAGTTTATCGGAGCGTTCCTTATCTTCAAAGTTTCAATCGTTCCTTTCCCTCCAAATGCACCACAGTAGACATATGGGGTCCATCTTCCATAGTGCAACGATGTGTAGGAGGCCGTATGGGCCTTTAGAGCTGGCAAGGAGATCAACCACCCTACCAGGCATAACCCATGCTAGTTTCACTCTAGTAGATATATCATCCCATAGGGTCCGAGCCACCTCACAATGAAGAAGCAAATGATCCACTGTCTCTCCACTTCTTCTAAACACGCAATACTAGTCAATTACTATGATGTGCCTTTTTCTTAAGTTAGCCATGGTCAGAATCTTCCCTACAGAAGGTGTCAAAATGAAGAAATCGGCCTTAAGAAGTGTGTTACTTCTCCAAATACTCAAAAGGAAAAGAATTATGGTGCTAACTAGTAGTGATGACCTCATGGAAAGAGCAGACAGAGAGTTCCCTTTTCTAGATGGGATCCAAAACATCTTATCGCTTCCTCCATCCTTAACTTCCATAGAATATAATTGATTAAAAAAATTCATAGAACATATAAATTTCGCAATTTTGGGCTGTCTTGCTAGAATTGGCCTTCCATAGCATAGAGCCTTCTGAAACGCCTAACAATTCAGCCACTGTGGCTTCTTGCTCTTGTGGTAACCCATACACTGCTGGAAAGGGTCCTATCTCCACACCATATATAGTGATAAAAAAAATCTCTACACCATATATTTTGTCAAAATCTAGTCCTAGAGCCATCACCCACTATGAATCTGATACGTCGATAGATGACCCCCATCCCCTCTTATATTCTTCCACAACCTGAGGCCATACACCCCATTTACCATATTAGAGCACCACCACCCCCATGCTCCACATGCTGGAAGCGATCATTACTCTCCACATTGCATCCCTCTCTTGGTGGTAACGCCACAACCATTTCCTACAAAGGGCTTAGTTGAACATCTTCAAATAATGAACCCCCAACCTACCACCAAATATTGGAGAGCATACATTCTACCAATTGTTTGGGTGGAATTTGAATTCCTCGCCTAGTCCGCTTTGTAGAAAACCATGATTAGGGGTGTAAATCGATTTGGTCTCGGGGGGTGGGGGTGGGTAATGGACCGAAATTTTCAGTCCATCATTTTTCCAGATTGAACACCTATAGGGACCGAACCAGACCGATAGCTTGGTTAGTTCAGTTCGGCCCAATTATTTTGTTATTTTGTTTCATTTTTTTTTTGCAAATAAATTAATAAAAAAATTTGTTTAAATTACTGAAATTAAAATTAAGTGAATTATTAATGTGGATTATGTAAATAACTCATTTAAAAAAATTTAACTATAATTATATTTATGATATTGATGGTTACTACTTACTAACTTAGACTTTACTTTTTAATATGCATAATTATTAATAATTTCATGCATTTTATATATAGTTAATGAATATCAAATAATTTTATTGTACATAGATTATTCATGCTTGCTTGCAACTTAGATATTTTAAAAAAAATTACCTAATTGCTTTAATTAAGTGTAAATAGTAGAATATGTATGAATGTATGATGTATTAACTATTTATATATAATGACATAAATTATCACATGATTTATGATTTAATTATTAATTGATAGCATATATTATTTAATATTTTATATGGTCAATGATAATAAATTAGATGAAAATTATTAACTATTTATATATAATGATATAAATTATCACATGATTTATGATTTATTATTAATTGATAGCATATATTATTTAATATTTTATATGGTCAATGATAATAAATTAGATGAAAATTACATCATTAACTTCTATAATTACTATATAAATTGTAGGGACAACTCGCAGTGGAAATTGTAGGGATTTAGCTTCATGGTTGTAAGTTATTAACACCATCAAAAGGTCTTCACTAGAGTAGAGAAGCTTGTGGGGTGCCATTTGTAGCGGGGGCCTGCGTTTCTTATTGGAACTACCTTTATTCAAAAGAAGCATATGGTTGTGTGAGCTCTTTATAGTCTTAGGTTTTAAACTTGAGCACATATGATGACATTTTCTTTCCTAGTCTTGGGATTTCAACCTGAATATTGATTTTGAGATTCCTTAACACATTTTCTTTAAAAGCTTTAGGGGCGTAATTCAAGTACCTTGGGGGTATACAAAGGGGCACTCCTATCTTTAGTAATGGTTGGGTAGCATGAATTAGTAAAATCTACAAAAGATGCAAAGCAAGTAATGTTGTGGTCTGTAGTACATTCATATCTAGAGAGAGAAAATTAAGAAATTCTTGGAAACTAACTCTAGAAGGACATAGGTGGGTTGCCATCCATGGTATAGGGAATAAAAAAAATAGCTTGAGGTCTTTCTAGACACTTTTGTTATCTTCAAAGTTTTTGTCATTTCTTTTTCTCCATATGCACCATAGCGAGAAAATTATTATCATTATTAATAGGGTCTTGTTATGATAACTTGCAAACGGCCTTTTCCAATTCCTAATTGATCCATCATTTGTCTAAGCACCACCAGAGTAGCCCTTATAATCGAAGCACCACTTGCCCCAAGGAGCTAGCTACCTAGTGAAGTAAGAGATGGTCCACTGATTTCCCATTATGCTAGCACATATAACACCATTCTACCATTAGTACATGTCTCTTACTCAAATTATCTATGGAGAAATCTTAACTAATGCAACTTTCCGAACAAATAAAGCCACTCTTGAGGGTGAATTACTCCAATTGGTCTTGCATGGAGAAAAAATGTTGTTGTATGTGAGTAATATGACTTAGGGTCTGTTTGGGATTGCAGCAGGAGTCTTAAAAAGTGCTTAAATAGCCTTAAAAGCTTTTTAATAGAAAAATTAGATTGTTTGAGTATTACATATTAAAGCACTTTTAATTTCAAATAAGCTAAAAATGTATGTTTGAGGAAAAGCATCAAAATGATACTTTTATTCAAATGTGTTTTTCCGGATAATATGGAACGTAATTCAAATTTTAAAAAGATTGTCAATGGACAAAAATACCTATACAACTTTCAAATAATTACAGCTTTCAAACTTTCAAGGATATACTTATAATTTTTAAAAATTCAAATAATCATCATTTCTATTTTGAAAATCACTTTTTTAATTTGTTTTGAAACAAATGTAATATGTTTGAAAGTGCTTTAAACATATGGTTACCAAACAGTAAATAATTTTTTAATAGTAGAACTTGTTAATTAAGTTATACTCTGTAAGTCTTAAAGCTGTAAGCTATATTTCCCACCGCAATCCTAAACATGCAGTTCATCTTGAACACCCCTCCCGTGCATATGTCCCAACAAATCTTGTCTGCTCCACCATGTCTCAGTCTGAAAACATGCAACCGACATAAAAAGATTAAAGAATCCAGCTCCTAATTTTATGTTGTGTCTAAACTCCACTTCCCATTGAGGTGGCCATTAGAGAGTTGTAGATTGTCTGCCATTGATGCTTCATGGCCTAGAAAGCTTGAATAAATCCAAGAATACTTTGTTGAGGGATTGATCTCCACATTGAACATCATACCATAACTTTATCTTGGACCCATTGCTTACCTCAAATATGATATATTGAGAAAACGCCATCCAATACCCATAAAATGTCTTCCATTATCACCCCATATTTCTAAATCACATCATTAGATCTCCATACACTCCACGTACTGTCATAATTCATGTATATCACCGTTCTTAAGAGGCTGTCTCTTTCATTGGCATAGCAACGAAGCCATTTTTCAACAGGGCCCTATTAAAAGTATTCAATCTTCTAATATCTAGACCACCTTTCGATATTAGGGAACACACGTCAACCCACTATACTATGTGAAATTTCAGCTCATCTCCCTTACCTCCCCATCAGAAACTACTAACTTTTCAATCTAATTAGCGACTCTAATAGGGAGTGGATTGGATGCATAATGAGTTGACTAGTTTGATGGAGTGCTCCTGATCAAGTTTACTGGGCCTCCCTTAGACAAATTCGACCTCTTTCATTGAGCCAACGAATGGTCCAACTTCTCCAAAAGTACCCTCCCAAATCGGTTTGGATTTAAAATGAACTCACAATGAAAGGCCTAGGTATGTCAAAGGTAATGAAGACACTACATCACAAGTTATGAACCAAGTTTCCTACATCATCCACATTACCAATTGGTACTGTCTTAGGCTTAGCTAAATTGATTTTCAAGCTTAATCGTTTCAAAAGAAAGGAACATGCATCAAAAGAACGCTTGTGTTTAGGGTGTGTCTCACCATAAATTAGTGTAAAATTTTCTTTTACCTATATATAAAAAAACACATTAGTGTGTCATATTCAAACAAGTGTGAGACAATAAGTCCTTTCTCACTTTGGGTCCCCTCTTAAGGAGTTTGCTAGGAGACACCTATCCACCAAGATTGTGATCATCCTACTAAGAGTTTCCATGACACTAACTTTTCTTTTATAGGTAATAAGGGTCTCCATGACAATAACAAACATCAAAGGAGACAAAGGATCCCTTTGTTGCAATCCATGAGAGCTATAAAAAAAGCCCGTGGGGACACCATTCACCAATAATGAAAAAATGCACTATGTGAATGCATTCAGCAATCTAGCACACCACTTCTCCCCAAACCTGTACCTCCTCAACTTTTACAACTAGAACTCCCAGTTCATGTGATCGTATGCCAACTGGAATTTCCTATTGTGAATCTGAAAATGTGTGGATTTGAGGGGACTTGGTGCAAGTGAATTACTAATTGTATTCTTTAGTGTGCCTTTCGGTATTGGTGAATGATGCTCCCTTGGGATTTTTACTAGCTCTCGACTCCCATGACCCAAGAGGCCAAGACAAGGAGATCCTTGATCTTTACTACCTTCTTTAATACTCATGGAGGCTCTAATGTAAAATGATTTTTGCTACAGTGAGTGTGAGCTTCTTGTCTGCTTTTTTTGAGGTCCAGGCTTGGAGGACTTACCATTTTCACCTTTTGTGTGTGGATGATACTATGTTATTTGTGATGTTGACTTAGCTCACCTTCATTGCTTGCATTGCTTATTCTCATGCTTATGTTTCAAAGCCATCTTAGGTTTTAGAATTAATGTGACAAATTATTATTATTATTTTTTATAATAGGTAATTGATTCAAAAAATCTGAACTGACCCATGTGGGTACTATTGAGAATGTTCATATATGGTTCACATTTTGTGGAGTTTTTTTCTCCTTGCCTATACATGTCTCGATCTTCCTCTGGGAGCTTCCTTTAATGTTGGATATATTTGGGATGGAATACTTTTTTTTATAAATAAAAATATATTAATATCAATAGGCGTAACCAAGTACACTGGGTGTATACAAGAGAAAACACCTAGCCCATAATAGAGAGCCCCTAATGAACATCGCCCAAGAGGGAGAAATTAGAAACCTATCTAATATACACCAAGCCCGATTGGGACAAAACACGCCACACTCTCTTGGATCTGGTTATATGGACTGGGTTGAAACCAATTTTCCGTTTTCCTTTATTTAATTTTAAAGTATTTGGGCCTATATTGGGCTTGTTTCTTATAGTCTTGTCGCCTCCAGTTGAAAGCAAGTCTATTTTCGTGGACAAAAAAGCGATTGCTGCCTTCACTCGACAAGCTGGGTTTCCATCTCTTTCTACTGTGCATCTCTTTTTCGGCCATACTCATCCTTTTCTGGTTCTGAGCTTGCTGGTTCTGAGCTTGCGTGATCTGCAGAACACTTTCATAGTTCCTCTTCTTGCCCTTGGTATCAAGTCGAGTCACCGTAGCATGACCCGTCTTCAGAGCTGTTGCATATAATCGCCTTGCCTCCGTGGTTGTGCTTGGGTCTTTTGTTTAACTCCTAGTTGATGTTCTCATGGCCGGATGTCCTCCTCTGGCTTTCCTTCTTTGACCCATCAACATGAATGGAGAAAAATAGAGCAGCAACTCTCCGTAATTCAACAACCAATTTCTCCCAATTCAAATCTTCATACCCTTTCAGAATGACTACATCACTTCGTCAGCCACCTCCACCATATTCTATAACAGTCTGATTTCTACCATGAACGTTGGAGCATCGTTGAGCCACAAAGGCTCCGTTTCCTTCATGCAAGTGTTTTGTGAATTCTGAATTTCTCTCCGTCTGTAACACTACTTCCACCATAGCCACTAGCCACCCTATACCACTATGACCCCTAACTACAGACCTCCAAACCCTTTTGCCCCTTCTCCACAATTTTTATTGAGGACCTCCATGCTTCTAGTGATATCTCAAAAGCCTTTGAGTCCACCCAAAATCACAGCAAATGACCCATATTAATCTCAATCAAACCTCCGATTTTAGACGCAAAGGCTTCCCAAGCTCCGTTCCTCTTGAATGTTTATGCAAAATATACGAGCACAAGCCTTTGATGCAGATCTAAGGCAGATCTAATGGACAATTGTGAAAAATCGAGAGGTACACGGCTGAAGATGAAGGATACAACATTGGGTGATGTCGCTTTGACCCCAGAGTGGTTTATCGGCAAAAATAGACTCCAATTGCAACTTGGTGTCTCAACAGTGGCTGATCGGCAATTCCTGTGCGAGATGGCGATGGAGCTAGACTGACTTTTTGGTGACACGTAGAGATGAGAACCTTATCTCTTCCGTCAACGGAGAGGATCTCAATGCCGGACTATGCCCAGAAGAGTTGTCGGCCGCTATCGACTCTATCTGTGTTGAAAACATGTCCAATAAAGCTGTTGCTTGTTTGGGCTGCACCACCATGCAATTAGGGCTCACGAGACAAACACACACTCTCTAAAAAAAAGCAAATTACGTTGCTTCTTTGTCATTTTGGGGGGGAATACTTGAAAATAATGTGTCCCTTGGTGGATTGGAAGCACTTATATTTGTTGAGATGATTGAACCACCCTAATCAGAAGTTCATTTTCAAACTTCCTACATATTTTATGCCTCTTTTCTCCCTCCCTGTTGGTGTAGGCAATTGCCTAGAGATGTCATAATGGGAATTTTTGTGGAGTGGGATGGGTGAGGAGGCCAAATTTCATTTAATAAATTGGTCTAAGGTTTTTTCTTCAATTTCTGAGGGCAGTGTGGGGCTTCAGAATTTAATTTTTGGATTTAGCTCTCCTAGGAAGTGATCATGGAATTATGCTTACAAGAGACTTTGGAGGTGGGTGGTGGACTTTTTAAGTATGATAGCTTGGGTAGCATTCAAATAAGGTTAATGGGTTATTTGGTGTTAATCTCTAGAAAAAATATCAAGAGCAGTTCGGGGAATTTCTCTTTATAGATTAGATGCAGTGGGTGATGGCTTGAAGGTTAGATTTGGCATGATTTGTGGTGTAAGGATCAATCTTAAGGTAGCCTTCTTGGAATTATTTAGTATGTCATGTTCTCAGGATGCATCAGTGCTGGATATCTACAAATCTTCAATGCAGTGTTGGTGAAAGCGCTAGGCGCATTTGAACGCAAATGTTGTCTAGAGCTGAGGTGCAAAGCACAAGCATGCACCTGATTGAACTAAAACAAACCAGATGATGCATATTAACAAAAACTCCGTACAATATAATAACAAAAGGTTTAAAAAGCAAGTTGGCACCGATTGAAAAAAAAAAAACAAGTTGGTAATATATTAGCTTGTTAACTCAATTTATAAGAGTACCATGCAACACGAAAATCAAGTAATCTACTAATTATGTTTAAATTTTATATAACTAACTACACAGGTGCACATTAACTTAGGCATTCAATCACTTGGGGTAACTGTGGAAGTAGGATGCACAATGGACAATAATTCACAACACAGGTGCACATTAACCACTATGAACTCATTCCAATAACTTTTCAGTTAAAACACTCAAAAGTGCATGCTTATGGAAGGAAAGTTGATTAATGTGACTGCTTAACACGAGAAGCATTGATGATTGATAGAAGTGGCTTTTCATTATTGTTTTTTTGTTTCAGCGTGTTAAGGTCTACCGTTTGAATGGTGATGGTAAATGGGATGACCAAGGAACTGGGCATGTCACCGTTGACTATTTGGAGGTACGTTTACATTTTAATCTCTTTGATGTTTGGCTGACATTGATGAGTAGATTTTGCAGTCAAAAAATTTGTCTTAAAAACTTTTAAAATCTTATTGGTTATCTAAAGATCCTAAACCTCTCATGCATTTTGATTGAATGCACATATTATGTCCCAGCGATCAGAAGAGCTGGGTCTGTTTGTCATTGATGAAGAGGACAATGAGACATTACTTTTGCATCGTATTAGCTCAGATGATATCTACAGAAAGCAAGAAGGTATTTTGAATTCTATTTACCCTTTTTTTTTCCAGTTGTAGCTAAGCCAGCCAATTGGTTTAAATGTCAAGTTGTAATGTGACTTTTATATTTTTCAGATACGATTATCTCGTGGAGAGATCCAGAATACTCTACAGAATTAGCACTTAGCTTTCAAGAGACCACAGGCTGTTCTTACATATGGTAATGATTAATATTTACTCTTCATATATCAACCCCCATACCCTCCCCCAACACCACCACCCCCCCCCCCCCCCCCCCCCCCCCCCTTTTTCCTTCCTTCCTTCTTTTGCAAAAGCTTGCTGCTTCAGCCATCATTGAATGCCTACTCAATATCTTGCTTGTTTTATTTAGGGACCATATCTGTACTGCACAAAGAAACCTGCATTTCAGTGCTCTTAGCAGTAAGTATTTGCAATATTATACTTATCAAAAAAATTATTTGCAATATTTTCAATCTTGTACCAATTTGGAATGTATTAATTGCATCCTGATTCCTGAGTTCTTGACCTTCATGTATACTAAGGTGGTTATTGCCAGGTGATTGGGTCATTAGGTGTGTTAGGGGTATCCCATGGCAAGCAATTTAAGTTGATTTCTCCATGTGCTATAGAGTCTCTCATCTTTCTTTCCCCAATTTCCCTTTGATCTTTTAAGTTTTTGATTTATAGTTAAGTGGTCTATCTTGTTATGCAAGTGTAACTTGTAGAATAGAAAGTGGAAATAATTAGTGTGAAAATTTATGGATGGTACAATACATAGCACTTAACAGCCAGTTGATTGCGCTTAAACTTAAACTTGGGGCTCATTTAGAAAACTTTTGGGATGGGGGTATTCTTATTGGAGTTTATGAAACTAAATATGACGTCTTCAGATTGGTCATTAGGGTCAAAAGTCTGGTTTGAGTTTGAATTTGTAATGGAGTGAATTGATGAAAGTTCTGAACCCAAGCAATAGAGTTTTGGCTGAATCTGTCAGCTTAGAAGCTGGTGAGGGAGTGAGGTGCATGCTTATGATTTACTCGGGCTAATAATTGGGCTTGGTCTCGCTTGGACAGATTCTTGGTGTCCCCCTCTTGGGAGGACATTATTCTACCTTGCTTCAAAAGAGATGGGATAGAGTTTGCTCGGATCACTTCCCCATTGTACTGGATTGGGGAGGCATTCAAGATGGTAAAATATAAAGTTTGAAATTATGTGGCTGAAAGCTGAGGGTTTTGTGGAGAAGGTGAGGTTGTGGTGGACCTCGTATTCTTTTGAGGGATCACCAAGCTTCATATTGGTGGGTAAGCTGAAAGCATTAAAGAGGGATTTGAAAAGGTGGAATATTGAAGTCTTTGGACACATAATAAAAAACAGTCCCTGGAGGAAAGGGAGATGAGAGTTCTTTTTTCGATTGAGGACTCTTGCAGGAAATCAGCCATCACTTCGGAACTGGAGAAGGTGCTTCTTATGGAGGAAATTTCATGAAGACAAAAGTCACGAGCCCTAAGTTTGAAGGAAGGGGATAAATGTACTAGTTTTTTCCACCGGGTGGCTAATTCTCATCGTAGAAATAAATACTATCAAGGTGATTCAGGTTGAGGGCCAGGTTTACTCGGATCATGATGTTGTTAAGAACCACATTGTCAATTTTTACGCTGATCTTCTTGCTCTTGGAGACCCAAACTCGATGGTATGCCTTTCGAGACTATTGACCAGCTAATCTCTATGTGGTTGGAAAGACCATTCGAGTCAGTGGAGGTTTTTCGGGTGATTTGTGAGATGGTTAAGGATAAAGCCCCAGGTGGTTTTTGATGGCTTTTTATCAGAATTCCTGGGATGTAGTGGGTGGAGATATTATGCAGGTTTTTCAGGAACTATACACCTTTGGCAAATTCGAAAAAAGCATTAATGCATCTTTTATTGCTCTTATCCCTAAGAAAGTTGGTGCTGTGGATGTGAAAGACTTTCGGCCTATTAGTCTTATAAATGGAGTATATAAGATTATCTCAAAGGTGCTTGCCAATCACATGAACACAGTTATGAGTAGTATTATTTCAAAATCTAGGAGACAAATTTTGGATTTGGTATTGATAGCCAACGAATGCTTGGATTGTAGAATCAAGGAGGGCACACCCGGGCTTTTGTGCAAGTTAGACATGGAAAAGGCTTATGACCATATTAATTTGGATTTTTTGTGCTATTTACTTGGGAGGTGCGGATTTGGGGATCAATGGATATCGTGGATTAGGCATTGTATGTCTACGGTTCATTGCTTAGTTTTGGTGAACGGAGCACCGGAAGGATTATTTAACAGCTCTAGGGGACTACGGCAAGGGGATCGTCTCTCCCCTTTTGCTATTTGTTGTTGTTATGGAAGCACTAAGTCGAATGTTGTGAGCGGCAATGAATGGAGGTTTTCTTGCTGGATTTTCAGTGGGTGGGGTTACTATATCTCACCTTCTCTTTGTTGATGACACACTTTTGTTTTGTGAGCCGCACAGTGATTATTTGCTATACTTGGGGCCTGTATTACTTTGTTTTGAAGCGGTTTCAGGCTTGAAGGTAAATCTCTCAAAGTTTGAAATGGTTCCCGTGTGTGGTGTACATAATATCCAAGACTTGGCTAATATCTTGGGCTGCAAGGTTGCTTCGCTGCCTTTGAAATATCTTGGCCTCCTGTTGGGGGCTGCTTTCAAGACAAAAACCATGTGGGATTGTGTGTTAGAAAGAATTGAAAGAAGATTGGCTGCGTGGAAATGGCTATATTTGTCCAAAGGTGGTCGTTTGACTCTTATCAAGAGCACTATCTAACCTCTCTACCTATTTCTTATCCCCGTTTCCATTACCTGCAAGTATGGCTTCTTGCATGGAGAAAATTGTTCGCTACTTTCTTTGGGGAGGCATGGGGGAAGAAATTAAGTTCCATGTTGTGGGATAAAGTTTGCTCACCAGTTCCATGCGGTGGGGGTGTGCAATGTGAGGGTCTTTAATAAAGCACTTTTGGGGAAATAGTTGTGGAGATACCATAAGGAATGGGAGGGTTTATGGCGAGAAGTCAAAGATGCTAAGTATGGGAGTATGATGGGGGGATGGTGTTCTAAGGAATTTAGAGGGACACATGGTGTGGGCTTGTGGAAAAATATCAGAGCTGGATGGGGAAGATTCTCCAAGTGTTTCAGATTTGCAATTGGAAGAGGTAACAAAGTTTATTTTTGGCATGATGTTTGGTGCGGTGAAAGGGTCTTAGAGTAGGTGTTTCCCACGCTCTACCAGATTTCTTGCGACAAAGAGGCTGCCGTGGCCTTTATTCTTAAGTATGCATAATTATTAATAATGTCTTACATTTCATATATGGTTAATGAATATCAAATAATTTCATTGTACATAGATTATTCATGCTTGCTTGCTAGTTAGGCATTTGAAAAAAAATTACTTAATTATTTTAATTAAGTGTAAATCGTATATTATGTATGAATGTATGATGTATTAACTATTTACATATAATGACATAAATTTTCATATGATTTATGATTTATTATTAATTGATAGCATATATTATTTTATATGGTCAATGATAATAAATTAGATGAAAATTACATCAACTTATATAATCACTATATAAAAACAATATATTAAATTATCAAAAATATTTTAAAAAAAATATATAGGGTTCGGTCCAATTTAGTCCGATCCAGTCCAAAATTTGTAGATCCCAGGACCGAACTGAATGTAATCAGTCCACATATTTTGGGACCTAGACTGACCAGTCCCAAATTCTGTTCGGTCCGGTCTGCCGGTCGGTTTCTCTGGTCCGGTCCGCTGGTCGACTTATAGCACTATGGAGGATAGAATAATTTGGTATTTGAATGGAAATAACAAATTTTCAGTGCGCTCTTTCTACAAGCCCCTATTGGGAGTATCTAATGACCATAATTTTCCTTGGAAGGCTACATGGCAATGTAAAGTACCTTCTAAGATCGCTTTCTTTGTACGGACTGCATCTCTTGGGCGGATCCTCACGCCGGATAATCTGAGAAAACTTGGTCTTATCATAACAGATTGGTGTTTTTTGTGCAAGAGTGATGGGGAATCAATGGATTATCTGTTGTTACATTGTGAGGTGGCCAGGTGTTTATGGAATGAGATTCTTAATAGGACACAGGTGACTTGGGTCATGCCTAGAAGAGTTAGGGATATTCTGGGGTGTTGGACGGGAATTAGGGGGAATACACAAATAGCTGCTGTGTGGAGAATGATCCCTCATTGCATTATGTGGTGCTTGTGGCTAGAGAGAGGAGGTGCTTTGAAGACATGGAGTGTTCTTTGGATGAGCTGAAGCGATTCTTCTACAACACTTTACTTTTTTGGGCTTCGGCCATTATTTGTAATACGGATAATTTTCATGACCTGCTTGTATCTCTCACTAGTACCTAGATGTAATTAGGCATGCTCCTTGTATACTTCCGGTGTACTTCGTTAATGTCTTTATTTCAATAAAATTTTACTTCTACTTATAAAAAAAAAAAGATTCATGAAGCAGGTGGGTATGTGTCGCATTTTAGTGAGGTTTTCCTTTGATTTGAAATGGTGAGTGGTTATGGGAAGTGTTTATAAAGGAAAAATAAGTTTGGTTGAGGTTGCTAAAAGAATTAAGCTGAAGGCGAAAAAGAGATGTTCATCATCCAACAATAATCTGACATGGTCAACAATATATTAGTAGTTCCTTGTATGTACTTATGAAAAAAAAAAATAGTAGTACCGTGTATGTAACATATGTAGGGACATGCCAACAACTAATGCTCACATGAAAACATATCCATCTTGGAGCTTTGAAAATACTTTCCTTTTTTTCTTCTGGATGACAACAGCCCTGGAAAGTGATAGAAGCTACACGTGATACTATATCAAATTTGTAACTGCAGGCTCCTACATCCATGAGGTCTAGTGTGAAGTTGGTTGTGAAAGAAGTAAATAGGACCGGATAACTTGGTGGTTCAAGTTTAATTTGCAAATATATAGTTTGTGGTAATCATCTGATTTCTCATATGCATGGAATTTTGTCCACAGAGGTGTTGCAAATAAATAATCAAGTCTCTGGAGGTAATTGAAGATTTATGTCTATGTCAAAGACCCCCCCCCCCCCGCACCGGGGGGGGGGGGGGGGGGGGGTTGGGTTGGTGGGGGGGAGAACAAACAAATAGTTTATGCCATGGAGAACAAGTCCAAATATTAGGGAAAATATCATCAGTCACTTTTTAACATTTATATTCTAGATTTCATATTTAGGGTTCTATTTGGCATGTGCGATTATTTATGCTCTCTTATGTGATGTATGCAGATGAGACATTTCACAGTGTGAACAGCGAGTTGAGGGAGTTGCCTGCACTCGAGCTATCCACACTTCCTTTAATACTTAAGGTTCAAAAGGATGCTCTAGTTCTATCTGATTTTATAGTCTGTCTTAAGTTTCATATTGTTTCCTTAATTCATTTTCGGCCATTGAGCATGGTGTAACTTTCACTAGCTTGCTTGTGGCTCCATCTTGATATTGGTGGCATCTAATTGTGATCTCGGTCTCTGCCTCCCTTCCCTCTCTCACTCTCTCTCTCTCTCTCCAAAATATTATTTTTTTAATGTTACTTCTTCCTGATATCTTAATTAGTTGGATGCAAGTGTGTAAAATTTAATGATTAACAATATAAAACAAGTTGGTCAATAAGGAAAATTATTCATTGCTGTAACATGCTTTCCATTCTTTTCTGTAGTTTGTCATCGGATAGCTTGAATAGCTTATTGGAATTGATATTCCACTGCCATAGTAGCTGGGAAATTCATATTCCAGCCAAAATGGCTTTTGTACCTGACAACCACCCCCCCCCCCCCCCCCCCCCCCCCCCCCTCTCTTCCCCCCTCCCCTCTCTAAAAAAAAGGTTGCTGTGAAAAGTTCCCCCCAGGCTCTTTGGCTGTGTAGCAGATTGCTTCTTGTCATATATGCCCCAAATTATAGGCAGCTAGCCGTCAAGGATCTGAGTTCATATATTTTCATTTTTTTGATAAGTAGAGTTCATATCGTTTTTTTTTTATAAGTAGAGTTCATATCTTTTCACATGCGCAATAAGAATTCCTTTATATATGTATGTATATATATGTATATATATTTTCCCTTGTCTTTTTCTGATGAGAAATGATTGACCAACAGACTTTAACTCATAAAATTACCAACTGCATGTTCTACTCTTTGGCTGTGTTGTAGATTTTAATCTCTCCCCTCTAGTTAAATAGCTCAGTCTCAACTCAATTGAATGAAACCAATTTTATCGTTATCTAGATGTTGTGTCTTGATACTATCATTGTATTAACTCTCTCTTTACTAACATTACTTTATATGAGATTTCTGGTCTATTATTTTTGCGCATAATATATATATATATATTTATAAGTATGCCAATTTTATTCATGAGTGCTCAAGGGCACCTGCAACTTAAGTACATTAGGAGTATATAAACGAGCATCAAATTATGGAGAAGGTGAATAAGAATTCATAAAATCTATGAAAGAAGAAACGGGTATTATTGTGGGCAGCTGTCCAATCGTAGATAAATTTAAGCATGGAGGTTTTTAGCGCTAGGAAGATTGGCATTTTTTGTGTGCGCGCAAGAAGTATTTATATATATTTTGGTAGGTCTAGTGATGGGGTAACTTAATGTGAGTATGGTCATCTAGAAAATGTTTGTATTTTAAGTTGTATCCTCTTCCTTTCATTCTAATGTCAAATTTCTTGGCCCAAACCTACTTCCTCAATCATAAATAAATGGGTGAAGTGGAGTCTTGGGCATGCTTGAGCATGGAGGCAATAGTTGGTTTAGAGATGGGCTTCACTCCCTGCTCCTCAAATTGTCATATCACCTGAGCTAGTGATTGCCACCAACAACCGTAGGGCTAGATGACAACAGAAAAATGGGTCCTTTAGAAGGGGAAAGGAGAAGGTTGTGACTGATAAAGACAATGCGGCCACCATCCAGAACATGAATATGCTAAGAGACTATGCCTAAGGTGCTGATAAGTCCTGGTAGTACACAACGGTGGACCTTGAAAGGTTTTGATGGCTAGGCCACTTACACAAAGTGTACCTGTAAGGGTGCAGTTTCTTGAAAACGAACCAATGAGGTGTAATAACTCTCAAGATGTGCCCAAAACCTACTGAAGGATCTAGTGCCAGAATCTTAATTCCACACTTGGTCTTGGGAGCACTCACATTGTTTGCACTTGGGAGGAGCAAGTGGAAGGTGATGCAGTCCTTGTAGGCTTTTCAGAGGCATTGGAAAAGGTGGTACTAGATGAGAAAAAAGGGAAGAATGGTTCCTACGTGTGTAGAACCCTCAAAAGACCCAGTTTGGAGTTGATGCTCTTTGAAGAGGATGAACCCATATATTTTGAACCTTTGCATTCGCACCTTATTTAAGACTCCGCGGACTTGGTGTTGCAAAAGGTAGGGAATTTCCGTAAGTATGTGGGGCTGTCATGCAATGGGTTTGAGGATGATCTGATTGACGGCTCTGTTCATGGCCTTTGAAAGAAGCCATTCTTAAGCAGTGGATTCATGCCAAATGATGGTGATTGTTACCTTTTTATTGTGGTTTGTTTTTTTTATAAGTAAGAAATTTATTAAACCTTGTAATTAGGCATAGCTCAACTACACAGGAAGTATATAAGAGAAAAACACCTAATTACAAGCTAAAGCTGAAAAAGAGCACAAAAGTCATTAAGACTAATCCCATCCATTACAATAACCAAAGCCCAAAGCAACAAAGTATGAAAAAAGAAGGCTCTAATCCCTTCCACCAATCGTTCTCTATTGTCGAATCAAAACAGTGCCCATTCCTCTCATTCGAAATACACCACATAAGACAAAGAGGTACCATCTTCCAAACAGCCGCTATTTGATGATTTCCTTAAATCCCTCTCCAACAGGCCAAAAGATTCACTACCTTTTGGGCGTCACCCAAGCAATGCTAAGCTTAGCAAAAACTCATTCCACAAAGCCTTCGAAACATCACAATGGAGAAGAAGGTGATCCACTGATTCGCCACGCATTTTGCACATAAAGCACTAATCCATTGCAAAGATACTGCACTTTCTCAGCTTATCAATCATAAGAATTTTCCCATGAGAAGCCAACCACCTGAATAGAGCCACCTTGAGAGGCACTTTGCATCTCCAAATATTTTTCCAAGGAAAAAAATCAGTAGAAGGATTGGACGCCAAGACCTTGTACTAAGATCTAACCAAGAATTTCTTATTACCAAGCTGATTCCAGATTAATCTTTCTGCCGTTCAAGATTTTATATTTAAAGCATAGAGCAAACTGTAAAAATCAGTGATGTCCCCCACCTCCAATCCTGGACGTCTCTAATAAAGCATACCGACCACTGAATAAAACCAGCAGTGTTGTCCGTATAATCAGCCGTGGAAGTGCCTTTATCCAAAGCAATTCTAAAGGGAGAAGGGAAAACATTCTTCAAGGCCTCATCCCTTCACCATAAGTCATGCCAAAAACTGATCTGGTCCCTTACCCACCTCAAATCTGAAATTTCTGGAGAACTCCCCCCATCCATTACGAATGAATTTCCACATTCCCACATTGTATGCCTCTCTTACTTTGTTTGAGCACCAACCTCTCCAAATACTCCCATATTTGGCATTAATAACAATCCTCCAAAGAGCATCCCCTTCTTGATGGTATCGCCACAACCGTTTCCCTAAGAGTGCCTTATTGAAAATTTTCAGCTTTCTAATTCCCAAACCTCCCAAAGATAAATGAGTACAAATCTTGTCCCACTTAAGCAAGTGGAATTTCTTCTCATCCTCCAATCTGCCCACAAGAAAGTACGAAATTTCCTTTCCATTCTATTAGCCACTCCTGCAGGCAAAGGAAATAGAGATAGGAAATAGGTAGGGATATTAGATGAGATACTCTTGATTAAGGTGATTCTACCACCTTTGGACAAATAGATCATTTTCCAACCAGCCAATCTACATTCAATCTTCTCTATAACCCCATCCCAAATTGCCTTGGATTTATAAGGTGCCCCCAAAGGAAGACTTAGATACTTCATAGGCAAAATAGAAACCTTGCAGCCCAAAATCTTAGCCAAGCCCCCTAAATTATCGACCAAACCTACAAGGACCATTTCAGACTTTGACAAGTTCACCTTTAAACCGGATACAACTTCAAAACATAGCAAAAGTGGCCATAATGAACGGATCTAATAAGAATTTGGCTCACAAAGGATCAAAGTGTCATCCGCTAAGAGTAAATTAGAAACTGTAATACTGCCATGACTACCCCATAGTCCAATAGGATGAGGAAATGATTGGAGCTCAATCTTGGAATATGTTTTGGCGAAAGTTAGGGAAGTGCGCCTCCCAAGAAGGGGAAACAAGAAATCTGTCCAACCTAGACCATGCCCTTCCGTTCGACCAAGTGAAATCGCCCTCTGCCAAAGGTGGAATATCACCTTTATTCAACTAGCTCGTGATTGGGAAATGGATTTGTTTTCTTTGTTCTTCAATAGTTTGTATACCATTAGGTTGAGCAAAGGTGTATAGGAGAAAATCCCATGCATCCCCTCCAAGAAGTAGACATTTGAGGTTCGCATATTCTACCATGGTATCCACTCCCATAATGGTGGGGTTTTCCACCCCTAAGAAAGTCTATAGCATAACACAATCTACCATGCCCACTGCCCACACGAATGGCATTTTTTATATAGATAACTCTAGGTAATAACCTTGGACAATTTAAGTAGAAAGCGAGTTCTAGTGGTGGGTTGGTGTACAAGAAGAGTGGGGAATCACTAGACCTTCTAGGACTAGGGATTGTGGTTCTTGATATTTTGTCACCATGGGATAGCGTGTGTTGTGCCTTAAGGGTGGTGGAACTCTTGGCTTGCTTGGAATGGAAGAAGGGTAGTCCATGTCGATAAGAAGTTTTGCACGTGATGACATGTTGTTTAATGCAGTGTGTTGGGGAGGAAAGTAAAACATAGTTTTGAAGACTAGGAGTGGGTGTTAGAGCTCCAATCCTTTATGTGTTCAAAGGGAAATGCCAAAGACACGGGATAAGTGCACAAAATAAAAGCATGGAGGGAGAAAAACACCGTTCACATGAACAGTGCGTGAAAAATGGCTTGTTTTTGCCTTCGTGCTTTTATTCTGTGTAACTACCACGGTTCATGTTCAGATCTCTCTGTCTGGATGAGTGTCACCCGAACTGATTTACTCCTTTAGATTTTATGCAGTCTTGTTTCCTCATCTATCCTAAATGGGCGATTTCTCTTGTATACTTGATATGTACACTGATTGCGACTCTTTGCACTTCTGAATAAAATTGCATTTACTAATAAAACAAAGGTTTCTAGCTTGCATTTTTTTTGGAATAATTATTTGTGCACCTACTCACCAGAGCATTGAATAGAACTGATCAATCTTGCTTTACAGACTGTGGTTGAGAGTGGCATCGCTGATCAGATGCGACTGACAGAGCTCATTTTGAGTGATGTAAGTTATCTTCTTGTTATGGCTAGCAGGACCTTGCCTATATAAATTGGTCCTATGCTTTTTTAAATAAACATTTGATCAATTGTGCATTTTTAATGCACCTCAGTTTTAGTTGTGTCCTTTTCCATTATCTTATTTTTCCAAAACAATACTACATTCTATATTTTATACACTTTATGCTCTATGTATACCTCCTTGTTTTCCTATCATTTCAAAGTTTTATCCTTTGTCAGTTAGTGGAAGATCCACTTTTCTGATATCCTTTGAATCAGTTTTAATTTCTTACTTGCATATATATGTTTTTTGATGCAGCAAGAGTTTTTTCGAAAGCTGATGGATCTGTTTAAAATCTGTGAAGACATAGAAAATCTTGATGGTCTTCACATGATATACAAAATTGTCAAAGGGATTAGTAAGTAATCCTTTTCATTTCACCATTATGTCATTCTGATTTGTTATTTATATGCTCATCCTTCATTGATATTGACTGGTTGGTCTGGTTTCTTGTAGTTTTGCTCAATAGTCCTCAGGTCTTCGAGAAGATATTTGGTGATGAATTGATTATGGATATCATTGGTTCACTGGAGTGTAAGTTTCATTGTTGGTTTAAAATATTTATGGTGATATTTCTTGTTAGCACAAAGTTGTAATATTTGAGTTTCATAGTTTAGTTGTTACTATTGTTTAGTTGATTGCTCTTTTATACACCCATCACGCAGAGTGTAAGTTTACTTTATACATCCATCAACGTTTCATCTTGTCTTTGTCTTAGTAAACATTAGGTTCTGATAGTGTTTTTGTTTTTCACTGATATTCAGACACCTCCCTTGTGCCACTCATTATCCTTGAATCTTGATGCGTATATCTGTAATGGCTGGCTGAGATTTGTTTTTTCATTTTTGTATAATCTATTCTGGTGATTACATGCCAAACCCGTATGATTTTTTTTGACAAGTTGACCAATCGTTATGTCTTGAGTTTGAAGTTTGTACCTGGATTGAAATATTCTTTATCGATGAGTACTGCATAAGTGTTGGAACAATACTTCTTTATTTTGTATACCGATATTTAATATTTGTTAGCCTCCATTATACTAGGATGAACAGAAACAAATTTGGTGTGTACATGACCCTTTATAATTTGTCACGGTTGTACATTTTTGTTGCATATCTGCACAAAATGGATGGTATCTGAGCTGATGCTCGGTCCTCAGTTTTTATAATTCTTTGATCTTTTTTGTTTATTTTCGTTATGATCATTATAAATGTAATTTTCAGATGATCCAGAGGTCCATCATGACCAACATCATCGTAATTTTTTAAAAGAGCATGTTGTCTTCAAGGAGGTAATGTCTTGGTAGCTGGTTCTTCTCTTTTATTAGAGGAGGATGTGATGGTTAGATGTTGCTGCTGCTTGCTAATTTGTGGGCATTTATTCAATTTTGTAGGCCATACCAATTAAAGATCCTTTGGTTCTGTCTAAGATACACCAGACATACAGAGTTGGTTTTTTGAAGGTGTGAATTGTTAATGATAAACCCTGGTTACTGTCTTGCCAGTTTGTAGTGCAACTTTTACTTACTTTGTTACTCTTACATTTACCCCTTTTAGGATGTTGTTTTGGCTCGAGTAGCGGATGAGGCGACTACTGCAAATCTTAATTCTATAATTCATGCTAACAATGCTATTGTAAGTTTTAAAAATCACTTGTTTAGAAATATAGAGTATCATGCTATTTTGCCTCTAATACTGTTGTTCTGTGGTAGGTTGTTTCTTTGTTAAAGGATGATAGTACCTTTATTCAGGAATTGTTTGCCAGGTTGAAATCACCCTCCATCTCTGCAGAATCTAAGAAAAATCTGGTAATTTTTTGAGTCTGGAATACATACATCCATTTGCCTTTCTTGAGCATGTGAGCACGACTGTGGAATTCCAACAGACATATAGTTAGTCCTCTTAATGCTATGAATCACTCTCATTGTTCTTAATGCTTTCTGTTATTATTTTGTTTTCTCTTTATGCATCCTGTGTACTTGGACAATGTCTATTCTTCTTTTAATATTAATAAGATTTTTTCCTATGAATTTTTCTTCTTCTTTTTCTATCCTGTTCATGTTCTGTTTTGAATTGTAGTCTTCACATTCTTTTTGTTTTTTTTTTTTAATGTGTATAGTACTCTTAATACTCCACCTTTTTAGGAGCTGTTCGAACATTAGTGTCATCATTCATTGTGGTCATCTTATTTTATTGTTTACCCAATATCAGGATGTTGAGGAAGTTGATAGTCCATGTCTAGATCCTAGACTAGGTGTTCATTCTTTGGTGCGAACCACCTTTTTCCTCTGATGCCAGCTAGTTGTTTCCTCTAAAAATATGCAATTACTGGTGTTTTCGATGAAATGGTTTTACATTTGAATGATTTATTTGATGTTGACTACCATAAGGATCAAGCAACTTGATTATGAGTGTAGTGTGTTAGAGATGGTCGGTCATTTTATGGAGTTCCTCTTGGTAATTATAGCGGATCATGTTGGTCTGGTAACCCTCAATATCAACCGTGTTTTGTTTTCATTAATAGGTATATTTCTTGCACGAGTTTTGTAGTTTAAGCAAGAGTCTGCAGATGGTCCAACAGCTCCGGCTATTTAGGTATGCTATTTATGCCATTTCTGGAATGATTCATGTTTCTTTTTTCTTTTTTTCTTTTTTTCTTTTTTTTTTTTTTTTTTTTTTATAAAAAAAAAAAAAAAAAAGACAGTACCCCCCATATTATTAAAGACCCTTGTGGCAGAGGAAAACCATGGTTACAATCTCTCACCTTGGGGGTTACATCCTAAATCAATAAAACCCAAAATCAACTTGTAACTGAAACACTGAAACAAAAATTTATTCCTATACAACTCAAAATCATTTACAACGAATATATGGAGTTCCTTCCCTATCCAATACCAAAGCTCCAAACTCATTACTTGGTAATTCATTCCAATTATCATAGATCTGAGCCTCTCCTTGCACTCCTAGGTTGGCCAAATTATCTGCTACTTGATTAACCTCCCGAAACACATGATGGAACAAATGGTACATAATTTCTGAATCTCTTCAATCTGCTCCAACAAATCTCTGAGATAACAAGGACAATGGCCATGCCCTTCAGCCACTCAAGCACCACTTTTGAATCTAACTCCACCGCAACAACCAAAAATTGCTGCCGTGCACAGAACTTCAAGCTATCTAAAATGGATTGCACCTCAGCCCCTGTATTTTAGGTTGTCACAATATTTCTTGCACGAGTTTTGTAGTTTATTTCATGAAATATTGTGACAACCTAAAACACAGGGGCTGAGGTGCAAGGCATTTTAGATGGATATTGTCACCACCCTAAGTAGGTGTAATCTTTTGTGTACCCACTAAAAATTGTCTGCATTCATTTCTCACCACCCTACCACCACCACTGAGACCTGGATTTCCAAATCAACCCCTTTGCATTGAGCTTGACTCTCTCATCAACTGGTTTATACCGGTACAGAACTTTTATGCTCGGTTTTCTTACATCTACTATTGTTATTCCAAGTTGCTAAATAACAAAACTACGAAATGGAGAAACTGATACTTTGTTCACCTTGGAAACAAAATCAGCCAGCAGCATCTTTAACTTTTTGACAGACAGTCCCCATGCTGTCTAAGCTTCCTTCCTTTCTCACGTTACACCGTTTCGCCCAAAGGCTCAAATTTATGATAGCAGGATCCCGAGCGTTACATAAGAATTCATGTTGATATGGACCTTGCATTCCCTGTTGCTAACCCTTTGTTTTGGAAGTGATTGCTGTGAAAATGTTATCTTTGGGATCATCAGTTAGGTACTTGTTTCTAAGAGTGAAAAGTCTAAAATTCTTGCAGGGATCTTATGAATGAAGGAATTTTTGACATCATCACTGATGCTTTGCAGAGTGAAGACAAAAAGCTCGTATTAACTGGGTAGTAATGAGCACCTAGTGTCTGCCTATGGCCTTTCTATGCTTTATATCTAAAATTTTATTGCTTTGTATGATATAGTCCAAAGAATAATCATCATACTAACACTTTCCAAAAAATAATCATCATACTAACAATAGCTTATTCTAATGAATGCAGGACAGATATCCTCATCCTTTTCTTGAATCAGGATCCAAATCTTCTTCGTTCTTATGTTGTTCGGCAGGAAGGAGTTATACTTCTGGGACTCTTGGTATGCTTTTCATCGTGATTTTTGTCTTATATAACTTTGACATAAGATCACGTGTCGCGTAAATCAAACAGTTCCCATTGGTATGGCATGTGCTGCACCCCCTCTCCCTCCCAGGGACTCATAGTCTTCCCACTTTATGCCGACCCATCAAATTCTGAATATAAGTTACCATAGACATGACAAGCTGTTTGGTGTCGGTTCTAATTGATGATTTATTAATATATGTACCTAAATAAATAAATACACACAAGGTATGTATGACTGCCGATATAAAGCCTAAAACAGGTAAATATGATGCCAAAGAATGATGTCTCTCTGATCCTGGAAGACTGTTCAATGACCCACACGTAGTTTTGTCAACACTAGTTGCTGTGCTATGACCTTTAGAGATGCCATTCTTTCCAAAGATGGACATTATAAACCACATATCGCAATTCAATATGGTAGTTAGGTTCAGACAGGTTTATCGATTAATGGTTGTCTTGAAAAGTTGTCTACCCACAATTATTTTTGGGTAAGAAGATATTTTATTGATATTGAAGTAGGCATAGCCCAAGTACACAGGAAGTATACAAAAGATTACGCCTAGTTAGGAACTGGATACGGATACAAGGACATCATGAAAGTTGAGACCAGTAAAGTCTACCTACAGTTGTCTACTTCCAGGAAATCATGAAAGTTGTCTCCCTACAGTTGCCAACAGTGATTTCACCTTTACTATGTGCATCTTCCTGCGCAGGGCATTAGAGTTTTTTGAAATTGTGAAAAGTTGCCTGGAAGTAAATCCTTCCCTGGGATGACATATATTTGCTAACCAATGTTGACTTACTGTTGCTTGTTAATGTAGGTTAAAGGAATGATAACAGACTTTGGGGAGGACATGAACTGTCAGTTTCTTGAAATTCTTCGCAGTTTACTGGATTCGTACACATTGGCTGGAGCACAGGTGCTTGCCTTGACCATTCATTTGTATTTGTTTCCTTCAATTAAGTTTTTTCTGTATGAGGCTTTTGTTCCATTTTGAAAAAAATCTTCAATTGCATTTATGTTTTTTTCTATATTTTAACTCTATTTCATATTGTATGTATCATGTCAGCTTGACTTTTATACATTTTGAACTTATCTTTCCTTGTAACTAAGCTTGAGCTCCATCATTAAAGCTGAGTGGAATTTGTACTTGTTCACCATGGGGAGCCTGCTCAAGCATTTGAAACATGAATCCTAGTAGCTAATATGTCTAGCTTAAATAGAATTAATAGTCGGCAAATAAAATTCTATTACTCATAAAATAAAATAAATTTTATACTCAGCTTAAGCAATATGACCGCTGCTCCAAAAAAAAAAAAAAAAAAAAAAAAACACTCACCTTTAGTCTCCTACTATGAAATTGAAGACTTGGACCTCCTTTGAGTTACCAATTTTTCATCTCTCTCTCTCTCTCTCTCTCTCTCTCTCTCATGTAATTATATTCACATTTATTTTGTAATAGCCTTGCATTTGGAGTCTGCAACTGTTTGAGTCTATTGATGCAGGTGTAACATTTTGAATGTTGGTTTGTATTTTATTATCTTTCTGCTGAATTCTTGGAAAAACTTATCAGTAAAATTGTCATGTAAGATGGATTTCTTTTCCATTCTTTAGTTTTAAGTAGATTTAGATGCCTTTATTCATGTTATTGAGTTTCTAATGTTGCTGTTTTGTTGCAGAGAGATAACATTATTGAGATTTTCTATGAGAAGTATTTGGGTCAACTAATTGATGTCATAACAGCATCTTGTCCCTCGGAAGGTGTGGCTCAATCAAGCGGCAAATCCGTGGGATCTAGTGGAAGAATTGGAAATCAAAATGGCACAAAGCCTGAAATACTGTTCAACATATGTGAATTGCTATGCTTTTGTGTTCTGCACCATCCATTTAGAATAAAGTAATATTTGGTTTTTCTCATGGAATCATTAAGAATTGAATTCTTGCCCAAGAAATTTAACATGCAAGTGTGCTGGTTTCTTCTGTTTGCAGGTGTAATTTTCTCCTTAACAACGTGATAGATAAAGTTTTGTTGGTGACACAAAGAAGGGAAAAATACCTAGTTGTTGCTGCTGTTCGATTTTTTCGCACTATTCTTTCGCGCCATGTAAGTAAGCCTAATTAATGAATAATGTGATGGAACATTTTTATGCTTGATAGAACATTAACAGCCAAAAATTTGTTGTTCGAGTCAATGTGTTAGTGAATAATGTGCTACATGCGTAAGATGATTTGCTACGTGGGCTCTGCTGGGTTAGTGCTGGTTGTATTATTTGATATCACTTTATTGATGACTATCATGCATGTCTACCGTTAGTAGCCAACTAGTTACTCTGAAATTGTACTCAATTGTGACAGGATGGACGTCTCTCATGTACCGTGTCAAAATGGACTTCTCTTGTATATTCTTCTCAATACTTGTGCATTCAAAATTATCGGTCTATTCATGGACTATAAGTTGTATAATGCTAATTGTTGTTCTTCTGCATTGCACTAGCCTTAACTCTGCTGATTTTAATTATGACTTTCCAGTAGATTAGCATTTATTTTGTCTAGTGTATAACAACTCGGATATGTGTTTATATGCAGGATGAACATCTGATAAATCATGTTGTTAAGAATAACCTTCTCAAACCAATTGTGGATGCCTTTGTTGGTAATGGTAGTCGTTATAATCTACTCAACTCAGCGGTTTTAGACCTTTTCGAGTACATTCGAAAGGTGCTCATTTTTTAATGCCTCTTTAGATTGTAGATATATGAAAAGGTAATTAATTCTCTGCTGATGATCTTGTGTCTTTCAGGAAAACTTGAAATCATTGCTGAGATATATAGTTGATACATTTTGGAACCAGTTGGTCAATTTTGAGTATTTGGCTTCCATTCATGCGCTGAAAGTTAAATATGAGCAGGTATTCTTCATTCTTGCTTAATTTTTCCGACATTTGTTTCCAAATTTTCTGGGTCTCACCACTGTCTTTGCAGTCCCTGGAGAATTGTGGAACAAAAGGCACGGGTAATGTGTCAGACCCCAGAAAACGAATTGATGAACGTGCTCTGGAGAAAGAAGAGGAAGACTATTTCAATGAGGATAGGTACGTATGGGGAAAATGTGTTAAGATAATTTTTTGAAACAATTTTCTAGCCATAGCCTCTCAATTTGGACACTTGGATCAGTGATGAAGAAGATACAGCATCTGCATCAATGTTGAATACCCAAAAAGTAGAGTCCCAACCTATTTTATCCAATGGAGTTACACCGAGCCACCCGCCATCAAGGTGAAGGAATCTTTTCACCCTAGGAAAGTGACGAAGGCATGTCATAGTATATTTTCTATCAACTCTATGCATATGTGTTGATTTACATCTCGACTTTTGTAGTCCAAGAGCTGGTGGACTGGTTGACTATGATGATGATGATGATGATGAGGACTACAGGCCACCCCCCAGGAAGCAGCCAGAAACCTCTGATGAAGATGAAGGAACGATGGAGTCTCTTAGGTTGAAGCGGAAACCGGCATCCGCAGATAACAAGCCTGAGGTGTCAAAGATGCAGCGGATTGGAAAAAACTCCAAGTCAAAAGATGGTGTATTTGCTGCTTTGTGCTCGACACTAAGCCAGGCAGTGCTACCTAAGAAAACTGCTTGCACCATGGACACGACTCATACAGCTGATGGGAACCAAATCTCAGTTGAAGAAAATCATGAGAACAAACCTGACTCTGACAGAAACAAGTCTGACAGCAGCACCACTTCAGATGAGAACCATGGCGAGGAGGAACCTGCTGCATCTAAAATATGTTCTGATCGCTTGCATAGCAATTCAGACAATGGACAGTTGGGTGGAGAGGACTCTCCATTAATACCACCAAAATCCTCACCAGAAATGGCTGTAAATGGATCCTAATTTATCCAGGCTCATATTGAGCAGGGTTGACATATTGTTCTGTTTTCTTCTACTCGTGGATGATCTTGGCGGTGGAGTGGATGTGCGATACCGAAGTAACAATGCACTTCAACGGAGAAGAAGTTAACAAGGGGGGATGAATTTGCTCGATGGCTTTACGTTGATTGGAAGGGGATACTGTATAGAGCTACTGATAGACAAGAAGAAATCTCTACAACAATATGGGTCCGATCTCCCTCTTCAGTTGGTGTTTCTGATGCTTTGAGCTTAGTAGTTGTCTCTTCTGTATAACATTTATCAGCATTAATTTTTTTTTTCCCAATTTTCTCACAAGCTTTCATTTCTTCTTTTCTCTCTCTTATTTTTTTTTAATCCTTTTCCAATTACCCTTTTATTTATTTAGTTTACTTTTAGCCATGTGAACAATATGATAAAGAGGGCACCAATGACTGCCCATTAATAGGTTTTTTTTTTTTTTTTTTTTAATTTTTCCTTCAGTTTTGTGGTGGGTGTGGGTTGTAATAGAGGTGGTCTAGTGAGCTGGATAGAGGGCAAAGTTCTACATTGAGTTCCACTGTAAATTAGATTTTGAACACTTCTGAAGGGTCTTGAAATTTGAAAATGTTCGTGCAATAGCTTCTAATTCTTGTAGTATTCATTTAGCTTCTAATCTTCTTGCTGCTGAACTGACTCAAGAACAGAGCTTTCTACTTAAGATTGGACCATTAATTTAATTTAAACCACTCTTGGGTGATATTTTATTGATAAAACCAACTTTCCCCCGTATTACACTCAAAAGACGTGATTTGTGGAGCTGTCTTCTCTTCTTTTCTTGGGGGACTTCTTCTTGTAGAGCGGAATTACCCCTTTTTTATTTTTAGATTATTTATTTATTTGTATGTCTGGATAATTATATATCTAGAGTTCCAGGTGAAATGATTTCCTCTACGCTTTTTTTATTTTTATTTTTCATATTGATGTTTATTTACTTCCAATCTGTAAGTCATTATAATTATTTTCTAAGTTTATGACATTAAAAAAACTACTTAGAAGTTTTAGATACGTACGAATATATAATATTAAATAAATATTGGAGAAACAGGAAAGAGGAACGTGGCAAAGGTGATCCCAAAAGGTCGCCACGAAGTCGGATATTCAAGTTACTGAAGCAAGGCAACGTTTTCACCCTAAGTGAAGCTAGCTACCTACCAGCTCAGCTCCTATGGTATGTTATATAAATATATATATATATATATATATATATATATATATATATATATATGTGCATAGTCATGATCTTGTTTCTTCGAGTACGTACTACTACTGCATGTATA
Source organism: Carya illinoinensis (assembly GCF_018687715.1). Lineage (NCBI taxonomy): Eukaryota > Viridiplantae > Streptophyta > Magnoliopsida > Fagales > Juglandaceae > Carya > Carya illinoinensis. Next base: position 22,625,856 of record NC_056753.1, on the reverse strand, counting down.
GGGAGTGGTACTGTTTGGTGGGTGGTGGTAGCCGTGCCTTTAATCTAATCGATCGCACTTCGATACTACTTTTCGTTGGTTTTGGTGCTTTAATTTAAGCGTTAATTGATGATATACCAGAGATGGTAATATGTTATACGATCAGTTAATCTAATATGAACACGATACAATAATAGTGGGTTAGAGTTTAGTCTTAACGGATTCGGATTAAACAGGTTGATCCGTTAAGATAATTTTCTAATAGGTTGATAACGGGTCAACCCGTTATGACACGTTAAGAAGGTTAAAATTATAATTATATTCTTATACTTAAAGTAAAATTGTTAGAATTTTAATTTCGATATTTTTATTGTTTGGATTGTAATTTTAGACTTGTAGTTAGCTTTATAATTTTTATAAATATTGTGATTTTAAAATTTATATAAAATTATGTTAAATTTAATCAAGTCCAATTGGTTAGTTTCGGATATATTCAATCCATTTACATAAACAGTTTGAAACGGGTTGTATTGTATTGTGTTAACATATTTCATAATATTCATTAATGAGTCAAAACAGGTTGACACAATACGATAAACTTAACGGATCATATTAAGATTGAACTATACAGTATAATATATATGGTTTGACATAATATAAACACAATTTTATAATTGGGAAAAGATGAGCAGTAACCGTACGGCGGAGACAAGTAGTACAATGTCCTAGAATTTGCTGCATAGCTACGACCTCGGTCACCCTCTCCTAAACTGCTTCGCCGACAGCTTCTTCAAAGCCTCTGTGGTCCCTATTCCTCTCTCTCTCTCTCTTCATATATCATGATTGTACATTATTATAAATTACTAACTTATAAGAAGGCTCTGCTGTTGCTTGGTATGATCTATATGTTAGACTTTTTGCTCCTTTGGTTAGTCCCACATGGGTGGGAAATGGTAAGGAGCAAGCTCTCAAGGCTTATAAATAAGAGGCTTAGCCTCTTAGTTTAAGTGCACCAGTCAAATGCTTAGTTAGTAACTTTTGACTCTAGTTAAATTTCTCTGTTGTCCATTTTTGTAAAATGGGAAGAGGTGTGAGTTAGAGTTTTTCTAGTGGAGAAAGCTTTGTGGGTGTGTTTGGGGTGAGGAGAGAAATTATGTGATTGTAATAATTTTTCACATAGTGTATTTTCTTCTCTGGGTCTGGTGGTTTTTCTCCTGTTTTGGAGTTTCCACGTAAATTTCTTGTGTTGTTATTATTTCTCTATTTTTCCTTGTTACTCCTGCAAAGGGTAGATCCTAGGGGGGTGAATTTGGGAAGTCCAAATTTCCAACAATTGGTATCAGAGCCACTAGGTTCCTTTTGTGGGGTGGAGTTTTGGTGTGGTAGTGTGGATATGTACAGTCTAAGGAAGTTCTATCTAGGAGATTGGAAATTTTAAGTGTGTCCATTGTGACCCTCCAATCTTTCCTGGGAACTAACTTAGCGAGGTATTATTCATTTCTACAGTAAATTCATCAAAGCAATATCAGGAAGTAGGGCTTCAAATCTTGTCAGATTTGAGGTGGAGAAATTGGTTTACACAAGGTGTGGAAGGGCAGATCAACCTCTGAAGTCAGCAGTGATTCTAGCGACTGGTGAAATGGCTAGTACAAGGAGCTGGTTCGGCCAGTGGCTCCAAGTCAGTAAATGGAGATACTGGTATTGATGCTAATGTTGTGTCTCTCTCCATGAAAAATGAGACATGTACATCCTTATGGCATGTTGCTAATTCTCAAAGTTGCCATGATAGAGGATGTGTTAATATTAGCAAGTCCACAAGTTTGCACACGGGCATTGGTTTGGCATTAATGCAGGGTGTGTGGTGGAAATTCATGTCGATGGCTGATGAACTTCTAGGAGAGCCAAACGTGGAAGTTACACCATAATTTTCAGCAAGATTGTTTGGAATTGGTTTATTCTAAGTAAGTATGCTTTTATGGTGAAGCATGATAGCGGAAGCTATGAAGATCTTCATTGAGGTGGAGCTTGACTGTGGGACCAGTCAAAGTCGCAAGGTGGAGATTGATAGACTTTTTGCTCTTTTGGTTAGTCCCACATGGGTGGGAAATGGTAAGGAGCAAGCTCTCAAGGCTTATAAATAAGAGGCTTAGCCTCTTAGTTTAAGTGCACCAGTCAAATGCTTAACTAGTAACTTTTGACTCTAGTTAAATTCCTCTGTTGTCCATTTTTGTAAAATGGGAAGAGGTGTGAGTTAGAGTTTTTCTAGTGGGGAAAGCTTTGTGGGTGTGTTTGGGGTGAGGAGAGAAATTATGTGATTGTAATAATTTTTCACATAGTGTATTTTCTTCTCTCTGGGTCTGGTAGTTTTTCTCCTGTTTTGGAGTTTCCACGTAAATTTCTTGTGTTGTTATTATTTCTCTATTTTTCCTTGTTACTCCTGCAAAGGGTAGATCCTAGGGAGGGTGAATTTGGGAGGTCTAAATTTCCAACACTATATATATTTCAATATATGTAGATAGGAGCTATTCGGGCTGTATCGCGCCAGGCTTATTTCACAGCCATTGAAGGTACTACTAGCTGCTCTTAATTTGGTCTTTTGTTTTGGATTTTACATGCACACACGTATATATATATATATATTTAAATTTATATATATTGTACGGCCTGTTCTTGTTCTTCTTCTCTTCCTTTCGGTATCATGAGATCTATAATAGGCAATAATATTTAAGTTCGCTTAATATTACTAAAAGTTGATTTTATATTGAATTTGTGGAATATTATTAAAAAATAGGGGCACGACTCGATTCGGGTGGTGGTATCCCGTCGGAGATCTCAGTGCCAAGAAGCATCGATTCCGCAAAGGTGAGAGTACGTACAACACCATGCATGTACATTAATTAATTGTAGAAATCTATTCAGTTAAATGTATCTTCATATAGTGTTCCTTTGATGATGAACTGTACGTATGTCTTCATGGTGAGGGAAATGTACGTCTTATAATATTATTGACCGTACGTGTCTTACGCTCGGTTTTTTGTGTGGCTTGCATGCATGCAACAGGAGAAACCAACAGAAAATCTCTCGAAGCCATGGTGGGTTAATTTTGAACTTTGATCTTATTGTTGCTTGGACACATTTGCTCCCATATTTAACGCAGCAAAGCAATTATTATATATATTGTGGAGTACAGACAGAAACCTTATATATTTTTGCTTTCTCATGACTTTTGCAGTGACATTGTCTATCAATCATTATTTTGGAATAATACATTCGAGGTTGATGGATAATGGGATGAGAGTGATAACATGAGCTGATCATCTTGGGACTGATTTATAACAGCTCTCCATCCTCTTTTCATAGAGGAACTAACTCGATTGCTCTTGTGCAATTGATTCAATGGAAATTTATTGCCCACCCTAGGATTTAGTGTCTTTGTTATCATTACTTTGATTTTAATTGATTTGTTACATTAATGTTGATCTTCAGGTGGTGAACGCCGGAAAAGAGTCCTTACAATGGGGTAAGCGCACATGCTCGATCGTGCATGTAACTTCTAATTAATTACTTATTTGGATGAGTTTGCTGCATTGAAAAAGTGGCTGTATTGCATACTAATTAACGTAATATATATTTAAGATCTATCACCCTCTCATATTGTAACCTGGTTAAGTATTCTGCTTCGCCTAGCTCATTGCATAGATCATGCCCATGCATGCATGCAATGTGCACGTACAGGAGGGAGTGATTAGTACTGGTTGTTTTGTACTCTGCAGGACTGGCTGCAGGAGTGTATTCAGGTCTCACTTATGGGCTAAAGGAAGCTCGTGGAGCTCATGATATTGGGTAATGTCCTGCATGTTCTAGCAGATCATTATTATTATATATCTATCCTCCATCCTAAAAATACTCCTTTTATGGAGTGAACTTTCGATCTGGTGCATTTGGTACTTGGCCAATGTATATATTTTCTTACGTACATTCCACTGAAAAGGATTAATGGAATGCTGATCTTTTTGCACATAAGTTCGTTTTCTTACCGTCAGTTTCTTTTTGTATATATTGCAGCGAGTTTCATCCATTCTAATTACACCATTATTATTTCTGATGAAGTGTCTATATATATATATATATTGAGCTTAATTAATTAATATTAATATTGTTAATTTGATTCAGAAAAATAGTGCAGTAGCAGGAGCAATTACCGGGGTGACGTTGGCACTTACATGCGAGGGAGGACTCTTCCCAAGAGCAGATTGTGCAATATGTGTCATCACTGGGGCTGCCATTTCGGAATTTCCACTGCTAGCTGCTAATCTCCTCAAAAGGGATATTAAATATCCCTTTGTAACATTACTGATCATCTGCATGCTTATTTAAACCGCTTAACTGTCCTTGCTAATACTCATGCTCATAAAGATAAATTGTTGAGAAATCTTAATTGTAACATTTTAAATCGTTGCAGATACTCTATAAATCGCTACAATTAATCTTAGGTATTTCCAACAAAAAATTAAATAATTGTTGCAAAAAAATTTTTGCAGCGTAATTGTGATGCTGAAAAATAGAACAAAAAGCGCTGAAAAAAAAAAAATTGCTTCAAATGTGTCATCCATTGAAGGGAAAATCGTTGTTAAAATTTAATTGCAGCATTTTAAATCGTTGCAAATATTCTATAGATCGCTGCAATTGATATAAGTTATTTTCAACGAAAAAATAAAAAATATTGTTGCAAAAAATCTTTTGCAGTGTAATTGTGATGCTGCAAATAGAATCAAAAGCGCTGCAAATAATCTCAAACTGCTGCAAATGGGGTCATCTATTTAAGAAAAAAATCGTTACTAAAATTTAATTGCTTCATTTCATATAGCTGCAATTATTATAAAAATTGTTTCAATTGCCTTTTTGGTGCATGGCTTGTTAATTAGTTAGATATTTGCAATTTTTGGTACTAATTATATTATATATTAGTCTTAAAAAACATGCATGTTTCATAATTAATTATGAGCTAATCCAGCTTAATTGGTGTTTAATTGGGGGCCACCGAAATTAATCAACCAAGAAGATCAGTACTGGATCATTGCTTTTTGAACGAGTATTGTCATCATGTGAAAAGCTTTATACCAATGTCATTAATCTTTAAATATTATATAATATTCATTAATTAAAAATAAAAACAGACATGAGCCATAATGTAATTAATTAAAGGCAGAATTTTGGCGACTTGTCGAGTTTATTTTATTTATTTATTTATTTATTTTCAGGTAGATTTGTTAAATTAATTAATTCAATAAAATAGTTACTGAAAATGTGAGTAATTAATTGATATGATCAGATCATTAAACATAATACTTTTCTAGATCATCAAAATATTAATTGTTATTTTATGATCACCTTAATTTAAAATTATGCAATAATTATGTAAAAATTTTATTCCACTCAACTTTTGAGAGTAATGTTATATTTCATTTTATTTAAAAAATGTATTATTAAAAATATATATATATATATTTTTTATATAAATTTTATATTTATTTATTTCGTAAGGTTTGGACATACCGTCACTGTTCCATCTTTCATATTTTTGATCAGCGCACAAGCACTGCAAGTCGTTTGATAAGCACTGTCGTATTACTGATTACAGGCCGTTTAGACGAGAAAGTGCCCTCGTCTCTGTATGATATGATAATACCCGAGTAGGCCTCTCTTGGCTTTAATTTACACTCCAAAGAATCCTCTGTTCCTTTCAGAGATCTCGCTCCAAAGATAACGCCTTGGGTAAAAGTCTCGCTTCTCACCCTCTGTATGCGGTCCTGTGATTTCCTCTTCACTTTCTAGGGTTTTGTCGTCCATATTCTAGTACTTTTGTTTCTTCCGAATCGAATTTATATTGTTATTTTGTTGGATTTTGTTAAGAATCTGCTATGTAACCTGTTAACTGATGATATTAGGGCTAAGCACGGGATTCTTGACAAATTTTGAAGAAACTGTATCTCTTTTTGGTGGTTGTGGTATGGACTCGTAATCTAGGCTTGATTTTTTTGTTCCATTTTTTTGTGGTTTTTCGTCTTGGTTCCATAAACGTTAACTTTGTATCACATCGAACTACTTTTCTCGTTGGATTTGATACTTAAGAGCTTTTGAAATGTACTTCTGATGGGTACGACTTGTCGAGGAAATTGGGAAGGGGGGAAAATTGCAGTAATGTATTCTTTTCTTTGTTTCTTGTTTTGGTTTTAAAATTAATTTGGGAATTGTTCTGCAAGTTAAGCCATACATTTTTTTTTTTTTTATAAGTACAGCCATATAATTGAATTTATATGTTGTTCTTTGGATTTTTAATTGCACGAACGTTGTTATGTTTAGCGGGTTGCTAACTAGGTGTTTGTGCACTTTTCCGAATAATCTGGCTTGTTTCTTTAGGATTTGTTTAGCTCTTGGACGAACAAAATTTTGTATTTTATTTTTTTGTTTTCAATTTGTGGTTTTGCATGGCATTCATCAATACAGGATCAGTTTTGGAAATCTGTCTTGTTCAGAGCCCTTATGGGTGTTTGCTTTGTCTTCCTGTTTAGCATCGAGTTTGGTTTTCTTATGTTGCGTATTCTGAAATGCAATTAGTCGAAAGGGGGGAATTACTAACGTGAGTTTCAAATGCAGGTTGCAGGAGGATTTGGGTGGTACTGATATTGAATTAGAGCTTCAGGTTATTTTATTTATTTGTTAGATTGGGATTTAGAACATGTCTAGTAAGAAGGAAGAGAAAGCGCAGGTTGCAGCGGAAAGAATCAAGGCAGCAACCTTGAGTGCTGCCAAGGGTCTTAGCCGTGCTCAGGCTGAAAGGGCAGCGACAGCTGCAGCCCGAAATGTTAATGCATATGGGCAGAAGGAAGAAGGACCAAGCAGATGGCAGGAGAAAAGGGAAGCTAAGAGACAGATGTACCTGAATAGTACTGAGAAGGCTGTGAGATTGGGTGAAAGAAAGGATCTTAAGGCCTCTATGTCTACCGTTGCTGGTGTGGCTTCCCAATGCCAGAAGTGTTTCCAGAGTGGGCATTGGACATATGAATGCAAAAATGAACGAGTTTACATCTCGCGACCCTCTCGGACTCAGCAGCTCAAGAACCCCAAATTGAGGATGAAGGTTTCAATCTCTTATGATTTAGATAATCCAGATGTTAAGGAAGAGAAGGCTGAAAAGAGTTCAAATAAAAGCAAAAGGAAGCATCGATCATATTCTGATTCCAGTAGTGGTAGTGAGGCTTCAGTTTTCGAGACTGATAGTGGGGCTTCATCAGTTTCAGGATCGGATTATTCTTCAGATGAGAGTAGCTCTAGTTACAGTTCCTCATCTGATTCAGAAGAGGAGAGGAGGCAGCGGAGGAAGAAAAAGAAGCAGAAGAGGGGGAGGCGCAGGAGGGACAGCTCATCTTCCGAGTCTTCTGATTCAGACTTGGTTTCAGAGTCGGACTCTGATGATAGGAGCAGTCACAGGAAGAACAGGAGGCATGGTCGAAGGCGATAGAGGCAGTCCAACCGGGGAGAGAGATAGACACAGCATGTGCTCCCCATATGGAGTAAATTTTGCTGTGTTACACTTGTTTGTCATCAACCTGGGATCTCTTCCAGCTCCTAATACGATCTCATCTGTTAATATGGAAGCTTAGTTAAGGTTTTGTGCTGTTGCAGACTGGACCAGTTAAAATAAGCTTAGTGAGTGTTTTCTTTCGAGCATTGCATTGGATGAAATATTTTGGGAATTTGCTTTAGTTGCTTTGTGCCATTGCACTTCTTGCTACATTTCCCATTCTGATAATAGTTTTGTCAAACAAGAAAGCAGGGTTGCCATTAGTCTTATGATGCAAGTAAGAGTGTGAGAAACTAGTCCTTCTAACAAGCTTCCTGTGCTTGTATGTATATAGTTCTGTTTCCGAGTAATGTTATACACTACACCACCATCTCATTTGCATCCGACTATATATGATGTGGCGCATTTTTCACTATTTAATAATAAAAAAGTATGCAATAAATGATCATTAAATAGTGGTAAATGTGCTACATCTTACTTAGTAAGATGCAAGTAAGATAGTAGTATGGTGTATAGAATTTTCCTTTATTTCCCAAGTGAGGATCTTAATTTTTAATGGCTGTGATTCTTACGTTTTTTATAGGTCCTTTCCAAGACAGCCTTGCGTTTTTTATAGGTCCTTTTCAAAACAGTATTTAATGCATGCTTAACTGATATAACGTAGATGTTTTGAACCAGACCGTGAAATAAAAAATAAAAAAATCACCCAGACTTTGAGATGAAATCTATACAATTCTAACTACAGATTAAACTGAAATTAAAATCTACATATACCAATGAAAAACGCCTTTGTCATCTTCACTGAAAAAGCTCAGAAATGCATATCTCCAACTTCATGATGCTGAAATCCAGCTCTAGAAGAGTTCTCGAGGTTCCTCGTTTGTGCGCAATGCTAATACGAGGATGGATAATACACAGTTATGTTTATACGTGCAGGCCTCGAATGGATACGAGAGAGAGAGAGAGAGAGAGAGAGAGAGAGAGATGCCGTCAGTCAAGAATGCTAGACCTTTTTTGCCATCATTGTTATTAATGAAAATATCGAGCGTCTGTCTGTCTACAAGAATGATTTTTCTGTTAAAAAAAGCTTCCACGGAATTTGGCTAATTCCTGGGTTCCTAAAAGACTAGCCAATTCCCAAAATTGAAACTAAAGGTACCGTGTAAAAAAAGAAAAAGAAAAAGAAAACTATAAATAAGAATCAATATTAATTATTATATCTACAAAAAGAAATAGAGGAAAAATCCCAGATGGAGTCCAACCCCATCAATGATCATGGACCTACTTCTCTAAAGAACTCTATGTAGGAGCTACAAAGATGATAATGTCCGTGTGAACCAGTCTGATAGGCGCTCTATTTTTCCCGACATTTCTGCATTTTTTCCAAAGTAGGATTCGGCATTTGAAAGCATGACTGAGATGTCATGCTTCAATGGCTCCAAACTTCGATAGTAGTTGTTCTCTTATCTTGCCTGGATCACTTCAAGAGACAACGGAACAGGAAACCTGTAAAAGGCTCATAAATTCAGACTCCATTTCAAATTCCCCGCTATAACTAGAGAGAACAATGATCATCTTTAGATGACAAGTTCCACAAAAATAGACAAAGCCGAACCTGTTTATAAAATATAACTTATCTAAAACATTTTTCAATTTTTGAACCCCATAATGATCCTGAAATGTACACTACAAATTCAAATGTGGAAAGCGATGGTGAATCCGTAAAGAGAAATACTTTTTGCAGTCGGCAGATGCAGTTGACGTGCAGTCGGCTATAAAAAAGTGAATTAATAAGGGACCTATATGAAAAAAAAAAATTATTTTTATAACTTTTTTTTATTCATGTAGGTCCCCCTGAATATAAAAAAAAAATTTTATAATTTTTTTTTATTCATTCCGTACAGCCGACTGCACGCCGACTGCATTTGCCGACTGTATGTAGCAAAGCCCATCTGTAAAACTTGGGCTTAAAAGAGGTTTTTTGCCTATATTACCTGGGGTTTGTTGCCTGACTGCTCTAACTTCGCAAAAGCAGACAACAACTTAATTCTAATCTCATCATCAACATGAGGCTGCTCCCATTGAGTATCAGTATCAAAGAGCTCCCAAGGACTATGATTATGCCTTTCTCTGGGATCACTCTTGTATTGAATAGTGTACCTCTCCCATGGACTGTCAGGAAAATCCTCTGATTTGGCCCGACCATCCCACCAACTACCATCTTCTTCACCTTCATTTTTCCACCAGACTGCATTTATCCCTAAACGTCCAATTTTTCTTCATAGCAGCATCAAACCTAGTTCTTTCAACAAGAAAGTCTGGGAAGCCAGTCACTTCAGGCAGAGTCAATTTGAAAGATTTATGGAACACACTGGAATCCGGATCTACAAATTGAAGTGTCATTTTACAGCAGCTATCCCCAGACCCAACAAGTGAGGAATACTCGAGGTTTTCAACTTTACAAAATTCCGCAGCTCCTCTGTTACACTTCAATGATGTCCAAGTTTCCACTTCTCTTAAATTAAAATAATTATTATACTCCTGATGGCACTGAAAAGTAGAGGTTCTAAAGGTAAATAACTGAGATTAAGACCAAAAAGAACCAACAAACCCCCCCCCCCCCCCCCCAAAAAAAAGAAAAAAGTGAATAAAAATCAGCAATAGAAATCATTTCGACTTCTTACGACTAACCTGTCTCAAATAGATGACCTCATCCCCTTGCCGGGGGACATATCGGGAGCCCTCCTCATGTGTTGTCAACAGTAACCAAGATCCTTTTTTAGTCGACTGATGTGACTTCCTTCTATCAATTGGATCCCACTCAAGGACATAATTACTGCGCCTCCTGTTTCAAGTAGACCTCAGTCCAACAGTCATCCCAGAACTTGATCCCCAATTTTCACAAGGGAGTTGATATCTGTTTGTGGAACTACAATGGGTACTTCTAAATGTATGCCCCAATTCATGACCTTGCGCCGTCATGAGACTATCTGTTGGGGTCCTCGGTCTAGATCCAAAACACCAAGTCCTCCACGCCAATGGTGGCCTTGTGATGACCGAACCTTGGTTCCTCTCTTGCTTGGCTCACGTGCAAAGGTGGTCAATATGACCACTTGGGGATGGTGGGGTTAAGTGTTTAGGCTAAGATGGGTGTATGGAATGATAGAAGATGAAGGGTTGTGTGGTTTAAGGGTAAGGGGCGCACGGCACAAGTGTGTGCTAGTGTAGGCGCCACTTGGAAGATGGTTTAGGGTTTGGAACTTATGTTTAGGGTTTGAAAGATGTAAGATGGGTGACTAGGATGGAAGATGAGTGATATGGAGTGGGCAAGCTAGGGTTGGCCGAATTTTTGATGGAGGGATTTTCTTGGAAGTCAAACTTCCTTGAATCTTGGAGATGACCTTCCTAATATCTTGGGATATGATGGAGATATGAATAGCTGATTATGGGAGTGATTTTAGGGATCAATTATGATTATTAAATGATAGGAATCCTAATTGGAAGATATAGGGGGCGACTAGGATAAAATGGATGAAGCAATCAACTATGGAAAGTTGACAAACACAAGTGGTGGGGGATTTTGAGGCTTGGATGGATTGGACGAGCAAAATATGATATGAACTCCTCAAGAACAATGATGAACACGCATGAACACAATGAAGAACATGCATGAACAATGAAGAACACTCAAGTACAAAATGAAGAACACTCGAGAACAACGAAGAACGCTCAAGAACAATAGCAAAATACTAATGAACTTGAATGAACCAAAAACATAAACAAGGATAAATCACTACTTGATTCACAGATTGCACAAGTAATGAATAAACCTCATATATTGATAAACACAACTTGGATTCACGAATTGCACCAAGTTGCAAGAACAAGATAGATGAATCACACTTATTCAAAGAATTGCAAAGTGTGATTCTCTCTTTGGGATTCACGAATTGCACCCAAAAAACCTAAGTGCAAAGACACCGGTTTATGATCTCTCAAACAATAGTCTTCCTTCTAGGAGTTTGCCAAAAGATCCTAAAGCAAATGAAGGAAGTCCTATTTATAAGAAAAACAAATTGGAAACTCCCAATAGGTCCCTAGAAAATAAATAAATAAAGCAAATTAAATAAATAAAATAAATAACAAGATAATGGCCATGGACCAAGGCTAGCCGTGGCATGCATGGCCCATGGTGGGCTAGTTGGTGCACGATGGTCAGGTTGGTCCATGGTCAGATGGTGCGGTCATGGCTTGCTGGGTGTTGAGCCATGGTGGTGTGCGGCATGGCTGGCTAATGGTGAGCCAGGGTGGTGCGGCATGGCTAGCTGATGGTGAGCCATGGTGGTGCACGGCATGGTGGTGCACGGCATGGTGGGCATGGCTTGCTAAAAGTGAGCCATGGTGGTGCACGGCATGATGGGCATGGCTTGCTGAAGGTAAGCCATGATGGTGCACGGCATGGCCTAGGCTGGTGGCCTGGGCGCTGAGTCTGCAAGGCATGGGCTGGAGCCATGCGCTGGATGGCATGCCTGGTGGGCATGCCACTGACCTGCTCCGCAAGGCATGGGCTGGAGCCATGCGCTGGATGGCACGCAGCGAGGCATGCCACTAACCTGCTCTGCAAGGCACGGGCTGGAGCCGTGCGCTGGATGGCATGCCTGTGGGGGCACACCACTGGCCTCGCTAGGTGGTGTGGGGGCACGCATGCATGCGCGCAGATGCACGCTCAAGGGCACGCGCAAGCCTGCACGCATGGTTTGCGCGCGGTCAGTAGTCTCCATGCTCGCTCGCTGCGTGTCATGGTTTGAGCCAAGACATGCAAACAAACTAGCCATGTGACTGTCCTGACCCTCAATGGGTCATGCCGAGGTGTGGTCCCGGGCAAATCTCCTGGGGGTTGTGACACTATCACTGATCACGTCTGACTCGTGTAGATGCCTTCAGTCCCATGGACCTTGTCCTATGACCCCAAGCAAAAGAGACTTCTTGAGAGTCTAGTCTTCCAGTTAGACCCTGGTTGCTTGCATTTGAAATGCTATCTTCCATCCCACCACCATCCACTTCTAAAATAGCCTTACTCCTGTTTGATTTCAACCTTCCGTAAACTCTTGTATTAGAACTCAACTCTTGTGAATCATGTGCAATGGAGAAGGAATTATTATCCATCTGGGTGTGCAATTCTTGGGCTTCATCGCCATGATCTGTACTAATCCTACTGCCTCCATCATCCTCAGGCACAGCTAGATCCTGTTCCTTGTCCAAAGGACTTTCATGCCAACCATTGTCACCATTTTCTACTGAAAATCTCATTTCCTGTTTATGAGATGCAGAATCCCTTAAAACCCCACTTGCCATTATCGTGAACTTTGTGGAGATAGGTGTAATTCTCTCGCTTTGTTCCGGATGCTGATCATTCCCATTCTTGTACTGCAAAGAAGGGGTGATATCCTGAGTAGCCCCGTGAATAGATTTTGTTGTATCACTGTTAATACCCTCAGGGGTAATACCAACAATATTTTTACCGTTTTTTAGTGGCAACCCGTCCATATTATTCCCATAAATGTGAATTTCTGAAAAGGGGGATATCATATCACAATCCATTTGAGATTTTACGTGTCCAACAGCATTATTGTCTTTTTCATCATGACCAACCAGACTTGCACGAGACCAGGCATGAGCATCTGATGACATGCCTTCCCCAAATCTCAGACGCTTGGTATGTACGTGCCTTGGCCCCTCCCCATTTAATTTGACCAGTATCATAGCTTTCAGACAGGTTTAACTGATCTTCAACCTCATCTAATTTTTCTATAATGCTGCAGTTCACATCACCAGAATGGTACCTTGGATCCCTAGAGCTTTTCTGATCCCCATTTTCTTTGATGGCCGCCTGAGAAGCCTTAGATGATGATCCCACCAAACCAGCCTCGTAGTTGCTTTTATGTAATGTGCTCCCCGGAAGCACAAGCTTACTTGAATCCTGAATTGGCAATTTGAGGACCAATCTCCTCCAGTTTCCACCCTCTTCATGGTACTCAGGTAGTTCATAACATTCAACAGCATCCTTGGACTGATCCAGAGATACTTCTTTACCATTTAAATGCTTACTTTGCTCATTTGGTAAAGATTGATCAGATTCATCACTCCCAATGATTGAATCTTGCAATGCAGATTTGCTTTCTGACAAATTTTCCCAGCCATCTTCATCTTCGCACTCTGTAGACATTCCTGTGATTTTTGAAAACAAAGTAAGAGCATTTCGCGCAGCAGCTCTTTGTGGTCTAAAAGACTTTAATGTGGAAGATTTCCTCTTTGAAGATTTCCGGCCATTTCTTGATTTACTAGTTTGGCTACCTCTGGCTGAATTGCCATCACACTCATCCAGATTCCTCCTTTTAACAATCCTCCCAGAAGAAGTCATAATCTCAACCTGAACAAGGGGAAAATCAATTCAAGCAATCCAAAAAAAAAAAAGAAGAAGAGAGAAACCTATTTCTGCCTTCCAAATAAGTCATTTGTGTCCACTCTCCCCAACTTTTTCCCCCAGTAAAAGAAAAACTTGCTTTTCATCAGAATCTTAAAAAACCAACTTGCGACAAAGATCTCTAAACGAAGAGATCTCTAAGCAATAAATAAGATGCACCATTTAGACCCTTTTGGAGTTTGTCTAAGAGATTTTGAGTTTTTTTAGATGCATTATTTATTGGATTTATGAAAGTGGATGGGTATAGTTAAAAAGTTGTTTAAATATAATTTTTTTTATGTTAGGTTTAGTTTTGGTTTTTGTAGAAGTTTTTTTGGTTTTTGCGTCTTTACTTTTCACTAAAATTTAGGAAAATTATTGGATGAAAAGTTGGAAATTTCAAATAGAAATTCTTTTTGAGATTGAATGATGTTTGGATCAAGTTGAAACAAAAAAGGTGGAAAATTTTTGAAAATTTTGATTACCCAGAGATAACCACAAACTTACTTCTGCCTCTTTCCTCCTCGATCTACGAAGGCTGTCCATTCGTGTGTCAGCCTCACTATCTTCTGCACTACTCTCTGGATCACCAGAGGAAATCGAACTAAAAGTTCCTGGCTCTCCTCCAGTAATATAATCTTCAGTAACATTGTACTCTGAATCAGTATCATCACTTTGCACTTCGTTTTCTGGTTCCCAATCCATTGCATCTACAAATTCTGGAAATGGTTCAGGAAAAAATTCCAAGTCTGCCAAAGGCAGCATTTGGTAGTCTGGATCTACGCTGAAATCAGGCCCCATGGCTAGTCTCATAGAAGGATGCCATTCTTTACCCAGAGCTCCTAACCGTCTTTGCTGGTATGCAGTCTGATAGGGTTCAGGGTATGGCACCATGTCTGGCATTCCAACCAGATAACAAGTACTTGAGATAAGGGGATTATTACAAAAACTACTTGCATAAAGAAAATTCATGTTAAGGTTAGTGCATCCAGTTAACCTGAGCCACAAAGGAGATCTTCCAGATTCCGTCGATATGGTGGAAGCTGAGTTTCCTGAATCAATGTTGTCATGGTTCAGCATTCAAGGGGGATGATGAGAACATAATATATCAAAATCTAACAGCAAGCCAGCAGTTAATTTATTGTCCTAAGCTCTTTCTTACATTTGACCATCACCCTTAGACACACATATACCTAGCAGCTACCTAGCAGATGCATGGTAAATGGATCAGCGGGAGGAAGAACAAAGTATTTTTCCAAGTGCATGTAAAACCAAAATTTTCATTACATTTTAAAGCAGTCCATTGTGGTGGGAGAGCTGCTTACAGTCTATATACATTAACCATTACCGGAGTCATTTCCTACAGCATTGTAGCACCGTCCTTAGCATGTAACTTTGTTTTGCTTGTGCTATAAAACTTTGCAAGTATTGTTGTAACAACACAAGGAAAGCACAAGCTACATCTGAACTTACACTCCAAAAGAACTAATCAAAATTACGATTAAAACTAGTGGAAATCATTATAAACCATAAGAACTTCTCTGTGAGATCCTATTCACCATCCTTCCTATACAAAATTTGACAATCTCCCCTACTCAAATCCTTGACATCCTCATCAAGCCATTCCTGAGGTTGCACAACTAAAGTCCCATGCAGCTTATGGCTGGAAGTGGACTGTAATACTACCTGTACTGACCAAGAAAACTCCAACCAGCATCTGGGCTAATTCTCCAAAAGAATTAGTCAAGATTACAATTAAAGGTCCCCAAAATCATTATAAGCCGCAATAATTTCTCCTTTTGAGCCAATGTGTGATTTCATTCCCCACTTTTGCTATACTTAATCCAAATGCAACAATAGTGCCAAAAATTTATGCAAACATGGAAAAACTAAGTAAAAAGTCACAAATGACAAAAGTTGCCAATAATCAACTAACCTGGTCAAGTGCATTGCCATGGGTATCATAAATAAGGGGGCGATAATCACCAAGGAAGAACTGTCAACCAAGTGCATACATGATAAGCACCACAAAGAGGCAAGGGCCTTTTCTTCATGAGTCATTATATTCTCAAGCCGATGTATAGAGCATACCATCCATATCACTTAAATGAAATTTTTTTTTTTTTTTTGATAGGTAAACACAATCTTATTAATAATAATAAGCATAGCCCAAGTACACAAGATGGTATACAAGAGATAAGACCTATCTAGGTGGCTATAGTAGTCACTAGAAAGTCATGTACATTTTGTCCATTGAAGTCTATAGCTAGAGACTACAAGAATAAAGTACTGAAAAATAAGATACGGATCTCCTCCATAGTCCGCTCCTTATCTTCGAAAGTTCGTTCATTACGCTCTTGCCAAATGCACCACACAATACAGATCGGTACCATCTTCCACATAGCTTTGATTTGTGGATCGCCTCCCGGCATCGCCCAGCTAGCTAATAATTCCACCACTGACTTCGGCATCACCCAATTTAGTCATACTCGGCTGAAAACTTCACACCACAATACTTGAGCTGTCTCACAATGTAGCAGGAGATGATTCACTGACTCACCATCTTTCTTACACATACAGCACCAATCAGTAATGATTATCCAACACCTTCTCAAGTTATCGGTAGTCAATATCTTACCCAGAGCTGCTGTCCACATGAAGAAGAGCGATTTGGGAGGCGCCTTATTCCTCCACAATCTTCTCCATGGAAACGGAGAGTTTGGTATAACTGTAAGAGCCTTATAATAAGAGCGAACCGAGAAAGTACCCTTACCCGTAGGTTTCCACCGTAGCTTATCTTCTTGCAAACCATTCGGCTCCATAGAATATAGGAGGTTAAAGAACTCCGCGAAAGTGTTTAGTTCCCAATCATGTGCTGCTCTACAGAAAGTGACATTCCAAACGACTTGATCCCCTGCGCGAACCACTAAGTCCGCCACCGAAGCTTCTTGATCACAAGCCACTTGGTATACCGATGGAAAATAATCCTTTAGTGCCTCCTCCCCACACCAAATGTCCGTCCAAAATCTTATACGTGTGCCCTCCCCCACCAAGAGTTTAGTATGATTGACAAACGTCCCCCACCCTCTTCTTATTTGCTTCCAGATCCCCACTCCATACGCTCCATTCCCCTCTCTAGTACACCATCCCCCCCATATACTGCCATGTTTTCTATCCACTACTAATTTCCATAAAACTTCCGGCTCCATATTATATCTCCATAACCATTTCCCTAGGAGTGCCCGATTGAAGGTTCGCAAGTTCTTTATCCCTAATCCACCTTAAGCAATTGGTCTGCACACCTTATCCCAACTGATTAGGTGAAACTTGAATTCATCCCCCAAACCACTCCAAAGGAAATCACGGTACAATTTTTTGATCCTTGCCGCCACAGAAGCTGGAATTGGGAATAAAGACAGAAAATAAGTGGGTAAGTTAGAGAGAGTACTCTTTATCAAGGTCACTCGGCCTCCTTTCGACAAGTACAATCTCTTCCAACCAACTAATCTTCTTTCTATTTTCTCGATAACTGTATCCCAGATAGCTATTGCTCGTGAAGCCGCCCCCAACGGTAAACCCAAATATGTCATAGGAAAGGTGGCTACCTTACACCCTAGTGTGCTAGCCAACTGACGAGCTCTACTAACATTCCCAACTGGAACTAGTTCTGATTTATCAAAATTCACTCTCAAACCCGATGCTGCTTCAAAACATAACAGTAGCGCTTTTAGTGTCCTCAGTTGTTCTTGCTCAGCCTCACAGAAAATTAGAGTGTCATCTGCAAAAAGTAAGTGAGAGATCGAGATAAAGCCCCTATTCAAATCACCCACTGAAAATCCAGCCAGCATACCATTGGTAACAAGCGCCGTTAACATTCTACTCAGGGCTTCCATGATGATAACAAAGAGGAGTGGGGACAATGGATCCCCTTGTCTTAAGCCTCTCGAGCTGTTAAAGAATCCTTCTGGACTGCCATTAATCAGAACTGAAAATTTTGCGGTTGAAATGCACCATTTGATCCACCTACACCATTTTTCCCCAAAGCCACACCTCTCCAGTAAGTAAATCATGAAGTCCCAATTTACATGGTCATATGCTTTTTCCATGTCTAACTTACAAATAATCCCTGCAATACCAGATTTTAATCTACTATCCAAGCACTCATTGGCTATTAATACCGAATCCAGTATTTAACGACCCCTAACAAAAGCATTTTGTGGCTTTGAGATTATCTTACCAATGGCCGCCCCCAACCTGTTTGCTAGCACCTTAGAGATAATTTTATAGACCCCGTTAATGAGGCTAACGGGCCTAAAGTCCTTCACTTCTGCAGCCTCGGACTTCTTTGGAATTAAAGCGATAAAAGTCGTATTTAAACTTTTCAAGAATTTCCCGGATGAGAATAGTTCTTGAAAAACCTTCAATAAATCCTCTTTTACCACCTCCCAACAAGTTTGGAAGAACCCCATCGAAAAGCCATCTGGTCCTGGTGCTTTGTCTTGCCCCATGCGTCTGATCACTTCATATATCTCCTCTTCCTCAAACGCTCTTTCCAACCATACTGCTGTCTGTGGTTCAATGGAATCAAATACCAGTCCATCCACTTTTGGCCTCCAACCCTCTCTTTCTGTAAATAGCTGTTCGAAAAAATTCAGCACATGTTCCCGTATCACCGGTGCCTCATTGCACTCTCTACCATTGATATTCAGCATCTCAATGGTGTTATTCCTCCTATGAGAGTTTGCCACTCTATGGAAGAATTTTGTACTTCGGTCCCCTTCTTTCAGCCACAATGCTCTTGATTTCTGTCGCCAAGATATCTCTTCAAGTGATAAAACTCTTTCCAGCTCTGAGGTCAATTCTGTCTTTCTTGATCTTTCCTCTGTGGTGAGAGATCTACCTTCATTGATCCTTTCAAGGACCTGTAACTCCTCCATCATGTTTTTCTTTTGCTTCCCTAAATCACCAAAAGATTGAGAATTCCATAGCTTTAAGTCTTCCTTTAAAGCCTTTAGTTTGCCTGCAAGAATATAAGGAGGAGTACCATTAAACTGGTAAGAGGACCACCACTGCCTTACCCTTTCCACAAAGCCCTCACTTTTAAGCCACATGTTTTCAAACTTGAAGTACCGCCTCCTACTTTGAATGCCTCCTCCATCCAGTAAAATTGGAAAGTGATCTGAGCATATACGCGGCAATCTCCTCTGACTAACCTCTGGATACTGACATTCCCACTCTGGCGATATTAAGAATCTGTCCAACCGTGACCACGTCTGGCTATTGGACCAAGTAAAAGGGCCACCAATGAGTGGTAGATCCACCAGGTTCAAATCAAAAATACAATTGGAAAACTTTGTCATTGCTGGCCGTAGACGACTGTCACCTGATCTCTCACTGGGGAACCTTATGATGTTAAAATCCCCTCCTATACACCACGGAAGGTCCCACCAGCTGTGAACCCCTGCAAGTTCCTCCCATAGATGGTGTCTGATGTTGTCATCATTCGGTCCATAGATTCCTGCAAAAGCCCATAAGAAGTTATCCTCCACCATCTTTAAAGAAACAGCCACCATGTATTCCCCTATAAACTCCTCTATCTTCATCACCACCCTTTTATCCCACATCACAAGGATACCCCCTGAAGCCCCATTCGATGCCAAATAGACCCAATCTACATAAGGACAATGCCACACACTTCTCACTATTTTTCTGGTCACCAGTTTCAATTTGGTTTCTTGTAGACACACAATATCAGCCCGCCATTCCCGTAATAAGTTTTTTATTCGTGAGCGCTTATTATACTCATTTAGCCCCCGAACATTCCAAGACACTATTTTTGGCTTCATAACGAAACAAACGTACCCTTCCCTTTGGTCCTATCTCGGCTTGAACTACCCTCATTCATTGACCAATCCAATCTCTTAAGCTCCCTTCGTTTCTTGGCTCCTTTATTCTTAGCATCCGAGTGACCCGCCTCAATGGCCGTAAGGAGGGCCAGAAATTGTTCTTCATAGCCCACACACTTCATACCCACTATATGCTGAATATCTTTCACCTTATTGAAAACCCAATCCGACATCTCACACTCATTTGGTAATAGATAGTCTAGAGGCATCGGATTCTTGTCCCCCTGCCCTACACCCTGATTATGACCTTCCCATTCCACCATCGTGTTCACTGCCTCCACACCATCTGATATTAGTTCATCTGTAATACCAATGATCTCCCTTATGTCATTCGGCTGATATATCTCTTGAGAATCAGGAACCATACTTATTTCATTAGTTTGGTTACCCACGAAAGAGACTAATCTATCATCTGAGTTCTGTCCACAACCCGTAGGTGGGAATGCTCTCGGGAGTTGAATATCATCATTTTCCTCCACTGTCTCCCGATCCCTTTCCGTTCCGTACTCAGAACATAATTCTAAATGATCATCCTCTGCACCATGAGCCTCCGACTGAGCAATAAACTTCACCGTGCTAATTATCGGTGAGTTCTGTGCAAAGAACTCCGGGAAAAGTGCCACCGGGGGCTGGAACTCCTCTTTTTCCTCCATCCGTGACGGCAGGATCTGCTCCACCCTCTTCGCTGGCGCTGTCTGTGGTACCGGCGCAAGTTTCGCCGTCGTTAGTTCGGCCTGCGCATGGGTAGAAGGATCGGGTCTCGCTTTCTCTGCTCCCAACGTAGAAAGATCGGGTCACGTAACCTCTGCTCCCGACATAGCTGGATCGGGTCTCGGGTTACGGACCCTCCAGCTTTTCGCTATTGGTGGCCCATGGCCTGAGGCCGGGTCTCTTAGTCTCTTGGTTGGGTCTTTTACCGCCAGCCCACTTATGCCAAGGTTAAAAGCCTTCTGGGCCAGATTCGCCCCCCCTTCCAGGCCCACAATCCTGACCCATTTCCTTTTCTATTAATAATTCTATCGTGATACGCAGATCTTCCATCTGCGACTTTGCTTCCCATAGCATTTTCAACGTCTCCCCGTCTGACACTCTACCTACCTCACTTTGTACAATGCACGTCTCTCTGACAGGGGCCTTACCCCTCGCCTTACCCAATTGTACTAGCTTGCCTTCGTTTTCATTCCGTTTTGCCCGTGGCTGTTCCACCATCAGAGCCTCCCTGTAAGACAAATTTTGTGGCTGTGCCTTGATCATCATCCTTTTCCGATTGCTATCTCTTTGCACTTTTCTCTTTCCATCGGAGAGGTCCCATAACGCTTCCCCCATCTTATTCCATCCATTTCCTTCTTCCTCAAGTACAAAAATGAAATTCCTCCTCCCTCCACCTCCATATTCTGCCACTGCCAAACAACGCCCTCTCGAGTTTGAGCACCGTTGAACTATGAAGCTGCTATTGCCTTCCCTTTTTGTGGTGTAGAACTCCTTTTGTTCTTCCAATGAGCAGACCTCCATTGCCTTAGCCAACCACAGCACTATTGAAGGGCCCAGGCTTATCTTTGCCACCATCTTCCATGTTTTTTCCGTGATAACCACCCTACCCCCTTCCTTTTCAAGAGTGAAGCATTTTGAGTCTATAACTAACTCCTTAACCCACTGCATAGTGTATCAGTATAACCCAGTATACGCCGCCGTGAGAACCGTCGTTAGCTACCCAAACTAAAGGACTAAAAGAAAGCTAACCATCACTAGGAAAAAGTGTATGGAGAGAAAAAGAATTGAACATGGCATACATCCAACAACAAAATGCAGGATCCAATAAATAAAAAATGAAAAATTTTGATTTGTAAGATTCAAATTTTAAAATTTATCTTCCAAATCAAATTATGTAATGTAAGCACTTTACCAGGTGTGCTCTACAATGCATATCCCAGATACTATATAACCCGGCCAACTCATCGCATAATAGTCTACTTGCATGATCTATGTTAGGACCATAAACACCTGCAACGACCCATTGGACACGTCCTCAATATTCTTAAACAAGCAAGCCATTGTGAACTCCCCCATGCCATCCTCCACCTTCTCCACCACTCGTTTGTCCCACATCACTAAAATTCCCCTCGAGGCTCCATTGGAGGGTAAATAGTGCCAACCCAGCTGATTACATGCCCATAAACTCGTAATGACGCTTAAAGGGATAAACTCCAATTTTGTTTCTTGTAAACATATAATATCGCCTTGCCACTTGTGGAGTTGATTTCTGATTGTGAGGCACTTCTTCTCATTCAGCCCCATTACATTCCATGAAATGATTTTTGGCTTCATGGTACAACCTCCATTGCCCTGCCCGTCGCTCTCCCATGGTTCAAACTCCTTCTCTTGCCCATCATTAATTGTCCAGTTAAGTTGTTTTAACTCCCTCACTTTTTCTTAGCTAAGTTGAGCTCACCGTCTGGGCTAGCATGTCTTTGTCCAGCCTCCAAAGATGCAAGTAAATAGATAAATTGGTCTTCAAAACCATTACACACAAGCCCAACACGAAGTTAATCTCTTTAACTTTGTGGAGGACCCATTCCAAAGCTTGGGTATCATTCAGGTGTAATGAGTTCAAAGGAGTAGGTGACTCCCAAAATTCTGTGTTACTACCCATGGAACTCAACTGGAGTAATAATGGACCGTCTTCCTTCACTAGCTCAGAATTTGACACCTGCCAGTGCTCCCTCTCAGCCCCATCAGAATCGTACAAAGCACCCATGGAAGTCTCAATCCCTGCACTAACCATCTCGCAGTCCCCGGCTTCGTTAGAAGCCTTCTTGGAGCTGAAGCTCACCTTTAATGGATGTTTCAACCCAATCTAAGGAGATACAAGTGAGGTTGCATCATTCGTGTCAATTTCGTCTACATTTTTAAGCTCCAAGACAGGTACAACTTCCTTGGTTATCACTGTCGTCATCACCACCACAACGTTAGCAAGGATGTCATCCACCGAATCGCCGTCTTCCGTTTTGTGTCGTCACTGGCCTTTCACAATCTTAAAACTATGGGCATTACACTCCATCCAGATATTAATATACCACATTTAAGCAGAAGGGGAACATTTAGGAGATGAATGTCTTCAGTGAATTCTTTATTTTTTATATTCCACTATATTGATAAGAGGAGGTGAAGACAAGATTTGTTGGGCCCATCCAAGAGAGGGGTGTTCGGGCCCATCCAAGAGGGGGGTGTTCAAGCTTCATTCTTTCTATAATGAAATATGTCATGTACGACATTTGGCAAAACAAAGGTTTTATTGAAAGCAGCGTGCTTTGCCTAAATAGCATTTAAGGAAGAGACGTATAGTCATTATCGATTGGTATCTCACATGCGAGAGAAGCAGGGAGTCCATTGATAATTTTCTACTTCATTGTGATATTGCAAGTGCATTATGGAGTAAGTTTTTTAGTTGGGTTGGATTGGATTGGCTTGGGTCAAGCCTAAAAGAATCACATATATTTTTTATTCTTGGAGATGACTGGGTGGCAACCTAAAAATTGCAGCAATGTGAAAGATGGTCCCTATTTCCCTCATTTGTTGTATTTGGAATGAAATAAATGATAGAACCTTTGAGAATTGTGAGCAGACGATGAAGGAGCTCAAGAATTTATTTATCCACACTCTTTTCCTTTGGACCACATCTATAGACTTTAACAGACTGAGCATACATGAATTTTTAGCATCCATGTATGCTTCTTGTGTAATTAGGTTGCCATCTTTGCACTCATAAAAAAGGACATAACTTATTTGTAAAAAAATAAAAGGGAGCCCATTTGCCAATGATAGTGGAAAGGATAAAGCTAAAACATTAAAAGAAATAAATTAGAAAAATCAATGAGCAAGTTACCCATGATAGCAGCAAGGACAAATCGATTATCTAGGCTCCAAACAATCATATTAACACCACGAGGGGTTGGAAGCATTATTTGACGAGGACCCCCTCGTGGAGGTTGAGGTGGCATTGGCGGAGGTGGAACTTTGAGATGGTAAGCTTTTGTCCATCGACCAGCTTTGCCCTGCAACAAAATAATAGAAATACAATTTTATATCTAACAAAAACATGGGGTAATCTTTTACCCAAAATGAAAAGGCCAAATTTAACTTCATAGTAGAGAAATCAATTATGGCACTGGTTACCTTAGAACAAAAGTTCCTTGGGGGCTACAAATGAGAGAAAGGCTACAAGATCTATAAAGTCAGAAGCCGTAATTGACTAGAGCTTACATGTGATCTACGCGATCTGGGAATCCAAATAATGGCACTGCCATCACGAGAACAGGTAACTATGTTGTCGTGAGTGAACCTGGAAACAATACAGATAAGGTAAATATCTTTTAGATATCCCTAACATGAAATGTTTAAAAAGGCAGCTGAAGGGAGAAAATAAGAAAGAAGTATAGGCCAGATAACATGCTACTTTTAACTCCCCACCCCCATCCCTAATGAGCAAATAAAACAGAGAAACAAAGAAACACACCAGAAGTTCCTAAAGTTTGGAATATCATCTTCCTTTGAGGTCTCAGACATAGATAACCTGGATGCTACAGCACATCCACTGCAAAGATATGGAGTAATATATTATCAATATGCAGAAGTTGGTCAATAATACTGGCAACATACCAGGCCAAACTAACCTAAATTGTACATAATTGACATCATTCTCATGGCCTGATAACACATCTATCTCATGATTTGGTTGGTCTGAATCATCCACATTGGGTTTACAAGCATTCCACACCTGCAAGCATATCATTCTTTAAATAGAAACTTTTATATCTTTAGCTGGACTTCACTCTGTGAACTAATACAGTGAAAAACTAAAAGTTGGGCTGAACATTGACTAAAGAAAGAGGAAAAGGGACAAATAATAAGCAAAAGAAGAAAGAATACAGGATAACTCAGAAAAGATAAATTTGACCTACCCTCGCAATTGTCAGAGCTACCAGTGACAAAGACAGTTCCATTAGCATTAAATGCACAACAAAAAATTTGATGTCTCTGTCGAACTATACTTGAGGATGGACCATTGTTTTTTCCTGCAGCCAATCAGAAGTCCAGATTTACCTAATTAGCTCAATGAATCAGTCAATCAATCAGAAGGGCGGTAATAAACCAACTAACCAGCTGCAGAATCTGAAGGACTTGGAACATATATCCTTGGACTCAACTGGGAATACCTAGCATCCCATATCCTACATGTTCCATCATCAGACGACCTGCAGATGAAAAGGATACGCAATCTTGTTGAATTACATAAAATAAATAAATAAATAAAAATTAAAACAGAAAAAATACAAAGCAAAAATTCTTTCCTCCATAACAAATGAGTGGTTAACAATAAAACTCTCGACAAATAACTAAATTTATAATTGAATCTCTTTAAAATCAAAGTTATAAAGCTTAGTTCCACCTATATAAATAAAAAAACAAATGTTGGACTTGGCACTCTTCTTTAACACTTCATGTCAATGATCAATTGTAATAGATTTTAATAGAACAAGTATTCATGATTTTCTAGTATTGGTTGTTAATCATGCTTAGGCGCCTCTCTTGTATGTGTCCTATGTGCATGAGCTATGCCTATTATCAAGAAAAGTATTTATTACTTATCAAAGAAAAATATCCAACCTAGGTGGGATTTGGGACATACAATCTCCCCACCACCCAAAATTTTTTTAAATCCCTGACACACTGTAGTTTACCATGTATACCTGGTATTACTAGGTGGACTCTGATATCATTTGTAATTACCAACTGTAACATACGAACCTAGAATAAGAACCTTAGATTAATTCAGTTAGAATTATTTATTTATGTTTTATTTATTTATTCATTTTATTATTTACTTATTTATCTTCAGATGCTTATAATTATTTATTTGTTAAAGAAGATAATAAACCAGATTAGTTAGAGTTTTAAAATGGTTTCCTTTATCTTGTTTTCCTTGTTTTATCGGATGGGTTTCAAATTCTTTTTCAAAAAGATTCTGAGATCAGAACAATACCCAAATCAGATCCTATCTAAACTCCTCCTAAAGACCACGTAAATAGGAAACCCTTTCTCCATAAAACCCCACAATATACTCAGACTCTTCACACACAAAAGATATGCAGAAAAACTCACATGCATAGGCTTCATTTTTTTTTTTTTTTCCAACCACTTTCGTCGACCACAAAGGACGCCGGACCACCTCCCCACGACAACAGAAATTGCCGACCAGCCCTACCCCTTCAAACCCACTCCTTTCCGGCAAGCCCACTGCCATTCACCATCCTCCCCTCTCCCCTTATTCTGTCGGCTTGACAGATTCTCCCTCCAGCTCTCTCACTCCTCTTGGGTCGCACCACCTTTCCGAGAAGACTAGTGGCGTCGCTGGTCACTCCCAGCCACCCAGAGCCGTCGTTGCCTCATCTTCCTCTCGGTAAGCATCTCACAGCCATTTGTTTCTGTCTTTATTTTGGGTTTCAGACTTCCAGTGTTGCGTCTGGGAGCCACTTCCATAAGTGTAGTGCTTCATTTTAATTGTTTTGTTCCAGACTTCCCAAAAAGCCCCTTCATTGCCTCCATAATTACTTGTAAGCCCTTTGACCCTTAGTTTATAACCTCCTGAACGTAACTAGATTCTTTTATTACTATGGCCTTTGGGCTTTAAGGCTTTTAACCAAGAGTTTCCTTTATAAGGGTCTCGGGCCTAGTTTTTTTTATAATAAACTTATTAGACTTAGTTTTTAATTGGGCTTGTTTAATTTGGGTAGGCTTGTTTTACTGTTCTATTTCCAGAAAATATTTATTATGTAAATCTGGTTGTTTTTTTATAAATTAGCATACTGTTTTGCTTAAATAAAAATATTAATCAGACTTGTTTTTATGGAAAACATTTAAGGGCTTTTAAGCATACCTTTAAAGTAGTCTATTATATTGTTTAAGCTTATTATCATAGTTCATATTCCAATTAACCTTTAACTAGTTTTTATAAAATTATTAAGTTATTTGTTTATTAAGCATCATGATATGAGTTTTGGAATAATATTAGCTTATATAATCTTTTATTTGAATAATTATTAAATTATCTCTATGTTCATATTTTAAGTACTTAGATTGATATGACACATTTTTAGAAAGTTTAGTAACGTCTAGTGCCTCGTATAGGTCACGAGCTACAAAGTAAGTTTTTGGAAGCAGCGCTAAGAGGTAAATAGTATGATCATATAAATGTATGCGTAATGTAAATTTTCTAATTGGCTATGATAATATGATATGGTTTTGATGGTTATATACGTCGCGCTAAGAGCCAAGTCAAGGTTAGATCGCTTTCACGAACTTCTATGAATTACAATGATTTACATGAAAGTAAGCCTATATATATGTTATGCTATTATGGATTGTTGATTGATGGATTGAATGTTACTAAAATCACATGGAAGCCATGATATGATCATATAAAAATTTAAGATGGGTATTCTATGAATTAAAATAGCCAATCATGCATGCTTCATTCATGTAGTACTTAGACCATGTATGCCATGTATTGTTCATGCAATAACTTAAGTCAAGCATTGCATGTAATAAATAGCCAAATCATGTATGCCATGTTCATGTAGTTCTGAGATCATGCATGCCATGAAAGGTCATAAAATGATTAAATCATGTTAGGCCATGTCATGCTATGCTATACCATGTACAAGAATATATCATGTTATGCCATGCCATGTACAAGAATATGCCATGCTAGAAAAGTCTATGAAGTCTAAGAAAATTATCATGCATTAAGAAAGATAAACATTTTAAGGTAACACGGACCCAAGTGTGTTTACCACAGTTATGCTAAGATGCTACCACGGACTCAAGCGTGGTTACCACAAGATAAGTGAAACATGGACTCAAGCGTGTTTCACTCCATGTCATGCAAGTTAAGTGAACACGGACCCAAGCATGTTTCACTCCATGTCAAGCAAGATAAGTGAAACACGGACCCAAGCGTGTTTCACTCCATGTCAAGCAAGATAAGTGAAACACAGACCCAAGCGTGTTTCACTCCATGTCAAGCAAGATAAGTGAAACACGGACTCAAGCGTGTTTCACTCCACGTTATGCAAGTTAAGTGAAATACGAACTCAAGCGTGTTTTACTCCATGTTATGCAAGTTAAGTGAAACACGGATTCAAAAGTGTTTCACTACATGACAAGCTATGTGGTGCCATGAACTCAAGCATAGTTCACCATTAAATAAGTATAATTCAAGATAAACAAGTTACTCATGCATTCGCGTTTCATGTTTGCCATGATTATGAATGTTTCCGCTCATGTCAATCCATGAATGTTATATGAAAATTATGATAAGGCTTTAAAAATCAAATTTATGCTAAACTAGATAGTATTTTACGGTATGATGTATTATTTACTGAGTATTCGACTCATTTTTGTTGTTTGTCTCTTTGTCTTATTCTATGTTGATTGCCACAGATGGTGATTATGATGATGCAGAGCTAGATGGCCAGGAGTAGTTTTAGTATAAAGACTTAGAGATGAATAAGTGTCATTTACACAAGGATTAAGTTTTCTTTTATGTCATTTCAATAACTAGTCTTTAAGACTAGCTCATGTTTTGTTTTTTTTTTTTTTTTTTTTTCAGTTTCAAGTTTCAAGACTATTTATATCCTTTCAATTAAGTTTTTTTTCAATAAATGAGGTATTTCAGAGTAATGAGTCTCTTTACCGGGCATTTTGTTACGTTTGTTAGTAACATCTCTATCCTAAGGGAACGGAGTGTTACACCAACGTTTGTTATAGCGTGCTTAAGGGCAAAGAGCCAATGTTGAAGTAATTTGCTTACCAAAAGCTAAGTGCATTTACAAAAGTGCCTTTTTTGCCTTTCTTTTTTTTTTTTAAACTTAAAGCACAAAAAGAACTTTTAAAAAAAATTATATAAAAATCACTTCAAGACCGAAAAAATGATGAAAACAAATATTATTAAGTATTTAGTTAATATTAAAGATCATTTATGTACCATGGCGCCACATGTTGTCATATGTGATGTATATGCTTTGAAACTGACATAATTGTCCAAGTTGGCTTTCTAGATGGAATAGTATTTGATTACTTATGTTAGCAACTTAGCATAGAAGTCAATACCAACATTTTGAGACCTTTTTCCGTCATGGCCTTTTCCGAATATTTTAATTCACCATGTACTTCGATTTGATAATGCCCATCAAATATCATAAATGCGTATATTTTACTAAGTCCAAGAGAATTATAGAATAATCTATGTTGACATGTTATGTAATTAGATGATTACTTGATAGTCACATTGTATACTACACTAATAAATTGAGCTAATCAGCTAAACATATATCACCATCTTGCTTTTCAAACCACCTCTATGGGTGGTGGCTTAATGGTTCATGGGTTACTCCCAAGTGGTTTGGCATGTAATAGAACCTAGGTTCAAATCTGTTATTTAGAACTATAAGTAGTAGCTGTCAAAAGATTCATTGGATTCCCTAGTGGGGTTAGGCCTTAGGGTTTAAGCCATGACTCAAACCTAAGTTAAAGGAGCACCTGCGGCTTCCTGCCATGTAGGCCCCTTCTATCTGGTTTCCAATGGGTAGGATGCTACTATGGTTACACCCAAGTAGGGAAGCCACCTCCGATTGGCCTTCTTACCCTTTTTATTCAGCAAACAAAAAAAATAATAATAAAAAACTTGTTCTTCAAACCTTTTATTATTGTATTTTGGGGATGCTTTTGTAAATGCACCAAACTTTTAAAAATGTGTGCTTTACTTCACTCACATACACGATTGCACTTTGCACCTAAAGTGTAGACAACATCTGTGTTAGTACACCTAATACTTTCACCAACACAGGAAATGACCAATGAAGCGCTAGCCACATATGCACTTATACTCAAAGGATTAGAGAAAGTTACAATTGAGGCTCCTTGAAATTGATGTGGGATTTTTCTCATATAATTAAATTATAATTGACCCATCCAATGTGGGGCCCGGGGCATTACATCTATCCTTCAGCACTTTACCATTGCACCAAACAATAGCCCCTTTTTAAAAAATAAAAAATAACTGGAAAATGGTGGGAGTGATCCAGGAAAATTATACAAAGATAGCTAATAGGATTTAGCTGATTCTGTATTGTGCAAGGGATTGAAAACCACTTTTAGGGATTCTATATTAACTCCAAAAAAAAAGGAAATCAGCTTATAGCACCCAATAACAACAGATATAACATGTCACATTGTAAATGCTATGCTTTAGCGTGTGATAGAGAAGAGTCCAAGAAGCCATCCAAAACCAAGCTAACAGATTAGATCTAAGTCATTTTTACTCCTTCGGTGTGAATCCCCTACTGCGTCTGAATTTTCAATGTAGTCAATAATCAAATTTGTAAAACAAAAATGAAGATCTACAGCAATATATAATCAAGATTTTAAAACAAAGAGAACTGTTGTGAACAAAGTCATACATAAGACCACAAAAAACTAAGAGATTGTTTGGATAGTGAGATGAGACGAGATTGTGTTAGATGAAAGTTGAATAAAATATTGTTAGAACATTATTTTTTAATATTATTATTGTTTTGGGATTTGAAAAAGTTGAATTAAGATTTAAAAAAGTTGAATTGTTTATTATACTTTGTGTGGAAATTTCGAAAAGTTGTAATGATGAGAAGAGATGAGATCAAATAAGATAAGTTGAGTGTTTCTCAATCCAAATGGCCTCTAACAGCAGCATCCACACAAATTAAATCTGCCTTACGATAGAAGGTGATAAACTGTGCTAGGCTTGGGGCTAAATGCAATAGCAGTAACAGCTCCAGAATGTCCCTTCAGAACTGAGATGGGAAACCCATCTGGCAAATGCCACTGTTAAGAAAAAACAGGCAAATAGCGAAATAATCATTAAGCATCCAAAAGGCGGGGGGAGGAGGGGATGGGGGGAAGGGAAAAGAACAAGTTTATCTACAAACAAGAAAAGCTTACAACTCAAATGGTACAATCATTTGAAGAGGATGCCACCAAAGCATTGTTGGAACTCATGGCCAAGTCAGTGATGTCACCCTTAGGAGCACAAAAAAATACGTTACATATAGTGAGGCATTACAAAATCATATTTAAAACTTAGGTGTGTACTTTATGTAACAAATAACCCCTTTGTTCTTTCTATTTTGGTTCTGCATGTAAAAAAATCAATCGATGCAAAAGTGTTTGTCTTATTGACCATCCATACTCACTTCATGCCCACGGCAACTGGCCAAACAATATGCTGTTTCCATTGACCAGATTTTTACAAGGCAATCATCTGAGCCAGTAACAACATATCTCCCAGAGCGATCAAAAATTGCTGCAGGAATCATGTAAAGGTAAACATCACCAAAAGAAATACATGCATGTGTTCTCTTATAAAACAGGTATTAAAAAGACTTTGCCCTATACATAGATGGTGATCATTCAACAGAAATTAGAAATAAGCAACTAGGCCAATAAAAAGTAAGTTTACTTGATTAAGATGTTATCCTTTCTTTAAAAGTAGATGGAGCACTTGGGGTAGCTGGATATCTAATGAAGTGTGTGGTTCATTTAGTGTGGGTGTCTGGAAATTTATTAGGAAGAGCTGGGAGGATTTCTTTTGCAATTTCAGATTAATGGTGAGTTGAGGCACTAGGGTCAGATTTTGGTGTGATGTCTGGGGGGTGAGATTGCTCTCAAGGAGGCTTTTCCTTCTCTTTTCAGAATAGCATTGTATAACAAAGCTTCAGTTGCTGATCATATAGACATTTCAAATGGCCTACTGCAGTGGAATGTGCTATTTATCAGAGCAGTTCAAGATTGGGAACTGGGAGATATTTCTGACTTATACCTCACCCTGTACCATTGACTTTGGAGCATGGTGTAGAGGACAAACTGTTGTGTATTCATCCCGGAAAAAGGAACTTCTCAGCCAGGTCCTTTTATAATGCTTTGACCTCTCAATCTTCTACTGTTTTCCCTTGGAAGCGTATTTGGAAAAGCAAAGTGCCTTTAAAAGTTGCTTTTTTTGGTTGGTTGGCCTCTCATGGAAAAATTCTGACCATAGACAAGCTGAGGAAGCATGGTATTTTTATAATGGATTGGTGCTTTATGTGCAAAAGGAATGGAGAATCAACAGACCATCTTCTTCTACATTGTGACTGTGACATGGCGAAGGCTCTTTGGGATGATATATTTGTAAGGCTGGATATGGAATGGACGTTGCTTTGAAAATAGAGAACGTTCTTTTCTTCTTCTTTTTTGGTGTTTTTTTTGGGGGGGGGGGGGGGGGGGGGGGTGGGCAATCTTAATCTTTGTGATTTATTTTATCAATCTTTGTGACTTTGGGCTAAGGCTGTCGTATTTGTATTAGAGGGGGCTAATCTTAATAACTTGTATGCTTCTTTCTTTGCTAGTACGCTGTAATTAGGTATATTTCTCTTCTATACTACTTGTCTACTTGGGCTTTGCCTAATTATGAGGATTAATAAATCTCTCTTACTTACAAAAAAAAAAAAAAAAGAAGCTCTGTTTTCTTTTTTTGCAAATAGTTATTCTTCCTCTTGAAGTGTGAGGAGAATGGAGCTTATGTTTCCACAATTCATCTTGGCAAGACCCAAGCCATAACCAACCCGACTGAAGAAGTCACACCAGCATAAATATCTCCACAATCTAGAAGAAGGGGGAAATGATCAAAGCAAATTCAGGGTAACCTTTTCAACTCATATCTGAATAATTTTATTGATAATGCGCCCCCCATTATTCCAAAATGGGAAAACAGGGAAAATGCCCCTCATTTTGGGAAAATAAGGAATCTATCAATTCTAGACCAAGATGGATATCTCAATTGTTAGACCATGTAAAAGATCCACTAACCCACTAACAAAGGGAATGTCAAAAAGTCCTTGCTCAAAAATAAAATAAGAGAAAGTCTCCATCGTGGAACATAGATGAGCATCACTTGATCTTTCGCAATATTCTTTTGCGATCACAGTTGGGATCGTAGAATCCAGCAAATGCCCAATGAAAACGATATTCAACATTCCTAAAAGAACAAGCCACTGTATCTTCCTCCACACATGCACTTTCTCCACCACCCTTTGATCCAACATGAGCATGACTCCACCAGAGGCCCCTCTAGAGGACAAGTAACACCAATCAACTTGTTGACATCCCCATAAACTTCAAACACATCTTTACTTTGACTATGATTACCACCTCTGGAATCATAATTATGATTATGTTTCCCTCTTGATACAATGATCAGTTTCTCTCTCTCTCTCTTTTTTTTTTTTTTTTAGGTAATCAGTCTATAATATACAAGGATCATCTTCCAAATCGATCTAAATTTCAAATTTAAGTCTGAAATAAGAGGACGTACCACAATATACAGAATTCCGGTGTCCCCTTAGCCTCTTGATATTTTGCATCTTTTGTACCATTGTAGATGGTTTTGCTATGGCATAACTTGCCACACGAATAGATGGTGCACGACAATGTCTGGTGAAACCACCCCTTATTTCCCTCAAACTTAGCCCACGAACCTGATCTGCTTTCATATGAGGCCAACACATGTAACCAGCAGGGCACTTGATGTCATTATTTCTGTCATTCCTATCATCTGAAACGGATAAGTTCAGAATAAAATATAATGGACAAACTACCATTAACAAAAAAAGGGGTGCAGATGTGGCGGCAGAATTTCTTCCAAAAACAAAAGACAACATAACAGCCGAAATTTTGGGTCACATATTAATAACTCATAGAAATCTAAAATAATATAGTGACTTCTAAATTTCTAATTGAAACCATAAAATACTTGCATATTTCATTGGTCAATAAAAAAATAAATCCCAACTTCAACTGTTATAAATATGATACACCACTTTATAAAGTGCATTAAGCTTAAATGAAAGTCACCTACAGCTTAGAAGTGAAAATGAACCCATCCCAAGAAGAGTAGGTACATCAGTTGCATTTGGAGTATTTCTACCAATGATGTCACATGATGTAGGAGCTGCAGTTAATAACAACTGCTTCAAAAGCTTTACCAAGTGATCCTTTCCAATGTGAGGATACCTAAACAAGTATAAATTACAACATGAAATTAATCAGAACATTTATAGGAAAGATGTAACAAAAAAGTGATCTGGTTGATCTTTATCCCCTAATTATAACATAAGCAGGATCATTAATGTTGTAATAGGATATACATGGAAACCTGAATATCATAATATTGAACATACATTATGCATAACAATGAATATATTAATAGCTACTCCATAACTTAGCTAATACTGATAAGACTTGGCAAAAGTATACTGATTGTACAGGAGAATAATAAGCACAATGCATACCTCTCCATTAACATGGTGTAATTTAATGGAAATGACAAGCTATCATCATTCTCATCCCCACTATGTGTCCCATTCCTTGAATACCAAGCATGATATCTTCTAGGTAAGAGTTGATGTTCAAGAAGCTCATTCCAAAACTGTCCATAAGTTATATGACATGGCCCAGCTGAAAGAAAATGCATAATAAGAAAATAAACTTCTCTGAGATCAATATCCACATCATGCTCCATTGTATGACTTGTCTCCAGATCCGCTGGTTGAGTATTCTCATGTGCTTTTCTGGAAAATCTCAATGGTTTCAGGTCCTTCTGAGAATCACCAGAAGGAACTTCCTAAGAGCCATATTCCCTGTAAAACCAGTAAGGAATTAATTAAGAATCCACTTTTCAACCATGGAATGCAGTCACAAGTCACAATATATAGAGTAATAAACTGAAAGATTTAATATCTGCCTTCCTCCCTCCTCTCTCTCCCCACTCCCCTTGAGACATATTTTTCAGAACATCTTATGTCCAGGAATTTGTGATTATTTTAGATTTGGTCAAATTTTTTTGGTTATTCTTTGAATGAGTATTTTCATTTTTAAGCATTTCTTGGGATTACTAAAAATTTTGATACTACATTGGTGATTAAATGCTCACCTCTTTTGAAGAGTACGTGAAGGTTTTATAAACAAAGTTTAGAAGAAAAGACAGAATCTTGTGCCAATAGACAAATGTCCAAAGGATATAAAATTCATAAACATCAAGTTTTGCTAAATTCAATTGAATTAATGCAAATATCACTATCTAAAAAGTAACATATTTTACATATAAATTCTTTTATGTGAAAATGCTTTAGCATTGCCTACATTAAAAAAATCAAGCATAAACAAGCACAATGAATTATCATTAAAGATAACTCTAATATGACACCCCCCCCCCCCCCCCCCCCCCCCACCCCCCCAACCCAAAAAAAATAAAGACTAAAATAACCACTACAAAAGATCATTGGTAAGATTAAAAAATCTTTAGATATATTAACAAAATCCCTCAAAAACATTTACTATAGTCTCCTGTTGTAAAACCTTAGTCCCACATTGGGAATCCAAATACCCCACATAGAGTGGGTGTCATGAAGGTAGTAGTGAGTGCAAAGTTCAAGATTGACTACTTACTATATAAAATTGGGCGTTACATGTGTGCTATGTGCCAAAATTTAGGGAAGTTTTAAATTGACCAATATTTCTATGGTTCTATCATGTGTGACTAGTGTTTTCCTGGGCTCATTACATATGCATTTGTAATTATCCACAAGAAAACCCAAGCCACATCCAGACTTGTAACCAATAGTACAATTAAAACTCCTTGTAATCATTAAAAAGGGCAGGAATATATCCTTCCTAGGCAATGTAGAACCCCATTTACCACCCTTCTATACTCAATATGGGTTACCAAAATCTCCCCACTTAAATGACCATTTCATTATTGATATGGCTCAAGTCTCACACTACTGATTATGATTAGTTCTTATAACAATTGCAACAACCCAAGAAAAGTCCAAGTCACATATAGAGTTATACTCCAAAAGATTGGTCATGTTACAGTTTGAGACCCTTTGAATTATTATAAAGGTAAATAACTTCTCTCCCTCTTAGTCAACGTGAAATCCCATTCACCACCTTTTATATTCAATGCGAGGTATTTCACAATGCACCATCAAACTATGACTCATAACAACTCACAACTAACCCTAGAATTGAACTTCCAGTAGCGAGTTGCCCCCAAGGCTAAAATTGGGATTAAATGGAAGGTAAAAAAAACCATAGATAAAAAAAATAAAAAATATAAAGAAATAAATAAATAAATTACTGGCACACCATGAGAGCTGGCCATGAGCTTCCATGGTGGCCCTTGGAGCCATGGTTACCAATTATTTTAAAGTTTTTTTGGTGAAGGGCAATTATGTTGTCTTTATTATAAATATGGGATGATAAAATAATTTAACTTCCCATTCAATGTCTTGATTTGACTTTGGAGACAACTGAGCAAAACAAAAATGACTTAAACCTTGTTTGGTTACACAGATGAGATGAGATGCCGGAATCTGTAAATAGTAGTGAAATAATTTGTGAATAGTAGTGAAATGGTTTATGTTAAGATTTTTATGGAGTTTTGGGGGAAAGGAAAGAGAAAAGTTGAGTAAAAAAATTATAAAGTTAAAAGAGGGTTAGAATATAAATTTTTTAATATTATTTTTGTTTTGGAATTTGAAAAAGTTGAATTGTTTTTTGGGTTTTGTTTGGAAGTTTGGAAAAGTTGTAATGATTAGGTAATGAGTAGATAAAAAAGTTGAAAAGAAGACATTGAAAAATGTTTGTGTTTGAATGGTATTTGGATGTTAAGATAAGATGAGATGAGATAGGATGAGATGGTTTGAAAGGTTGTAAAACCAAAACAGGCCTTTGGGTCAGGTTAGAGTGTTTTTTGTAATTCAACCTTCTAAATTTTACAAGTTGCTATGGAAGCATAAAGGGAGTAATAAGGTTTCAATTAGCTCCTTCTACAAGTTGCTGAATGCCCAGCAGCAAGTTTTTTTTCAGTGGAAGATCATTTGGAGGGTCCATGTTCCTTCTAAAGTGGCTTTTTTTATTTGGACTGTTTCACTTGGGAAGATTTTGACGGTTGATAATCGAAGGAAACGTGGTATGATTGTTTTGGAGTGGTGTTGTATGTGTAAGAAGAATAGGGAATCAGTCGACCATTTACTTTTACATTGGGAAGTGGCTAGGGAGTTATGAATTGGCATTTTCAGTAGAGCTGGGTTGTGTTGGCTTATGCCTAAGAGTGTGATGGATTTATTAGCATGTTGGAATGGGCATCATAATAGCTCTCAACTGGCTGAGGCGTGGAGAATGATACCTTTGTGCTTAATGTGGTGCGTTTGGACAGAAAGAAATGATAGGTGCTTCAACAATAAGGAACGAGCAGTGGGGGAAATCTGGAATTTCTTTGTTTTTCTCTTATTCAGTAGTTTTTCTTAAGGGAGGGAATGTTAATGAGTTTTTGTCTTTTTTTCAGCTTTCTAGAATGTAATTAGGTGTCTCATTTTGTATATTTCCTGTGTACGTGGGCTTTGCCTAGTTTCATTCTCTTCAATAAAGTTTCTGACTTATAAAAAATAATAATAATAATTTACACAAACTTTCGTTATATATACCCAATTTGAGCTACATGAGGACTTTCTCTCCATACACTTTCTCTCATCTCTTCTGCTACTTGTATCCGATGACTATTTCCAGTGATCTTCAACACTTTTAGCATTTTTCCAAACATTATTAGGAGGTGTAACTCTTTAAGGATGGAATGTTCAAAGGTAGTCCTCATTGAGACAAAGTTATTTGCAATTTCCTTTGAAGGTAGTCATTCAATACACATCATAGAGCGAGGAAGGAAGGTGACTAAAGAGCTAGTACTCAACAGTGACCTGGGTTATGCAGACTCTAGAAAAATGCCCTTGATCGGAAGGAAACATGGAATTTATCAAAACATACAGCCTAGGCGTATTGCTTTTATTGCACAAAGGTCCGCTACTGTATATGGTAGATATCTTACCATAGTTGAGTACAGAGGCAGTGGAAGGAACAGTCTCACCATCATCCTTGAAGAAGTGGAAGGTCAAAGTTGAAGGAAGATGGCTATGGAGCTTCATGAGATGTGTGGCCATGTGGATAACACCATAGGGAAGAAATATTGGGGGGCTGAAACTCTCAAACAGCAACTGTGCAAAAAAGTCACGCGCGATGGAGTTACCTCTAAGACATACGCAGAGGCAGTATCATGCTTTGCTCCAGCCATTAAAGGCAATGCTGGGAGAACAGAAGAGATACCAAGAAGAGTAGGGTTTCCAAACCAAGGAATGGAGGGCAGTACTGGTATTTTGAAGGAGAAAGAAGTTACCATTAGGGAGAAGTGCAGAGAGATGAGGTACAATGCACCGCAAGCCAGAAGAGTTTAAGCAAGAAGGCCAGGAGGACAGAGGAGATATCGAGAAGAGAAGGGTTTCCGAACCAGGAAATGGAGGGCAATATTGATATTTAGAAGAAGAAAGAAGTTACCATTAGGGAGAAGTGCAGAGAGAAAAGGTTTGATGCACCACAAACCATAAGAGTTTACACAAGGGATGGTGGCTCTCTGTTCAAGGGGTGTGGGGCATAGAAGACTTATATACAAAGCATCAAAGATGAACTGATAGACTTAAGGGAGAGGGAGGGTCTCTAGTTTAATACATAGGATAAACCAAGATATGGGCCAGGGTTTGGGTCAGGAAAGACAAGTGGCTCATTATGAGTCTACTAGGACCATGGGCTAAAATGTGGGATTAAGAGAAACAAGAAAAACATGGGCCGAGAAAGGGAAGATGAAAGCGCATCACCCAACAGGCCATCCAAACCGGTGATGGTGGGTCAAACACTTAGGTCACTCTATCCTTGAAATCGGGTCCTCCTCAGAAGCTGCAAAAAAACCATCGGAGCAAACGTTACACTGGACAGGTACAACACAAATGCAACTGACTGAGGAAGGCAAGTCGATGGTAGGTATCCAGGCCAATGAAGTGGCAGCGACAGCATCGGAAACAAGAACAATAGACACTGGGCAGGTTTTCTACACAGAAATCATCGCTCAGGCAGTCAAAATCAACGAGAACATGTTGGCTTCAGCCTAAAGAGTGTCATCCCAAGAAGTAGAAGGTATGCTAAGCATAAGCAAGGTTCAAACAAAGGATAGGATTTGTGAAGAGTATATTACGGGGGGGAAAAGAAAATCCCAAACATTGTGATGTTAGTGTTTGACTTGGTTGGGGCTGAGGGAGAGTATTGGCGGGTGTTGTGTCCTATCTTAGACAAGTTGGGTGCGGTGCAAAAAAGTCCCTTGGTCAATGAAGAGGTATACTGGGAACTCCAAAGCTTTTTCTACACCCAAGCAACAACCGCAACATCCAGGTCTCAAATTGTGTCTTACACAACGCAAAGGAGATTTAACATTGTGTGGGGACCTTGTGTGACGGCTTTGAGGACCAATTCTTAGCTCTCCTTGCAACTATAGAGGCTGGACCAACTCATTCTAGGTCACTAAACTAGCATGCATAGGCGTTGCTCTTGTATATGCCTATATACTTGGGCTCTTGCCTATCCTATGATCAATAAAATCTTATTTACTAGTCAAAAAAAATTTACACTATATTAACAAGCTAAAAAAAATCCAAAATCCTTAAGACTTAGTGCATGTTTGGGATTGCAATGGAAAATATAGCTTACAACTTTAGGGCTTATAACTTAAGTAACAAATTATACTATTAAAAGTTTATTTATTGTTTGGTAACCATATGTTTAAAACATTTTCAAATATGTTACATTTGTTTGGAAACAAATTAACAAAGTACTTTATGAGATAGAAATGATGATAATTTGATTGTTTAAAAATTATGACCATATCCTTAAAAATTTGAAGTTGTAATTATCTAAAAATAATATGGATATTTTCATCCATTAACAGTCTTTTTAAAATTTAAACTACATTCCGGATTATCCGGAAAAGTGCATTTGAAGAAAAGCACCAAAACAATATTTTTCCTCAAACGTACTTTTTAACTTATTTAAAATCAAAAAGTACTTTTAATATGTAACTCCCAAACAACGTGTTTTTTTCGTTAAAGAGCTTTTAAAACTATTTAAGCACTTATTAAGATTCCAAACGCAATCCCAAACAAACCCTTACCATCAATAAGAAAGTATATCTTGAGCTTATTGTTCAAAGTCCTAAATATCAGCAGCATCCAAAACCAATTAGAAAATAGTATGGGGCTATAAATGTCTCAATAAGCACAAGCAGCAATCAAAAATTTGCAGACCAGTTTATCTCTCCTAATTCAAATGAACTACAACTCATTTTATATTTCACTCGTGAAAGACTTTTGCTTACCAACTCAATGAATTTATACATTTTTTTTTTTAATATCTGTGAGTGTCTGGGTCAGCTTACGCGCACCTCAATTAATCCCCCTGAAGTTAACAACCAGGTAAACCTCCGGTAACCTTGAAGGGACTCGAATTTGTGACTATTGGGGAGCAAATCTAAGGCCTAACCAACTAAACTACCCCTCAGGGTTATGAATTTATACAATTTATTGCTACAAGATCTCTTAAAATTTTATGTGATACAATCTTCGGCGTGCACTACATTGCGTACATTCATAGAAGTAAAAAGTTCAAGCAAATCATTGCTATCTATACAATTTACAAATTAAAAGAAGAAAAGAGAATCAGGAAGAATGACCTTTCGAATGTGGCACACAACTTAACCAATTGGGCAATCCCAGAAAACCCAAAACTTTCGGTTACTCTTTTGCAACTCTGACCTCCAAGAACTCATAATGCATTATCTGTGGCATCGGAACAAAAACCCTAAAGTCAGTTTTATGTCTGCATCTTGGCCTAACTAAAGTCAGTTTTATGTATGCACCTTGGCCTAATACAAGATTATTGGACAAATAAATTCAACATAAATCAAATACATGCACAGGCGTTATTGAAATATCCCAAAACTTATAAAAACGTTAATTGATTTAACAAACGCTACTCCTTAAACAGGTTACCAGCAATGGAGATGGTTTCGGGGGAACGGACGAAACGAAGAGCTTGGTTTCTGGGGGGAGGCTTATATTCTGGTTTCTTTTGCCCGGGGGCGGGGGTGGGGAGGATAATGGTGAAGAATTGGGGAGGGGGGTCGAGAGGTGTTGCAGAGTTGCGAGAATGGTGAATGCAGGATCGAAGAAGAGAGCAAAGAGTGAGAAGCACGCGCGTAGACAAGGAATTTGTGTTTTTTTTTTTTCTTTTAGATTCTGGGAGGGAGCTCTGTGTGTCAGGCTTTGTTCTACGGACTTTCTGGTCTCTCAACAGAGAGAGAAGCAGAGAGCGAAAACGAACAGCGACGAGGCGGAAACGAAGCGTTTCGAACCGTCACTGCGACTCTTCCTGTGACGATGCTTGAGGACAAAAAAACGTTAAATAAATAAATAAAAATAAATGTCCCTGCTAAAAAAGTTCGATAATCCAGCTTAAGGTCACGTACGTAGACTGCACGAAGTAAAACGACGACGTGCATATGCTCCAGCCCACACCACCACCTCAAGGGGTGGTAAGCTAGATACACATTTTTTGGTCAGTTTTGTAGTAGTTCTTAGTTTTAAGTTTTTTTTTTTTAATAATATTTGTATGGTGGGTGTGCTTTTGGTATTTTTGTGAGTTTATATTAAAAACAATAGAAAAAATCTATTTAGAAGGCAACTCGTTTGGTTTAAAAAATGAGATAAAATGAAATGAGATTAAATGAATTAAGATTAAAGTTGAAAGTTGAATAAAATATCATTAAAATATATTATTTTTATATTGAGATTTGAAAAAACTGAATTGTTTATTATATTTTTATATTGAAATTTGAAAAAAGTTGAATTATTTATTTTATTTTGTATGGAAATTTGAAAAAG
Source organism: Carya illinoinensis (assembly GCF_018687715.1). Classification (NCBI taxonomy): domain Eukaryota; kingdom Viridiplantae; phylum Streptophyta; class Magnoliopsida; order Fagales; family Juglandaceae; genus Carya; species Carya illinoinensis. The sequence goes on along the minus strand of NC_056753.1, from coordinate 22,583,982 downwards.
TTATAATAATTATTTTGAGATGAGATGAGATGAAATTAGAGTTTTCTGAAAGTGAACAATTTTAACAAATCCAGCACACCATTAATTAACAATATTAAAAAATTATTGATTTTTTATCTCTTTTTTAAATTGTAATAGATCTCACAATCAGTAATATGCTAATGCGCCGATTTGTAGCAGAAGAACCTGGTTTGACACCAAGTTTTGATTAATATTTTTTAAGATATTTATATATAATTGTAAGAGACAAGCGGGCATTCTAACAAAAACTTCATTATAGCGATCATGCGTAGCTTGAGAAGGTTATTACACATGAAACTACACCCCCATTATTTTGTTGTATTAATTCGTTAAATTTGGAAGTCAATGACCTAAGAAGCTAGTAGCACGAGGCATGTATCAAGTTAAGGAATATTCCAAAGATGATAATATAAATGGAATTTTATCCACTATAAAAATAAGTAAAAACAAATGAAAACTTTACAAACATTGCTTATGAGCCTTGGAAAGGTAATAGAGATAACATCTTTGATCCAATTGGCACCAAAAATGGGAGAAAGTCAAAGACATTCTCTCAAATCAAGTGTTAGCCATAATTAAGAGATGGAATCTAACTTATTGGTAGTGCGTGATAGAATATGGGGGCCTCCATGTCACCAATTTAATAAACCAAAATCCTGAATGGCAAGTATGGGAGGCAACCTGTGCAAGTGAAATTTTGGGTCTTCTCTCTCCCATCTCTTCGGAGAAGGCAAAGGTAGATTTTGTGTATTTAATAAGATTCTAAGAGAAAATGGTGGATGGGAGGCTATAAGTGGTTATTCTATTTGGGACTACCCAGATTCCAATAGAATAAGGGTGGAGTAAGAAGTTAGAAGAAAGTAGGCCTAGAACCTTTTGTTTTCCCTAAAACCCACTAGTAATCAAGGCTGGTGTGTGATAGGGGATTTTAATGAGATAATAGCAAATAATGAGAGAGAAGGGGAGAGACAAGACTGGAAACATGGATGACTAATTCTAGATAAACTTTAGAAAATGGGAGACTGCATGATTTAAGATGGAGGGATGATAAATTTACATAAAGTGATAAGCATGAGGATGAGACATTCATGAACAAGACTGGATAGGGCAATGGCTAATCCTAAATGGACTAAAACCTATAATGATATGTAGGTAGAGGTGATGGCTAGAAGGAGTTCAAATCACAGGCCACTTTTGTTACATGTGAACCAGGTTGGACAAAGAGGGTGGAAGGGGAAATAAAGGTTTCAAATATGAAGCAAGTTGGGCCCTTGAAGAGGAATGTGACAAGGTGATTAGGGAAGAATGAAAAAAAAAATGGATAGGGAACCAATTTCCTTAGTACAAAATCTATTGAAGAGAAGCAAAGATGCTTTAAATAGTTAGAATAAATAGTTATGTAGGGATATAGGAAAGTTTATTAAAGAGATGACAGACACCATTCAATAGTTGCAATCATTCGAAGGAAGACACAATACATAAGAGATAAGAAGGGGAGCTTGAAATTTTGCTTGCAAGTGAGGAATCTGAAATGGAAACAAAGAGCTAAGAGGAACTAGTATAAGCTTAGGGATAGGAATACGAAAGATTTTCATGCTTGTACCAGCCAAAGAAGAAGGAAAAATACCATAAAGCAAGTTTATGATGAACAAAACAGAATTCTTACAAACACTGTAGAAAATTAAAGGGCTTTCAATGCCTATTTTGAGCATAAATTCACTTCAACAGGGTCAACTCCAGTAGATATTGCAGAATGTCTAAAGAATATGGAACCACGAGTTATTGATACAATGAATGAGAGTCTTTCAAAAAGCTTCACAAAAATGGAAGTAGAGGCGGTAATCAATCAGATGGCCCCTCTGAAGTCACCTGGCCCAGATGGCTTCGGAGCATGCTTATATCAAAATCACTAGAGCATTGTTGGAAATGAGGTGTGCAAAGTAGTTTTATCCTTCTTGAATGGTAATACTTTATAATTCCTTTGTGAATTATACTTACATTGCTCTCATTCCTAAGGTTAAGTACCCAAAGTCTGTCAGCGAATATCGATAGACCCATAAGTCTATATAATGTCTAGTACAAGATAGTTTCATAAGTTGTTGCTAATAGGCCCAAGAAGGTGCTTTAAGTAATAATATCTTCAACACAAAGTGCATTTATACATGGGAGGCTAATCACTAATAATATCATGGTGGCTTATAAAGTCTTGCACTCAATGAAAATTAAGCAAAGAGGAAAAACTGGGCGTATGGCTATAAACCTTGACATGTCTAAAGCATATAATAAAAAAGAGTGGGCTTTTATGGAAGCTGTGATGAAGAAGCTAAGGTTTTGTGAAAATGGACAAATTTAATAATGAATTGTGTATCTTTTGTCTCGTAATCAGTTCTTATTAATGGTAAGCCAGGGGTACAATTCTTTCCTTTTAGGGGATTAAGACAGGAAGATTCCCTGTATCCATATCTATTCATACTTTGTGCAGATGGTTTAAGCTCTTTGCTTAGTAATTCTAAGTATAGGAGATTCACTAAAGCAATGATTATGGTGAGAGGGGTACCAGTTAACCACCTCTTATTTGCTTATGACTGTGTTTTATTTGGAAGAGCAAAGTTAGATGAATGGAACAAATTACAAAGGGTGCTTAAGAGGCATGAGAAAGCTTATGGTCAATCTTTGAACAAAGATAAGACCTCTATTTTCTTCAATAATAACACAAGAACAGAAGATAAAAAGAAAATATTGAGAGCAGGAAGTGCTTTAGTATGTTGTAGTTGTGAAAAGTACTTAGGTCTTCCAATTATGGCGGGGAGATCAAAGTATAATACTTATAGAGATATAAAGGAGAGAGTTTGGCAGAAAGTCAATAACTGGAAGCAGGGAAGGAAATTTTGATAAAATTAGCATTACAAGCAATCCCTACATATACATGAGTGTATTTAAACTCCCAAACATTCTTTGAAAAATCTTAATGTGATGTTCTTAAAGTTCTGGTGGGGAAATCAACAAAAGAAAAATAAAATGTAGTGAAGAAGTTGGGAGAAGATGGGGACATAAAAAAGTAAAGGAGGTCAAGGTTTTAGGAACTTGGAGAGTTTTAATTCAGCATTATTAGTTAAACAAGGGTGGAGGTGATGAGAGGATAATTAGGCATCGTGATTAAGTGAAATGTAGAATAAAATCTATAACAAAATGCTTAATTAAACATGTTGAAACTCAAGTATGATAATGTTTGGGCCTTTCATCTATTTAAAGTGTGGTAGACCTTTGTGGTCATGTGAGGTGAATTCATGTGACCCTTTTTACTTATTTCATCGTATGATAACACAACCAGCTTCTAAATTATCTATTTTCTATTTTTTAACTTGCATTTTCACTGACATACGCTTGCTCTACCACAGGGCCACGATGGGGATAGAGAGAGTGGTAACCAAAAGAGACATTGAGTTGAGTGAGAAGGAAGCTAAAGAATATTCTATGGTCCAAGTGAAGTAAATCAGTTACACGGCGGGGAGATGAAAAAAGAAAAGCATAAAAGGAGATTTTGGGAAAGAGCGAGGGGCATCATGATTCTTCTTCTTCTTTTCCAATTTTTGTTCTGAAGACTAAAACCTTCTATATTAGAGGAGCAGAGTTTTACTTTCACCATGCAAGAGTAATTCCGTGACTAAGTTTGGGCATAACTCAAATTGGGTTGTGATTCTTATCAATTGAATTTCTTTTGGTTTAATTCTTACTAAAGATTCAACATGGATTCTTCTTGTGAGTCTTTGATCTATTATTGACAAGAGGCACAATAGATGCTTGGGTAGCAATGAGAATATATAGTTAAGGGTGTTATTCCAAAACTGCTTACCAATTCAATAGATACTTTTGGTGATACTTGAAAAGTGTTTTTAATTGTTGAATTTTCTAAAACAGAGATAGCATTTGCAAAGGTTAGAGGATAGAGATTTATTTGAGTACAATCCATGAAGAGTGAACCCGTAGCTTAGATGCTTGATCTTTTGCCTCTTAAACATAAAATTTGTGTTCATAATTGATTTTCTTTTGTCATTCATTGTTTTGACATTTTTAACTTTACAAACAATTACAAGAAATCTGAGTTGGAAAAGTTGTATCTCATATATTTTACAATCAATACATTCCATCTCCATCTGTACACAGAGAATCAACTTAGTTCCTTCTGAAGTTTAGAGTAGATTTACACACCAAATCGTTACATAATACATTACACCATTTTTCTTAAATAAAAAGCATCCCCAAGCATTTTTTTGAACCTTAAGTGATTTTTTGATCATCATTGTCTCAGTAAAATCGACTTTGAGATTTTAATTTGAATCAACTTGACACCTTTTGCACTTGGGAGACAACTTTATTGGCGAAGTAGGAGGTTTATTTAAAACCCAAACTAAATGGCTGCTATGGTATTTAGAGAAAACATATTATGGAATATCTTCTTTGTTAGAGACAAAATGAGGAATAAACCTTCATTGATATGGAGAAGTTTATAGGCAACCATTGATCTGCTAAAAGAGGGTCTGAGATGAAGGGTGGGAAACGGGAATAGTATTCAAATCTAGAGTAAAAATGGCTATCTTCACCATCTTCTTTCTATGTACAATTACCAATTTTAGTTATTAGTGATGACTCTAAGATAAGGGAGCTGATAAACCAACAAAGTGGTGAGTAGAATGAAGACTTTAGTAAAATCTACTTTTGAAAATGATGAAACATATCAAATCTGCAATATCCCTCTTTACGAAGTGGGTATTGAAGATAAACTCATATGGGCCCTTCTAAAAAGGAGATATCCATAGTAAGGAGTGCTTACTTTGTTGAAATCGAAAGGAGGAAAGCAGTTAAAGGAGAAACATCTATGGTGAATGAAATGGATAATAGATGGAAGAATATTTGGGTCTGAATGTACTTGGGGTAGTGAAATTATTCCTATGGAAAGCAGGCAATGATCTGTTAGCAACAAAGAATAATTTGTTTTGTAAAGAGATTGTAGAATACCATTTTTATCACATCTATTTAAGGGGAGAGGAGACAGTGATGCAAGTAATGTGGCAATGTCCTATGGCTAACTATGTATGGATAGAAGCATTAAGTCCAGTCCATAAATAGGGTATTGTAGAAGATAATTTTCTCAAACTTTGGCAAAATTTGATGGGGAAGTTAAATAAAGCAGAATTGGAAGAAATAAAAGTAGTGATAAGAAGAGTATGACTTGGAAAAAATGAGTTTCCTTTTTAGAATAGATTCCACAGCCTTAATAAAGTAATAAAACTAGCTCAAGAAGGTCTTGAAGAGTTTCAGTTAGCTCAGAATTCTTTAAAGGGTTTTCTGCCCTTAGCAAATGAAGAGAAAGTCTTCCATTAAAGGTCTTGAAGCGTTTCAAATAGCTCACAAAAATCCAACAAAGTCAGCAAGAAACAATATCGCATCCATAGAAGGTAATTTTCATTAAGTAGCAATGCCATCTCAAGCTCGTCCCATCGTTAGGATAAAAGAACTAAGAAAGTTTGCTTATTTACCTTTCCTAGAGTCATAGTTGCTTCTAGATTGGATCTCAACACAACTCATTACTCCAGTGCCACCTAAGTCTCCTAATCTTGTTCAACTTTTAACTTTATATATTTTTTCCTAATTTTCATTTTTATTCTACTTATGTTTTCATTGTAGAAAGAGAGAGGAAGTGTCATATAGAGCCTAAATTATGATTTTGGTAGAGAGTAAATTGTTTTAATGTGAAATATTATTCACTGTACGTTACTCGTGTCATTTTCTATACTTCCTTTTTATTTTGTTCTTTATTTGGGTCGTTATATATGAAGTTGCTCCACTACCATAGTTAATTGTATTCTTGAAAAAAAATTACCCTACATATCTAGAGTGATCGATTTTAAAGGTAGCCAATGGTAATTGGACTATTGTTATAGGGTCCTCGGTCTAAACCCTAGACACCAAGCTGTTGCGCCCCTTTTTGTGCCTTGATGACCAACATGATCTGCCACTTGCTTGATTATGATGGTTATGGATGTGTTGGCTGAACTCGTATGAGTGTTCAAAGGATGATGGTGGGCACAATTTTAGTGGCTGTGCGTGCATGCATGCATGTGCAGCGGTTGAGTGGGCTAAAGCAGTTGAGTGGGCTAAAGCAATTGAGTGGGATAAGGTGGTTAAGTGGTTAGGCTGATCGAGTCAAGCCCACGTGTCCCCTGATAGTGAAACACACGTGGCTAGGGGCGATTTTGTGGGTTGGTCGAGTGGGTGGTTAATCCCTACAAAGTAAGGAAGCAGTTATAGCTGGACAGGTGGCTAAGGTTGGACGTGTGGTTTGGGTGGTGGGCAATAATTGTTAAGCTTGTCCCTAACCTTGCTTCATATTCGACCAATGAGGCCTAGTGCAGGTTGAATGCCCTTCAATGGCAACTTGTGGCTACCTTATGCGATGCCCCACTCGAGTAGTGCAAAACGATCAGCAAGCAAAGATGAAAGCAATGCAACAAACAACAAACGACAATGCTGAAATACCTTGACAATGCATTAACATAGGAAAAACAAAGAAAACCATAGGTTACCTTGATTCACAAATTGCATAGGGTGAGCCTTCTCATTTGGGATTCATGAATTGCACCCAATGGAGCTTAAGTGACAAAGCACCAGTGTGCCTACAAGGGCTTACAAGTCAAATTCGTTTAAATGTTCAAAGATAAAAAAAAAAAAAAAAAAAAAAAATACTAATGGCCTAGTGCCTTACTTATACTAGAATGCAAATAACATGTTCACAATGGGAAAATGGTTGCTGGATCCACGCCTCTTGGTTAAGGCCTCATGTCATCGGTGGTCTATGGGTGGCTTGGATAAGCCCACGGCATGGGCTGCTAGCTAGTGTGTGTGGGTCTTCAGGTTGGCATACTGGGTTAGCCCTGGCTGGTCATTGGTCCCTGCATGTGTGGCCCAGGATATATGGGTTGTGCGTCATTGATGAGTCGTTGGGTTGGATCATGGTGGGCTTGAGCGTGGCAGGCTGCTGCATGGCCTAGACCGTAGGGCCTGGGTGTTGGTCAGCATAGCCCTAGTCAAAGCCAAGGTGTTGATCAGCATGGCCCTGGCCAAGGCCAGAGCGTTGAGCGACAAGCCAGCCTGTGTGAGCCTACTAGGCAGCCGCATCGTTAATTCCAAGTTAGGCGTGCATGAGTGCACTGCGTTGGCGCCTAGGCCATGCATGCACGTTGTGTGTGCGCATAGCCCATGCGTGCACGCTGCGCACACGCACTGGGCGCAGGTGCAGTCTAGTCGTATGTTGAGCATGGTGTGACAACCTCGCTTGCATGCGTGTGCTGACTGTGTGTTTGTTGGGAACCTTGGTCTAGTCCCCAAACATTAGGGTCCACAAGTCTTGCGTCGCCTTATGATGACAGAATGTTGTTCGTCGTCTTGCTTGGTCTCAACTAGGATATGACAATGAATGGTTCCTATGTTGATAAAGGTTTAGTGTTTGAGTGATGGAAGTGATGATGATGATGTAGTAGTAGGGTAATCTAAGTGATGATTTGGTGTGTTTGATGCAATGTAGAACGGCTTGAAGGTTGCCCTTGATGTTGGCACCACTTGGATGATTCTTAGGATTGGTATGGTGAAGTGTAGCTAGGGTTTTGGGTGGTGGCTAAAGGGGATTACGAAATTGGGAAGTGATGTATTAGGGTTGGAGTCTAAGATGGGTTCCTAAGGTTTGGAAGGTGTTTGAAAGAGTCTAGAGTTGCTCATTGACTTTAGGAATTGGCTAAGGTAAGATGAAGAATGTAGGATTTGGATATGGTAAGAAGATGAAGTTGGATGGTGTTTCAATGATTCTAGTGTTGTTCCTAGAGTGTAGGGATTTGGAGACGGAGATAGAATTTATATGATGGGTAAAGTGACTAGGGTGTAATCCTAAATGATAAGATCGATTGGAGTTGTTTAGGACTTGGAGTTTGACTAAAGCAATGGATGTATTTCGAATTTGGATGGATTGGAAGATGGAAGATGAGTTCCTAAAAGGTAGGAAATGATTTAAAGATTAGGATATTTCTGCTAAGGCAAGAATTGAGTGAGGGGTTTAAAGTTTGAATGATTTTAGAATAGTTTCTAGAATGAAGGGATTTGATAAGGCAAGATGGGATAAAGGGATAAGGTGATTGAGAAATTTTAAGATGTCTCCTAGAATTTAGGGATCAAACTTGGTAAGTAAGACCAATCACAAAAAAAAATGAAGGAAAATGAATAGGGAAAGGCAATTTGGGATCCTAAAGCTTAGGAATTCTCTAGATGGATAGTAATGGGCAGCTAGGGTTTGTGGAAAATTGAAGGAGGATGCTTTGGAAAGTGTTGGCCGAATATGAAAATTATGGAAAACAAGGTGGTAGGCGTTTGGTGTTTGGAAAATGGATTAAAGTTAGAGAAATGATGAACATAATGAAAGGATACAAAGAACACGCATGAACAATATGAACACAAAGGATAACAACTCAACAAGGGAAGATGAAGACTTTCTTTTTGGTATTTGTAGATATTTTGAGAAATCAAGAATAAGAATAATAAGGCTTAGGATATGTTTGATATGCACAGAAACATAAGAACAACTAGGAAAATATATGAACAAAGATATATGGAAGAACAAAGATAGATAGACAAAGAGATTCAACACCTATTCATGAATTGCAAGGTGATGAAACAAAGATAAATAAATGGACAACACATATTCACAAATTGCAAGATATTAATCATCTCTTTGGGATTCACGAATTGCACCCAAAAGAGCCCAAGTACAAAAGCACTGAAAGTGTTCACAAGAACACACCAACCTGTTCCACAAAGGAAAATATGTCAAATGATAAAAGATACAAATGAAATGCCTAAGAGTCCTATTTATAAAGTTTACAACTTGAAAACTTCCAAAAAGTCCCTAGCAAAATAAATTAAATAAATAAATAAACTAAACATAGTGATAGACGGGCCATGGTGGTCTGTGGCATGCCACGGCCCATGGATGGGCCATGGTGGGGGTATGTCTATAAGTCTGTCATGCACGTGCCATGGCAAGAGTCATGGCATGTCTTTGGGATTGTCATGCACGGGCCATGGCAAGGGCCATGGCATGTTAGTGGTGCTGTTAGGGGCATGCCATAGGTGGAGCCATGGCATGCTTGTGGGCGTGCTGATAGGCTACTTGGCATGCTGATGGTGCTGGACATGTTGATGGTGTTGGGCATACTGGTGGCCCATGGGGTTGTCAAGGCATGTCAGTAGCAGTGTCAAGGCAAGGCCTGTGAGGCTGTTAGGGCATACCAATAGTCGTGTCAATGGGCTATCAAGGCTGAGTCATGACTTAGTCAAATGGAAATATGTGAGCCATCTTCCAATTGACTCGTGTCATTCCGGCAATCTCCCTAGGGTTTGCACTAGACCCTTAGAGAAGTCCTCTAAAGTTAGGTTCGACCCCATAAGTGGCCCAATCTCGATTGTCCATGCATGTCTAGGTCCTTGTCCTAGGGCGGTTTTTATTGGGGTCTTGACAACGCTGCTTACTTGAGGGTGACTGTGGCTTAGCATTTTTCAAGGGCTCAATCTATGGGCAATCAAGCGATGCCAATAGTGCTCCCGATGTGTTGTCTGAGCATGGCAGGGTGCTTGTCAAGGCATGGCCCCCGGCCTCCTGCCTTGGGGTTTTGACATATTGTCCTTAGTTATATTACTTTATTTTAATATATGATTTTGGATAGTTCAAAGTTTGGATATTTCATCTTATAAATTTTGAATATTTCTATCAATCAGTTATAAGTTGGCTTTGATGGTTTCAAATCAAGCCCCGATGTGCTTAATTTAGAGGTCATGGGGTGATTATATAAATGCTATATCAGCACCATGGCTAACAAACATGTATATATATGTATATACATGTTTGTTAGCCATGGTGCCTCTAAAAGCATCCACATCCAGCTCCCCAAATTTTTCTTTAAATTTTAGCAAAAAATTATCTTTTCTAAATTTTCTTCTAAATTTTACTCACCTCTAAAAAACCTCCTACATCTCACTCCCTATTTTTTTTCTCTATACTATTAAAATAATCTTTCTCTATTCTTTGTTTATTATTTTTTTCTCTCACTTCTATTTACAATCTTAACTACTCTTGTTTTTTCCTTATGTTTTGAACAATTACTCTCTAGTGAATATTTTTAACACATTGCTAGAAATTATTTTTTTGTCGGTGCTATCAAATTTTAAAAAATATTACATTTTTAAGAATAATATAAATTTTCCTTGACATTCTCCTTTTCCAACGATATTATTTTGTAACAGTTAAATTTAAACGATCATAATTTTTGTCATCAATCTAATAGTAATATTTTTTATCCTTTTCCTACTAGACATATTTTTAAATGGTGGTATTTTGGTATATAAATAAGAGCACTTACTCTTTCATTGACATCTAAAGCAACCTAAGTTTCATTTTAGATTATGAGAAATTTTTCATTTGGGTCTCATTCTTCACTCGCTTATTAAATGGATCGTTCTTTATTTTGCAAATTTTTGCTTCACTTAGACTTTGAAAATGAGTTGGAGATCATTCTTAACGAAGATGGAGGATCAACATCTCATTGTGGTCATACTCATCAACATTGTAAGTATATTAAAGGCGATCATTTAGAAGGGTATGAAATGTTATTTCGTGACTATTTTGCAGAATCACTAATACATCTCTCGAATCTATTTTGAATGAGATTTTGTATGGGTCATGAATTTGTTCTTCGTATTCTGTATGAGATAGAGGTTTACGAGCCTTACTTCATCCAAAGAAGAGATAATGCTGTAAGACTTGATCTATCTTCAAATCTTATTTGTACCATTTTCTTATTACATATTATATCTATTTTTGTAATCTTTGCATATTGTATTTGAAACTATAGTTAGATGTCATATTTCTTACCCTTCCATTCTCTGTACTCAATCTTGACGTTAAGGAAATTAGTAAAAAGTAAAACCATAATATTAGCTTTATTCTGGTGGCGGGGAGATTGTACTATATTAATTGGGACATGTTTAATGAATTTTTACTATTAATTATTTTAGAAAGGAGATCCATGAGGATCAAGGCCAATATTTCGAATATTAGCTATAGAGAGCTACTCACTATTATTGCATGTATTCATGCCTTCATAATGGGCTAGCCTTGAAGGGAACTTTTTCTTATTTTTATTTGACTAATGTGGTTTATTTTGGTATCTTCTTATTTGGTTGTAGGAAATGATAGTAAAAGCCATGAATATATATATATATATATATATATATATCTTCTACATGCACAAGTAAGAGTTTATAGCTTGACTAGGTTCTAGTTCATGATGTGCAGACTATCTTCATGTTGTAAAAATGCTCTCTGGTTAATTATCTGATGAAGTTTTTACTATGTGTGATAGTTCAACTAGAGGCTCTTATATAAATATATGTTAGAATGTGGTTTAAAGATAGCATAAGTAATTTTTTTTTGCATCATTCTTGATTGGGGTTGCATATCAATGTCTATGTTAGATTCATTTTTAATTATTATAACATGTGAATCAATTTGAATGGATGATGAACCTTATCCCTAATGTGTAATATTGTATGTTTTCTCATATGTAAAACTATTTGCAACATGATACATTCGCTGCAAATAGTTTTTTCATTGTAAACTATTTACAACCAAAGTATTGTGACGAATGTATATTTTGTTTCAAATAAACATATTTGCAACGAGTAAATTTCGTTGTAAATAGATATATTTGCAATGAATATACATTTCATTGCAAATAGATATTTAGTGTTAGGTTGTCCCTTATGAGTTGTAGAGGGTATCAAATAGAAATAAATATAATAGGAAGAAGCAACAAACTAATCACACTGTTACAAGAACCTCATTTGTTCGACTAATGGAAATGAGGGTAAGAATTATATCTTAGTTGGTAGTTATACATATTAATCTTAACACCATATATTAATGCTTGATTTCCTTATAATGAGCTTGTATTTGCAATCCAAGATTGAGAGCGGCTTGGTTGATTTCTTTAAAGAGGTGTAGTGGCCAAAGAAGAATGAGAAATTTGTGACTCCTATGAAAGAAGATATTTAAGTGAGTGTAAATAAATTGGTAAGAAATAAGGGCATTTAATTCCATTTGATGTCAATAATAAATCATTTTGCTTCCTTGTATAGAACCTGATGGTTTCAAAGTTATATAAGCTAAAATTTGAGCACCGCAATAAGGAGGCAGTAACAGAAATATTCAGAGAGGTGTTTGGCCACATGTCAAGGTATGCAAAGGGGTTGAGAGAGATGGTTATTCTCGAGTCATCTAAAGATATCATTGATGAAATAATTATAAAATTAGTAGCATCTGTAGAAAGGCATGAGAAAGATGCTTAGTATTACAATAGCCAACTGGATGAATTAATGGAGGATGTAAGGATACTCTTAGGGAAGCAAGCGGAACACGATAAATTTATGAGCACATACATGATAGAAATGTAGTCATGAGAAGAGTCTCATAGATAAACTCAAGGAGCTGCATAGCCATCCTAAGACCAAAACAAACCATTTTTGTTATTTTGGGTTTAGAGATGACCATGTTGTCAAATCATAATTTGTATTTTAATCATTTTGTTGATTTTATAAATTGTTGTGGGGTAGGGTGCTGCTTTTTGACTTTTTTGTTGAATTGTGCATGGTGTTTCCATTGGTCAATCAATTAGAGGATCCCCATATTTTTGTGATGGCTATGTTGTAAGTCAAATTTGATTTTGCACTATATAGGTAAAAAGAATACTCCTTCTAACATGTTAAATGTAATGTATTATACACAAATTGAACATGATATAATTATTATTAGAGTCGTAAACTTGATTACAATCATAAGTTTGGTAGATTAAAGTTTTGTTAGTGCATGGACTTGTTCCACATGTTAAAAATACAGTTTTATTTAGATGGATGATATTTGTGGGATGCTCATTGTGTGCTTTGATTATTAGAGAATTGCGTATTAATGTAATTAGTATGATCCACCTAAATATTTTGTTTTACTACTAGGTATATATTATTAAAACCACACGTGGTGGCACAACAACAATTGAAAATTTTACATACTCTTGACATACGTAGATTATGAGATATATGGTAAATGGACCATTATGACATAGTGGCCAATGTCGGAGGTATTTCTCACTTTTGCTGGAAATGTAATGTCATGGAATAGAGTTTTAGTTAGATTCATTGTTAGACTGTGACAACTCATATTCGTTGAAATTTAATTTTAACTAGTAATGACGACCAATTCAGTAAGTTTAAGTTATTGGCACATGTTACATAAATTCAATATGGGTTGCATGCGATTGATGTCTTTCTTGATTTAGTGAAAAAAAAAAATGTGTTGTGATAAAACTTATTTTTACCTATGGCTTACTTGGTTTGTATAGGAATGAGCAATAAATATAAATAGACATTTTGCATTCAGAGTTTTCATAGGAGACCACAAGAGTGAGTGAGTATGCTTGTAACATTTCGCTCCCCAACAAAGTCATTTTTAAAATTTTCGGAGAGCCATTATGCTATTAAACTTGAATTTAAAAACTTTTTCTTCTTAACGAAATTCTAAATATGAAAGATCCCATAAATAAATGAATTTAATCTTTATTAAATACTTAAAATCCAAAAGAGAGTCTGCGAAAACATTTATTAAAAATAAAAAAAAATGTATAATTTGCTTATAAAATAACTTATTAAACTAAAATCATAACATTATGTATAACATTAACTGTCTAGGCCTTTGCCTTACCTCCCTGGGGTGGTTAAAACATAAAAACATATAAAATGAGTCAAATACTCAATAAGTAACACATCATACTAAAATTGACAAGCACTAGTTGGATAGAATTGACAATCCCAATTGAAGATGGATGAGCACTAGTTAGACGGAATCAACATGGTTGTCTAATTACATTGTAGCAATATTGGAAGGTTTTGTGTACTTAGAACAAATTAGCCAATATGTTGGGTTGTATCTTGGCTTCCTTGTAATTGGTTGAATGATGTTGAAGGTTTCATCAATGAATAAACGAATGATGTAATTGGTTGAATGAATGATGATTATATTAACTAATCGAATGAATTAAAATCAAGAGTAATTATTTCAAAAAAGACAAAAAAGTTAAACAATATTGTAGGTTTCACATTCAAATTATTGAATACATTTGGGATGATTAGTAAAAGTTTTATGTAGCAAGAAAAATTTATTTTTGACAAGACAAATTTGTCGGAATAAACGACTTTTGACCAAAATAATGCTGCAAAAAGTCGTTTTCACTGAATAAATAGCTGCAAGAGAAAGTGCTCCATTTGCTCAGCCTTATTTCTAACCAAGGAAAATCACCTGAAAAAATAATTACTAACGAAAACCTTTGTTGCAAAATACTTATTCTAACATTTTTAAATCGCGGCAAAAGGATTTAAAAGTGTGTTTATTATTGGTGACACAAATTCGCCACAAAATATTTATTTCGCGCGATAGAAAATTGTCGGAATGGAATCCCAAAAGATAATTGCAGCGATTAGAAATTGCCAAAAAATGATACTTATTTACAGTGATTTTTGGATAATCTGCATACATTATCTCTAACCAATTTCCTACTATTTGTAGCGAAAAATTTTACCACAAATGAGTAGGTATTTGCGATAATTTTTATTGTTCGACACATCAACTTCTTTAATATAAGACAAAACAAACAACCATGTCATGAGAAAAAGTAACCAAAAATACTTATTTATGACAACTTTGACTAGTATACTTTGCCTAGTATTTTTAGTAATCTAATTGTTGGAAAAATGACTATTCTTGTAGTAGTACTAGAACATAATTTTACATTATCCATGAATAATAAGTTATTCCCCATCTTTTAAAATCAAAATGTTTAGATTGTGTGAGTCTCCGTTCTTTTCTCTCAATGGAGGACTGAGATGGTGTCAAAATCTCATTGTCGACTAGTCATTGAGTGTGGTAGAAGGTAAGAGTGAGTGCTCTTTCAATTGTGAGGTGTAGCAAAATGGAGAAGTTACAAGCATTGTGGGGGTATCTAAAACTTAGTGAGGAGAAAGATACAACGATTGTTTTGGAGAATGATGCAACACTGAACATTCAACAATGTAAAAGGGAGTTGTGTCTTATTGGTAAAATTTGGATGGACAGATCCATTGGGAAGAATATTGTAGAAGCTATAATGGTAAAGATATAGAGGCTAA
The DNA here is from genome assembly GCF_018687715.1 of Carya illinoinensis. NCBI lineage: Eukaryota > Viridiplantae > Streptophyta > Magnoliopsida > Fagales > Juglandaceae > Carya > Carya illinoinensis. The sequence continues at coordinate 22,568,649 of NC_056753.1, read as the reverse complement.
GTAACTAGGCAATGTTTACAAAAGTTGGAACTAATGTGTTTACAATTTCTTTTACCAATCATGCTGATCAAGGGCGTGTAATTGAAGGACATCCGTGGCTATTTGATAATCATATATTTGTGATCTATATTTTTGATGGCTTCACTCAACCAACTTCTATGAAGTTTGATACAACAGCTCTGTGGGTGTAATTTTATAACATGTCATTGGTGGGAATGAATAAGGTATATGGTGAAAAGCTAGGTGGTTCTCTAGGTGAAGTAGAATATGTGAATGTGCAGGAAGATAATATGGCACGGGGCAATTTCTTGAGAGTAGGAGTCGGGTTAGATATGTACAAGCCATTGGCTAGAGGAAGAACAATTACATTGCATGGCATGAAATATTGGATTCCAGTGCAATATGAAAAGTTGCCTCGTTTCTGTTTTGAATGTGGAAGAATATTGCATGAGCGTGATGCCTATGTGGTGGTAAAACAAGAACACACAGACTTTTCTCAATTTGGGACGTGGTTGCGTGCTGGAATGGATGGAAGAAGACAACGTTCATTGTCTAGGAGAAGAACCAATATGGTGGATAATAGGGCGGCATGGGGTGGTAGTGTGATAGCTGATGGTGGCTTAAATCATCGTAACGTACGTTGTAATATTTCTGGCAATAATCAAGTGGACAATGACGTAGTTGTTAATGGTAAGAATATTTTAGATGCAGAAGGGGGAGGACTATTAAATGGAGCATGAGATACGGGTAATTGTTAAGAAAGATGGGGTGGGGATTAATTGGTGTAGGGTAGGTGATGGATTTTCAAATATAGTAACGGATATGGAAGGTGTAAGTAATGAAGATGCTGCGAGTCAAGGAAGCATACCTACTGGGCCTGTCTCTCAGGGTCTAGTTATCAAAGCAAGTTCAGCACAATACAAGATCATGGAAGAAATGTGCACGTGTGCCAAGTGCAATATTTAATCCTCTTGTTGAGATACATAGTAAGAAGAGAAATATAGCTGAATGTACAAGTGGTGTTGCACTTCAGAAACAGAAGTTTAAAGGAAAAGAGAAGGTGGGGGAGGGGCAAGTTGCACTACAAAATGAATTGGCAGAGGCTGTTACACAGCCCTACCAAGACTAATGATCCTCCTAAGTTGGAATTCACGTGGACTTGGGAATCCACTTGAAATCCATGTCATTCTTGATTTGATTAGAAGGGAAGTTTCCAAGATTTTGTTTTTGTAAGAAACAAGGTTACATGTTAAAGAGATGGACAGACTGAAATATAGTTTGGGGTTCGACAGTTGTTTGGCTGTGAGCTGTGATGGAAGGAAATAGGGTATTGCTTTAATATGGAAGAAGGAATTGGACATTACAGTGCTTAGTTTCTCAAGATCACATATTCATGCACAAGTTATGGGTGATGATTCTGCTAGTACTGCTTGGTTTCTTATTGAAATATAAGGACACCACTAAAAGTAATGAAACTTGGGCTTTAATTAGATCACTGAAAGTGGCTTCCCCTCAAGCTTTGGTAGTGATGGAGGATTTTAACAAAATATTGGGAAGCAATAAGAAACATGAGGGGAACAGAAACCTAAGAGGCAGAAGCAAGCTTTTAGAGATGTGATGGATGATTGTGAGTTAAGGGATCTAGGATATACAAGCTCTTAATTCACCTAATGTATCAAAAGGGAGTTTGCTCATTGTATCAGTGAGAGGCTGGACAGGGTCCTTAAAAATCTTAGTTGGTGATCATGCTACCCTATAGGTCGAGTTCAACATGATATAGCTGCTTATTTTGACCATGTGCCTATTATTTTAAGGACTTATGAAAAATAGGTCCAAAGATAGGAAAAAAGAATTTTTAGATTTGAGACTATATGGGTAGAATCCTTAGATTGTAAAAACATTATTGAATTTGCATAGCAAATGGAACCAGGTGCTATTGGCTACAATGTTGTGATAAGAAAACTCTAAAAATGTGGTGAAAATCTTACTGTATGGAACAAGTCAAAGCTTGGGCATGTGAAACAAGATATTGAAAATGCGAGATCTAAACTGAAGTGGTTGCAAACTAGTAATCCATACTGTCAAGGAAGGGTTGAATATAGGGAGACAAGAACAGAAATGCAAACTTGGCTGGAGGGGAAGGAGATCATGTGGAGACAAAAGGTCTAAAGTTTTATGGCTGAAAGAAAGGTATACTACGGCCAGATTTTTCCATAACAAAGCCTCTCAGAGAAAAAAGAAAAATTTAATTAAGGGACTGAGAGATGAGGATGGAATATGGAAATTGAATGAGAAGAGGGATAAGTTGAATATTGAGTGTTTTAGTACACTATTCAAGGCTTCTACTGAGGTGGGGTAGGTGGACTTTTTAGATGGTTTGAGGGGAAGGGTGACCACTGATATGAATGAGAATCTGGTTAAGGATTTTAGTGCAAAAGAAATGGTTCTAGCCCAAAATCAAATGGATCCTAATAAAGTCCTAGGACCTGATGGCGTGACAACTCTCTTCTATCATAAACATTGGTCTGTTGTTGGAAAATATGTTACTCAAGTAGTTCTAATGGCCCTAAACCAAGGTCAATTCCCTCAAGAACTAAATCACACTTTCATCACTTTGATCCCCAAGAAGAAACAACCTGAGATGATCTCTGATTATAGGGCAATCAGTTTATATAATGTCATATATAAACTGATTTCTAAGGTTTTAGCCAAATAGGCTGAAAGAGATTTTGCCTCATATTATCTTAAAGTCACAATCTATTTTTGTACCTGGACGATCAATAACAGATAACATACTGGTAGCCTCTGAGCTTGTGCATTTTTTAAGGCAGAAAAGGAGTGGCAGGAAAGGATTTATTTCCCTAAAACTTGACATGAGTAAAGCATATGAAAGAGTGGAATGAGGATTTTTAGAAGCTATAATGGAAAAAATGGGTTTTGCTGAGAAATGGATCAAGTTGGTTATGGTGTGTGTCAAATCTGTCTCTTTCTCTATATTGGTGAATGGTGCATCAAAAGAGACCTATGTTTCCAACTCGAGGATTGAGGCAAGGGGATCCAATTTCCCCTCACTTGTTCCTAATATGTACTGAGGGTTTGATTTCGATATTGCAGCAGGCTGAAAGATCAAAACAGATTGAAGGAGTGCAGATCTGTATTGGTGCTTCAAAGCTAAACTACCTTAGGTTTGCATATGACTATTTGTTATTTTGCAAACTTGCAGACTTGTTTGAATTTACAACATTTACTTGGCATATATGAAAGGGCATCAGGACAGAAGGTGAACAAAGAAAAGACCTCAATGGTGTTTAGTAAAAATGTTAACACCAACCAGCAAGAAGAGATTCTGAATTTTTAAGGACCTCAGCAATATGAGAAGTACCTTGGCCTGCCTCTATGGTTGGAAAAGGGAAGAAACAAGCTTTTTCTGAACTCAAAAAGAAGGTATGACACAAGTTAAATAGATGGAAAGAGAAGCTATTGTCCCAGGGAGGTCAAGAAGTGTTGATAAAGGCAGTTGCAATGGCCATCCCAACATACACTACGAGATGTTTTAAAATACCATCTACTCTTTGAAGTGAATTAGAACAAATGATGGCAAACTTTTGGTAAGGTCAGAAGAAAGAGGATAGGTTGGAAGAGAATGTGTGAGGCTAAATTTTTGGAAGGCATGAGATTCAAAGATTTAAAAATTCTCAGTCAAGATCTTCTTACAAAACAGGCTTGGAGGATCATGACAGATGAGACCACACTGCTGCATAAGCTCTTTAAGGCAAAGTACTTTCCATCTTCTACTTTCAATAATTCAAGGTTGGGGTCTACCCCTTCCTATGTATGGAGAGACATATGGGGATTAAAAGTAGATACGCTAAAGGGATGTAGATGGAGAGTTGGGAAAGTAAATCAATTAAGGTGTGGACTGGTTATTGGATACCTAGCTACAGATTGCTACAGATCTCTATGCAAGGAATTAATGATGAATTCTAGTAGTTGATGATCTAATTGATGATGAGACAAATTGGTGGAATGTTGAGAAGGTTAGAAGGCTACTCCCACCTTCAACAGTAGGATCAGTGTTGAAAATCATGCTTAGCTCTGAGATGAGGCTTGATTGCATTATATGTGATCATGAGAAGAATGGCATGTTCAGTGTCAAAAGTGCATATAGGTATTTTTAGAAGCTAGCTAAACAAGATGAGGAGTGCTCTAATGCTGAGAATTAGTGTAAGCTATGGAGAAACTTATAGAAGATGAGCTGCCAAATAAAATAAAAAATTTTGCATGGAGAGCCTACTGGAATGGAATTCCAACCCGTGTGAAACTAAAGGAGAGGCATGATCATTAATGAAGCTCAATGTATTTGGTGCATGGATGAGGAAGATGTCAGGGACGCTTTATGTTACTATTCATTATTAATTCAGTCATGGCAACAAAATTTTAAAGGATTATTAAATACTGACATGAGAAAGGAATTCATACAAATTGCAGTGGATGTAATGTTAGTAGGACAAAATGGTGATATTGAAAAATTCTTTCTCATAGCCTGGGGTATATGGTATAGGAGGAACCAACAAATCTTTGAGGATAAAAATTTGAAACCTGTAACAGTTATTGAAGAAGCATTGACCATTGCTGTTCATTACAAGGAAGTCAGAGATGTTATGCAACAAAGGGAGATTCCAACTTGCTGTTAGCAACCTCCTTCTCAAGGGGTCTTAAAGTTAAATGTAGATGGTGCCATCTTTGAAGAATTGGATAAAGCAAGGGTGGTAACGCTGTTGAGGAATGAAATAGGTGGGGTTTTGTTCTCTGCAAGTAAAAAAGAAAATAGTGTTATTGATCCAATGGAGGTGGAACTACTTGCAATATTGAGAGGGCTGCAATTTGTATTTCAATGGGCATTTTAGAGCTTGTCATTGAGAGTGATTCATTGCTTATGGTTCAAGAACATAATGATACTAAAGAATCGAGGTCTACCTGGAGTAATCTGGTTTATGAAGTGCAAGAAATGATGAAGAAGTTTCCAAGGTGTTCAATACAACATAAGGGGCGTATGACTAATGTTGCAACTCATACCTTAGCAAAATATGCCAAGCATCTAGATTATTTGATAATTTGGTGGTACTCATTCCTTGAATGTATCTCACAAATTGTTTGATTAGAATCTTTAATGTAATTTATAGCTGTTAATGAATATTAAGTACAACTTTTCTTTTTTTGTCCTTTTCCTTCTTAGAAAGAGAAGCTCTTATTTCTCTCTAGAAGAAAACTCATCTTTCCGATCAATTTCACGGGAGAGGATGGTGTGAGTCTCGGCTCCATCTTCCTCTCCATCTCTTTTTCATTTTCCTTTTTCTTTCCATGACCTATATGTGAATATGCTTATAAGGGTTTTTTTTCCTTGCAGGTTTGGATTTTCTCAGATCTGCTACATTCCGGCCATAGAAAGTCAACACACGCCCCACCATGATCTTCCCCTACCACCGATCTGCTGGGATGATGTGAAACTGCACCCAAAATGTCGGCCCATGAACCTCACGCGAGGCTTGTTTCTGCGTGTGGTCTTCACGCACCACATTAGCAGATTGGCCTAACCCCACCTCCATCTCCTGGCATGTGGCCCTCACACGCCACTCCAGAGGCGTGGGTTGATTGTCCCTCCGCTACATATCTACTTTTTCGATGTTGGTATATCCAGATTATCGCTTTCCTTAACTCGTGATCTTGTTAAAAAGAATAAAGTATAATGTTGTTATTAAATAAATAAATAAACTATTTAGATTGTGCAACTTTCTTAAAAAGAATAAAGTATAATGTTGTTATTAAATAAATAAATAAACTATTTAGATTGTGCAACTTTCTTATTTTTCATTCATCTTGATTGTCAAACCATAGCGAAAATCAGATAAATCACAACTCATGTTTCAAGAAAGGAGCTAATTAGGGACAAATACCCTCAAATTAATGTATGATTTGTTTTACTTTTTATTATTTTGAAATACACATGATTAGCTAGGTACTTGCATTGAGAAAATTAAAAAGCATGCATGAAAACTCTAGATCTTAGTGTTAAAGGAAAACTAAGAAAAAAAGAAGAAGAAAAGAATAGAAAGAAACATATAAAAGGTTCCACTTATTGTAGTGTCGTTAAAGGTATTCTTCCATTGCCAGTCAGCTTATGTAATAGTCCAAAAAAAAAAAAAAAATGCCCAGCCCATGGGTAATGGCCCAACCTCCTCAACCCTTTTTCCTTCCTTCCCCCCCTTCCCCCCCCCCCCCCCCCTTCCCCTAGCTTCTCAATTCTTCCTGCAATTATCTCCCCCCCTTATCTCATCACCTTGTACGCCCCCCTATTTCATTTCCTTGTACACCCTCCCCCCCCAAAGTCATATCATTTCTTTTTTTTTATTCCACCATTTCTCTATCTCTCCCTACCCTCCGTATTTTACTCTTCCTCTTCAATTCACAAACACAAACCCTCAATCTCTTCTCTTGAACCACCATATCCATATCTCAATCTCTCTCTCTCTCTCTCTCTCTCTCTCTCTCTCTCTCTCTCTCTCTCTCTCTCTCTCTCTCTATATATATATATATATATATATAAATCCCCCCCATCATATACATACATGTATATATTCTTTTCTTTTATTTTTTCTCTTTAAACAGTAAAAATATTCTCTCTATATGTCTTTATATCATTAACCTCCTCTCATAGCCACTAGTTTGTGTTGTTTTATCACTGCCAACGACAGTTTTAGGTAAACTCTCATCCTTGATAATTGGTTTATTTAAGTAATCTTATAGATAAAGTTTGTAAATTTTAGAGTTGTGAATTGTTGAGAATATACCTAGTATATATTGTTAGGGTGTATGGAATAGGAAATTTATATTCAACCATGGGTGGTGGGTATTACCTATTATTAATCTAGGTTATGTCTATGTGTTATGGGTGAGTATAGACGTTATTTATGTTGAGTTATTAAAAAAATAAAGGCACTTTAATTTCTGTCTAGAAGCTAAATTACAACTAAGAAATTTGGGAGTTTTTCCATTTTGAAGGATAATCTTTTAGAACAAGTTTAAACTCATGATGATTGAGGATTGTAGAAAATTTGAGAGTTAAGTGAGATAATTTTTAGAGTTGAAGTTGACTGATTATAATGATCTTGAAATAGGTTTTGAGTAACGTTGGCAAAGGAATAAGATAAGTGGCTCTTTAATGGGTTTTTACAAAAAGAAATTATTGGTTTGTTGGGAATGGTGCACTTTGGTTTTATATTTCAAACTTGAGTAAACTTTGGATTTGTGTACATTCATATGCTTTTTTTTTGGTTTGGCTTGTGGGATTTGTAAAAATTTTGTGATGGTTGGAATGGTTGGAAAATGATATATGTTTCATCAAATTGAAGGTTAAAGGTGAGCATGCTATTTATTCTTGAGCCTATGATATAAATGTCTTTGTGATATATTCGATGTCCCTTGATATCTTTGTGGTATACTTGATGGCTCTCGCGGTATGATATTTTTGTGGTATATTTGATGCCCCTCGAGGCATGATATTTTTGTGGCATGATATCTTTGTGGTATATTGGTTATTTCCTATTATCATGTAGCCTTGAATATGATATTTGGTTGAATATAAAAGTTGAGATGAAATTGTATTGCTCACTTTATTTGGTTAGAACTCATTCACTCTCTTATAGTGAATAAAATTGTCAACTCCCACACCCCCATTAAATTGCTATTTACTGAGCATGTGACAGCTCACCACTTCATTCATAAATTTTTTTCAGTGCTGTAGAAAGTTCCTCCCTTTGAAGTGATAACTGTGGAACTTATAAAGATTTCAGAGGGGACTTGGTTGATCACTTGAGGTTGGAAGTTTTGAGGATGGATGGTTTTGTTACTTAGAGATGGTTTTGATTATACAAAGAGTGTTCTTTTGGTCATACTTTAGTTATTTTACAGTTTTTGGTTGGAGGATCTATTTTGTAAATATTTAAGAATTTAATAGCTCTAGTTGAACTTGTAAATGTGTTGGTGGGGATCATTGTATTATAGTTGTGAACATTTTGAAGTTATGTATATGATACATATTGTAAATAGGGAGAAAGTTATAATAATATAGACAGAACTCTGTCCGTTAATTATAGTTTTGGGTTTGGGGCGTTACAGCTTAGATCTTATTTAGAACTTGGATTGAATTGAGATTAATTTAGTTCAGTCTAATTTTAAATTGAGTCTAACATCTAAAAACTCAACTCTCAAATTATTAAACTCTTCTCAACTCAAAATCTTTTTACTGGTAAGATTCACAACCTTTTTTAATTTCTGATAAATATATCTAAACTTATCTTAACATTCAAATACGTTTAAACTCATTTTAAGTAAACTACACAAAACTTACTCTATTAACTCAACTCATTACTTATCATAAAAAAAATTCAATTTATCTCAACTCGGCAACGAGTATGATTTCTGATATTTGGTCTGCCCTTAGAAATTATTGGGTTTGCTTTAAAGACACGGATGTGTATATATATATATATATATATAATCACTTTCACACATGTTCAATTAATGAAGCCCATTGCTACAGTAAAGCCGCCTGTAGTGTTATTTAGATAAATAGTGTCAACAGCTAGCATTTATAATAATAGGTCCAAAAATCATAAACCGACGGATCGAATGATAAGATGGATTGTCACGTAATTAATCATGTAGTTTGTTAATTCATTGATAAAGACCGCATGCATGCTGTGGAATCAGCATAGCATATTCAATTCAATGTGCCAAATTGGTCGCTTTAAAAAAGTCTCAATCATTTTAGTTGGATTTCCATTGAAGCTAACAAGGAAAAGCAACGCCAGCCAAGGAGGCTGCATTCATGATGACTAGCTAAACTGAAAGCGATCGAAGCTTTTCTCATTCCATATGCACATGGTTGGCTATAAATTATTGTATATTAATCTATCTTTATTGACTTTAGTGTTTTCTTTCTCTCTCTTTTGGATAACATTTCTCCAATTCAAGATAGAGACATCAGCTTATCTACCCACAAAAAAAGACTATGACCGAGAAACTTTGAAAGTAATTAATTGAGAGATAAGCATGAATTGAATCAGTAAACATAGGGTGCTATGAAACTGATCATACGAGTAAACTGGAATATATATCATAATGATGTAGTTGGAAAAACTATCAACTCTCTACGTCTATATAAAGATCAGCAGAAATGGAGGTGGTAACTCAAATATATATATACAAGCTTTCGAGCTAATTGCTTTGTGCTAGCCTTTTCTTCTATATGTCTACGTTCTTCAAAACAAGCGAAAGATCCTTCATGGCTGCTATCGTGATTCTTCTGGGATTCTTACTGGCCAACCTTGGCACAACAGGTTAATTTCCAAATATCCTCTCTCGATCTGATCGACTGCGTTTCTGATAATCTGCATGTGCATGTGCATATCTGTGCCTGCCTTGTTTGTTACTTGACATTTCTTTCATAAAGCACGTAGCTCCGATATTTGCATGATTTTCTTGTCTAGTTCATGCGTTTACCCGATTTCGAATCAATACTTCAGGTGCACAATCGGTTGGCGTTTGTTATGGAATGCTCGGCAACAATCTACCACCAGCCTCAGAAGTTATAGCTCTCTACAAATCGAACAACATCAAAAGAATGAGAATCTATGACCCGAATCAAGCAGTTCTGCAAGCCCTTAGAGGCTCCAACATCGAACTCATGCTGGGTGTTCCAAACTCAGACCTCCAGCGCCTTGCCACCAACCCTTCCGAAGCACGTTCATGGGTACAGCAAAATGTACTGAACTTCTGGCCCAGCGTCAGATTTCGATACATTGCAGTCGGAAATGAAGTGAGCCCTGTTAATGGAGGTACGTCTTGGTTAGCACAGTTCGTTCTCCCTGCCATGCAGAACATATACCAGGCAATCAGAGCCGCCGGACTTCAGGACAAAATCAAGGTTTCGACCGCCATTGACATGACCTTGATAGGAAACTCCTACCCCCCATCGCAAGGGGCATTCCGGGGTGATGTTAGGTCGTATTTAGACCCCATCATCGGCTACCTAGTATATGCAAAGGCACCTTTACTTGCCAACGTGTATACTTACTTCAGCTACGCCGGAAACCCACGAGACATCTCTCTTTCCTATGCTTTGTTCACTTCCCCGTCGGTTGTGGCCTGGGATGGTCAGAGAGGATACCAAAACCTTTTTGATGCGATGTTGGATGCATTGTACTCGGCACTCGAGAGAGCTTGGGGGGGTTCGTTGGAGGTTGTCGTGTCGGAGAGTGGATGGCCATCGGCAGGTGGGTTTGCTACAACATTTGACAATGCACGCACGTATTGCTCGAACTTGATCCGACATGTCAAAGGGGGAACACCCAAGAGGCCTGGAAGAGCTATTGAGACTTACCTCTTTGCCATGTTTAATGAGAACCAGAAACAACCAGAGCTGGAGAAAAACTTTGGGCTTTTCTTCCCAAACAAACAGCCTAAATATAACCTCAATTTCGGTGGAGAAAGAATCTGGGATATCTCTGCAGAATATAATACAACAGTTTCCCTCAGGAGTGATGCCTAAGAGAATATATATAGGAGTCCTCTCTTTCTGTGTGTCTTCATGATCATAATGCTACTCTGTTTTCTATATCAATAAGAGAATCAGCAATCAATGCGTGATTTGTTTTTGTATGAATATAGAGAATTAATAAACTCATGTAGTGGTGTTGTTGAAATTTCAGATTATGAGATGATGCCATAAAATCTTGTGGGTGTTTACATGAATCCAATAGAAAGTTGAACGAAGATCAATATTTGGAGATCGTAGTGGTTTGCGTTATCTTATATCAAAACTAGGAGAGGAATTGTACAACTTTTATTGGAGGCCTTTCTTTAATTTTGGACAAAAAACTGTGGCCGATGGAATTCGAGTCCAGGTCTCGGTCTTTATGGCCACAGCGTGGAATTCTTACCAGTAACTACGTCCACACATTTTCCTGGGTATTCTTTTTGGAGTAATATTATATATAGTAGTGACATATATAAATATCGTATAATTTTTAAAAAAGAATAAAATTTATTATTAAAAAATTAATTTTCTTTTATATAAATTTTATATTTATTTATTTTCTAAAATTTGTTTTGATTTATAGGAAAATGTGAGTGCCTCATTAATGTGTCCATCCATCCACTCGTATAACTTAATTTCTTTTTATTTTTAATAATTAAAGAAATAGAATTTATATATATTTTTTATTTTTTTAATATTAAAAAATGTTTAAAGAATATTTAAAAAATAAAAATCATTTATACTAATATGATCCAAATTTGGTAAGTTCGAAATTGAAAAAGGGTCTTTCAAAAATTTTATCTACGTTTAAATTTAGGGATTATTTAGATAGTGAAATAGAATGAGATAATTTTAAATAAAAGTTAAAAATTAAATAAAATTTTATTTTTAATATTATTATTATTTAAAAATTTAAATTAAAATTTAAAATAAATATAATTTTTATTATATTTTAAATGAAAACTGATTGAATCACTTAATGGATAGGAAATGTAAGGTAAATGGAGGAAAAACGAACGGCCCAACACCCTTTATGTGGGCTGGGCTTTTCTTTGAAAATTGGTCCATATTTTCAAGTTCGTTTGCTGATACAATGAATGACTGACACGTTTAAAAAATCTGTCACCGACTCTGAATCTGAAAAAGAACATTTTACACCACATTCTCTCTATCTTCTAGATTGTCAAGGCTCAGGGGCGCCCTCGATGTTGTTGTACGTATAGGCGTCGAATATATACGGTTTTGTCAGACGGTGGCAGTTGGATCGGCGTCAGATCCTATCAAGATCAATGGCGGAGGACAAGTACAACCTGAAGAACCCGGCGGTGAAGCGGATTCTGCAGGAGCTCAAGGAGATGCAATCTAATCCTTCTGATGATTACATGAGCCTACCTCTCGAGGTTTTTCCCTTTTAACACTTTCCATGTTCTTTCGTTTAAGTTATTTTATCGAGTTATTTACATTTGTGGATTCTGGGGTATTCGAATGGATTCAACTTAATTATGTACTTCATTGGATCTGTGCGGCAATTGGGAATGGGATTTTCTCTTTGTTTTTGGGGTTTGTGCAATTAGCTGAAATTAGAGAATTGATGGGCCTCGTATAAATCAAATTGATCGTTTTAAGTTATTACCTTGCGAATAAATCATCGTGTATGGAATTTTCAGAGTGTCAAATCGTATTAACGGATTGTGTTCGTGTCGTGTTGAAACAAATATATTATATTGTATGGGCCAACCTGAATACGACCCGTTAAGGTTTTTGTATAAAAAATTCAAATCTTAACACAATCCATTAAAATAATGGATCGACACGACACGATCTGTTAATAAATCATATAAAAAGGTTAACACGGCATGACCGGACCTGTTATGACCCATTTCAACCCATTTATATTAATGGATACGAATACGGCCCTTTAACTTGTTTGACCTGATTAATTTTATATAAATATTAAAATCACAATGTTCCTAAAAACTATAAAATTAACTACAACTACAAATTACAATCCAAAAAATAAATATACCGAAATTAAAATCCCAACAATACTATATGTGATAAACAAAGTAACAAATTCACAAAGCCATGCATACTGCATGGTGCTGTAGTGCATAGTTAGAACACCTACCAAACTATTATTTATTACATTACATCCAACAATACCAAATATGATAAAACACACATTGTAAATATTAATGTTACAATTCCAAACATGATGATACACACACAAATCTAAACAAATTATGAACCCATAGAAGGAAGTGTAACGTCCTCCTTGCTCTTGTTGATCTCTAATTCCATTATATCTTCAATTAAATCGATCAATTGAATTTATTGTGTTCCTATTAAAAAAATGGCATTAGTAAAAGAATTAAGATAGTATTTAATATAAAAATAAATAATGTTATCCTTGACTTTGGCTTCTTCGCCATATAACGATTCTCTTGTGTAGAATAATACTTTAGCAATATCTGGTTTCAGTGCACTCCTAAACTGATCAATGATATGCCCACTAACACGGCATTGTTTGTTTTCAGAGATGAGATGAGATAAGTTGGGATTAAAATTGAAAGTTGAATAAAATATTATTAGAATATATTGTTTTAAGATTATTTTTGTATTGGAATTTGAAAAAGTTGAATTGCTTATTTTATTTTTGTATTGGGATTTAAAAAAGTTGAATTGTTTAATTTATTTTGTATGAGAATTTGAAAAAGTTGTAATGATTAAGATGAAATGAGAGTTTTTTGAAAGTGAACAAGGCTACAAGATTTAGATACAACTGTAAAAACTAGAACACTCAAAATGTCACGAGCCATACAAGTAAGATCAGGATAACGAAATTCATTTCCTTTCCAAAAGGAAAGAATATCAATTTTTGCATTTCTTTCTGCCCTAGGTTCATCCAAGTAAAGTTCCAATTGACTTTTTTGCATATTGGTAGTGAGATCATCATTTTCAAATGAATCAAATTCCTATACAAAAAAAAAAAAAAAAAAAACTTGAGAATATGTGATATAAAATAATAAAATAACAATATAATATAAATCATTAAACAAAAAATATTATTTGAATCTACCTAAAATACTTGTTTATTAACTCTATTCCATTTACTATAAGATGATTGACTTTCCGCTCTACAAACACTTCTTTCAAAAGTCATGGTAAAACTTATGGGAGCACTAGAAGAACTATATTCCATGAAAAGAGATGTCATTTTGGTACGAACATTCAAAAACTCTAGAGAACCATTTTCATAAAGCTTCATATAGGAAAAATCAACAAAATGAAGCTTGTATCGAGGATCCAATATAACTGCTATAACCAATAATACATTGAACTCAGACCAATATTTCTCAAACTTAGTAAGCATTTGACAAGACATTTTCTTCATGTAGTCATCTTCACTTTCAGAGTGCTCATTTAATATCAAATAAATCGTAAACACTGCTGGAAAGTACAAATTGGCTGTAGGGTATTTGGTTCCAGAACACTCACAAGTGGCATTATAAAAAGCTCCCAAAAAAGTGTTCATCTTCTCCACTTTTTCCTACTCAGATGTTGATAGACAATATTTAAAATTAGAATCAGTCAACTTCAATTGGAAAAAAGTACGACGATAGAAAAGAGCACTCCTCAATCATAAGAAAAGTTGAATTCTATCTAGTGGGGACATCCTGCCTTAGCCCTTTCTTACCATCCAAAGACATTTGTTTTGTTGAATATAAAAATTTTTGTTTCCTTGATTGTGATCCTTTGACATACTTGATATTGTAACGAACTTTTTGGATAGCACAATCAATTACTTTTAACCCATCTTGTACTACCAAATTGAGAATATGACAACAACAATCAAGATGAAAGAGCTCACCATCACAAACAAGGGCTTTCTTAATGTTCAATTGAATTTTTAACAACCCTACCGATACGTCATTAGAAGAAGCATTGTCTAAAGTCAATGCAAAAATCTTGTGTTGAATTCCCCACTCACATAGCAAATTATAAATTTTCTCAGACAAAGATATGCCATTATGTGTTGGTGGCATGAAAGTAAAGTTTAAAACTCTTTTCTGTAGAATCCATTTTTTATTCAGAAAATGTGCTGTAATGCACATATAACCATTAGTGCTTATAAAAGTTCACAAGTCAGATGTCAGACAAATTCTATCAGGAGCATCACTCAACATGCATTTAATCCTTTTTTTTTTTTCTCGATGATATTGTTTAACCAAATCAGCCTTGGCAGTATTTCTAGAAATAATTTAAATATTTGGACGCGCATATTGTAATAAAGATCTCACCCTCGAATATTCAACAAACCGAAAAGGCAAATCATGCTTCACAATAGCGCCTACCAAAAGTTGTCTATATTGTTCAGAATCAAATTTAGAAGCACTTACCGAAATAGATCCACTATTTTGTACTAACATCAACTGACCAATATCTTGGGCACTTCTTTTAGGGCATGTGTCAATGTGACGCTTCAAATTTCTGGTTCCATATTTGCTCGTTGCCAAGTAAGTAGATCTCTACACATCTTGCAATTGGCTCGTGCCTTACCATCACCTTTATTAGAATCAGGAACCATCTCAAAGAATCTCCACACGTTTGACCTCTTCCTTCGTTTTGTTTTCGTGTCTTCATTTGCGAAACTTTCTGAGTCCAACCCGTCCAAGTCAATCAAATTGTCATTTCCCCTTTCTGCCTCACTCATCTGACATTTTTAAAAAGTCAAACATGAAAATCAACAATTAAATAAGTAATTAACTAAATACTTCTTCACAGTTCACACCCTTCCAAAAAACATAGAAAATAAATATACCAACCTTGGACCTTGGTGTCTAAAGCTTTAAAATTGCAGCACAGCTGCACAAGCCACTTCAACAAGGTCTTGTATTCGAAATGAAAACCTTGAGGTTGGCAGAGACAATGAAATGAAACACTGAATAGCAATCAAGTTCAACAAGTCAAAGCCATAAGAGAATATATAGACAAAACCTGCCATACAATTAAATGGAAGTATAGAATAGGATATTATGGGCCATCACCATGTCAAATCAAATCGGGACTATAGAAATTTAGGACCCAATCAGATTGATAGAAATCAGGCCCATGACAGAATTGCCTGGTATCTAATTAGTATCTCCAATATTCTGGCTGCAAGAGAAAATCCAATCCCTTTTTTTGATGGATCCACATTCTTTAAGCTGATTTCTTGATATTAACAAAGTAGCACACAACAGAAAGTAGTCATTCTCAAGTTAGTAAATATTCAACTGTATGACTAAAATTCCTCAGTTTAATTTTTTTAGGACAACATTGAATACTTTTGCTGAACATTTGTTGACAATGTGCTGCTTTCTCTATTTTTTTGAGAAGAGGATAGTAACTCATAATCTTATTAATAATTCTTATTTATAGTTGAGAAAAAGTTTGATTACTATAAAGGTTTGTTAAAACCTTGAGAATGAATTGAAGGAGAAGAACTCTAAGCTTGAAGTCCCAAGAAGGGAGTTTGTATTCTTTTATAATAACAGATTTTACAAGGCAATATATTAGACAACAGTAATTTCAGAAAATATAATCTACAAAACACAGCTCTACTACTGCATAATCTACCAAATCACAGCTCTAAATAATTTACCAAAAATTCATCTTGATTATTTTCTAGGGAACCAAACAAATATAAATCTTACAAAAAAAAAAAAAAATTAAGAAAAAGAGGAAAAATTACCAAGGGCTTTGCTCAGCTGCGACTCGTGAGGGACATAGGGAGGTGGCAGCATGGCTGGCACTAGAGGCTATTTAGCAGTAGTGGCCCATGACATGTGCCGTCATGCGACAAAGGAGAAGACGAGAAGATGGCCTAGAGGCTGGGACGTTGTGACTATGAGTCTGTAAGACGGCTGAGTGGCAGTGGCTGAACGGTGAGGCGTCGTGGCACTGTGGCAACAAGAGGAAGAATGAAGAAGCAAGTCGCAAGAGGAAGATTGAAGAATAAAGAGGAAGGGTATGAGGCAGTGAGGTGTGTGGCGTGGGACTTAGTCTTCTATTAAGTTTTTTTTGTTTTGTTTTTAGACAGAAAGGGTAGAAGTGTTAAAATAACGGGTCATAACGGGTTGACCTGTTATGACCCGTTAAGAAATCGTGTCTTAACGGATCAACACGTTTTGATCCGAACCTATTAAGGTTAAACTCTAACATGCTTTTATCGTGTCGTGTTCGTGTTGGGTTAACAGGTCATGTCACATATTGCCACCCCTAACCCCCCATCTCTCTCTCTCTATATATATAGATATTGTGTGTGTGTAGGGTAGGTGCGATAAGCTGAATATAGAGAACTAAATGGCCTTATTAATCTTATGATTGATGTCAGATTAGTAGATTTTTCTCGTTTGATCTATTGTGGAGGTTTATATATTTTGGTGGCTGTTGAATGGTTTTATTATCTTTAGCATGTTTCCCTTGTTTCTGTTATTACTGCAGTCTTCTGTATTTTGGATTATGTCTTTTTTTCCCCTTTTGGCGTACCCTAATTATTTTGTACGTAAAACATCCTCATGCGAAAAAAATAAAAAATAAAGTCCCAAGTGGGCCGGCTAATTTCTACCACACTTTATGTGTAATTTTTTTTTTGTTTCCCTGGTTTGTTGTGTTATCATTAGTGAAAGCTTGCTCTTGGTAATTTTTTTCAGGAGAATATATTTGAATGGCAATTTGCAATTATGGGACCCCGCGATACTGAATTTGAGGGTGGAATCTATCATGGACGGATCCAGTTGCCTGCAGAATACCCGTTCAAGCCACCTTCTTATATGTTGTTGACTGTAAGACTTTATTCTAAATACACTTTCATTTTAATAGCTTGTCATCTTTCTATTGTGGTCATTGAACTATCTTGCGTTGAACAGCTGTCCATTTTAATGATGCACTGGCTAATAAGTTATGCTGCTGTTCTTTCAGCCAAATGGTCGTTTCGAAACCCAAACCAAGATTTGCTTGAGCATATCGAATCATCATCCTGAGCACTGGCAGCCATCTTGGAGTGGTAACTATTGTCCTTCTAAACTCGCATCCCCCTTGTTAGCATTAAAATATGTCCAGAGATTTTGTTTCAGATTTGTGAACACATAGGTTGCTATAGTTGGCTTATGTTTATAAACATGAATGCAGCATGAATGTGCGAAGTTGCTAAAGCAAATATCTTCTTTTAAATTTAGAATTGTTTGGCTTGCACCCAACTACCATTTTTTTCAAAAATAAAATTATAACCCCAAACGACCAAATCCTTCAATTTGCATCCCAACTATCACTTTTTGGCCATCAAGATAGTAGAAATATTAGATGTGGTACAATCTTGATGGTTAGGTTGTGATTGAGGGTATCTTTTGATAGTTAAATTGTAGAAATTGAAAGTAAAAAAGGTACTCTGGAGGTGTAGCATGTACTTTACCCTAAATTTTCCATGCGATAATTTGGGTTGGCATTACGACCTAAAAAAAAAAAGGTTGGCAGCCCTATTCAATTAATTGTATGGTTTTTCCATGCTTTCCCAACCCCATTACCTGACCTGAGCTTAGTTTGGAGTTTGATGGCTTAACTTATGATGGCATCAATATCAATAATTGGTTTATTTTTATTGTTATTATTATTGCTAGTGTATAAATGGTATATTGTGTCTTTGCCTTTTTCTCAGTCTCATGGGAATTGATTGTATGGTACTTCGTCTTGGTCTTCTTATTTCTACCTTTGAATGTTTTGCACAATTCTTAACTTGTTCATTAGAGTAGACTGGGCTATGTGGTGGACATCATTTGGTATATTAGGCGAAGTTTGATCAATACATGTCTATCTGTTTGTTTCTTGATTTATTTACTGTGGTGCTTGATTGGGATTCCACTTGCAATATATCAATGTAAAAGCTACATAATCATTAGTTTTGCTACCCATCTTTGCTTTAAGGAGTAATGATAATCAAGGTTCATATGGATAAAGATGCAATCTTTAAATGCCCATCCTGACAATGGTTCTAACCTGGATAATGTACTGTTGCTGTTGGCAGTGCGGACGGCATTAGTTGCCCTCATTGCATTTATGCCCACCAACCCAAATGGTGCATTGGGCTCACTGGACTACAAGAAGGAAGAGAGGCGAGCTCTGGCCATAAAATCTCGTGAAGCAGCGCCAACCTTTGGGAATCCTGAACGTCAAAAGCTAATTGATGAGGTAGATATAGTAGTGTTTTCCCCCCCTTGCATGTTTCTTCATTATTTCCAAGTCTTGTTTTAATGAAAATTATCACAGATTCATGAATCCATGCTGAGGAAGGCACCTGCTGTTCCTCAACTCAGCTCCTTAGAAGCTCCTAAACGACACCATACAAACAGTGAGAGTGAAGCCCAGGCAAGTGCGCAAGATTCTGGGGCCACGACCATCGGTGAGGAGCTCCAAAATCCACCAGTGGCTGATAGAATTGTTGAAGAAGTGCATGAGGCACCTGTAAATGCTGATTCCAGCCCCCCTGAAGTTAGGGTATCAAGGGAGGTTCCAGCTAGGGTATCCAGTGATCAGCTGCCGCAAAAGCCCGAAATTAGGGTTCATAAACCTGCTGATGATCGCATATTTACATGGGCTGCTGTTGGACTTACTATTGCAATTGTAGTTCTTTTGCTGAAAAAGTTCATGAAATCTGGTGGACATGGTGCTCTATTCACCGATGGGTCATAGATTCATGGATGGCTTAAGTTGGATTGACAATTCAAAGTATCCAGTAAAGTATTTGAAATATATGTATATCCATTGAAGATTTTTGATTAATTTGTAAGAGCTTGTAACATATATTAAGATCCTCCTGATATACCTAATTATTGTAATAACATTCGAGTGCTACCCGTTTGCGTTATGTAAGCAAGTTCGGAAGTATTTTCTTCGTGCAAAAGCCAAGAGATAGACTACAGGTGCTGGCTAGGCACTTGTTAAACATATACAGCCAAATCCGAGAAATAGATCCACTGCTCTCTTCAATGACTGCTTATAATGTTATCGGTAAGGACAACGGATCTATTTATCGGATCCAGTTGGAAAGGTCAAGCTCTAACGAGAGTGTCTTGGCAAGTTGATATTAGAAATTGCAGCCACCCTCGATAGATATTATCAAAATCACATAAATCAGCCTTACAAAAAGAAGGGACCCTATTCTCTCAATGAAGGAAAGTGTAAGGTGATTACAAAAAGAAAGAAAAGAAACGAACACTTCATTGAAATAATTGCATCCAAAATCTTAACTGCTAGTTTTCATTTGTATTGATATCATTCACCTTCCCCTAAAATTTAGTTCTCGAGAAACAGTTTTGACCGGGATGCAAGGCTAAGTCCATGTGACAATATTCAGCCTGTATTTCTTCAAAATCATGAAGATCTACCTGCCTAATCCCAACCTTCACCAGACAAACAACAATGTACAGAAATTATGTGGGAAGAACGGATGGCATGGCATCAGCAGGCAATTAGAGGATGCATCTTTTGGTGTATTGCCCTGTAACAATGGAGGCTGCAGAGGGGAAGCTTGGACTTGGAATCCCGATACTTGTATGAATTCGTGCAATTTGGACCCGCACATTTTTCACGAGGGGGAGGGTAACTGAAATTTACATAATAAACACCACAAAATAATCTAAGTCACATAGGTCAAGTGCAATAAGGAAAACGTGACTACATACATTTGAAAAAAGAAAAGAGGGAGAAAATAGAAAATAATAATACTAACAATACAGCAAACTCGTACCTATGCGGTACAGGAGCAAATAAAGTTGGTAGACCAATATCTTCCGAAAATGTAACAATGGTCCCAGTAGGACCAATGACCCATCTGACAGTGTTTGATGCAAGTGTGATGGTGTTTGTAGCCTTTCCCTGCATGACATAAGTTTGATACTTGAATTGGAATGCTAAGTAAAAACAAATTACACGGAGGGGAGAAGAAAATGGAAAGGAAGAGTATGCAGGATGTTCCTCAATTCTTCACCTACCTGTGCTAATTCACATTGCCGCTGCTTCATCTTCTCTTCCCTCTTCTTTCTTCCAGAATCTTGACCGAGTATTTTTCTGATTGCCTCAGCCTAAAACACAACGAAAGTGAGGTTGTTTCCACCATTTATTGACAAGAGACAAAAAAAGCATGATACGATGGGAGCCTGGGGCAAACCTCAGCCTCCCTAGCAGCTTTCTCTGATTGCATTTTACGTCTCTGTGCAGCCTCAGCTCTTCTACATTGCTGTTCTACCTCGGAAAGTTTATCCTTTTTGGCTGTCATCAACCAACCAATAATGGAATCATACAAGTAAAAAAAGGGGTTCAACGGAAGACTTTAGATAAAATCTTATTGATGTGATCATTAAAAACTCAGTTAATTAATGACACCATGTAGAAACACGTCCACAGGAATGAAAAAGCATAACAATAGCACAAAAACTAGAGTGCTCACTTCTAGATGGAGCACAATTTGAGAGGTCGGTATGACATACAGCAGATCCAGATAAAACATCCTCTCCAGATTGAAGTGCCCGATTTCGTGTAATGGGAATGGATACATTTCTTCCTTGGAAAAGTAAATCAAGAGATCCCCTTTTCAACTTGTTTCCCGGACATTCAAGTTCAACATCTGAGGTTGCTCTTTTTTCTTCTTCCTTATATTCATTATCCTCGTACGAGTTCTCTGATCTTAACAGCTGTCTACCATCTGTACCTGATCTTGGTGATCCAAAGTACTCCACATCATCACCATACATGGCATCAGCCATTTGACTACACTTCTCATCTTCATAATCTTCAGAAATTTGAGAAGCATTCAGTCTCCCAAGATATCGGAGTTCCTCATCTTCATCATCATTATCCTCAATTGCTAGATCCAAGACACGTCTTTTAGGAACCCGCTTGCTCTTACGAACCGGCTCATAAATAGAAGGACTTCCCCCAGAGGTCATCCCCCTCGAAGTAAATTCCTTTCTGTAATTACAATGAATTTGTGAAAAACCCTTCCTTTTGACTTTAAGGCCATTGCCCTTGCCGACATGATTGCCATCTATATTATCCTGCATCAAACATAATAATAAGATGCTATTATGCCTAATGTAAGAAGCTATCACGTAATATTATCCCCTAAAGGGAATAAGCATCACAATAGTATAAGAATTAAATATTCCATAATGCAGGACAAAAAAGTCCAGCACAATGGAGAGAAGAGATCATATTGGAAAGGGGTGTTTTCAAAAGCCAGCTATATTTGAATATATAAATCACATCAACAAATCGATATAATTCCCATTGGAATAGAACTATAGGGCATGATAAATTGTCCCTTATAGGCAATGAAAATTGCAATGATTAACAGAGATCAACAAAACATACCTGAAGTAGCTGCTTGTCATGATGCTTGGGGCCATCAAAATACTGAGAAAAATTTGTGGCCAGGGAATCACCTCTAAAGTCGCTGCCATACTTGGTGTGAATTGTGTGAGTCACACCGCCAACCTTAAGCTTAAGTTTTTTTAGCTTGTTCCTAGTCCCTAATCCATCAGAAACAACTATCGTATTGCTAGAATTCTTGTTTTCATCGTGTCTTCCATCGCAGAAAGGTTGTGTGGATGATGGAAATAAATTAAGTCTCTGTAGTAATGCCTGTGAATCAGGGTGGGGTCTGCGACTACTCCTCTTCTTTCTCATAGTAGAGCCAACATCAGCATTGTTAAACCCACGAAAGCTTTCCATTAACTACACTGTTATGACGGTTTGCCACAGCAGCTAAAATTTAGAAAATGAGGGGAGGAAGATCAGCAGAACTCCAAAACAACACAGCAGGAGATCTTACGGTGCTATGCCTAATAGGAATGGAAAAAACTAAACCATGATCAGTTCCAGACTGAGAACTACGCTGATACTAATCCTTACGGGAAATGGAAACAAACCAGAAACTATCACAAATACTCAATCAAGCATTCACAAGT
Organism: Carya illinoinensis; assembly: GCF_018687715.1. Taxonomy (NCBI): domain Eukaryota; kingdom Viridiplantae; phylum Streptophyta; class Magnoliopsida; order Fagales; family Juglandaceae; genus Carya; species Carya illinoinensis. The sequence continues at coordinate 22,546,050 of NC_056753.1, read as the reverse complement.
AGGATAAAACAGCAATAGTACTAGTTACACACCCCATTGTTTGTGAGAATTAATTATATTTAACATGTTATTTCGGGCCCCTAAATAATGACTAACTAAATTACACGGTCCCTTGAGTGCATGTCTCAGTTTTCACATAAAACAGCGAGAAGAAGTAAATATAAAATTTAAAAATCATTTGACTAAATAAAATGAATTAACGACAAATGGACTGGAGAAACGCCTATAAAAATCTAAAGACAAAAAGCTAAAATTAAAAATTAAAAATAGAAAGTAACGGTAAGTTAAGAGATAATCATCAATGAAAGGTGGTTACAATGTAGAACTCCTCAAAACCAATGAATAGAATGAGCACAAATCTTTGTGAGAACAAACCGTTTTGAAGCTAGATTATTTCTGCGGAGCCTCAAAAACAATTTTATTTCCAATTTTTAAGTCTTGACCACTTGGACAGAAGTTAGCAAAGTACATTAACTTGTTTCCTTCATTTTCTTTTCCTCTGTTTTCTCACAGCAACCAATCCGAGAATCAATGTTGCATTTATGTCAATAAACTCTACTTTTGAAAATCACTAATCATATTTTTCCTTCTCTTATTGCTACTTTCCCGGTCCTCATTGTTCCAAGAAGAAAACGTTTGCCGTCAAAATTTTCCCGCAAAAAACAATGGTTAAAAGATAGAATTTCTCATATAAAACAGAAAATAAAAAGAAAGGAAAGCGCTTACTTTAAGAAACGGAAACCTCAGGGAACCATGAGAAGCGAGTACTAACCCTAGGTGGCCAGGAAAAGAGTCTCCAGAAGTGAAGAAGAGGAGGAGGGAGTAGAAGGCAGCGTTGGAGAATGAAAGAGGATTCCAGAAACTCTTGGTTTTATTCAAGTCTAGTGTAATAGCAAGTTGTCAAGAGAGAGTGAGAGTGGATTTTGCCATTAGAGACAGCTCTCGGTATTTGCTCGAATGGTGGCCGAGACTCTTTTATCTGCTCCATTTTTCTCCGTCTCTCGAGTTGCACCCATTTATTTTTCCTCTCTCTCTATCTCTATCTCGTTTTTTTCTGTAATTGTTTTCGAGATACGAGTTAAAATTTATAATTTGTTATTCTCATAAGTATTTTTATATAATTTATAAGATATATTTAAAAAAATTAAATTATTTTATTCCAATCGAAAAAAACACGTCACATTATTTAAATTATAATATTTAAATTAATAATAGTATTGTCTTGCCTATAAGAAAATAAATAAATGAAAAGAATTTACTCTCTCAAATGATCAAGAGCATATAGTTTATATAACAAACTATTAAATCGTTTCATTTTATCTTATCTCATCTAATCATTATAAATTTTTTAAACCCTCACGTAAAATATAATAAATAATTTAATTTTTTTAACCCTTAAATTAAAAATAATATTAAAAAATATATATTCTAAAGAATATTTTATTTAATTTTCACTTCATCTCATCTATATAACTATACGAGACCTTGATATGTCTTAACAAAAGGTGCTAAACGTTGGATTTTTATATAAAATATGATAGTTTTGATAATTTGGAGTTCAAAGTATAAAAAATCTTAATTCTCTATAGACACATGAAGTATATTTATGCTTATAAAAAGATTCGAGCTAATTAGGGCTGTGCTCCGTCGGAATTGGAATTTCGACTTCCGACTCCGACTGGGTCGGAGTCGGAATTGAGCTCCTATTCCGATTCCGAGAGGATTCGGAGTCCGATTCCGATCGGAATTCGGAATTCTGAATGGAATTCCGACTTCCGAATTCCGTTCGGAATTCGGAATTCCGATTACTGTCGGTAGTCGGATTTTCGATTACTGTCGGTAGTCGGATTTCCGATCGGGGCCGGAATTCTGACTTCCAACTTTAATTCCGACTCGGCCAACTTGATACGTTTTATTTTTATTTTTTTTTAAATTTATTTTATCCTTATTTCATAAAAACTCTCACTTTATATAGTTCCATTGAGGTATTTTTGTATAGATTTTATTGTTATTTTCAATTTTCTTGAAATATATAAATTATAAAAGCTTGAACATGTTAAAGCGTATAATTAATTAATTAATTAATTTTCCTGGTATAACGAGTATTATGGACAATATTTTCAATGCAAAAGATCAAATATGTTTGAACACATTAGACTGCATAATTAATTGTTATACATAATTTAGAAAGTCCTAAACAATTAATAATAGGAATAACAACCTATTTCAAAGTTTGATTAAACAGTCCATAAGAATAAACATTTTGATTCAACCAAAATAAAAAACAATTGAATGGACTTTGCAGTATCGTACTTGGTCATTTGAACTTTGAAGTACCTGAAATTAAGATAAAAAAGTATTCAATCAATAAATATAACTAAATATTGATACAGAAAATTGAACACAATAAAAGTAAAATTTAATTACCATTAATATCAATAAAGACGTCCTTAATTCTGATATCAACTTATCTTTATCCATACTCCATCATTCATCGGTAACTATACTGGGGTTCACAATTACATTTGTGAAATGATAAAAAAATATAAATTAAATAAATTTATGAAATCATAAAAGCAATTAAAATAATCAATAATAAAAAGAAAAAGTAAAATAAGGTTACCATCTTCAAGCCTATAGCTCTCATCATCAATGCCAATGTTATCTAGTCCAAGGGGTGTATCACTGATCCAGTTCTGTGTGCAAACGAGGGCTTCCACGGTTGACGGTGACAAAGAACTCCAGAAAGCATCCAAGACTCGACCTCCAGTGCTAAACGCCGACTCAGATGCAATCGTCGTAATAGGAATGACTAGTACATCTCGGGCAATACGGGAAAAGATTGGATACTTGATGGAATTAGTCTTCCACCAAATGCATATCTCAAATGCAGGACTAGGTGCCTCGACCTCTTACATAAAATACCGTTCAACCTTTGAAGTACACCCCATAATATTCTTCGATGCAACGAGCTGATGATACTCATTCATGATGTCGTAATTCCTACGGCGTCGAGGCAATGTGTCAGTCGGGCTAAAGTCATCTCAGGGAGGTGTCGGAGTCACGTGTGAGGTACCCGCTGAAGATGAAGGTTGTCCATTATTTTTGTAGTGGTTGTACAAGTCATCGAGATCAGTTTTCAACGCTGTAATAAATGATGCAGCCTTCATTTCCCCGAGGACGGAATTTGCCCAATATTCTATCACGGCCAACTTGATTCGGGGGTCAAGGATCACAGCTACAAAGAGTAATCTATTTATCTTCTCAATTTGCCCCCAATATTTATTATATTTGGACAACATCCTCTCAGCCATACCAGATAACAGTCCGCTAGGGTCATCACAACCATCTTCCAAGTGGTGGTGTAGTGTCGAGATCTGATTGAACCACAAGTTTGCAGTCGTGTATGCGGATCCAGATATTTTCATTGTAATATCATAAAAAATCTGCAAAAATGTGACAAAGAATCCTACACTCGTCCAATCATGTGTGTCCGGCGGACCGAGCCCATTTCCTGCAGGCTCCAGCAAAGCATACTGCAGACCCCCATCTTTCACCTCCATCCGCTCAAACACTTTTTAGTACATCTGTGCCACATCCAACATCATGTATGTAGAGTTCCATCGAGTGGGAATGTCCAAGCACAGCGTCCGAGAATGTTTTATCCCAAGTTGTTCCTCTATTGCCCTGAATTTTTCCAGCCTTTGCAGGGAAGCCCTCACATACCGCACAATGTTGCGGACTTTTGTAATGGAATCGTCAACCTCTTTTAACCCCTTAGTCACAATCAAGTTGATTATGTGAGCACAACAATGAATATGGATAAACGCATGGTCCCGGATGACATCAGCCGTCACTCTCGTATTCCACTTGAACCATTCAATTGCAGTATCATTAGCACTGACATTGTCAATTGTAATGCATAAAACCTTCTTTATTCCCCAATCTTTCAAGCAATCATCCATCGCTGCCCCAATTGATGCACCCTTATGATCATTTATTTTTTTGAATCCAATAATCCGTTTTTTTAAAGTCCATGAACTGTCTATGTAGTGTGCTGTAATACACATGTATGAAACATTCTGTATAGACGTCCATGTGTCAGTCGTAAATGAGACTCTCTGGCCGGTCGTCACAAACATTTGTCTCATCTCAGCCTTCTCTTTCAAATGCCTTTTCATACAATTTCGCATCACTGTATACCGTGACGACATTGGGAATCGTGGTTCAATAAGCTTGATAAACGATCGGAACCCTCTTTTCTCAATTGTAGTAAAAGGCATCTCATCTTTTATGATCATCTCGGCAAGCGCATCTCTCAACATCTTCTCACTATATTGAGGGATGACCATTTTCTTGGATTGCGTACCATCAATTGCAGTAGAAGTTTCATAACTTAGCGTTGTCTGATCTCGGGCCGCCAATCCTTTCGCTATCTTATACCTCTGGCAACTATTTAGATGTGATATTAAACCAGCAGTGCCTTGTTTCTTTGAATGACATGCAACCTCTGTGCCACAATGGTTGCAAGCTGCGTGCGGTTCCGAGGGATCACCGTCAACCTTTGTGAAATGTTCCCACGTCCACGACCTTTTTTTATTTGATCGTGGACGTGGTGGTCTGGCCCTCACGGATGAAGGTGGTGGTACATCCGGCTCATCCCTAATACCCATCTCCTCCTCATCATTAAATGTATCATCATCTTCTATGTTTATCGAGAGTGGGAATCGACTACTTGCACATGAAGTTTGAGCTCTGGAAGTGGGTCTGGATCTCGGTGGTGGGGACGGAATTGTGGCATCCTAATCTTGTTCTGGGATCCTATATGGTTCTTCCTCCATAGCTTGAAATCTGACACATTTAGTTGCAAAAATTAAAGTATTTATTAAAAAAACAATAAACAATAAAACAATAAGCTATAGACATGCATAATGAATTCATTTGGCCAGTCTCATGTTAGAAGTAATTACGTATGTTATTTTCTTTGATTATTATAATTAATGATGAGAAGAGATGTAATCCCTATACACAGGAAGTATAAATGAATCCACTAAATAAACAAAAGACCTGTTCACCTTTGTGAACATCAACTTCTCTCTTAGTATCATATTTTGTGTCTATTAGATGTTGAAATAATTGACTGTTTGAAAATCGGTCAGTTTCTAGATGGTTTGTTTCTAGATTTAGAAGGAAGTTTTAAAAACTGAATAATGCATCAAGGAGATAGCAGACTCATTAGAAAAGCTATACTCACTCTCTCCTCCATCTTTCAAAACTGCAAGTTTAGTGACGGAGTTATGTTGCATTCTTAACAATTCAATTTGCTGGGTCTGAAAACTAGTATGTTCAATTTACTTATTTTTCATCCCAAGTTGTAGGTTTCGGACCTTTGCCTGACGTGGATGATCTAGTTGCTACTTTTGCAAAGGTTAGCTTCCTTGAAATTGATGATCATGAAAGAGTTATATACAAGTTTTGATGAGTTTCTCAATTTCTTTCATTTTTATGTCGTCTATCAACACTTTTTTTTTTTTTTTTTAATATGATGGTATTAGATTCTAACTGTATTATTGATCTTTTCTCTTCTTTCTATATGTTAAGTTATAACACACCCCTCTACTTAAAAAGAAATTATAACACCCATTTCCTCTAAGCTAAGGGATGCTACTAACATAAACAATTCTACAAGCCAAGTATAAGAAGATTCCATTATCAAAATATTCTGAAACATCATCAATAAAACCCAACAGTAGCATTTATTTCAAAACAATAAAGTTATGAGTTCTCATAAAACCCTTAATGTTATAAAGAAAGACATTAGAAAGAAAAACTCGCTCATAAAAAATTATTCAGGTCTTGGTCTTGATCTCCATATTCTGAGCCTGACCTGTAGACCTATCATTGCATAATTATTATAGGAGCTGTGTTGGAGGCAAAAGTCAAGGACAAGTGGGTGCCCAAAGTTTTTTCATACAATGGCTAACTCAAATGCTAGAAAAAAACAATTGAGATGCTCCTAGTTGATAGCTCTATATCTACAAATCAAAATTTGATTTGTAATCAAATTGTGCAGTTTTTTGAGAGATTACTTACTGAGCAATTATCTTGGAGACCCCGATTATGTGGGATACATTTTGATTCCATTGGATAGAAGGAGGCCGAGCGGCTTGAGAGGTGATTCAAAGAGATAAAGGTGCTCAAAGTTATGAAACCTCTACATGGTGAAAAGGCTATGGGCCCAAACTGTTTTACTTCAGCTATCTTTCAAGAGGTTTGGGATGAGGATATCATGCATGCTTTCCGTGAGTTTCATGAAAGTTGAAAACTTGAGAAGAGCTTAAATGGAAACCTCGATTATATGATCATGTCAACTCATAGGATGAACCCAATTAGAGTTGTTATTCACTAAATATTTGTAGTCTAAAAGTTGATCGACTTTAAGTTTTAGCAATCGTGTTACTGACTTTCTTTGTGACATTTCCACAAACACGTAGGCCGCAGCCTTCAAAGTCCATCTAACTAACACACGACGCGTGAAAAAGACCATCCTCAATACATTCACGGCCAACGTACAAAACAGTACATTCATAATTTCACGGCCAATTTCCAATTAATAAATAAATACAGAAGAAAAATTTGGAGTAAATACACAGTCGGTAAAATTTCAATTTACCGATTGGGTAATGTTAGGCTGTTAGCAGCAACTTGCAACAATAAACTTGGCACTGCAGCGAGTCGGCAACAGCAACCTCTGAGCTGTGGCGTCGTCGGTGAGATGAGTCTGAGGCTCTGAGCAGCTGAGGACAGTGAGGCCTGAGCCGTGTGGTCGACTGGTTAGACTTCGAGTGAGGAACAGAGGAAGAATCCGAACTCCGAAGAAGGCAAGAATGGCTTATGGCCCTCGGGGAGGCCATTTAGCCTTGATTCAAACGGCGTCGTTCTCATTTAAATGGAACGATGTCGTTCCAATTAGGAGGTAGCCAAAAACCAGATGCAAAACAGCGTCGTTTTGCATTAGGTTTTTTTTTTTTTTTTTGTTAAGTCGGAATCGGAATTCGGCAATCGGAACCTGTGGTTTATCGATTCTGATTCCGACTTCCGTTATGGAGTCGGAACTGATCCGATTCTGACTCCGACTTCCGAACCCTCCGATTCCGTTGGAATCGGAATCAGACCGAAAGTCGGCCGGAATCGAACAGTTCGGAATTTTGCTCACCCCTAGAGCTAATGACTAGCTCTGGTGGGTGGTTTCAATTGGACAAAAGCCAAACGAGTCATTGGATCTTCTTTATATTAAGTGTAGCCTACAATATTAATTGATGTTATTATATATAAAGCAATAAATGCTAGCGGGAAGATTTACTTAATATGTGTTGTATTTCTCTCCTATTACTTTTAAGTCCCTCAACTATAAAAAAGAACTTGAAATTATCTTTTTTTCAAATTAATAGAGCAAGCTGGTTCTCTGAATTTGTATGCCATAGAGCACACTTTTAGGTTTGGTTTAGTTTTACAAATTACCTTTTAAATCATTTTATCTCTTTTTAATATCCAAACATCATTCAAATCTAAATATTTTTTAATTTCAAATTTTTAATTTTCAACTTTTTTATTTAATTATTATCTAATTATTACAACTTTCCTAAATTTTAAAATAAAATATAATAAACAATTTAGCTTTTTCAAATATAAAAATAAAAATAATATTAAAAAATAATATTCAAACCCTCTTTTAGTTTTATAATTTTTTTATTTAGTTTTTTTTCTCATTTTCCAAAACTCCATAAAAATCTTAATTCAAATCATTTCATTACTATTTATAAATTATCTCACTACTATTTACAGATTTCTCATCTCATCTTATTTGTGTAATCAAATAAGATTACACAAATAAGATTATTGTAAAATTTAAATAGTAAATTTTGATGAAAATTGAACTGATGTTTTAATAAAACAAGAGTTTTTCTACATACAAGCACAGTCGCGCACTAATCTGTATACCAATACTAATTTATTCATACTTAAAATTTAAATTAACATTATTTTCAATAAAATTTACTTTTTAACTAATCATATCATATTGATATACAGACTAATACATAGTTATGTTTACAACTATATTTTATCATAAAACAATAATGCTACAAAAGATATACACACGACCTCACATTCAAACCAAACCTCACGTACACATCCTCGATCCCCGCAACCAAACTTAATTTCCCGAGAGTCACAATTGAGAGACGTACGTGACAATTATAGGTAAGGAAGTAGTTGACGATCACTTGATTAAGGACGCAATGGCAAGGCAATTGCTAGCCAACTTGGTGCCCTTATCATCGACCTCAGATAATGGAGTTCTCTGTCCAGCGAACCCATCCTCGCATGTCCCATAGTCTGTCAAAATCGCGCTAAGCATGGAATTGAAGGTGCCAGTGTCAAGAGCTGAGAGGGCATCTACTGCACTCTCAATGTTATCCAAAACATCGTTGTACATTTCCATGCAGTCGCTGACGGCGGCAGAATTAATGCCCGGTTTCGTTTTAAGGACTTTTGAAGCGATGCTTAGTGCTAGCTTTGCATGAAGGGAGCAGGCCTTCACTGCAACTTCAAGCACAGAAATGACATCGACTTTGCCGGTCAGAAATGGGGCTGTAGAGGCGAGGCAAAGAAGAGGGTAATCTGTGGCTTCACATATCTTTTTGATGGCGGGATTCAAAGGAAACGGGCGCGGTCCCGGGGATTGCGATGGTGTTGGTGCAGACTCGGGAGAAAGATATGAGGCGGGAGATGGAGCCGAGATATGACTAACCGGAGGATTTGCATCTGGAGTACTCGGTTGCGGAGGAGAGGGGTTAATCGGAGGATAATATGAAGATGATGGCGCAGACTCAGGGGAATGGTCCGAGATAGAAGGTGGGTTGGCCGCAATATGGCAAACCGTGATATGTGCTTCGGGAATAGTACTCCAGAACGTATAGTTTCTAGGCACGCAAATGGCTTGTGCAGAGTCGAAGAAGGTGGGATAGAATAATGAGATGAGGATGATCATGAGCAGTGCTGGTATTGCCTTAATATTTTTGTGAGACTCCATTGTTTTGTTTGGAAGAAATTAGAAGGGAAGAAAATGGACAGACAGAAAGGTCAAAAGAGCCTACAAAAAAATGGGGAGTGGCATTTCTGGTTGGTTCGTTAGTTATATCTCCAGGACTATAGGATGGCAAAATGAAACACTGGGCGTCGGCATGGTTTCACGGAGTTTGGGGTGCGGATTCTAATTACCAATTTTATTAATCTCAGATGCACAGTAAGCCTGGTTTTTAGGGAATTTGGTTTCTTTTTTACCATCTACAGATATATGCCTACCCGGTACAGCTATAAATAAACGCTTATGGGTGGTCATGAATCCTGATGGCTTTGTAAATTTTATCACTCGGAATAATTGGGATTGGTGGCTGCTATGGTATACATTTTTTGTGAACTTAATTAAGTTTCTCTAATTGAATATAATGTCACAAGCATGTTTCCCTTGCTAAATTAATAAAGATAGAGTTACAATGGATGGATTTTTTGAAACAGACACCTAATTTTAAGGCCGAGTTTGAGACTTTTTAAATCATAGATAACAATCTGAAAAAGTAAAAAATCTATGCAGTAATTTTCCCGAATAGCATAGAGGACACAAAAATGTAATCTTACATCAATTTTTGTTAATATATAAAATAAATAATAAAATCTACATCTTTCCATTAATTTAAACTTTTGAGATAAGTGGTGAATTCATATGGTATTAGAGCAGATATTTGGATTTGAATCCTGATTCAACACTCGATCCAATTTAATTAAATATTCTATGTGTTAGGCAATCCATTGAGGGAGAGTTTAGCCCACACGTGAAAAGGAGTTTTAATATATAAAATAAATAATAAAATATATCCCTTCCTATTAGTTTAAGCTTTTAAAATAAGTGATGATTTCATAAGTACTAACAGTAATTCCTTATGCTAAATCCTTGTAATCCATAAAGTTTTTCTGAAGAAGATTCACTTTTATCTAGAAAATGATGATCTTACAACTCTTATCTAATATAGAACCGGGTAGTTACATCAAATTGAGATTATATTTATTCAAGTGATACAATTATATTAATAAAATGAGTTGTAAAAAAGTTAAGGTGATATCGTTATCCTTTTACCCAAAAAAGGAGAAGAGAAATGTTCAAGATGGTAAATAAGGTTGTTTAATTGGATTAGACTCATAGCTGCAAATTTAACCATCTTTTGGGACTAATAAACGTTGCCAACCCCAAAATGGGAAAAAAAAAAAAAAGGAATTTGTCTATAAAAAAAAAAAAAAATTGAATTAAAGAAAGAGATGCAATTGGGCTGAAAGTTCAAAGATTCTCCCTTTCCAATTGACAATACCAAGCTAGCAACAGTTTGTTACACTAATTGTGCATAAATCCAACTTTTTCTATGGCATAGTTTGTTTGATTATTTAACTTCAAAGCAAAACTTGCTTTGGTTGTGTTACCAACACCAACAAAAGCAATACAAGATATTGTAGAATGGTTGAGCCACAGGGAAAAAGCAACCCATCATGGACAAAGAGAATAGCACACACACACAAAGGCTAAGCTAGCTGGTAACACAAACTAGTGTTCATGATCCACCTGCTTCACTACTGTAACAGGACAAGAACCATTATTCACCACATAGTTGCTCACACTGCCTAATATGGCCCTGCAAAAATTCAAAAGCAAATCCCAAAACAGTTACCACAGATGATTCCGGAAAGCTAGAATCCAATTTGAACTAAAACCAAGAATGGAGTTTAATTTACCTCTTGAGCTTGCCCAGACCTCTGTTTCCTATAACAAGGCAGCTTAGAGGAATCTTATCAATTGCTTCACATATCTTCTCGCGAGCATCTCCCCAGTAGATCTTCATGATCAGCATAATCTGCCCCCACCTCACAAGGTTATTGTGGTTGATAGTGATAATTTAAATCAGAAGCACTAAGATCTCGGAGATCTGAAAATGATATGTATGTACCTGTTTTTGCGTAGCAGCAGTGTTTACAATGTCCAGGGTCTCAGGGTCAGGCTTCACTCCATACTTCTTCATAATGATAGGATCGGAGAAATCACTTAGAGGGATTAAAGCTGTATAGAAGAAAATAAACAAACATGCGTCCATGAGCAACAACAAAAGGAATGGAAAAGAAGTCTTGACTTTAATAGATTAGATCATCCACTCAGTAATGATAGACAGATCGAGAGAAAGAGAGAGATGGAATTTCTCAGGAAACAAACAGAGATCAGAAAGAACCGATAGAGAAACAGAAAGAAGATAATTACGGGAACCGGTAGCTTCCCAGAGCTGTATCTCGCCCTCCTCGTAGTTCCCTTCGGGGCGTACAATAACTAGTATGAGGTGATCCCCGTCCCGTACCACGTTGTCCACCGCCCATTTCAGCGCTTTCTTGCTGCACGCCGAGAAGTCTACCGCCACCCCAACTCTCCGATCAGACTCCATCCGATCTCTCTTTTCTCTGAGCGTTTTGTTCTGACTGAGTGCTTTGTCCGAAAGTAAAAAGAGGAGGGAATATCGGCTACACGATTTTCCTTGCACGCGGTCTGATAACATTCAAGAGAATGGCTTAATCTTTTTCCAGCCGTTGATCTTTTGATCTAAATGCGATTGGAAACTAGATGGGGATCGGACGGTGCATATATGTTCAAAAGGTTGGTTCAGAGGAAGTCTAAAAAGAAAATTTATAATACGATGGCACCCACCAGCACAATGCAAGTTGAAGAGAAACTCATTTAAAAAGCACAGGGAGACGGAAGTATCTTTGTCAGCTTTAAGTGGTGGGGGACAATGGAGATTGAGAGCACAAGATGTTTAAAAATGAGCCACAGCCACCCAACCCATTTTCTTATCTCTTGGATAATTGCTCCATCTTCCAACCTTGTAACATAGGCACAGTGATGATATATATACACAGCCATGATCATCCATTCCAAGATTTTGAAGCGCTGAGAGTTCTTAGAAACTTCATCATGACTGTAGGGGTACTGTGTCCTAAGAGATGTGTCCATATTCATGTATGTTCAAAAGATTGAAAGTCAAAAAGGAAAGCTTTGTATGATGATGATCGAAATCATGGCAATCATCTTGTCAGCTTTTTGCCTGCACAAAACAAGTCTCAGTAGGAACAATACGGTGACCAAATGTACCTCAGCTAAGATCTTTGACATGGGGTGTCCAAAATCTCGACCAAGAGTAAATACAAAACTCTCCAATTTAATGATACATACATACGACGCATTCAATGCAACAAGATATGAACAGATTACGACATATTCCTTAGGGGAACTTCCCTACGTAGATCCCCAACCTACTGCCCATCCAGTGTTGTACATCTTGTTTCTGTTTGTAGCAGGCCTGTTGATGACGAGCATCCCACAATAATTTGTTACGCCATTTTGGTGGACTTTCAATGAGATTTAGACTATGAAATGGAGATTTGGACCGATAAGCTGGAGTGCTCATGGATGAGTCTTGTGGTGGTCCAGCGGCGAAGACCCCAGGAAAATTTTTGACCCGTTTTGACTCTTGATCTGATTCGACCTAATCGGTTGATTAGAATTTACTACATATAAAATTATTTTATTAGACGGTCACCGCACTGTATTTTTTACCAGGACTTTGCTACATACAGTCAGCAAATGAAGTTGGCGTGCAGTCGGCTGTACGGAATAAATAAAAAAAAATTATAAATTTTTTTTTATATTCAGGAGGATCTATATGAATAAAAAAAAGTTATACAAATAATTTTTTTTTTCATGTAGGTTCCGTATTAATTTATTTTTTAATAGCCGACTGCACGCCGACTGCATCTGCCGATTGCAAAAAGTATTTCTCTTTTTACCATCACCTTAAATAAAATTCTTTACTACGTAAACATGATATACGTAAACATGATATCTTATATCAATTGATTTCACTTGTTATTTTTATTTCTCTCTTTTATCTTTCCTTAACACCCAGCCCCCATAGCCTTGAAGAAGGGCGGCATAGACCTCGGTGCCTATGCCACACCCCTCCACAAAATGTATTTTTTATTAAAATTAAAATTTGTATTTTATAAGTATTTTTTTTAAAATTTAAACGGCTTGTTTTTTTTTGCTTTATATAATATATCTATATATTTGTTTTCTTACATAAAATGCACACATGTCAAATATTGAATGATTCTAACGCGTGGTTTTAAAAAATTAATAAACTTGTGACAATAAGTGATTTTATTAAAGTTAAAACTTAATTAAAATTGAAATGCAAGCAAAACTTTAATAGAAGTAAGTCGCAACACATGCAAAGGTCTCCTCATAGTTAATACTATATTCTTGGCAAAACCCTTGGTAACAAGACAATGCATATGATCATTTGCATGAGTCTTAATTTTATATACCCATTTGCATCCAACGACGGATTTTCTAGGAGGTAAATCTATTAGGTTTCAAGTATAAGTTCTGTTAAGGGTATCTAATTCATTTGATATGACTTTTTGCCTAAGAGAATTTCAACTAGCTCCGTGATAAATGCAAGGTTCATATAGAGCAACAAAAGTATAAAAACAGTGATAATTTTGGAGATGTACAGGATGTGCTATTACCCAACTAGAGTGATGGGGTTCAAGTACATGGGAGGACTATAGGACATGTGGTGCGACTAGAGGATCCTAAATCTCATTAGAGGTATCAAGAGGGATCATGGAGAGATTTTTTTGAGAAACTGATGGCTTTTAAATGAAATCAGGCACTGAATCGATGGAAATATTAGTGAAAACAGGAGAATACTGCAAATGTGAAAAAGGAAACGAGAAAGACTGATAAACATTCTATATTCCAAGAATGTCACATAACGAGAAACACAAAGACGTCTAGTGATAAGATCATAACAACGATAACTCTTTTGTGAAATGTCATAACCAAGAAAACAACATAACTGTGATAATATGGTTCAAGTTTGGTGCATTAATGTGGAGACAAAGTGACAAAATAAGCACATCCAAAAATGTGGAGTAAAGAGTAATCAAGGATTTACCATAGAGAAGCTTAAAATTGTTTGTTGTGAATAGTTTGTGAGGGAACCTAATTGATGGTGTATACAATAGTGAGAGCAGCTTTACCCCGCAATCGTTTAGGAATAGAGGTATAGACAAGAAAAGTACGATCAATGTCTAAGATGTATACGTGTTTCTTTTAGCACGTCCATTCTGTTTAGAAGTATAGGGACAAGAGCATGGAGAGATGGTCACATGTTGAGATAAATAGTCAATTAATTTTTTTTTTTTCATTATACTTCATGGCATTGTTTGATCGAAATATATTTGCAACTTCAGATCCTTGCTACAAAAGATATATTTAAGTATAACAAGAATACTCGTCTATAAAAATAACGAAATAATGAGATCCCTCCTTAGTTGGGATGGCGGCAGGTGCCCTAATATCAGAATGAATTAGATCAAAAGGTGCAAAATAAGTTGAATCACTATTGTTAAATGACAAATTTGTTTGTTTTCCAAAATGACAAGAGACACAATCAAAACACTTGAAATCAACAGACCATAAATGACTTTGAGAAGCTAAAAGTTGAACATGTTGGTAAGGAGGAATAACCCAAGCAGGAATACTATAAGCTAGAGGAAGTAGCAGAAACAATAAGAGAAGTCTGTGTGCGAACTGGGATTTGTAGAGATGTAATCTTGAAAAGACATTCCACTTTATGGCATATCCCAAGAGGCTGACCCGTTTGATGATCATGCACAACAATACCATCATTATCAAAAATTAGTCATGAGCTTAATTCACAAAACTGACCGACGAAAAGAAGATTTAGGGATAGTTTTGAAACTAAGTATGCATCATCAACATATAAGGAAGAGAATGAGATATATCCAATGTGAGTGACAGGCATGTAAGAACAATTAGCAACACAAATGACAGGATTAGGAGAATACAAAATAGTGTCAGATATCATATGGTTACAACATGTAGAGTCAATGAACCACAAAGACTTACCTAAGATGACAAACAGCGCAGTAGAAGATCGAGATAAAACTTGATGAATTAGTGTCTCAATATTAGCTACAGTGAGAGAGGGTGAGATGGAACTCCAAGGAAGAGGCTGACCTGATTCTTGACACATTTGAAAAAATTTATGGTTTGTTTTGGGAGTAAGATGAGATGAAAATTTTATAAATAGTAATAAGATAGTTTGTGAATAGTAATGAGCTAATTTGAATTGAGTATTTTTTAGATTTTGGGAAAGAAGAGAGAAAAAGTTGAATAAAAAATATGATAAAGTTAAAATATTTTTAGATATGGTTTTATAATATTATTTTTGTTTGGGGATTTGAAAAAATTGAATTGTTTTTTTATTTTTGTTTAAAAGTTTGAAAAAGTTGTAATGATTAGTCTGAAAAATTTGTATTTGAATTACGTTTGGGAAAGAGATGAGATGAGATGAGATAATAATTTTGGAATGAGATGTATTTCCAAACAAGCCCTTATTCTCAAATTGGAACTCCAAGGAAGCATTATAAGTGCACTTGTATCAACGTATTAGAAATTTCCAAGCAACTTTTGCATTCCCAAGCTTTGAAGGCAAACTATGAATATAAGGAACTAAAGTGTTGATAAACTAGCAAACTATCTTACAATGTATATTATCCCAATCTTCAAGATGTAAAGCAAAATCATCTTTTGTCTCACCTTTTTTAGACTTAGGTGGAGAGAATTTTCCAGACGCATAACCCCATAATCGATGTTCTCTTAGAGAAACCTCCATATGTTGGCCCACATATTGTGGCTGAATCCATTCAAAATAGGATCAATCGGACAAACAATATTGTCCAAATTAGAAGAACTTTGAGCCATGGGGAGTAGTCTAATGCAAAAACAAAAATAAAATAAAAAATCAATGTGAAAAGTCATGTAGGAAGCACTTGGTCAACGGTCAAAATCAATGATCAAATTTTACAGTCAATAACTAATGCGTCTCTGGTGACATGGCACTAAGGCTAGCATGGAACATTGTGTCGGCTTGTGGACGGTGGGCAAAATCTTTGTTCAGCCCATAGGGGCACCTGGAGTATCCTCTGGTGTTGATTTTAGTCTCATTGAACTCTTCAATGGCGGTTCTATCAGGATATGTTCTTAAAAAATTTGAAAAAGCAAATCTTGGTGGTTGACCATGGTGTTAAGGGCCAAATGTTGTGATGGGCCATGGCGGTGCAGGTGACGGCGGATGGGATCGGTTCTTTCACATATCAGATGATTTATACCTTGCAAACTTAATTATGAAATTTGGTTTTAGAACGAGTAACAATGAAGGTTAGAAAGCATCAAGTGGGGACAGGCTTGCCAAAGAAAAATGCCGAAAAAATTATGCAAAGAGTCCACAGAGAATTTGGGTCTTTGATACCTTGAGTAAAAATAGAATTTGAAAGAGATTTCTATTATTTTGAATGAATATTATGTACAGTGAGAGGGCCTATTTATAGAGAAAGTGGCCAAATGAAATAAGGAAATATTCTAATCAAGGTAATATACATCAATGTAATCTAGGTAGTGTTCTACTCAAAGGAATATACATAACCAAAGTCAATTCATATGAACATGGCTATTGAACAAATGAGATCACGAGATCTTTAACATATTAATCAAGATTTAACTGGAAGGAGGAGTTTAATAAGAAGTAATCAACAGAGATTCATAAGAGGTGCAATGGCAACAACTTCAGCATATCTGTGCAGCAAAAAAAAAAAAAAAAAAAATGTCTTCGCTACAATAGAATGCAGTGTTTAAATCATCTTTGCTACATTTGATGGATCCCGAAGATAATCATGATTTTATTTTCTCACTTTGTTTGAGGATAAGATCCTCATCTTCCCTATATATGGTGGAGACAGAATGTGAGTACAGAAAAAAATGCTCCAACAAAGGTGAGAACAATAAGCATAATGGCTAAGGTGAACACCACAAGTGCAACAGGAGATTTTGGATGGCTGTGCTTCAATCGCTGCCAAAATCCAAGCCAATGGGTTCTTTTGAACTCATTCACTTGTTCAAAAAGCCCCCTATAATAGGAGTCCATCGGTTTCGCAGCCACGCAGAGTTTCCTGAATAGTTCAGAAACCTCTTTCCGTTTGTCCTTTTCATAGATGAGAATCTGTTGTTTGCCAAGCAACTTCAAATCTTTCTCAGAGCATACAAGGCTACCCATCAGAAAGGCATAAGATGTGAAGCTGTGCTGTGCGCTATCACAGTGACTCTGCTCAAGAGCAATGAGGTTCCGGAAAAGGGTTTCTGTACATGTAAGGACTTCTAACCCAGGCAATTCAAGGACTCCATTAACAAACTTGATGTCTAACAAGCTTTTGGTACGAGTCTTCTTGAACCTAATTCTTGCTTTTTTGAGGTTTGTTGCACAATCCAAGTCCTGCCGGGTTCCACCTTCTTTTGGTTGAACTCTTGGATATGTTGGAAGGAAACAGTGGTGGATCAAGTCAAGTAAATGATACCCTTCATGGTTAAATCTCTCCTGAATAACTTTCAGATCTCCGGGGATCACCCTTTTGAAGAATCGGAAGGCGAGCTCATTGAGGGACTGGCCACAATTTTTTGGAATTGGTACAATTTGAAATAACCTTTGGAGAATGAAATAGGGAATCTGGTTTTCAAGTAACATCATGTTGCACCTCACGTCAAAGAGCATCCCATGTTTGCTAAATATAGGATCATTCCTGTGTCTTAGATTCTTAAAGGTATACTTTAAGAATAGCTCTATGATGAAACAGCCATCAACTAACATCATCTGCACGAAATCATCAGTTGAGAGACTGACTCCACCTTTATAAGATAACCGTGCTCTGTGCTCCAATCCTCTGAGTACTTCCACACATCTATCTAACCTTAACTCGAGATTTGGCTTTCGATTGAGGAGTGCAGACATATATCGCCACTTGTTGTCTTCCATGGATTTTAGAAGAATGTTTCCATGGTGGAAAGGGCCAATGGAAACTTTATCAGGAATATACATAACCTCATTTCCTTTACGAAGATCATCGAGGACTCTGGAGATGCTAATTGAAGTACTTTCTGTTTCCATCTTGTCTTTGATAGAAGATACAAGAGCATCCTCTTTGACATCAACAGAAACATGGTCCCTGGTTTGTGACTGTCGCCTGTTGTCCATCTTTTAGTGCAGATATGTATCTGTAGAACTTGCCAAATGAAAAATCTCAAAAAAACTTGATAATGGGTCAAGTTTCAGACCAATTTGGTGTACAGAAGTAACTTGGAAGCTCCTATTATTGAAGTTTTGGTAATTATTGTATGCCATGAACTCAATATCCTTCTCTTTTTCTTAATCAGATAATAAAAGAAGCATAAATATGATACATACTTAAATGCATGGAAAATTTTGGATAAGTAAAAAAGTAAACAAAAAAGAATGGATGGCATCTGACATTTATAATGGAGAATTGCATTGGCATTTATGTTAAAGACCCAAATATTGATCCAAAAGCCAAAGGAATGTTGGATATTAATTTGATTTCCTTTAACATTCAAAATCATAACATTCTACCACGCTTCCGAATCCAACATCCACAGTGGCCTACTCTATCGATACTGACCTGGTGGTAGCCATTTCCCTTTTGACGGTTTTACTCATCTATTATTATTCGACTTAACACTATGCTCATACATGGTACCAATGCATTTTAATCCAGTCTATAGGTCACCCCCTCCATGACTTAAATCCATGACATGGTCCCTGCTCTGATACCAATTATTAAAAACCTAACTATTGATCCAAAAGCCTAGAATTGTTGGATACTAATTTGGTTAGACATTTAATCCTCATGATCATAACAATTTGTAAGGTTCCATTCTTTACACAAAGAACTAAGGTGTTTTGGCCTTAATGATTCATAATTTGAGGGAAAACAAACAGTGCAAGTGATAAAGTATGCAAACAAGAGACTAAAAGAAATGGATTTAGAGGCACGATACCTTCGCTGGGGGCTTGGTGGTTCCAAAGAATACTGGAAGTGGAAGAGATATCAGGCTTCTTGAATGGCAATACCAATGAAGAAGAATTGCATCATCTGCATTGGCATCCCTACATATTTATTGACCCACTTCAGAGCACCGGGAACCCAAGAATCTATTCATCTCCAAAAACTCGTTAAAAACACCCAGAGAATTGATTGGAATCCAAGATGACTTGAGGAGTTTGATAAAGAGAACTAATATAAAAAATATAACGAACAGAAAGGAAGAAACAGAGAAGCAGGCTTTGAAAAAAGAATCAGAAACTCCGACAGAAAGCATATGGCTTGTTCAAAGTAAAGCTAAACTTGTTTACTTGAAAGCAAATTCAAGTATTGAGCACAGTAAAGTCACAGTTCTTGTAATATGAACCGAAGGATTAAGCCCGATGTCTGCTTGTTTTAGCTTTACAAAAAGGTTACAATTTATTTAATCAAGCGTGCATCAGCCACACCAAGTTTGATTGAAACTTGCGGGTGAAGCAAAGATCATTTTCTATATGCTTTGCTTGGAAACTGATTAATGATATCATCAATGAAAACACGACAAAGGACGAGCTTCGGATATAAACTACATGAGAGTGATAGAGTCCACTTTCTATATATTTTGCCCCAAAACAGAATATTAGTTAATTATTATATTAAAAATGGAATCTGTGCAGTGATTTCACCCACACTTTCTGCAAAACAATTTGGCTATTCATTTCAAACTCCTTTGCCTAACAATTTCTCTCTTAGAAAAATATTTATCAAGTTGAAGAAAGAAAGACGCAGTTAGGGGTGTTGGCAGCCCAGTCCCGTCCGGTGATATTTTTGGTCCATCATTTTCTTCGGACCAAACTGGACCAAACATTCATAGAGACCAGACCAGACCGGCAGCCATCAGCCTGGTTCGATCCAATTATTTTTTATTTATTTTTATTCTTTTTCTTTCTCCAAATAAATTAATAAATTTTTTTATTTAAATTATTAAATAAAATTAAGCGAATTATTAATGTAAATTATGTAACTAATTTGTTAAAAAAATATTTTATATGGTCAATGATAAGAAATTAGATTAAAAGTACATTAGTAACTTATATAATTACTATATAAAATAATATATTAAATTATTTAAAATATTTTACAAATATATATAGGAGTTCAGTCCGGTCAAAATTTATAGATCCTAGGACCGGACCGAATAGATTTGATCCACATTTTATACGACCAGGATTGTGGGAAGCATTGATCCTGTGCGAAAGATTATCAAGGGACGAGACAACTTGGGAGGACTATGATGGGCTGGAGAAGAAGTATCCTCAATTGATCCTTGAGGGCAAGGATATGCTAAAAGGGAGGGGGAATGTCAAAACCCCAAGGCAGGAGGCCATCGGCCATGCCTTGACTAGCACCCGCCCATGCCGGGACAACACGCCAGCACCACTGTTGGCGTCGCTTGATTGCCCACATACCAAGCCCTTGGTGAATGCTAGGCCAAGGTCACCCTCTATCAGGCAGCGAACAGTCAGCGCGCGCACGCTAGTGAGGTTGTCACACTATGCTCAGCGCACGGCTAGACTGCACGCACGTCTAGTGCGCGTGCGCAGCGTGCACGCATGGGCTATGCGCACACACTGCGCGCATGCATGGGCCGTGCGTAGGCACAAGGCCCATGCATGGCCTAGGCACCCGCACAGGGCACGCATGCACGTCCACATTGGAATTGACGGTGCGGCTACCCAGTAGGCCCACGCATGTTGGCATGCCGCTCAAAGCCTTGGCCTTGGCCAGGGCCTTGCTGCTCAACGCCCTGGTCTTGACCAGGGCCATGCTGATCAACGTCCTAGCTTTGGCTAGGGTTTTGCTGACCAACGCCCAGGTACCACAGTCGGGGCCATGCTGATCAATGCCCAGGCACCATCAGTTTGGGCCATGTAGACCAATGCCCAGGCCCTACTGGCCTGGGCCATGCAGCAATCTGTCATGCTCAAGCCCACCACGGTCCAACCCAGCGACTCACCAATGGCGCCCAGCCCACACATGCAAGGACCATGGACCAGCAGGCCCACGCATGTTGGCATACCGCTCAACGCCTTGGCCTTGGCTAGGGCCTTGCTGCTCAACGCCCTGGTCTTGACCAGAGTCATGCTGATCAACGTCCTGGCTTTGGCCAGGGTTTTGCTGACCAACACCCAGGCACCACAGCCGAGGCCATGCTGATCAACGCTCAGGCACCATTAGCCTGAGCCATGCAGACCAACGCCTAGGCCCCACTGGCCTGGGCCATGCAGTAGCCTGCCATGCTCAAGCCAGCGACTCACCAATGGCGCCCAACCCACACATGCAAGGACCATGGACTAGCCAAGGCTAGCTCGGCAGGCCAACTTGAAGACCCATGCGCACAAGCATGCAGCCCATGCTGTGAGTCATCCTGGCCACCCATGGGCCATTGACGACATGAGGCCTTAACTAGGAGGCGTGGACCCATAACCATTTTCCTTTGTAATCATTTTATTTGTTTTCTAGTATAAGTTAGGCACTAGGCCATTAGTTGTTTTTATCTTGAAACATTTGGATGAATTTGGCTTGTAAGCCCCCAGAGACACACATTTGTGCTTTGTCACTTAGGCTCCATTGGGTGCAATCCGTGAATCCCAAAGGAGAAGGCTCACCCTGTGCAATTCATGAATCAGGGTAACCTATTCATTTCATTGTTTTCCTTTGATTAATTCATTGTTGAGGTATTTCAGCATTTTGGATTGTGTCTATTGCATCACATTCGCATTTGCTTGCTAATCATTTTGAACTGTTCGAGTGGGGCATCACGTAAGGCAGCCACAAGTTGTCATTGGAGGGCATCTGGTCAGCACTAGGCCACCTTGGTCGAATTTGGAGCAAGGTCAGGGACAAGCTGACAGTTACCACCCATCAACCAAGCCACACGCCCAGCCTTTGTCACCTGTCTAGCCATAACCGCTCTCCTACTTTGTAGGGAGTACCAACCATCCCTTAAACGACTCAGCCATCACCCACTAGGCCAACCCAACTAAAACCATCCTGAGCCACGTGTGCTTCATCCTCAAAAGACACCTGTGCGTGACTTGACCAGCCCCCAAGCAAGCGACACCTGTGCTTGACTTGGTTAGCCCACCATCAGGAGACACCTGTGTGCCTGACTTGGTTAGCCCACCAGTAAGAGCCACGTGTGCCTGACTTGGTCAGCCAGCCACTTAACCGCTTGATCCCACTCAAACCGTTTTAGCCCATTCAACTACTGCACATGTATGTATGCACACCCAGTCACTAAAATCACGCCCACCATCAACCACTAAACAATCATACGAACTCAGCCAACACCACCCATAACCATCACGGTCAAGCAAGTGGCAGTTCACATCGGTCATCAAGGAGCAAGAAGGGGTGCGGCAGCTTGGTGTCTAGGATCTCGACCGAGGACCCTATTACCAATTTGGTGCTTTCATTGAGAGCAGCCACGTGCTTGAAGGTTCAAGAGAGGTTCTCACTTCTCTGTTGAGGTAGGCAACCCATCACTCGTCTTTGTGATTTTGGTTGGGAGATACATGGAGGATCCCGATGTTGTTGCAAATTTTCTTTTCTGTTGTTATTGTTGCATTGTAAAGTTCAGGGATTGTGGTAGAGGAAAGAGTAGATAAGTTTGGAGTGGTTGCCACGCTAGAACGTGAGCAACCCATGGTCGGACTCAGTTTGTGGTTGGGGTCGGTCACCCTTGAAGGTGAAGGACCCAAGGTTGGAACCACGAACCTCCACCATCAGCCCGTTTTTTATCCCTTGTGAATAACAGTTTGCAAGCCTAAACCATCTGTGTGGGTCAGTTTGCAAGCCATTCAGTAGTGATATACTAGTAAGAGTGAATCAACATGCAAGAGAGGTAGTTTGTAGAGGAGCCCACGGGCATTTCTAATAGAGCCCAACTAGAAGTTCTAGAAGATCACACCAACAAGATTACTTCAATTCTTGATGGTGTCACCAACAACTTAGCCGAGCTGCGTGTGGCCATGGAGACCTCCAATAAGGATAACCAGAGGGCCATGGAGAATATAAGGAGAGAGACGAACACAACATTAGAGCGGCTAGAGAGGAGACTAGCCGAGAACCGTCTTGAGACACCACCTCATGGGGACGATGCCTATATTGATGGACTGGAAACCAGTGTGACCGAGGCCATGCATGCGGCCCCAAGGCAAGATTGGAGGCATGGTAGCTGTGTAGAGAACTGCCAAGGTTACCATGAGAGGTGGATTCCGAATGAAACTTTTGAGAGAGAGGAGCCATTGGCTGGCTATCGGGCTAGAAGCCCTAGTGTTCACCTTGAGCACTAGGAATTTGAGCACGAGCAAGGTTTTGAGGAGCCTTACCAGCATGAACAACCCAGGGCATGGAGAAGACAGCCAGGTCGTGGCTATCATGGACCACAATTTGAGAGGGACGACTATGAAGATTGAAGGGGAAACCGGCATCAGGATCGGGGACCCAAGTGGCCTAAGGTCGACTTCTCAAAGTATAGCGGTGGTGACGCCTATGAGTGGTTGGACAAGGTCCACCACTACTTTCTGACATATGACATCCTACGCCATGAAAGGGTGTCCATAGCCTGCTTTTACCTTGAAGGTAGGGCTAGAAAATGGTGGCGTTGGATAAGAGACCAGTACGACAAGGATTATATGAGGCTGGGGTGGACAGTCTTTGAGAAAGAGCTCCTTAGTCAGTTCAGGTCATCACCAGTTCTCAATCACCATGGGTAGCTGGCCAAGCTAAGGCAAGAGGGCAAGGTCCATCACTATATAGAGGAGTTCAGGCAGCTATAGATCATGGTTAGGGGCTGGTCAGAGGAAGCTTTGATAGGCACATTCATTGATGGTTTGAGACCTTGGCTTGCCAAGGAAATCAAACTTAGACAGCCCACAAGGCTACCCGAGGTGATGAAGATGGCTGAAATTCTTGAGGAGAGTTATTCTAGTGAGCGGTGCTCAACCAAAGACATGAGGAGCAAGACTTTCAAGACTGTGCAAACCAAGGTCTCTTGGAAGGGAAGAGACACATCAGCCACCACCTCTAAACCGAGACCAAAGATCAAGAAGCTATCCAGTGAAGAGGTGCAAGAGCGCATCAAGAAGGGGCTGTGTTTTAAGTGTGGAGACAAATGGGGCCCTGGTCACAAGTGCAAGGCAGCTCAGACCTTGTTTATGTTTGAGGATGAGTCAAGTGATGATAAGTCTGAAGGTAGCCAAGAAGAACCCAGCCAAGAGAAGGAAACCGAGGAAACCAAATCTGGTGGCACACCAGAGGAGGCTGAGCTATCATTGAATGCCATGGCTGGCATTTCTAAACCCACGTCCATGAGATTGATGGCATGGGTGGGCAAGCATGAAGTGACTTTGCTGGTGGATAGTGGCTCTACACACAATTTCATTAATTCCAGCATTGTGGACAAGGTTGGACTTAAGCTGAGCCCTATTCCCCCATTTGAAGTAAAGGTGGCAAGTGGAGAAAAGCTGCAATGTGAGGCTCTCATCCGAAGTGAAGATGAATGTTCAGGGGGTTTGGATTATGGAAGACTTGCATGTGCTGCCCTTGGTTGGCCTTGACTTAGTCTTGGGGAATGCTTGGCTGAAGAGCCTTGGCAAGGTCGTCTATGATTATCACAGCATGACGATGGAGTTTAAACTTGGCTGCAAGAAACGGCTTTGGACAGATATCGCAAGTAAGGAAATCAAGTCATGCGAAGCTATTATGTTTGAGAAGCTTTGCAAAGGCGGAGCACATTGCTTCCCCATAGTTGTGGCCAAAGAGGATGTATTGAGGCAAGTCGAGAACAAGGGTCAGTGGAGCACCCATGAAGAATTAGAGCTACTGCTTGAGGAGGTCAAGTCGGTCTTAGAAGACCACAGGGGGGTACTCGAGGTGCTCACTACACTTCTACCTCCTAGGGAGTTTGATCACAGAATTCGACTAGTGGATGAAGCAAAGCCAATCAATGTGCCACCCTATAGATATGCCCACTTTCAGAAGGGAGAGATTGAACGGTAGGTAGATGAGATGCTAAAGAGTGGCCTAATCCGTCCTAGCACCAGTCCCTTTTCTTCATCGGTACTATTGGTGAGGAAGAAGGATGGTACATGGAGGTTCTGTACTGACTATAGGGCCCTGAATGAAGCCACGGTCAAGGACATATTCCCAATTCCCACATTCGATGAGATGTTGGATGAGCTACATGGGGCTACAGTGTTCTTGAAGTTGGATCTAACGGCTGGCTACCATCAGATTTGGATGAATGAGAAAGACATCCATAAGACAACTTTTAGGACTCACTCAGGTCATTATGAATACCTAGTGATGCCTTTCGGTTTGTGCAATGCACCCTTAACGTTTCAAGCTGCAATGAATAGCATCTTCAAGCCACTACTTTGGAAGTTTGTGCTTGTCTTCTTCAAAGACATTTTGGTCTACTCTAAGACCATCGAAGAGCCTAAGAAATACTTGGAGAAGGTGCTAACAATTTTGGAGGAGAATAATTTCTTCATTAAGACCACCAAGTGTGCCTTCATGGAGAAGGAGTTGGAGTACTTGGGCCACTTTATCTCAGGAGATGGTGTCAAAGTTGATCACAGAAAGATAGAGGCCATGGTGGACTGGCCTCTACCCAAGGACATCTTGGCCTTGAGAGGATTTCTGGGACTCACGGGTTATTACAGGAGGTTTGTCAAAGGCTATGGGCTCATAGCCAAGCCACTCACAGCTATGCTCAAGAAGGACAGTTTCGAGTGGACAACCGAGGCTAGGGAAGCATTTGAAGAACTGAAACGAGCCATGACCAAGACACCTGTGTTGGCACTTCTCAATTTTGAGAGACCGTTTGAAGTTTATACAAATGCAAGTAGCAAGGGCATCGGGGCTGTGTTAGTCCAAGACCGAAGGCCTTTGGCCTTCATTTCCAAGGCACTCGGGCCTATGAAGAAAGCATGGAGTACCTATGCCTGAGAGCTATTGGCAGTGGTGCATGTTGTCAAGGTGTGACGCCCATACCTCTAGGGGCGCAAGTTTACCATCATCACAGACCAGCAGGCCTTAAGGCATCTATTGCAGCAGAAAATTGTCACCCCGGAACAACAGAAGTTCCTTGTCAAGTTGTTAGGCTTTGAGTATGACATAATCTATCAACCGGGCAAGGAAAATAAGGTGGCTGATGCCTTAAGCCGAAGGGAAGGCAACCAACTACTTGAGGTAGTAGGAGAGGACGAAGGGTCATCAAACTTGGCACTAAGCGGGGCAGAATGGCGAGTATGGGACAAGATCAGAGAGGCTACCAGATTGGATGCAAGGGCACTTGAGATCATTGAGCTCTTGGATGCCTAAGGGCAAGGGGTTGTAAGCTACAAAGTGAGAGACGGTTTGATTTTCTACAAGAACTATGTTTATGTGCCGAACGTTCCCAATCTCAGGAAAGAGATTCTAGATCACTTCCATAACAGCAAGGAAGGTGGTCACTCTGGATGGTTGAGAACATACATCCGGTTGAAGCACTTCTTCCATTGGGAAGGAATCAGGGGTGATGTCAAGAGACTTGTGACTAGTTGTGACATCTATTAAAAGGCCAAGTACGACACTAGGCCAAAAGTAGGACTTCTCCAACCATTTCCAATTCCAAATAAAATTTGGGAGGACTTGGCAATGGATTTCAAGAGGGGCTACCCATTAGTGTAGGACATGAAGTGATTCTGGTGGTAGTAGATCGGCTAAGTAAGTATGCCCACTTTATCTCTCTATATCACCCTTATACAGCCAAGTCAGTGGCTAAAGTCTTTGTCAGCAACATTGCCAAGTTGCATGGGTTTCCAAGGACCATAGTATCAGATCGGGACAAGGTCTTTATAAGTTCATTTTGGAGGCAGCTATTTGAATTACAAGGCAGCAAACTTAAGACGAGTTCCTCCTATCACCCACAAATGGATGGCCAATTCGAGATGGTCAATAAGACTTTGGAACAATACTTGAGGTACTTCTGTCATGAAGAGCAAAGAAGATGCGCAGATTACCTTCCATGGGCAGAATTTTGGTATAACACCTCTTATCACTCTTCTATTGGAAAAAACCCTTTTGAAGTTGTATATGGCAGACCACCGCCACTGTTGGTCAGCTATGAAAATGGCTCAGCCAGTAAAAATGAAGTGGAGCAAGAGTTGATTGATAGGGACGAGGTATTGGCCAAAGTTAAAAGAGAGTTCAAGAAGGCCTAGACTCGAATGAAGAAGTATCATGATCAGGGGCGACGGGCCGTGTCCTTCGAAGTATGCGACTATGTCTATTTGAAACTTAGGCAATT
The DNA here is from genome assembly GCF_018687715.1 of Carya illinoinensis. Taxonomy (NCBI): domain Eukaryota; kingdom Viridiplantae; phylum Streptophyta; class Magnoliopsida; order Fagales; family Juglandaceae; genus Carya; species Carya illinoinensis. The sequence continues at coordinate 22,518,581 of NC_056753.1, read as the reverse complement.
CGGGTAGAAGACCATGAGGAAAACTGCGAGTGCAAAGCTGAACCAGAATTTCTATGGGCCTCATAGAGTGTTGGAGAAACTGGACAGTGTGGCATACAAGCTTCAGCTTTCACCAACTTCACAGTTGCACCCGGTATTCCATGTTTCCTTACTCAAGAAGAAGGTTGGAAATTCAAATCTCATTGGAGAGGAGTTACCCACAGTGGATCAAGAGGGAAGGATCCTTATGAAGCCAAAGGAATTGCTCGGATATAGGTTACATCGGAGGGGCTGAGGGAGACCCAGGGTGTGGCAAGCATTGATCCTGTTGGAAGGATTATCAAGGGAGGAGGCAACTTGAGAGGACTATGATGGGCTGGAGAAGAAGTATTCCCAATTGATTCTTGAGGGCAAGGATATGCTAAAAGGAGGGGGAATGTCAAAACCCCAAGTTAGGAGGCCACCGGCCATGCCTTAACTAGCACCCGCCCATGCTAGGACAGCACGCCAGCAGCACTGTTGGCGTAGCTTGATTGCCCACAGACCGAGCCCTTGGTGAATGCTAGGCCACGGTCACCCTCTGTCAGGCAGCGAACAGTCAACGCATGCACGCTAGCGAGGTTATCACACCACGCTCAGTGCACGCATGGGCTATACGCACACACTGCGTGCGTATAGCCCATGCATGGCCTAGGCACCCGCACAGCGCACGCATGCACATCCACATTGGAATTGACGGTGCGGCTGCCTAGCAGGCTCATGCATATTGGCATGCCGCTCAACGCCCTGGCCTTGGCCAGGGCTTGCTGCTCAACCCCCTGGTCTTGACTAAGGCCATGCTAATCAACGCCTTGGCTTTGGCCGGGATCTTGCTAACCAACGCCCAGGCACCACAGCCGGGGTCATGCTGATCAATGCCCAGGCACCATCAGCCTGGGCCATGCAGACCAATGTCCAGGCCCCATTGGCCTGGGCCATGCAGCAGCCTGCCATGCTCAAGCCCACCACAATCCAACCCAGCGACTCACTAATGGCGCCCAGCCCACACAACTTGGGACACACATGCAAGGACCATGTACTAACCAAGGCTAGCTCGGTAGGCCAACCTGAAGACCCACACGCACAAGCATGCAGCCCATGCTGTGAGTCATCCTGGCCACCCATGGGCCACTGACAGCATGAGGCCTTAACCAGGAGGCATGGACCCAGAACCATTTCCCTTTGTAATCATTTTATTTTCTTTCTAGTATAAGTTAGGCACTAGGCCATCAGTTATTTTTTTCTTGGAACATTTGGACAAATTTGGCTTGTAAGCCCCTAGAGACACACATTGGTGCTTTCTTATTTAGGCTTCATTGGGTGCAATCCGTGAATCCCAAAGGAGAAGGCTCACCCTGTGCAATTCATGAATCAAGGTAACCTATTCATTTCATTGTTTTCTTTTGATTAATGCATTGTTGAGGTATTTCAGCATTTTGGATTGTGTCTATTGCATCACATTCGCATTTGCTTGCTGATCATTTTGAACTGTTCGAGTGGGACATCGCGTAAGGCAGCCACGAGTTGCCATTGGAGGGCATCTGGTTTGCAGCAGGCCACCCTGGTCGAATCTGGAGTAAGGTCAGGGACAAGCTAACAGTTACCACCCACCAACCAAGCCACACGCCCAGCCCTTGCCACCTGTCTAGCCATAACCGCTCCCCTACTTTGTAGGGAGTAACCAACCATCCCTTAAACTGCTCAGCCATCACCCACTTGGCCAACCAACTAAAACCACCCTTGGCCACGTGTGCTTCATCCTCAGAAGACACCTGTGCGTGACTTGGTTAGCCCCCAAGCAAGCGACACCTGTGCTTGACTTGGTCAGCCCACCATCAGGAGACACCTGTGTGCCTAACTTGGTCAGCCCACCAGCAGGAGCCACGTGTGCCTGACTTGGTCAGTCAGCCACTTAACCGCCTGATCCCACTCAAACCGTTTTAGCCCATTCAGCTATTGCACATGCATGCATGCACGCCCAGTCACTAGAATTACGCCCACCATTAGCCACTGAACAATCATATGAATTCAGCCAACACCACCCATAACCATCACGGTCAAGCAAGTGGCAGTTCACATTGGTCATCAAGGAGCAAGAAGGGGCGCAACAGCTTGGTGTCTAGGATCTCGACCGAGTACCCTATCATAATCACCCCTAGACAGTTTACTAAGTGAGCCTTACTGTATTTATTGCTATTTGTATAAATATTTAGTACAACATTGAATGAACATTGAATAGTGTATGACCTATTTGATCGGTCTATCTCTCTCATTTAAAACTCTCAATTTCAAATAACAACATCTTGATCTCCCTCTCACTTAAAAGGGAAAGCGAACACACTCTTTATTTGTCAAAGCACTCCCAACCGATTAACTATTTGCATGTAAAATATAAATGCAAAATAGCTAATCATATGTGAAAATAAGCTCCTATAAGTTTATGTAAACAAAAAAAAAAAATATTTTAGTCACAGATAGTTTAAAGAAAAGTAAACCCACAAACTTGACTTGAGACAATACGTTAGATTGTAAAGTTACTTTTATTATATAGTAAATCTAACGAATCATATAAAGTCATGTCATTGACTCATTATGTTTGTTTACTTTTATGGAATCTCTTTATAGATATAACACTTCTAAAAAAGAAATTCCAATTTGATGAAATATATACTTTTTAATTTTTTAATTTTTATATTTGATATATATATATATATATAACATATATATTATACATATTATAAAATTAATATGAGATGGAATTTTAATATTATTATTTATGTTTCCTTGATATAAACTTCCTCTTAAACATGAATATTAATATTAAGTTTTTTAACGATGTGTTTTCCATACCAGTCACCCACTTCAGTCACCTACAACATGAGGAAAGTGGGGGCTCAGGGTTAATGAAACACATTCGATGTATAAAGTTAGTTTTTTTATCCTTAGAGTGAATTTTTGGTATCTAAGAGAACGTAATACTCTCTAATCTGGTCTTCAACTTTTATAATGTCTAGTGAGGTGTTCCTCCATACCCCATGTCAAAGGTGCTTGTTGTTGCCTTTAATGCAACGTGGCCTCCTCGGGTTGTGCCTTATGGTAGGTTGGTGAGTGCGGCTACCCTTCATGCATTTTGTCAGGGATAGGGGGTCATGATATGCACTTTGTCAGGGACAGGTGGCCTTATCGTAATCCCTGTCTGCATTATGTAATTGTCCGTAAGTGCGGCGTGGCCTTGCCACTACGTGCATGTGCAGGGTAGTGTCAGAAATGTTAATGTCCCATCATTCCACGTCCACCTTCTTCTCGCGTTGGCCTTGGGCCTCCTTGCTCTTTCTCTAACTTGTGGGCCAACTACATTTTGGTTACTGGGCCTCTTGAAATAAGTTAGGTCCAGCCCGGTAGGGGATGTAAACATGTATTCCAAAGTTATTAATATGTTATTATTAATCCTTCTATATTAAGTTACATACTTATATATATGGGGTATAAGTATAAGAGTACATTTTTGATGTATCATCAATACATTTTTTATAAGTACATTTTTTTGAATAATTTTTTTTTGTTTTTTTTTTCCAGTTAGTAAAACCAACTAGCCCAATAAAAAAGTCCAAAACCAAATCACACCAACAAAACTGAATCGAACCAGACTAAAACTAAAAAAGCCAAAAATCTCGAGTTTCTAGCTGAACTGCTTATATCAATTTTTAGAATTCTAAAACCAGTTTAGAATTCTGTTTTTAATTAATAATTTTAAATAAGAGATGGATTATAATTTTTTGTGAAACATGGACTCTACTAGGGTTGTAAAAAAAACGAACAAACAAGATGATAAACAAAACCACCAAAAGGTGTTTTCTCGAACAAGAGATGGAATATAAATTTTTTTAAAGTCTCCTATGTATAAACATTCATTCATAACAATGGTGTTTCTTTCTATAGCGTAAGTGAAGAAGACAAGAACGAACAAGATGATAAACAAAACGACCAAATCAATATCATCATAATCTGGCCCTTTGCTCCAGCCTTTTTCACAACCATCTCAATCTTTTACTGCAATGAGAGAATGAAAAAACACATTCTCATACCTTATTTCATTCAAGAAAATTTAGAAAATTATATAAAATTTAATCTGAAGCTAATTTTCACAGGACGTAGTGTAGCTTAAGATTACATGCTGATCACTTGTGGGAAGCTCCTTTCTAGCAGAGTGAATATAAACAACTATAGTTCTTACAGAGGCTCACCTGAACAAAATCAAACAACTTTGATGTACCGTCCATTTCCTAGTGCACCTGAAAGATTACATGATTTGGAAAATGATACTTTGCCTCTCAAAAGTCACCGCTTATAAACTTTTTTTTTTTTTTTTACTTAATGAGTAAGGAAGTGATTTTTAGTATATTAATATATATTTTAAAAATATTTAATTATATTAAAAAAATGAAAAGAAAAAAAATTAAAAAATAAAAATGCCAAAATGTTGCAGCGGTCAAATTTAGAGGCCAAAGAGTAACACCGCTAGTTGTACATGAGTTTAGTCCAACAAGTCAGCAAACCCGACCCTCCAACAAGTCCAACAAAAATAGTTGAATGACAAGTTACAGACATATATAGTAATAAAAGTGTCACTCATGCATCAAGATTCTTAAAGGAAGCATGTTTAAATTATCACCTTCCACTCATTTATAGTAAGCCCAACTTCTCCGATTCTCTACACACAAGCACTAAGTTCATCTAATTCCTCATCCTGATGCCTATCATCACCAAATTGACAAGCATCTAGAATCAAGAACAGTGAAAATACAGATTAGATAGGATCACTGATCTACCCCAAGGGACCTCTGATTTAATTACATGGAAGCAACTCCCCTTCCCTCCCAAAAAAACCCAATTATAATAGAGTATATTTGTAGTGGGACCCACATCCCATCGTCTTTTCTTTTCTTTTATAGATGAGTAATATTATGTTACGATAACTGCTACATACATAAAGAGATTACATAAAATAAACCCACAAACTAATATGATTTTATGAAATCCATTAGATCTATTTTACAATAAAAATAATTTTACAATTTGACGTACCACATTAAATTACATCAATTTATAGATTTATTTTTATATAATCCATCTGTGTCTAAAGTATTTCTCTTTAACTTATTGTCTTTCCTAGTCCTACAAGCATCACTTTAAAATATCATTAAAGTAGTAGCAATAATAAACATAGCATTAGGAGTCTATATACATTACACACATTGGAAGTACAGATGTTAACAACAGAAACTTCTTAATAACACTATTAGGCACAAGCCAAATAAGATGATAAGTGGTTGCGAGGGTTATAATAGTCATCAAATGCAAATGTTACACGCCATCAACTTCACAACTGGATATGAAGTTGTGGGCTTGATATGAAGTTCTGAAATTGAAACATGTATCTTTCTTCTTTAATATAAGTGATTAGAAGCACCCACTCCCATGGCGATGGCTACCTTTAGTGCAGATCCTTATATTGAGTTAAAAAGAAGAAGAAAGATAGTTGAATGAAACAACAATCACCAAGGAAGGGAACTGTTGTTACTACTAAATCGTTGAACTAATGTATTCTTTATTATGTTCCATTTAAATAATTGATACTTATGCCAGCCTTGTTGATTATTTTGTCACCCTTACTCATCATGCTATATTTAGGAGTATTTCCAACTTGTTGGTGTGGTTTGAGAGTACCACTAAACATGTCACGCACTAAAAAAAAATTTCAAAAGAAAATTTTATGCCTATTTGAAATATAACACAGTAAAGTAACAGTTATATTTTTTATATTGCTTTTCAATTTTTATATAACATGGTAATCCTCATGTGAAATGTTTGCACTGTATGCATGAAGATGTGATATGTGAATTTTTGTATGAGTAATATACTTAATTTGATAGAGGAAAATATCCTGAGAAGAGAGAATGCCAGGAGGACGAGGGAGGAGGACGTATTGTGGAGAAGGGAAGATAAATTGAGAGAGAGAGAGAGAGAGAGAGAGAGAGAGAGAGAGAGAAATGCTTAGAAGGTTGAGGTCAAACAAAATTTGCGGAGGGTCGAGAATAGAAATGCGTGAATACTATTGTGTTTGTCTTGGATTATATCAATTGTAATAATTTTTGCCTAGTTCGGATTAGCTATAGGGCACATGTAAATATGTGGATATTTTCTTTAATTTTCTTGTATGGATCAACAGTAATGCTACTCCCCCTTGAATTAGGCAAAGTCTGATTAGGTACTTGATCAAGTATTTTGTTGTATGGGAGTAGAGGTACTAAGGAGACTAAGAAAAATCTAGTATTTTTGGTCACTTTTTTGAATTTGCTAGGCTATATATATTTTTTCCCAATCTATTTTGGTCCCTTATGAGCTTATCTATGAAATTCTTCATAACATTTTGGATTAATCTTCCCTATACACAGGATGATAAGTGGAACAAAAATCTATACCCTCTATATAGATTTTTTTTTTTCCCAAACTCATGCACGCACATAAACAAATCAGCTAAACTGACATTGAAATCAGTTGATTGATTACGTATACAAATTTTGTACGATAAGTTTTACAACAAGTACTCTCAGTTCCTGATTTAGAATCAAAATCTATATATCTCCACAACATAGGTCTCCACAACTCGCCCATACACAAAATCCATACACAATTGGATATAAAACCAACGCATACACCTAGACACAAGCCACAACATTTATATACACAAACAGTATACACAACTGGCCACAAACAACATCTACACAATTTACAATATTTATCTACACAAGTTGTCAATATTTATGTCCTTAAAAAATTCTGCACAACATGTCTAGAAAGTGGCATGTATTCAAGCTGCCAAAAAATAACTCAGAAGTCCAGTCACATGATGCTGCAAAAAAATCAGCTGTCTCATGTCCAGTTACATAGTGATGTTAGAAATAAGTCCAAGTCCAATCAATAACATCACACACTAATAATTAACCATCACACTAATAATTAAAATTTTCTTACATTTTTTGAATTTGGAACCTATCTAGCTCCATGGAATTACATCTCATCAATATAATCATACACCTAAAACAGTACAAATAATATTTCAATATCACATGCATGATAGCTTTCGAAAAATGCATCGATACAATTAAACAAATAAGCAAAATCTCACATTTTCTCATTGCCCGACGACATCGTTGTGTATCGTTGTGTAACATTTAAATGTAGGCCTTGTCAAAACCTGTAAAGATTACTTGTCTATGGTTTTTTTTTTTTAGAGAAAACTCGTGACATTTAAATTATTTACAAATTCATAAATGTGTATGCATTAGAAGCAAAATGATTGTGTGAGAATATGTTGAATACTGCATACTATTAACATTAGATCCTTGGTTCTTAGCTAGTCTCATCATTGTCTTTCATTTTCTCCCAAAATCTCTCCTCTCTCTCTCTTCTTATGACTAGTAGAGAGAGAGAGCATGAGAAAGAAAATATGCATTCAAAAGAAAATTGAAACCATAAAAGAAGGAAATTACCACACAGGAAGTATGGAAATTCAAAGGTTTTAGTAGAAAAATAATGGATATCCATCTAAGTTAACCCATTGTTTGATTTCTAAGAAAATGAACGACAAGGGAAAATATAGGAACATTGAATCCCCTTCCGAAAAACAAATATTACAACTCAACTAAAGCAAGAAATTCAAGCAATATTTTATATTCATAACTTGACAGGGAAAAAAGAGTTATTGCACATAGTGACATGATACGGACCTAAAACACACGTTTTAGCAAAAAATAAAATAAAAATTATACACATCACATGTGCGATGTTGGCAACGGAATAGAAGACCTCATATATTAATATGGTAGGTTTTATAATTTTTATCAACCTTGCATAGTCATAATTTATATATTCCTAATGCAGGACACAACAACCGACAAAAATCAATGAGTTAAAGATAAATGAGATTTGCACTTGCTAGCCATATCAAACTTTACAATTTTCCTTCTCAATCAAATCTTGTGATACATTTAAAAAAATAAAAAGAGAAGTTTGCTGCCTAGCGATCATTACTGGATGACAGTCTAGCATGACTCAAAACAAAATTTTCAACATGGAGTTCATTATATGTATGCTAGTTAAAATTGAAAAAGTAGCATTCTTTCGGTTAAATTTAGATAGACTTTTAAGCAAACAATGCCAAAGTTCTGATCATGGGAAAAAAAGAGAGAAGAAAAAGATAAAATGCATGGTCCATCAATCAAGTGGTACTTTTGAAAATATGAAGAATTCAAGTCCTCTTTTAAGATTACGACACATCGATAACTATGAAATCAAGTCACTTACCTTCACAACTCATGACATGATGGCTACTTTTTATTTATTTTTTAAATCGTATCATAATATATTAAAAATGTATACATGATGTGACTTGGGACCATTAAATTCATAGCTTCTAACTTTTTTTTTTAATTTTTTTTAAGAAAAATATAATTACAAATATAATTATGTACTAATCTGTACACCAATGTGATGTTATTAGTTAAAAAATAGATTTTATTAAAAATATTGTTAATTTAAATTTTAAATATAAATAAATCAGTATTGGTACATAGATTAGTACACGACTATGCTTGTATATAGCAAAACTATTTTTTTTATTATTATTTTTTTATAAAAGAGAATTAAATTAGAATCCACAATCTCATTCTCTGAAAAAAAGAGCTTCACTACTCATCATCTCACATACTACACGTACGTTACATTTATTTTTATTTTTAAAAATTTTAATTTTTTTATTTCTCTTAAACTAATTGAATTCTTTTACTCATGATCCACACATCACATATTTAGTAAAAAAAAAAATTAAAAAATTATTTATAATATGTGATGTGGAGACAATAAGTAGAGTTTTTCAAAAGAAAATACTAATTGAAGTGCATGTTAACTTAAAAATTAATTGTATAACTGTCTATTCTATTAATGTCCTACGCGATGATTTAAAGTGTTGTGAATATACTTTTATTTTCAAGGGATAATTGGCCATTTATCCATGTGCTTTACCTTGTTTGAGATTATGACTTTTATGCTATTCTTTTAAGATTAACACCTTATGATTGCTTTAGAACTAATCCCCTCAATGAGAAATTCCGTTCATTGTAGTTAATGTGAAATACGTGTCACCATACATGAGTGCCATGTATTTTAATTTTTTTTCTTGCTTTTAAGAAACCCAAATAATAACAAATAATAAATTATAATAATTTAAATTCTTTATATTAAAAAAATAGAAAAAGCTATTTTAAGAAAAACAAAAAAAGTTGGGCTAAGGGAGAATCCTACAGCCACCAGCCACCATGGTGGCCCAAAACCTTGGTCCCCTATGGGTTAGTTGGCTTCGACCACCTTGTGGTGGTCTTGGTCTCGGCCACCCATGAGGTAACTACAAAGAGACATGACAAGAGCTGACTACAAAGATCCATGGTGATTTTTTGACCACCTATGTAGCAGGACCACCTGGATTCAACAATTGTGGGATGGTTGGATAGTTATTGCCATGGGTGGCCACCATGGATTTCTTCATATATATATATGATTAATGTTAGATATAGTCACTTTTATGTACTCTCTGCGTACTTCACTGATGTGATTGATTACATCAATTTTTTTTAATACGTAACCAATCACATCAATAGAGTGCACAAAAGAATATGCAAAAATAACAACACATATAATTTTTGTATATATATAGTCATCTCGTGGGTAGTTGAGTTGCTAGCTAGCACCTTGGCCAATAAGCAGTGACCGAAATCAACCACCTTGTGGTGGTTGAATACCCCTCCACCCAGCTCTCATTTTCTTTATTTTTCTTCAACACATGCAACACTTTTATAGGATGACACATATCTTCTATTAATTCGTATTGACAAGATTTTTAGTAGTGAGGCTAATTTTAAACTAGTCATAACACTAGTTGTTATTTCTTTCTTTAAAACAAAAAATAAAATAAAAACATAGGTTGTTGTTTTATTTCATAGGATCAACACATTGTTCATTATAAAGCTTCTCACTCATGACTGAGCTAATAAGCTAAGTATGAGAGTCTTCAATCCATATTGTTGCGATGAAAACTGGTTTTGGAGCTAAAAATTTGAGAAATAGAGAATTCGTTCGATTTTGTACGACCTAGCGCTTGAGCGAAGCTCAACCTGTGGGTTCGCTCGAGGTGCATTCAACAGTGGGCTTAAGTGAAGTTTAACCCATGAGTTCCGTTGAGTCTCGAGCGATAGTGGGCTAGAGTGAAACACAAACCCTAGTGTTCGCTCGAGCTATACTCGACACCCCGCTTAAGCCAATATATTGGTTGTTTGCTTGAGGCGTGCTTGACACACCGCCCGAGTGAAAGATGTAATTTTTGTTCATTGTCGTTTACGATAAATATGTAATGTTTGACTCATTGTGTTCAAATTTTAGCATATTTTGAGAGAGGACAATTGTCAAGTAAGTGCATATTGTCTGAGATAGCAAAAAGCCATAGAGAGTGTGAGTTGAGATTGAGTGATTGTAATCACCTTTGGTTAATAAGATTTCTACACCTCCATGGATGTAGGAAATTTGCCGAACCTTGTATCTTGTGTGTCGTGTGTTTGATTGTGCTTGTTTTTACTTTGTTAGCCATCTTGTGTGTGTGTTTTGCACAACAAGTGGTATCAAGAGCCAATGTTGGATCTAAAAGAGAACGATGGCTGGAGATAAAGTAAAAGCACCCAGGATCGAAAAGTTCGACGGTAGTGATTTTGGGTACTGGAAGATGCAGATTGAGCACTATCTCTATTGGAAGAGACTCCATCTTTGATTGTTGGGAAAGAAGCTGGAGAGCATAGATGATGTTGAGTGGATCCTATTAGATTGATAGGTTTTGGGGATTGTTCGGCTAACCTTGTCTAGAGCAGTGGCACACAATGTCAGTAAGGAGAGAACCACGGTGAATCTCATGGCGATTTTGTAAGATATGTATGAAAACCTGTTGACAAATAACAAAGTGCACCTGACGAAGAAATTGTTCAATTTGAGGATGTCATCAGGTATGTTTGTGGCCCAACACTTGAATGAATTTAATACGATCACAAATCAATTGTCTTCTGTAGAGATTGAGTTTGATGATGAGATCAGAGTGTTGATTTTGTTGGAATCATTGCCAAATAGTTAGGAGGCCATGAGGATGGCTATGATAGTTCAACCAGCAAGATGAAACTAAACAATGATGACGTATGTGACATGATCCTTGCTGAAGAGGTATGTAGGAGAGACTCTGGTGAGTTCTTGGGTTTGGGATCAGCCCTGAATGTTGACAATCGAGGTAGAGGATATGACAGGTTAAGTCCTAAGAGTAGGGGGAAGAGCATGAAGAGATCTGGGTAGTAGATCACGTGCTGGAGTTGTGGTAAGCTAGGTCACATCAAGAGAGATTGTAGGAATCAAGAAAGTGTTAAGAATGATGCTGTGAATATAGTGGCAAAAGAAATTCATGACGCCCTAATTCTTATAGTGTATAGTCCGATTGATGATTGGGTGTTGGATTTAGGGCTTTAGTTCCATAGCATCTCATATCGAGAGATCATGGAGAATTATTTTACTAGTGATTTTTGGAAGATGTATGCAGCTGATGGAGAAGCACTGGATGTAGTGGGAGTGGGTGATGTGCGGATCACACTTCCAAACAGGGACGTGTGGACTTTATAGCAAGTCAGAAACTTGATCTCTGTGGGATAGCTTGAAGGCAGCGGTTATGCATTAGCATTCTCTGAAGGAGCTTGGAAGATCACTAAGGGTGCGTTGGTTTTGGTGCATGGTAAGAGATCTAACTCTTTGTATTTAACATCAGGGTCTAGTGATGTGCAGGGAAATACATAAGTGCAAAAAGGCAGGCTTGATCATGCGAAACATATGAGGAAGCTAAATAGAGTTAGCTTTGTCATTCCTCATGTAAGCTTAGGAAAGTTGGATGAGTTGCCAAGATTCATTTGAGATAGGATACTCCTAGTGTAGTGAGAGTTGTGAGTCGCCCAGTGGATGTGTTGATTAAGGGCGATGTACGTGGGAGACTGAAGTTGGACTCGACTTTAGTGCATCTTCAAGTTTGAAGACGGTGTGAGCTATAAAGATGATAGGGCTTGGTCGGAAATAGTGGCTAGCATGCGAAGAACCATGCTCCAAGTGGGAGGTTATTGGGGTTGAGATTGGTTTTGGAGTTGAAAAATCGAGAAATAGAGAGTTCGCGCAACTTGGCGTTTGAGCAAAACTCAACCTATGAGTTCTCTTGAGGTGAGCTCGACAATGGGCTCAAGTGAAGCTTAACCCACGAGTCTGCTTGAGTCTTGCGTGGTAGTGGGCTTGAGTGAGACACAAACCTTAGTATTTGCTCCAGCCATGCTCGACATCCCGCTCGAGCCAATGTTTGTTGGTTGTTTGTTCAAGGCACACTCGACACGTTGCTCAACGAAAGACGTAATTTTTTCCAGATTGGGGTTTCTAGCGCTGTATACTATAAATATGTTATGTTTGACTCATTGTATATGACTTTCAACATATTTTGAGAGAGAACAATTTTTGAGTAAGTGCATATTGTGTGAGAGAGAGAAGAAAGCCCTAGAGAGTGTGAGTTGAGATTGGGTGATTGTGATCTCCTTTAGTTAATAAGATTTCTACAACTTTGTGAACGTAGACAATTTTCTTAACCACGTATATTATGTGTCATGTGCTTGATCGTGCTTGTTTTTACTTTGTTAGCCATCGTGCGTGTGTGTTTTGTACAACACATACCCTCTCTTCCATCAAACCCCTGCTAGTTTAGCCAATTATGAGCTATTGTATTTGCATCTCTATTTGTAAACTTGATCTTCTAGCTTATTCTTTCCCTCAATATGCTTCTTGCATTTTCTATTAGTACTTTATACTTAATACAGCTTTCTTCATCACTTGTTGATTCTTTGGCTATAACTTGGGCATCTCCTTCTAGGATCATAATAGACATCCCCAATTCTGCACATAACTTCATAGTTCTTCTTAGAGCAAAAGCTTCTGCAATTGCTAGCCTCATAACCTGATTAACAGAAAGAATAATTAAGCTAATATATCACGAGATAAGTCTCTTATAATCACTCACAATCCTACCTTCTTTCCCTTTGTATCTACTGCAGCATCCTAATTGACTTTTACAAATCTACCACTTGGTTTCTCCCATCTGACCTGATTTCTTACACCGCCATATTGTTGAAGCTTGTCCTGCAACTGATCTGAGCAGATTGAAAATCTACCAGACTTTGTTTTTCACTTCTATATAACTGTTTTGGACTCTCGAATTTATTTTCATAACTTAGAGCATTCCTCCTTAGCCATATCCTCTTCATCACACATGCGACCGACTCTACATCTTCAAATTTTAGTTTCTAAGGTTCTTCCATGAATCTATGAACTCAACCTCAGCGTTTGGCAGCTTCTCAACTGAGTTACCAGCTTTAGTCCAAACATTTGTTGCAGAAAGGTAGCTCCATAATGCATGGACTGTTGTCCCCTCATCTCTTTCACAAATAGGGTATAATTTTGACTCAATAATTCCCTTTTTAAAAAGATTACTTCTAGAAGAAAGGATATCATAAGCAACCTTCCATGTAAAATGCTTCATTGACCCTAACACCCTCAAGTTCCAAATTGCCTGCCAATATGTTTTTGTTGCACAGCATCTTGAAGTCCCCCCCCTAGCATTCTCAATCTACTCTTCTTTACATGATAGAAATTTTTCTTTGTAAAAATACCTTTACTACTAGGGCCCAAAAAAATTTTGTCCTTTACACTAGTTAAGCGCAATGGTATACTCTTTATTACTTCGGCCTCTTTTCTATTGAATATTTCATTCACTAGGTCATCCTTCTACTCTCTGGTGTGTTCTTCAATCAGTTCACATACTTTTACTTCACTATTCAACACATTGATTGGCTATTGAACTCTATTGGAAGATTGCACTGGCATCCATTTATCTCCCCATATCTTAATCATGTTGTCTATCCCTACCCTCCAAACTAGGGCTGAGAAGAAATCCGAAAATCAGACTCTGGCTCCGACTCCGCTCCGACTCCGACTCGTCGGAGTCGGAGTCGGAGTCAGAGGTGGAGTTGTCCCGACTCTGACTTCGCTCCGATCCAACTCCGATACACCGACTCCGACTCCGATTAATCATCCGACTCCGACTTCCCTTCCGACTCCGACTCCGACTTCTACTCCGACTCCGACTCCGATATTGTGCATATTTTATAAAAATATGTGTTATCAATATATTAACATCTAATAAATAATAATGTATAAACATTATAATGAATAATATAAGTTAATATAGTTAGTATAAGTTAATTTACATTACTAATTTACTATAAGTTACTATAAGTTAATATAGTTATTAGTTACACTATAAGTTACTAATTACTATACCTTATATAGTTAATTTACATTACTAATTTACTATAAGTTACTATATAATAATATAGTTACTATATAAGTTACTATACCTTATATAGTTAATTTACATTACTAATTTACTATAAGTTACTATCTAAGTTACTATAGCTTATTTTATATCTTACATTACTAGTTTACTATAAGTCAATATATAATATATAGTTATATATATACTATATATATTAAGGGCTTATATAGTATATAGTTACTATACTATGTATTTTTTATGCATTAATCATATATATTTATATGTTTTATATAACTATACCTTATATAGTTAATTGACATTACTAATTTACTATAAGTTACTATATAAGTTACTATAGCTTATTTTATATTTTATATTACTAATTTAATATAAGTTAATGTAGACTATATAGTTACTATATAAGTTACTATTACTTATTTTATATTTTACAATTTACATTACTAGTTTACTATAAGTTAATATATAATATATAGTTATATTATATATAATTATAGATTATATATATACTATATATATTAAGGGCTTATATAATATATAGTTACTATACTATTTATTTTTTATACATTAATCATATATATTTACATATAATATATAACTATACCTTATATAGTTAATTTACATTACTAATTATATATAAGTTACTATATAAGTTACTATAGCTTATTTTATATTTTACAATTTACATTACTAGTTTACTATAAGTTAATATATAATATATAGTTATATTATATATAATTATAGATTATATATATACTATATATATTAAGGGCTTATATAATATATAGTTACTATACTATTTATTTTTTATACATTAATCATATATATTTACATATAATATATAACTATACCTTATATAGTTAATTTACATTCCTAATTATATATAAGTTACTATATAAGTTGTTGAACTCAAGATTTCAAGTTTCATGTGATTATAAATCTACACATGGATTTTGATGATAACAAATGAATTCAAAGAATAAAGAAGTCTCAAGCTCAAGTTGTATACACAATGGAGTCAAGCACATCAAGAAAACAAGCATGAGCAAGAAGGGAACAAGTTCACATTAAAATTATAGAGTAATGTTGTAAATCTCTTCAAAATTCGAAATTAGGATTAATGCTCAAAATTAATATTTTATCATAAAGCATTAAAATACATTTTCCACATGTGCATGAATATTTTTGAAAATTAAATTTGAAAATTTTGAAAGATGATTGATTGTCATCTTTTGCATGTGCATGCCTTGATTAAAGGGTTGAACTTTGAAAATATTAAAGATGATTGATTGTCATCTTTCACATGTGCATGTTTTATTTGAATATTTTCAAAAGTGATTGATGCTTTTTTAGACTTATACAAAAAGTAAAAGATTAGGTTTAAATTTTTTGAAAATGAAAGTGTGCTCATTTTGTCATATGCCAAAAGTAAAAGATTAGGTTTGATTTTTTTGAAAAAGTGAATGATGTTGTCTTTGACAATTGAGAAAGAAGAACCTTTTATTTGAATTCTTTGAAAAAGTGAATGATGTTGTCTTTGACAATTGAAAAAGAAGAACCTTTTATTTGAATTTTTTGAAAAAGTGAATGATGTTGTCTTTGACATGTGAATCTTTTTAAATTTGAATATGAAGTCTCATATGCCTATAAATAGATCATTTGAGAGCTTCACATTCACAACACCAAGAGCATACAACATTCATTCAAAGCTTTCATTCTCTCTTCTCTAAACATTGAGCCTTAATCCTTGTTCATTTTGAGAGATATAGCTTGCGTTGTATTGTTCTTATTTCACTCGTTGAGGAGTGTTTTCTGATAACCTACCCACTATCAGCTTTTGTATCAGAAAAAGGGTGTGTATAACCCTTGTGTGTGTAGAAAGTATTCTACACAGGGAATAGTTGAATCACCACGTGTAAGGTGATTGCAAGTGTAGAGGGTGTTCTACACGGATCCTTTGTAGCGGTGTTGTTCAAAGGTGTAATAGGTTTCTATCTCCACCTGAAGGAGGTTGAATAGTGAATTTGGGAATCCTCAAGGGGT
This sequence comes from Carya illinoinensis, assembly GCF_018687715.1. Taxonomy (NCBI): domain Eukaryota; kingdom Viridiplantae; phylum Streptophyta; class Magnoliopsida; order Fagales; family Juglandaceae; genus Carya; species Carya illinoinensis. Next base: position 22,502,002 of record NC_056753.1, on the reverse strand, counting down.
AGCTTGAGGCGAGGACGTAGGCAGTGGGGCCGAACCTCGTTAACATACTGAGTTTGCTTCTCTCTTACCCTTACTCCTTATATTTATTGTTATTTCATATTTTGTTTATATTTTATATTATATATTTGATTTATAATTGTTATTTTTTTTAATACAACTCAATTCACCCCCCCTCTTGTGTTAGTCATCTGGGCAACATAAGTTACTATAGCTTATTTTATATTTTACAATTTACATTACTAGTTTACTATAAGTTAATATATAATATATAGTTATATTATATATAATTATAGATTATATATATACTATATATATTAAGGGCTTATATAATATATAGTTACTATACTATTTATTTTTTATACATTAATCATATATATTTACATATAATATATAACTATACCTTATATAGTTAATTTACATTACTAATTATATATAAGTTACCATATAAGTTACTATAGCTTATTTTATATTTTACAATTTACATTACTAGTTTACTATAAGTTAATATATAATATATAGTTATATTATATATAATTATAGATTATATATATACTATATATATTAAGGGCTTATATAATATATAGTTACTATACTATTTATTTTTTATACATTAATCATATATATTTACATATAATATATAACTATACCTTATATAGTTAATTTACATTACTAATTATATATAAGTTACCATATAAGTTACTATATGTACTATATATAATATATATAGTTATATATTAACTTACTAATTAACTATACTTATATAATATATATATATATATAGTTATATTATATATAATAGTATAGTTATATTAGTTAATATATATAGTATTAAAACAAAATTATTATTTGATTTAGAGTTAAAAAAAGAAAAAACAAAACAAAAGGGGCCGAAAATACGAAAAGGGGCTGAAGTATAAAGTATTAACTATTAAGACAGGTTTTTAGAGTTAAAAAAAAAGAAAAAAAAAACCAAAAGGTGCCGAAAATACCAAAAGGGCTGAAGTATTAAGACCGGTTTTTAGAGTTTTAAAAAAAAAAAAAACCAAAAGGGGCCGAAAATACCAAAAGCCCCCCCCCCCCCAAAACCCCCCCTCCCCGATACGGAAATAAAGTGACTTAGGGTTTGTACTCCAAGTCTCCAATCAGAAAGTTAGAAACGGCACCCCAGCCTTCAACAGCCCCAGCAGCTGCAGACTCCCTCAGCCCCAGCCTTCGACGCCCTCAGCCACCACGAAACTGTGCAACTTTAGCCTCCGACGGCTTCTCCGGTATCTCCTCTCTCTCTGTCTCTCTCTCTCTCTCTCTCTCTAGTGTTTTATTCATGGATATGGGTTTTATTCATGGATATTGGTTGATTTATTTTTTATTTCTCTTTTAAATGCTATGGGTTTGGTTGTTGATTGTTGATTTGTTGCTTGGTTGTTGATTTTTGATTTCACTCTCTCTTTTATTTGCTATCGTGAGGCCGGCTAATACATGCTTTGGATTCCTTTCGGCTAAAAAAATCAAGATAAAGGATTAATTAATAATTATTTTGTTAGATGACAGTAATAATTACATGAATATATAGAATAATATTAAGGGATTAAAGCTCAATTTTTTAAGCTTTTTAACCAAATTACATCGGCATTGCTAATATTCATTAGAAGAAACTTAAATCTCAAATTGTAAATCATTACCTTTCACACATCGCAGTGAAATCACAATATTTATTAGCACCTTATAATTACTTATCCAACACTCCTCCATATATAAGCTCTAGAATTTAACATTAAGGGCTTTCAAGGTTCATTTTTTTTTCTGAATAATTTTGTATTTTAAAGCCATAGGTGAATCCAGCTAGCTACTATAGTCTATGTCCACTAAATAAAGCATATTTTCGTTGGTGGCATATTTTGGTTGATTTACTTGAGTAATCTTTACATTAGTTCATGAATTTATTTTGTTTATGTTTATCTTATTTTGTTGTGTTCTACAGTTCTAGTTATTAAATCATGGATATGGAAGGCACAAACACTCCTACATCCACAGGTGCATCTTGTCCTAGCATTCCACCCCCAGAACAACCGATTGATATTCTCATTCCAATAGTTGATGAGTCTAGCGGACCAATAGGCTCTTCAGTAGGCACTCCTAGTGCCTTTCATTCTACCCCTTGCCCTCCACCTAGTAGTAGAAATCCTAAGAATAAGTCTGAGGTATGGTCCCACTTCACAAGAGTGCCTGATTGTAATCCCAAAGAGCCTATAACTACTTGTAACCATTGTCATAGGCAATGGAAATGCCATCCCAAAAGGCAAGACACTTCGGCCATGAAAACACACATCCAACTTTGCCCCAAAAACTGTAAGAGTAAATTGGACAAGAGTCAAACTTTCTTGGTCCCGAAAGCAAGAAGTGAAGGAGGGGAAGGGGAGAAGACCTTAGGGATGGCCAAATATAATGAGAAAAAAAATCCGAGCTGCCCTTGCTAGGATGGTGATAGTGGATGAGCTACCATTTAGGTGTGTTGAGGGAGAAGGGTTTCGGGAATTTGTTAAAGCCCTTGATCCAAGGTTTCCTATTCCTTCTCGATTTACCGTAATGCGTGACTGCATGAGGGTATTCTTGAGAGAGAAGGATAGTTTGAAGAAAATGTTTTTGACCACCAAACTTAGAGTATGCCTGACTATCGACACTTGGACTTCTATCCAAAATATTAATTACATGTGTGTGACCACTCACTCTATTGATAATAATTGAAAGTTGCATAAGCGGATCATTTCATTTGTTCGGATTAGTGACCATAAGGGGGCAACGATTGGGAGGGAGTTGGAGGAGTGTATGCTTGATTGGGGCATTGACAAAATCCTCACAATTACAGTGGATAATGCTACCTCTAACGACTCCGCTATTGATTGGTTGAGAACAAGGGAAATAGGAAGTACGGATTGTATTGCAACTCACGAGTTTATTCACATGAGGTGTACGGCACACATTTTAAACCTTATTGTGAGTGAAGGTTTGAAAGATGTTGATGACTCAATTGTAAGGGTCCGAAATTTGATCAAGTATGTGAAGTCTTCTCCCCAAAGACTTGCCACTTTCAAGTCTTGTGTTGATAGATCAAAAGTTCAATGCTCTAGTTTTTTGACTCTTGACGTACCTACTAGATGGAATTCGACTTTTCTTATGTTGGACGTGGCTGAGAAGTATCAAAAAGCCTTCCAACTTTTGCTTGATGAAGATCCCTACTCACAAGTTTATTTGTCTGAGGATGGACATGGGAGAAAGGGTCTAGGAGCTCCTGGGCTGGATGATTGGGAGACTATAAGAAACTTTTCGAAGTTTCTTCAAATATTTTATAGTGTTACATTGTGCATTTCTGGTACACTATATGTCACATCAAATAATTATGTCCAAGAGCTTATTGCCATTCATAAACACTTGAATAATTTTTGTGACAATAGTAATCAACGTTTGAGTTCAATGGCTTTCAGAATGAAGACAAAGTATAATAAGTATTGGGGTGATCTTGAAAAAATAAATCGGTTGTTGTTTATTGCTGCTATTCTTGATCCACGGTTCAAATTGGTTACTCAAGCATATTGGTTCAAGAAAACATTGGGTGAGGAGAAGGGTGAGGAATTTGTTGCATTCCTCAAGAGGGATATGGAATATTTGTATGAGGCATATGTAGAGTTTGGTGGTGGGTGCGTAATTGGTGCTAACAAAACTCAAAGCGGTGAAGCTAGTGCATCAATGGGGAGTAGTAGTATTGTTACAGATTATGATCCCTTGGATTTTTTGAGGGAGTTCCATAAAGAGCATACAGCATCCTTGATAAATTGTAAGTCGGAGTTAGAGCGGTATTTGTTGGAGAATATTGAGATTCCTACGGGGAGTTTCGATATTTTAATTTGGTGGAAAGTCAACTCCACCAAGTATCCAGTTCTTGCTCTAATGGCAAGAGATATCTTGGCCATTCCTATCACCACCGTTGCATCTGAGTCAGCATTTAGTACAGGAGGCCGTGTCCTGGATCCGTTTAGGAGCTCTTTGGCTCCTAAAACTGTAGAAGCTCTCGTGTGCTCGCAAAATTGGTTGAAGTCTACTCCCATATGCTTGAGTCAAAATTATTCTGAAGCCATTGATGATGCAGAGAGCTATAAGGTAGACTCAGGTAATGTATTAGAAAATTTTTTTAAGTTGTTATATGAGTTGATTTTAACATTTTGTAATATTAATTTCCTATACTTTAACATTTTAATGCAGAATTAGCCAATTCTATGGCCAGCATACTTCGTGAAGAGGATTGACAATCTTGTTTCTGGTATCTTATTTCAATTTTGCTTTCTTTATTTTTATAAATTTATATGGTATCTTATTTCTTTACTAATTTTGTTCTTTTTTTTAGGCACAAGTTGAAAAATGACATTTTTTGGACCTTTGATTATGTATTTTTAATTTTATGTTGTAATTTTGGACCTTTGGTTATGTATTTTTAATTTTAGGTTTTAATTTTGGTTATGTATTTTTAATTTTATGTTTTAATTTTGGACCTTTGGTTATGTATTTGTAATTTTAAGTTTTAATTTTGGTTATGTATTTTTAATTTTAGGTTGTAATTTTGGACCTTTGGTTATTTATTTTTAATTTTAGGTTTTAATTTTGATTATGTATTTTTAATTTTGGTTATGTATTTTTAATTTTAGGTTGTAATTTTGGTTATGTAATTTTAATGTGTGTATTTAGTTTTAATTTAGTTTTTAATTTTGGTTGCACATTTGAATTTAGTTTTATTTTTTATAGTGATAGATTTTGAATTTAGTTTTATTTTCTAATGTAATAATTTTGGTTAGATAAATTAGAAATCTCAAATTATATTTTTTTAAAAAATTGATATAGAAACCCATATCCGATTTGAGTTGCAAATTGTAAAATTGAAATGTTAATTGGGTCAAAGGAAAAAGTCTAAAAAAAAGCCCAATAAAAAAGCCCAACAAAAAGCCCAACTCCGACTCCGCTTCCGACATGACTCCGCTCCGACATGTCGGAGTCGAAGTCGGAGCGGAGTGGGGTGTAAGCGGAGTCGGAGTCGGAGGTCAGATTCGGCCTCCGACAAAGTCGGAGGAGGCCAAATCCGACTCCGGTTGAATCGGTGCTCAGTCCTACTCCAAACCATCCCTGCCTTAATTAGATCCGTTGATGAGAACATGCTGCTCCATATCAACGATGGTCTTGACCCTAACCTTGCTTATGTTAACTCCTCATTCTTGTAATACTTCTCTTTCATGATTGTAGCAACGAGGGTTGAAGGGTTTTGGAGTAATCTCCAACACTATTTTGCTAACAAGGCCTTATTAAAGCTGTCAAGATCTCTAAAGCCTAGCCCACCATTTTTTTTTTAATCACCCATTTTATTCTAGCTTCTCCACTGAATCTTAAAATCATTATTCTTGAAACTCCACTAGAATCTAGTCATCTTTGATGCTATATCTTTACAAAGTTTTTGGGGTAGCTTAAAATCACTCATTGAGTATGTGGGTAAGGCTTGAATAATAACTGATCATGATTTCCTTTCTAGCTTTTGAAAGGAAAGCATTCTTCCAACTATTTATCTTTGTCTATACCTTCTCCTTTAAATGCCTGAAAGTATTGTATTTGGATTTGCCCACAAAGGATTGTAAACCCAAATATTGCTCATAGCTTCCACATGTTGACACCCAAGTTTTTTGCAATATATGTTTTCTAGTAGCCTTTTGAGTGTTAGAGCTAAAAAAGATTGTTGTTTTTTGTTTGTTCAGAAACTGACTAGATGCCAGTTTATATTTGTGCTACAGACTTTGGATCTTCTGCCATTCTGTAAGTTGAGCTCTTCCAAATATTACACAATCATCAGTAAATAATAAGTGATTGATTTTGGTTCACTCCTGTAATAACTACTCCCTTTGTATCTTCACTTTTTTCCACAGCTTCTATTAATGAACTTAGCCCCTTTGTATGCAAAATAAAAAAGGTAAGGGAAAATAGAGCCCCATTACCTCAATCCCCTTGATGGTTTTATTATTTCCCCACTTTGTCCATTAACCAACACTGAATATGTTATTGAATTAATACACTGCATGATTAGTGATATCCATCTCTCATCGAAACCAAGCTTCCTCATCATGGCCTCCAAGAAACTCCACTCTATTCTATCATAAGCTTTTGACATATCAGGTTTGAGTACCATATTGCATCTTCTTCCCTTTTGTCTTCATTTTATTGTATTTAAGGCTTTATATGCAACTATAATATTATCTGTGATTCCAAGAATAAATGCACTCTGGCAGCTTGAGATTATAGATGGCAGGATCTTTTTTAACTTGTTTGCTAACACTTTTGATACAATTTTATAGAGTACATTACATAATGATATTGACTTGAATTCACTGACTACAACATGATTTTTTTTTACTTTAGGTAAAAGTGCTAAATATGTAAAGTTGATGCCCCCATCGAATTTCCTCCCCTTTAAAAAACTCAAGATAGCTTGACATACATCTCCCCCTACTATATTCCAATAGGCTCAGTAAAAACAAGCTTCATAGCCATTTGGTCCTAGAGACTTAGAGGTGACATATGTTTCGCTGCTATCTCAATTTCTTCTGTTGTGAACTCTTTCTCCAATTCTTCATTCATAGCCATTTTAACTCTTGGTTCCACTAATTCGAGACAATCTACAATGCACTCTTAAGTTGGACTTGTAATATGGAATAGCTCTTTGTAAAACTATGTAAAAGCCACTTCAATTTGTAGTTGTTTAGTCAACATCCTGCCCTGTGTATCAATAATCTTCTTAATTAGGTTCTTTTTTCTTCTCTAACTATCACATGCATGGAAGAACTTGGTGTTCCTGACCCCCATCATGTACCAGTTTTGTTTTGCTCTTTGTTTCCATTTCAAGTCTTCTTTCTCGAGCAGTATGCCTAATTTTCCTTGTAGATTCTTAAGGATGTGTTCATTTTGTGGCCCTTCATTCTCCTATTCTTCTTTAAGCTTCTTATTAATAAGCTTAATCTCATTTTCTTCATCTTGCTTTTTTTGTGAGCTCCATCTAATTAGAGCCATTCTACACTTGTTTAGATTATTTTCTACAAGTTTTAAGCTATCATGTTCAACATCATCTTTATTTCCCCATGTATCATTGATGACAACTCCACTCTCTTCCTCCAATGACCTATTGGCTTCATATCTAGACAACCTTTTTCTACATTTTTGTATCAACTCATATCTGATTGATAGCACTAGTGGCTTATGGTCTGAGCTTCTTGCATATAGTACCTCTACTTCTACATTCTTAAACATATCTGTCCAAGAAGGGCTGGCCACCACTCTATCTAACATTTCCTTTGTAAAAGTTTCATCCTTATACTCATTACTTCATGTAAACTTCTCTTTTTTCCACCCCATATCACAAATGTTATTTTTCTCTAAGGCTTCTCTCAATACTTCCATTTGTGCTTCTAGTCTTTGTCTAACCCCCTTCTTTTCATCTTGGGATTTTTTTTCATTAAAGTCTCTTTTCTTTGTTTCATTCAAGGTATCCATAGATGCTCGTGAGCAACCAATCCACTTTTTGTCTTTATTGCACAACTTTGTATGGGATTCTAAGAATAATTAACTATCTCAAGCTCTATATCCTTTTTCCCATAACAATGCCAAACCACCATTTCTTCCCATTGGATGCACCACAAAACAACCCTTAAATCTCAATCTTCTTCTTAAAGCTTCAAATTTATTATTAAGTAGTTTTGTTTCTATAAAGAAAACTACTTGGGGTCTCTTTTTCTTTATAAAAAAACAAAGGTTGTGAATCATTCGGGAGTTTTCAAGCCACCGACAGTTCTAACTTAAGCAATGCATAATGATTGGAGGGGCTGCCACCACCATTGATAATTGATTTGAAACTTCTTACTCCTCCACATTAGTCTTAATCTTTTTGTTGCTTTCACTATCATTGCCTTTCTTATCTTCTCTGTTTCCACTACGTTTACCATTATTACATAACAATGGTACTGTAGTCTTACCAGTATGTTGGGCCCTTCTCTTCCATTTGCATAGAGGAGACTACTTTCTTCTTTGTGTATCATCTATCTTAATGGTCCCATGTCCCTGCTGTAACTCCTCAATGTCCATGTTCTCATTTGACCCTCTGTGCACCTGCTTGTCAATTGGACCGTGCAAATTCCCCAAACCCATGTTACTCATTTTTCCAAAGCCCACAATTTCACCCAAGCCCATATCTTTCTTCTCGGATGTTTTAATCTTCAGTAACATATCTTTGTGACCTACCATTCCCTTCTCACTTTTTGAATTATTAGATATTTGCTTATCCCTCCTTATCAAGTCCTGCTTTTTAGCACAATTCAAGCTCTACTCTATCTCTTCTATCTCTAACAACTTCTCTCCATATTTTTCTCTTTCATAGGTACCTTTTGAAAATTCAAAATTTTCTCTAACTGTTTGCCACTCCCTTGAGCTCTGCCCACTCTCTCAAACAACTGTTATTGTTAGAGCACTGTTCTTGTTCAGGCCACCATTAACCTCCGATGACTTTTGTTATGACTCTCCATCATCTTTTGTCTCTCTTTCAGTCTTTTCCCCTTCTAATTTTCGTTCAACAAGTTTTTTTTCTCTGATTTGTATTAGTTCTCAGCCAAGTCCTGAACTGATTCCTTCCTGCCATGCTTAGTTTTGTTGGTGGTTCTATAGGACTACAACCATTCTTTGCATGCACCAATTTATCACATTTGAAACACACCCTAAGCAACTTCTCATATTGCAGAGGCACCCAACCTTTCATACTGAGCAGATTAACCATCTACCCTTTGCTATGGCTTTCCTCAGATCAATTTCTATACAAACTCTAAGAGATTTTCCCACCCAATGCCATCCTCCCTCACATCTACATCCTTCACTGTCCCAATGGTTTTTCCAATTTGAGTTCCTATATCTCTTGTCATACATGCCAATGAGAGGTTATACATTTGCACCCAAAACTCCTCTTCGTTAAATCTCATATGTTTTGGAGGTGCCAGTCCATCAAAAGGCTTGAGGATGAACACGTTGTTATAAAAAAAACCATGGTTTCCCTGCTAATACTTTGTCTTTGTCCATTTGCTTCTCAAACGTTATGATGAATATATTTGGGCTAATGTCATGAAAAGTAAAACTTTTGTTTACTTTCCATATTTTTGCCATTGTTGCTCTCACTATTTCTTTACCAACCACATGATCTAAACAAAACTTCCCTACCAAGCACTTCTCCCCCTTTTTCATCACATCATCCATCTAACATGTATCAATACTAATCTCTAAATTCTTGTCCTCTTTAAATCGTAACTGTGTCCAGAGATCTTCTAGCTCTTACATTCTATCCCTTCTAGTCCTATGCTTAGATTAAGGGACTCACCTCTCATAGTCCTAAGAGTAAGACCAGATTACTACTTCATTTCATTCAAATGAAACTAAAGTTACAACTGTGACTGATAAATACAGAAAAAAGCCTAGATTACAAACCAAACTACTCATTTATTTGGAGCTCCCCAGTACATAAATTTCTTTGTGACAAATATCGTCTTAATTTTTATAAACTCTCACATGACAAGACTTTCTGAAATGCGAGACTTTGTAACAACAAAGATGTTCATCTCAATTTATCTAAGAATACACCACTTTGTATAAACAGAGATATCTAACCCTCATCCTCCAAAGGAGGAGAGGGAAACACCAACCCCCATCCTCCCAAGGAGGAGTTGGATAGCCATCCCTTATCCTCCAAATGAGGAGGGTGTTTTCGTACTATGGACCACAAGTCTAATAGTCTATTTCTTATTATTTTAAACTAAACGCAAACAACAACAAAATAACAAAACGGAAATACACAAAAAATATCGAAAAAATTGAAATACACCAAAATAGAAACTGAAAGAGCACATAAAATTGAAAAACCACTGCACAAGGAGACTGAAGTGGCATGTGAAGGACACATGCTACACTCGGAGTGTGCCAGACTGTTTATCCTAAAGCTTTCAGACTCGCTGACCCCAAAAAAGCGGCGCTTGGTGACAACAGAGCCCTCTGTGTGATGGCACTATGAGCCGCTTGTGTGGCTCACGTGCCGCTCCTTTTGGCGAACCCTTCAGCAGTTTGAGGTGGTTTACCGGAAGGAGGGAGGAAGGAGCCGAAGCTCCCACCCCCCTCTGAGGTGGTTTACGGCTTGGACTTCTAAAGAGAATGGAGAGCTTCTCTCTCTAGAATATTAGGGCCAGCTCTTATCTGATGCCCTGACTCACTGATTGTTAACTCTAAAAAGACTTATATGAGAGCCAAATCTTAAACAAGGTAAAATACAAAAGGTTAATGCCTAATTATTCCTTGTTTTTTTTTTTTGTTTTTAATAGAATGTACATGCCAAAATCCCTGAATAAAAAGATAATTTTATCAAATTATTGATAATTCTATAAAATGGTCATTAAATTAGCAAAATCTTCATTTTTTAAATATGATACATCATATTACTATATAAACTTTGTTATATAGAATTTGTTCCCAGATCAAATATTGCTCAAATCATAATTTGGGTCTGTTTGGAGTTGGGGTATGAGTCTTAAAAAGTAGATGTAAAAGCTTTTTCATAGAAAAATTAAGTTGTTTGAGTATTACATATTAAAGTACGTTTAATCTCAAATAAGTTAAACAATATGTTAGATGAAAAACATCATTTGATGATTTTTCTCAAATGTATTTTTTCGAATAATACATAACGTAATTTAGATTTTAAAAAGATTGTTAATAGATAAAAATACCTATACAACTTTTAAATAATTACAACTTTTTAAATTTTAAAAATATGATTATAATTTTTAAAAATTTAAATAATCGTCATTTTTATCTTAAAAAATATTTTTTTAATTCGTTTATAACCACCGTAATGTATTTAAAAGTATTTTAAACATAAAATTATCAAATAATAAATAATTTTTAATAATAAAATTTATTACTTAAGTTATAAGTATAAAATTATAAGTTATAATTTATACCGCAATTTTCCAGAGAAACAAAGCTGCGATGGCATCTTCTGAAATTAGCCTCAAGACCAATAATTTCAGAAGATGCGATCGCAGTTTTTTCTTACTTTGATTAAAGCCAAGATGCCATCGTAGTTAATTTAGCGAATTAAGTAAACCGAAGTAAAATAGAATCCGTTGCGATTGCTGCTTCATTTTCGCTCTCTTCCATTTCCCAGAAGAAAAATGGCGTTTTGGTGGCCTTTGCTGGTTCTTGCATTAGCTTACGCCATTTGTAGATTCCTTTTCATGCTAATTCCCCACAATGTTCCCTCCATCGACGTCGATGACTCAGACGGTATGATTCATAAATGAAGCTCTCCATACCCCCCCCCCCCCCCCCCCCCCCCCCCCCCCCCCCCCCCCAAAAAAAACAACTTTCTTCTTCCTCTTCCTCTCTCTCTCTCTCTCTCTCTGTCTCTGTCTCTGTGTCGCTAAAGATCTGGTGTGCTTTTGCCAATGGCAGTGTTGGAGGATGGGAGTCAGATGCAGGAGAACGGCTTCATATATGTGAGTTTCTCAACTGCCTTTTTCTCTTTGGCTTTTTGTAATTCGACAGGATTTGTACTTTATCTGAATTTAGTATGATATTAAAAATCACTAACCAGTTTTGTGCAAGATTTCGGGCTTAACTGTCTCTTACTTTCCGATTAATTCCAAAATAGGACGCCTGTTATTGAGATTATCAGTTAGGGAGGTAGCTCAGTAAGAGGGAAGTCTAAAGGGAGGGCAATGTGAAGCCGGGAAACACAAGGGGTTGGGGTTGGCGTTTGGCTTGGATATTAGTGTAATTAGGGGCTTGGCCTGAGGTTCAGTGTACTTTTTTGGGTATTTTAGGTAGTTTTGGGATTAGTGTATTTTGGGTTGCTTTTCAAGGCCTTTTTTCATTAGGGGCTCTTTATTATAGGCTAGGTGTGTATACTTGGTTACTCCTTTTGATATATAAAATATTTTTACTTATAAAAAAAAAAGGATTATCAATCTGATCTGCGTTAAGAAAGAAAAATGAACTGGACAACAAATTAATCTCTGCTTTTTTGTATAAATTGATTCAGTTTGCGTCAATGTTTTTTTTTCATAGTACCTCAGAGTAATTCATATTGCCCGTAAAGTCTAAAATGGATGTCCAGTTTCACTTAAGAAAAGCAAAAATAGTAGAATTATGAATTTTATTCACTTTGGTATACTACCCGGTTTCTTACCTTTTATTGGCGATTGGTTTGGTGTAGGTTCCGCCGAGGGGAAGGACGCAGCAGGCAGATCCGAAAGTTCAGTGCTATGAGCCCGCGACAATGAAATACTTGGGATATTTCCCTGCATTAACACCTGCAGAGGTTAGTGATGTTGTGTGCTTCTCGGGACCGAGATCAGTTGGGTCCGATAGCTTTATTGTATCCTATTTATTTACCTTCTTAATCTGTATCCATTTGAATTGAACCCCAAATTATAGGTTTTTGACTGTATTCAAGATTGAGGTTATGGTTATATACGGAGTTATGAGTTATTTGCTCTGCTTTGGTTGGTTTCTTATATACAGACATTGGAAAGTTTTAGTATACCCAACGCCGAGAGAAAAGGAACAGGAATTACACCCAAATCTAGATAAGAGAGGAAACAGGGTGGGAACTCATGGGGGGAGATGAACATCCGTCTCCTTTCCTCTCTACTTTTACATTGATGAATTATTTCATTTTTGCCTGAAATTGTATCATTAATGGATAATCCCTTAATGATATCATGAATGGCTATTAAACTACATGTAGGTGGAAGTTATGCTTGTGGCATTATCATTATTAATGGTCCAATTTGGGGAATAAAATTTTCATCTAATATTAGGACTCATGGACACAATTAATTTCCGACCGTTATTAAGCATTTGAGCTGTGATTTCTGTTATAAGCAGATTTTGTGATTCACTGTTGCAGGTTTGCAATAAACCAATGATATACATGGTGCACATATTTTTTATTCAATTCTTATAGCTCTTTTGATTGCAAAGCTGTTCTCCCGAACTATCTTATACTTCTTTTTCCAGAGATAAACATGATGTATCTGTCGAACTATGTGTTTATCATTTTACACACATCTGCCATTTTGTTCTAACCTGTACATGTACAGGAATATCCATTATCAATTCATATGTGTGTGTAAGGTCCTTTTATCCATTTGTCATTGTGTACATGTAAGTAGCTATTCTGATGCAAATGCCACTCAAATTTGTTAATAACCCAGAGGTATTCTTAGTCTCCATGATGTCTGTTTCTGTTTATCCATCCATCTGTACAACCTTAAATAATGTCTCTATGCATATTACCCTACTGGTTTCTGGTGGAAAATAAAATTTAACAAAGGGGAGGGCGACTACCAACTAAAAACTACTGTCTGACATTGCATAGTCTACTAAAGGTACTATCCAGTATGCATGCTCAGCTAGAACTACTCTAAATATTTGTGCTCAGGTGGAGGAGCGTGTGGCACATGCAAGGAAGGCACAGAAAGTCTGGGCAAAGAGCAGCTTCAAGCAAAGGCGCCAGTTTTTGCGGATACTTTTAAACTATATAATTAAACACCAACAGCTCATATGCGAGTAAGGATTCTGTTCCTGCATAGAGTAGGAGGAATCTTTTTAGCCATTGATCTCCCCCTTCTTTTTGTTAATTCCTAACCACATATGCATCATCATTATTATTTAATGTTCTTTGAATGATTTGAACAAGTTAGTGAAGGATATATATTTCTGAATAAAAGTGTGAATGGTTTTTTTTCTTCCCCTCTTCTCTCTCTCTGCTAGGCTGGTTAAATTGGAGTTAGAAGAAGTGTTTATAATCGTAGTGGACATGTGGGTTCACCATGGTTGCTTTCTTACCAACCCCCCCCCCCCCCCCCCCCCCCCCCCCCCCCTTCTCTGTGTTGGGGGTGGTTGCCCTATATGTGTGGAATCAATGGCTGTATTATATCATGCTCAGTTGGGGTGCCAATTTTAGTTCATCTGTCTTTTTGATTAGGGTATCGTCACGTGATACTGGAAAGACAATGGTAGATGCGTCTTTAGGCGAAATAATGACAACATGTGAGAAGATTACTTGGCTTCTTTCGGAGGGTGAGCGGTGGCTAAAGCCTGAATACCGGTATGTCTTTTTTCCATTAATTTTGAATGATCTCCACTTTGGACGTAAAGGAACTACTGAAATTGTGTTTATGTGAGCAGGCTCTATTCTATTCAAATGATTAATCTTCATGCCTACGTAGAAAAAAAAAAGACTAATCTTCTTGCCTCTATATTGCTTGTTTCCAATTTCGTGAATGATATGTCCCTGAATATGTCCTGTTCAAGAACAAACTCCTATGTCTCCCTTTGAATGCGGCATCATACCAATTGCCCATTCATAATGAACCTTATCACTATGGCAATTTCCCACTTTCTACTCATAAATTTGAATATCTTTCGTGTGATATGCAAATTGGGATGTATTTGAACTATATGTAGTATTTTTAATTCATGTAATTCGTCACTGTTTTTGTAGATCTTCTGGACGATCAATGTTTTACAAGAAATCCAAAGTGGAATTTCACCCCCTTGGTGTTATTGGTGCCATAGTATCTTGGAACTATCCTTTCCATAATATTTTTAATCCAATGCTAGCAGCTGTCTTTTCAGGAAATAGCATTGTGATTAAGGTATCTAATTTCTAACTAATTTATTTTTTGTCATTTTGGATGCCTTGTACATTCACAAAATGACACTGCTACACTGTTGTCTTTGCCTTTATTTCGTTTAAGTTGGAGGTTGTCTTACACCCTATATTCACATCTATCATTGTTACATGTACCTGTGTCATGTCGTATTCTGCAATAATTGACTTAAATTGGGGAGGTTACTTCAAACATAATAAATTTCTTTTGGATGAGTAATTTTACTGAACTTTAATTTTTAATAATTTGCTTGCAAATAGGTCTCAGAACATGCGAGTTGGTCTGGATGTTTCTATTTCCAAATTATTCAATCAGCCCTGGCTGCGGTTGGAGCTCCTGAAAATTTGGTTGAAGTTATTACAGGGTATGCCCTTTTTGTTTAGATCTTTTATTACCTATGTGTCAGGATTTTTTGTAGACTGTTAATCAGACATTTCTCTCTAAAGCTTTGCGGAAACCGGAGAAGCACTGGTGTCTTCTGTCGACAAAGTTATATTTGTTGGATCGCCTGGTGTGGGTAAGATGGTATGATTTTTCTTTGGACAATTGAATGGAATTGATTTTCTTTTCCAATTTCTGAAGCGAATTATCACTTTATTATTGTTTGATCATTATTACTTATAAAAAAATTATGTTTGATCATTATTTCGCTTGCGGTGACTCTTGATGTCTTAAGTATGCATTGATATGCATCGAAGCAAATACCAACGAATGGTGGTTATATACAGTTATTATTTTTATGATAAAGGCAGCTTTAATTTGATTCTGTTTGAAGTTAGTAGTTTTTTTCCTTTCATTTTTTTTTTTCTTTATCTACTGATCATTTTTCTTTTTTCTTTTTTTTCTACCTCAAAGAACTTAATTTTCTTGAGGTTTTAAGCTCATCTATAAAAGGTGCCTGATGAATTGAAATTTCTTCCACCCTTAAAAAGGAAGCATATTCTTATTCTTGTGCCTGCTGTTATAGCAAATAAGTCACACTGCACTCAATTCAGTGTTTGCCTTGCTTATAGGTTGGCATGCTTGCTATTTCTGCAGATAATGAGAAATGCTGCAGAGACACTTATTCCTGTTACACTTGAGCTTGGTGGAAAAGATGCATTTATTGTGTGTGAAGATGTAGATGTGAATCACGTATGGATCCTACTTGAGTTTCTTTTCTTTTTTTTCCTCTTGTAGTGGACTTGACATCCATTTTTGCGGACATGGGTTTATCAATCCAATACAGGTTGCACACATTGCTGTTAGAGCTGCTCTTCAATCTAGTGGACAAAATTGTGCTGGTGCTGAGAGGTTTTATGTCCATAGGGAAATTTATTCTTCATTTGTCAGTGAAGTGGCCAAAATTGTTAAGTCCGTTTCGGCTGTAAGTATATTTTTCAGACATGATATACTAAAGGGAAATACTCTAGCTATAAAGGGATTACACAAAAGTAATTCCACAAACTGATGTGGTTTAATGTGATTTGTCAGATTGTAAAGTTACGTTTATTGTAAAGTAGATCTAATGGATCAAATCAAGCCACATCAGTTTGTGGGATTGTTTTTGTGTGATTTCTTTGTGGATGTAGCAATACTCTATACTAAAATGCTTATTTTGTTTTTCTAGCATTTGTATTTTCATAATATTATACTACTTTGAGTTGAAGTAGTTACTTGGTCATCTGTGCTAATCAGCACTCAGAAGTCTTGCCTGTAAGTCCCATACTGTAAAATCAGTGAAATTTCTATTTTTGCATGCGCTTGGTGGATATTTAGTTAGTTCTGGTGTTTCCTATGAAAACTCATGTTGGAGTTCAGGATACACAATTCACCATTATTGATGGTGATTTGCAAGGAAGTTGATGATTTCACATTTCAGTGCATTTTTTTTTTTTTGATAGGTTCACATTTCAGTGCAAAATTGGCCTCAAATGCATTATTGACTTTGTGAAATTATGTATTTGACCAGTCAATGGATGGACTGAGCATTAAATGATCCAGTCATTGGGTTTTAACTGTTGTTGGGCATAATGAATCATCACTGTTGGGGTGAAACCCACAGTTTTAACTCAGTGTTATTAAACTGGAAAAGCCAGCTGCCAACAGCCTTGTGAGGCATTGAGGTTAATTTCCTGAAATGCAATGTTTTTGCATACCTTACCTCTTGTGAATGTTGCTTTTCGTGGTGGATTCTTTCCTACACAGAAATGCACACTGATCAAATAAAGCATGCCAAGGGAATTCACTTCATTTTTTATAAGCCAAGATTTTATTGATGACACAAAGTGTTCTTGACATACAGAGGGAGTATATAAGATTAATTACCTTATCAGAAAGTACCTAACATTTGCCTATTGTTTGATAATCTTTTGAAGGGCCCACCCCTTGCTGGTAAGTATGATATGGGAGGCATATGTTTGCAAGAGCACTCTGAAAAGCTTGAAAGCCTTGTCAATGATGCCTTAGAGAAAGGAGCTGAAATTTTTGCTCGTGGAAGCTTTGGTAATATAAGTGAAGGTGCAGTGGATCAGTTTTTTCTTCCCACCGTGATAGTAAAAGTAAATCATACAATGAAGTTGATGCAAGAGGAGGTACCAAAACTCTTGTGTTCTGTTCTGAAGCATTTGCAATTGTCTCTTTTGGTCTGTCCATCGGAAATGTGCATATGGTGTCATAGATGTTGAGGACTACTTTCAATCATGAAATAAGTTTAAGCTTAGTATGATGATGGTTGTAGTGGTTAACATTGAGGCCATTCTTGAGGTTGTGTTTGCTCTTTTCTTGCATGGTATGGAAACAGTATGGAACTTGAATACTTAGATCCTTGATCTTTACTAGTTATTTGAAGGAGGACTTGCTAATTTTATGCAGGCTTTTGGACCAATCATGCCTATAATGAAATTTAGCACGGATGAAGAAGCTGTGATGCTTGCAAACGACTCAAAATATGGACTTGGCTGTGCTGTTTTCTCTGGAAGTCAAGGCCGTGCCAGAGAGATAGCTTCACAGATCCATTGTGGAGTTGCTGCAATTAATGACTTTGCATCTAATTACATGTGTCAGGTAATATTATTCTACTGCTGCTATTGGATAATGTAGTGATCTTAGTTTCTATCAAAAATTCATGCTAGGACCAGGTAGATTAATTACTTCACTGGAAACAATTGATGTGGATTATATTTGTTTTAAAAGATCTACTACCATCAAGATTAAAGCCTACAGGGACATAAAAGTATTTTTGCCATATAACTAGGTAATTATGCACGTGAATCATGTATATCCTTCATTGGGGGCGAAAAAACTTAGTTTCTATTCATATAACTGTTTTAATTGGGAAATAATTGGTCATTTTTATCATTTAAACCTTTTTTTTTTTTTCTGTTTTCTGCTCATACTTTCCTCTGTCAAACCGTCCAAGGATAAAAATTACTGAACCTTGGAAATTGCAGTTTATTCAACTGAACAGAGCTGCCTCTTGATTTTCCAGTCCCTTCCATTTGGTGGTGTGAAACACAGTGGATTTGGTCGCTTTGCTGGTGCTGAAGGGTTACGAGCTTGCTGTCTTGTAAAATCAGTTGTTGAGGATAGATGGTGGCCTTTTATAAAAACAAAGATACCTAAGCCTATACAGGTCATCTTCGATCTCTCTTTCTGTGTGTGTTTTTAGAGTATGCAAAGTAATAATAATAACAATAATAACAACACTGACTACTTTCTCGCTTTGCAACCATAGTATCCCATTGCGGAGAATGGTTTTGAGTTTCAGGAGTCACTCGTTGAAGCCCTCTATGGCCTTAATATATGGGACCGCCTGCGAGCACTGGTCAATGTTTTGAAGATCCTCAAAGAGAAAAACCATCCTTCCAATGTATGGGACTGCCTGCAAGCACTGGGCAATGTTTTGAAGATCCTCAAAGAGAAAAACTATCCTTCCAATGGAACTAAAAGAAACGACTGAGCACGATGCATGAGAATCGCTAACACTGCCCTTCCACCTTGGGTTTACCGCATTATGATTGTGGACATTCAAGGTTTCGAATTATCATAATTTTGGGCCTTTTCTTCTTGTTTAGTCACGAGATTGGTGGTATGTTTCCCTAATTTGTCTTGCTCATGGCTTCTTAAGCTCTGCTGATACTCCTGGAGGTCCCCTTGTTTTTGTTGGATCAGTACTGGACTGGGTTAGGTTGAATTAGATAACTGGTATCATAGTCTTAATTTTGATGGTGTGACGAGTATAATCTTAACAATCTAATTTTGAATTGGGTCTGCCACAGCCTACAATTTTGAGGATTTGAATCTCCTGGAGTTATTGAATGAACTCTAGGACCTGGTGGGGGAAAAGAGGTAAATATATCAACTGGCCTCACAATAGTTATTTAGCATTTAATGCTAGTCAAGAAATTCACTAGGATAATTATAAATGTTGTGGGATCTTTCATGCCTTTATTACTCTCTAGCTGTTAAGCCCTAAAATTTGGTTATGAAGTGACTCCACAACAGTTATTAAGCATTTAATATTAGTCAAGAAATTCCCCGGGTGACTGTAAATGTTGTGGGGTCTATTTCATATATTTATGTCTCACTTTAGAGCTTCATTTGGATTGAGAGTTATGTTAACTCATCTCTTCTAAACATTGTAACTTTTTTAAATTTTTACACAAAATAATAAACAATTTAATATTTTCAAATTTTAAAATAATAATATTATTAAAAAATAATATTTATTCAATTTTCATTTTATCTCAACTCATTATCAACTTCACCTAAATCTAAGCCCAAGAGTTTGGTCAAGAACAAATCTCAGTTTGATGGTGTGGTGGGTACTCACTAATCTGAGGATAAACTGTCCAATAATTTTAAATTGAGTTAGCTACAAGACTAGATAAACCTGCATATTATTTTTCTAATAAAAAAATAAAACAAAAAATAGTCTATGAACTTGATTTTCAGATATAATTATCTTAGCTTTACACAAAATTTAATAATTCTCTCATTCCTTTAAAAATCGAAGATTTTCATTATTACGGAATAACATGTTCTATGATGAACTTAATTTGAACTCGAGCTTCAAACACTGTCACACATCCTATGAAAAGCTTCCACTTACTTTTGTCTCTCAAATCAAGTTAATATATTAATTTGAAAAATGATATTTACGGTCATGAAGTGCATAAACGTCACACAATTTCTTTAAAAAGAGTGGGTAAATACGAAATTCACATAAAAAAAAATTAATTTTTTAATAAGAAATTATACTCTTTTTTAAAAGAACTGCGTGAAAATTACACATTTTATGATTATATAAACCTTACTCAAAATATGTAATTTTAGTCATCTTGGAATAGAATTGAATTGCTTGTTCAGGATGTATCTCATGTCCTCTCATGGTTGTCTTCTTCCTTGTAAAACTGATCTAGGATATGCTCTTTGCCTTAGAGAAATCAAACTTAACCTCTGGATATTTTTTCTACCACACCGCCTTTAGACGAATCACACGAAATCAACAATCACGATAAATACTTTAATGAGGTCTCCTTTAGGTGGAATCGGACCTCCAATTTTTCCTTAATGTCACACTGATTCTTTGAAAACCCAAAATATTTTCTTGGGTTCTAACAATAGATTATTAGATATCCAATGAAAAAAAATAAAAAAGATTTTATAGTTCTTCAAAGGAGCTTGATCTCTATACTAGTACCGATGGATCCTTTTTATTGGTATAAGATACATTTAGTGTACAATAGTGTTCTTAGGTATTCTCAGTTATTTCATTCTCAAACATCATTTAAACACAATACTTTTCAATTTCTAATTTCTAATTTTTTCAATTAATTATTATAAATTTCCCCAAGTCTAAGTATCAAGCTGATAGAGCTAAGACATCATTGGCTAACACTACACTATTTTGAGTTGTTCTGACGAGAGAAATACTTTAATCACAAAAATTTTTTATGGCAGTTCTTGTATATTCTCATTATGACTCGAAACTGACAACTTGTAGATAATATTTTAGATGGTGCGTCAAATGACAGTGCTTGAAATTCATTGTACTTGGAAGATCAACCAAGTCATGCTAATATGATTTGCAGCCTCTCTCTCTCTTACTCTAAATGACAAAAACTCTTAAGGAAATTTTGCCTCATGTATATTATCATTATATCGCCACACATTAGACTCTGCTTAATAAATGTCCTACTAACCAAAACATGTTAATTTTTCATATAAGGGGATGCGTATATAACTAATATAAGGTGAAAAAATGAAGCAATGAACAGCAAAAGTTAAATTACGATATTTTAGTAGGATGTTTACTCTAATATAATATATGCACAGTAAACAAACACTAGAATTTGAATTTTGTGACGGACGAAACTATAACTGAAAATAACCAAAATTGTCACTCAAAATATATGGTGATGGTTTGAAACCGTCATAGAAAATAATTGGTGATGGTTTACTATTCAACTGTCATAGAAAGTTTTTTTAGTGACGGTTGGAAGTCTTCCGTGAGATGCAACGTTCAAATGTTCAATTTTTTTATGACAGTTGAAATCCATCATAGAAAATAACGTTTGAATGTCCAACTAAACATTTGAGCATAAACCCGCCCGATTGACATTCAAACTACAGAAGTTGATGTTGGTTGGTCATGTTTTGCACGTTCCATAATTATGTTTGAACATTCGTACGTTTGAAATTAACTATCTTATACATTCGGATGTTGGTTCGAATGTTAATAGACAAGTGTTCAAACGTAACATGTATAACATTCGGATGTTTGTTTGAATGTTAACGGAGAAGCATTCAAATGTAACGTGTATAACGTTTGGATACTGGTTAAACGTTAATAGTTTAAACATTCGAACATTTTGTTTGTTTGAGGGTGAGTACATTCGAATATTTGTGTCTTACGTTCGAACGCTTTATTATAATTTTGTGTTATTATGTTCGAACATTGGTTCAAACGTGAATTAATGTTCAAACGTTTATTATTTACATTCAAACGTACAAATTAGAAATACTAATTTCTTAAAATTAAAAAATATAAAAATTATATCACTATAAATATATGATAACTAATAATGCCTTATAAAGTTGCAAAATTAGATATTAAAAATCCTAAATAAACATAATATTGATAAAACTTATTTTTTCTTCTTTCCTCGTCCTCGCTCACTGCAATTTTGTGCAGTGACATAACACGTTTCATTTGAACCAACATCTCCCTCTATACTTTTTCTTGAACTTCAATGCACATTTTTTCCTCTTGATTTCTCTATCGCTCTTGCAAACACGTCTCTAAATCAAACTATCGCTCCAAGAGAGACTCCAACTCATATTGTCTTGATCTCATATACTCAATTTCTTACCGTGCTGCATCTAAATTTTTGATAAGATTATTCACTTCTGAAGTTGAGGTCATGGAGGATGAACCTAGATACTTGAAAGAACGTCTCAAATCTCTCACCATATCAGGCTTGGTTCCAAGCACTTGCGTGAATATGTCCATGTCACTAGGAGAGGATTTCCTAGAAACTGATTGAATCTACACCATTTTTTCTTACAATTAGAAAGAAAACACATAATAAGTAATATATTAAAAGAAATACAAATCATACACATGTTGCACTGCATTGGTCATTTCATCGGTACTCCATCGGTCTTAGTAGCATCATCCTTAACTTTTTATATATTCTCATTTAAAATCTAATTTTTCTAAAACTAAAAATGATTTATTATAACAAACCTCTAATAAATTAAATATTACTAATACTGTATTTACTTCAAAATAATCTCATATTAATGTATTAAATATAACAGACTTACCTGATTTATTTGATTTTGAAACTCGTAATATTGAAAATCAATTTAAAATTTTAGATTTATAATTAAATAAAATTAGAGGTGATCATTTTAATAGTTTATCCGTTAGAGACTCTAAATATCATGTTTCTATTACCTGTAATTAGTATCCGAAACCTATTCTACCGAATATGAAATTCAAAGAAATGGAACATACAGTAAAATCTGCTTTTTCACCAGATGTATTATATGAATAGAATATAGATAAATTATTTGAATATAAAAATATTAAATAATTTTCAAGAAATGATTATGGTAGCTAATGTTTATAAAGCTAGTAAAAAAATAGATCATCAAATAGCACATATTCTATTTACAAGTTTCATTGGCCAATTAAAGGACTGATGGGATCATTATCTTTTACAAGAAAAAAAAAATAATTTTAAATCAATATAAACATGATGAAAATATGCAAGAAATTCAACCAGAAGATGGTTAACCTATAAAAGATGTTAATACTTTAATATTCATACTAACTAAGCACTAATTTGTTGGTGATCCTATTCAATTTAAAGAAAGAACTAGTGATTTATTAATCAATTTAAAATGTTTTCAATTATCTAATTTTAGATGGTATAAAGATATATTTCTAATTAAAGTTATGATCAGAAATGATTGTCAACAACCATACTAGAAAGAAAAGTTCATAGCCAGATTTTCATATTATTTCGTCCAAAAGGTACGAGAATCATTAGTAAAACTAGATAGTATTATTGATTTTATTAATCTCATATATAGAGATATAATAACTACTATTAATAAAATTGGTCTACTTATGTGTAATGATCTAAGATAAAAAAAAGTAAATGGATAAAGAAAAGAAATTTGCTAAGAAAGAGTTAGGTGTCTTTTGTGAACAATTTGGTTATACTCCATTATTAGTCACATCTAGAAAAAACAAAAAAGTGAAAAGAAATTATAAAAATTACCCAAATAAAAATTATCCAAATAAAAAACAAAAATATAAAAGACTTTATGAAAAGACAAAAGATAAACAAATATATAATAAAACTATAAAAAATACAAAAAGTTTAATAAAAAGGAAAAAATAAATTGGACATTATTCATCAAATTGTAAGATTAAAAAATAAATTAATGAATTAGATGACCTAAAACAGTAACAAATAAATTATTAAATATTTTTATAATACATTCAAGTGAGAGAGAAAAGTTCTTCTTCTGAAGAAGATGTTTATCAATTAAAAAAATTAGCCTCCCAAAGCAATCTTTTGACAGTGAATCAAAAGAAAACGAGGTAGACGTTTGTAATTGTTTAGATAATAATACTTGTATTTGTAACAAAACCATTAATAAATTATCAATACATGAAAATATTATTTTAGAATAAATAGATAAAATTAGTAATCCACAAGAAAGAAAAGAATATTTGAAAAAATTAAAAGATACTTTTACTAGTCAAAATACTTCAGCACCTATCCCAACACTTTCATCATATAATTTCTTAGAAATAGTAAATAGAGTTAAAATAGAAAACAAAAAATTACTTTAAATTATCTACAACAAGAAATTAATTAAATAAATAAATTAATTAAAAATCTCAAAGCCTCTAATATTAAATTACAAATTTCAAATGAACAATTAATATAAGAAATTATTCTATTAAAAATTGATAATAATACTAATTCTCCTAAAAAAAGAACAAGAAGAAAACTCAGCAATAGTTATTAAAGAAGAACCAGATAATTTCATTAATATTTTTAATAAAATAAATTTTAAAAAATGGTATACTAAAGTAACTATCTCTATTAGAAAAGAATTTTATTTTACGGCAATTGTTTTATGATACATGAGCAGATTTGAACTGTATACAATAAAGAATAATACATTTTAAATATTTAAAGAAAAAACAAAAGAGATATTATCTCAAACAAATGCAGAAAAATTAAACATAAATTTTAAATTATCAAATGCACACATTTGCAGTAATGGAATTTGTTTTAAAATATTTCTATTCGTAAAAAATATCAACACCAGAGTCATATTAGGAAACAATTTTCTTGCTTTACTTTATCATTTTTTTGTAACAGAAGAAGGAAGTTTTACAAAAATATTAGGTAAATATGTTCAATTTAAATTTATATTTCCTCCAGTTTCAAAAGAAATTAATGTTTTGAAAGGAATTTTATTAATTAAAGAAATTAACTTTTTAACAAACAATAAGATTAAAAAGAAAGAAAAACAGATAAATTTCTTAAAAGAAGAATTAAGATATAAAATAATCGAAGAACAATTAAAATAGCCATTATTAATTTAAAAAATTAATAAATTTAAAATTATAATTGAAAAAGAAGTATACACCAACTTATCTAATACTTTTTGGAATAGAAAATAACAAATAGTTGAATTATCCTATAAAAAAATTTATCTGAAAAGAATATTCCTACTAACGCTAGACCAATTCAAATAAATAATAAATTAATAAAATTCTGCAAAAAAGAAATTAATGATTTATTATAAAAATGATTAATTAGAAAAAGTAAATCACCATGGAGTTTTGCTGATTTCTATGTTTAAAAATAAGAAGAATTAGAAAGAAGTGTTTCTCAATTAGTCATAAATTATAAGCCATTATATAAAGTATTACAATATATAAGATACCATATTCCTAATAAAAACGATTTATTATTTTGACTTTATGATGCTATTATATTTTCAAAATTTGATATAAAAAGTAGATTTTGACAAATCCAAATTGTTGAAAAATATAGATACAAAACGGCATTTACAGTCCTATTTGGACATTATGAATGAAATTTTATGCCATTTGGATTAAAAAATGTTACTATTGAATTTTAAAATATTATGAATGAAATATTTACTTATTTTACTCACTTTTTAATAGTTTACATAAATGATATATTAATCTTTTTTTCATCTATTGAACAATACTGGAAATATTTAAACATTTTTGTTCAAATTATTAAACAAAAAGGATTAGTTGTTCAACACCTAAAATAAAATTATTCCAAAATAAAATTAGATTTCTTGGACATGATATCTTCCAAGGAACTATTACATCAATTAGTAGAGTAATAAAATTTGCTAATAAATTTCCCGATAAATAAAAGATAAAAAACAATTACAAAAATTTCTACGAAGTTTGAATTATGTTGCAAATTTTTATCAATTTCTTAGACCATTATGCGAACCATTATTTAAATGATTAAAAAAGAATCAACATCGATGGACAAAAAAGCATACAAATATTATAAAACAGATAAAGACTCACATTACGAAATTACCATACTTAGGATTTCCATCTCCACATACTTTTAAATTTGTTAAAACAGATGCCTTTGATCTTGGTTATAGAGGAATTATGAAACAAAAATTATTAAATGATTCTGAACAAATTAATAGATTTCATTTAGTACGTTGAAATCCTGCTCAAAAGAATTATAATATTATTAAAAAAGAAATTTTAGCTATTGTATTATGTATTTCTAAATTTCAAGATGAGTTATTGAACTAAAAGTTTTTATTTAGAATAGATTGTAAATCAGTCAAGAAAATTTTGATTAAAGATGTGAAAAACCTAACTGCTAAACAAATATTTACTAGATAATAAGTTATATTAAGTATTTTTTATTTTAATATTAAACATATTAAAGGAGAATCTAATTCTCTTCCTAATTTTCTATTTAGAGAATTTTTACAAAGAAAATCAAGTCATCTTTAAAGTCCAGAGTAAAGTCTACATTTTCCTATGCCATGCCACCATCTCTTTCTTATCTTTCACCTTGTCCATTTGCCACAAAACCATATACGGTATTGGGGTCATTACCTCAAAACATTAGGCCATATTACAATCCATTCTTACTTTTATCTTCTCAAAAATTAAAATATATTCAAAAGCTGTTTCTCGTTCTTCTTTTACTTCTTTCCAAATTATCCATCATCCATCATTATTTTTCTACAACTCCTATTATCCTCAAAACTCATTGACACCCAGTCTTTTCTATTGAATCTAAATTACAGCACATTTCCGATCCTAAAAAATTACTTGATGCTTTTTTATTACCCAATTGTTATTATGTTCCACAAAACATTATAAAAACCAATAATTTTTATGAATTTATTTTAGTAGATATATATTCTATTATTATTTATGAAATCCTCTGTTATCTTTAATATCAATCAACCTTTTCCACATACATCTCCGATTATTGTCTTTCTATTAAACACGTCTTTACCTTAGAACAATGGGGAAAAAACCCTTATCTAACAAGAAGATTTTATCAACTATATGATCTACCCTATTTTGATTATTATGACTATCGACAGGCATGGACAAAAACGTTTTTAAGACAAAACAAGAATTTGCATCATTCCTGATTTTTTCACTTTGATAAATTACAGGAAATTAAAACACTGCCACAATGGTTCATGTTATGGTGGAAACAGCTTGGACCAGAATCTCTCATTCTTTATATTCCTATTCAGGAAAGTCTACAGATTTTTACATTACAAAACGATTATCCACATTTCTTATCACACTGCCCACCATTTCTTTTTTTTTTCTTAAAAAAAATTAAATTAGATTATGAAGTGTGAGTATATTATTAAACCTCATCCCTTTCTAAAAAAATATTATGTTTTTGACCCTCCAAGTTTCTATTAAATGATAGAAAAAATACAATTATGATCATGTTATAAAAATATTTCAAAAATTACCAAAAATCCTAAGATGTTAGTCCAACGGAATAGATTTCAAGCTCAATTAGCATCAATTACCAGCAAAAAAGATCTGAAAAAATTGGTTGAAGAAATGTCACAAGTCTCAGACAGTGACAATAAAAAAAAAATCCTCAACAACAAACCAGATTATCTCCATTACAACAATCAGCATCGTTAGCAGCAGTACCATCACCAATTAATCATGCATTTCCTTCTCAACAGGCTCTCATTTTCAAAATTATTCACCACATTGGATCGATTCTTAAGATCCATCTGATCTGGAACTCTCAAATTATGACTATCAAATTATGTGATTTTAGAAGATGATTACTCCCTTAATTATTCAACATGACAAGCTATAGTTGTCAGAACCATTATCTCTTCAATTGTTAGAACCATAATCTCCTTGAAGAACAAGACAAACAACTTTGTCTATTATCAATATTACTATCCATCGTTCTTATCAAATTACTTTCAGATTCAATGCAAAAGTTATTTAAGGGGACAAGAATTACTATTCAAGAATAGTATAGATACGTGTGTTTCAAGATTATTGTCCATGTCCACTAAAGGACATGTGACTTTGTACATTTTGAGTCATCTTCACTTTACGTAGGAAAATAAGAATCTAGCCTAATAGGACAAGAGGCTTAGTATACTTTTAGTCTTTAGGGTATCATACGGCACACATTATAAGTGTTTACAGTATGAGTGTCAGGCGACACATATTATTGATCTATACTATACATGTGTCTATAAAAAGAGAGTCTGTATGTAAAGAAAGGCATTCAGAATTTCTCATCTAAAGCAATTTCTTCTCTTGTTCTCTTTACTTCCAAATATTCCCTCTTGTAAATTAAGCTTCCATTCATGTCTTCTGCTCCAAATTCTTTTGAGAATTAATCTCCTTGTAAGTATTATATTATGTTTTCAATTACGTCAATTTTATTCTCTTCTATCTATTATTTTAATTCATACAAAGGGCTGATTCTATCACCTTTTATTATTTTCATAATATTGGTAGGTTATACCGCCTATTATTATAATTATTAAATTTATATATTTCTATTATATATTTATTACATGGGATACGTATATGCTACTAGTAATGATAATAAATGAAATTCTATAAGGAAGCAGCCATACCTATCTCTTTCTTAACCTGCTAGCTCTCAAACGGTTTGCATAAGCTAATAACAGAATTTCATAGATAACAGAGACTATTTCTTTTCTAAGGAATGAATATCCGTAGCTCAATAGCAAGCAAGCTCTCGGCACTTGCTTACTTATAAGGAAAATTCCCTCTACTCCAAATATTCCGAAGTATGTTCCTCCTTTTGTGGTTCCTCATTATTAACCGAGCTTGAAGGCAATCCACTGCCTTGATCCACTTGGTTACATCTGCCCTTATCAAGTTAGGTGCTATAGGTGAAGAGCGGAACCCATTTGTATCCCTGCGGCAATATGAACAACTGCCCTTCTCATCATTATATTTGTGGCCGTTTATGTAAGATTTACCTTAGGTTATGTGACCTGCATCGAGTTGGTGGTTGACTTGGTAATATATAATAATTATAGGTCACGTGACCTATAGATCAGAGCATATACGTATCTCAGGTAATATATAATGGATATATATATATATATATATATTTAATAATTCTAATAATATGTGGTATAACCAACCAATATTATGTAAATAATAAAAGGCGGTAAAACCATCCATTTGCATGAATTAAAATAATAGACAGAACAGAATAAAATTGACTTTATTGGAAATATAACATAATACTTATAAAAAGATTAATTCTCAAAAGAGTTGGGAGCAGAAGATTTGAATGGAAGCTTAGTTTACAAGAGAGATTATTTAGAAGTAAAGAGGACAAGAGAAGGAATGGTTTCAGATGAGGAATTCTAAATGCTTTCAGTTACATATGACTCTCTTTTTATAGACACATGTAAAGTATAGATCAATAACATGTATCACCTCACACTAATACAGTAAACACTTATAATTGGTGCCGTCTAACAACCTAAAGACTAAAAATATACAAAATCTCTTGTTCTATTAGGCCGGATTATTGTTTTCCTACATAAGGTGAAGATAACTCAAAATGTACAAAGTTACTTATCCTTTAGTAGACATGGACAATAATCTTGAAACACACATGTTTTTACTATTCTTGAATAGTAATTCTAGTCCCCTTGAATAACTCTTGCATTGAATCTAAAATAATCTGATAAGAACAGTGGATAATAATCTTCTTGATAATAGACAAAATTGATTGTCTTGTTTTTTAAGAAGATAATGTTTCTGACGACTTAAGGGATAATGGTTCTGATAACTTTAACTTGCCATGTTAAATAATTGAGGGAGCAATAATATTTTGAAATCACATAATTTGAGAGTTCTAAATCAAATGAATTTTGAGAATCCATCCAATATGGTGGATAATTTTGAGAAGCAGATACTTGTTGACAATGAGAGGCTTGATTAATTGGTGATGATATTGCTGTTGATGATGCTAATTGTTGTAATAGAGATAAAGGCTTGTTGTTGAGGATTTTCTTCATCGTCACTGTTTAAGACTTGTGACATTGCTTTAGCCAATTTTTTCATATCTTTTTTGCTAGTAATTTATGCTAATTGAGCTTAAAATCTAATTTGTTGGACTAACACCTCAGGAATTTTGATAATTTTTGAAAATAATTTTATAACATAGTCATAATTGTAATTTTTTCGCCATTTAATAGAAACTTGGTGGGACAAGAACATAATGTTTTTAAAAAGGGATGGGGTTTAATAACATATTCTCACTTCATAATCCAGTTTAATTTTGTTTTACAGAAGAAAAGAAGACGTGGTAGACAGTGTGGTAAGGAAGGTGGATAATTATTTTGTAATGTAAAAATCTGGAGACTTTCATAGAGAGGAATAGGAAGAATGAGAGATTCTGATCCAAACTGATTTCACCATAGTAGGAACCATCGTAGGAAAGTCTTAATTTCTTGTAATTTGTCAAAGTGAAGAAACCAGGAATGAAACAAATTCTTGTTCTATCTTAAAAACGTTTTTGTTCATACCCGCTGATAGTCATAATAATCAAAATATGGTGGATTATATGGTTGAGAAAATCTTCTTATTAGATAAGGACTTTTTCCCCACTGTTCTAAGGTAAGGACTTGTTTAATAATAACTTTATGAAAGACAATAAGCAAAGATACATGTGGAGAATGTTGAGATTGAATAGAACAGGAAATTTTAGAAATAATAATAGAATTTGTATCTACTAAATTAAATTCATAAAAAATCTAGGTTTTTGTAATATTTTGTGAAATATAATGACAATTTGATAATAAAAAAGCATCAAGTAATTTTTGAGGATTGGAAATGTGTTGTAATTCAAATTCAATAGGAAAGATTGTGTGCCAATGAGTTTTGAGGATAATAGGAGTTGTAGAAGACTGAGAAAATGGTGGATGATTGATAATCTGGAAAGTAGTAGAAGAAGAGGATAAACAACTTTTGAATATGTTGTTAATTTTGGAAAAGATAATTGTATGAATTGATTGTAAAATGGACTAAAGTTTTGAGATAATGACCCCAATACCGTATATGGTTTTGTTGTGGCAGAAAGACAAGGTGAATACTAAGAAGGAAATGGTAACTTGGTATTGGAAGATTTATACTTTATTCTAGACTTTTAGGATGACATAATTTTCCTTATAAGAATTCTCGAGATAGAAAATTAGGGAAAGAATTAGATTCTCCTTTTGAATGTTCAATATCAAAATAAAATAAAAATAAAAAACTTAATATAGCTTACCATCTAGCAAATATTTGTTTAGCAACCAAAATTTTCACATTTAATCAAAACTTCCTTGGCTAATTTACAATCTATTCTAAATAAAAACTTTTGATTCAACAAATTATTTTAAAATTTGAAAATACATAATACAATAGCTAATTTTTTTTTTTTAATAGTACTATAATTCTTTGGAACAGGATTCCAACATTTTGAATGAAGTCTAATAATTTGCTCATAAGCATTTAATCACATTTGTTCAAATTATTATTGTTTATATATAACTATATATAGTGTACATACTTATATATAAGTATCGTATATATATTTATATAAGTATAGTACAATATATAACATATATAACTATATATATAATATAGTATAACTATTAAAAATTATACTATATATATGTTATATATACTATAAAACTATATAACATATATATACTATCTCTATAATATAGTATAGTACTATATATAAGTAAGTACACTATATATACTATTCTGTTTACTATTACAGTAAATATCAATAATACGTGTTTTCTATCTCTATCTTCCTTTGTCTACAATAATTGACAATAATTTTAAACATAAACAAAGTCTCTTGTTCTTTTGTTGGTTGGTAATAAGCGACAATAATCTTGAACATAGACAAAATCTTTTGTCTTGTCTTGAATCTTGACTTTTGAACAATAATCTGATAAGGACAGTCAATAATAATCTTGATATGAACGAAGTTGTTTCAAGACAAGACAAAAGACCCTGTCTATGTTATTGTTGACAATGGACAGGATCCATTATCAAGATTATTGTCTACTATTTTTATCATATTATTGTTTTTCAAAAGTCATGATTCAAGACTTTGTCTATATTCAAGATTATTGTCGATTATTGCCAACCAACAAAAAGACAAGAGACTTTGTCTATGTTCAAGATTATTGTTAATTATTGTAAACGTAGGAAAAGAGAGATAGAAGACACATATTATTGATATTGACTGTGCTAATGAACATAATAGTATATACAATATACTTACTTATATATAGAACTATACTTATATATATATATAGTACTATACTATATTATAGAGATAATATATATAGTATATTATACTATATAACATATATATAGTATAATATATATTAGTTATGTTATATTATACAGATATAGAGTTATAGTATATTTATAGTATATTTACAAATAGTTATAGTATATAATACTATTATATTATATTAGAAAAAAATTTTAAATAATATATTATATTAGTAAAATATACTACAAATTTGAATAAAAACATTTGAACGATGTAATATTCGAATGTTGACAATAATGTTTGAACGTTTTGGCAAAGACGTTCGAACATTCAAACGTAATGTCACAATGTTCAAACATTTATTTATGTACATTCAAATATTAATGCAAAACAATTTAGATTACTCTACAATATCATCTTTTTTTTTTTTTTTTTTTTTTTTTTTTTTTTTTTTTTTTAGGATATAGCTCATCCTTTGCATGCTTGAAAACGAGAGAGATAATGAGTCAGTCAGGACACTACTTGGATCAGTGCTCGTACATTTATGACAGAACGAGAGGTCCTGATAAACAAGTTCAACAACCTCAAATGGGAGCAGAAGAGCCTCAAAGATGTTTTCATTAACATAAGCTGGAGAAATATCTGCACATTTAGGGGGAAAATATACCCCTCAATGGTTTAGGAGTTCTATATAGGGAAGTGCTCCATGCCCAGGATGCATTCTCCAACACCTTGACTGTACGCGATGTTACGTTCAAGATTTCTACTGATGTCATCATCGAGCCACTCAAGATTCATTGCATAACTAAGACATCGACTACAACAGATGCTCACTCTAGAGACACAATCGTGGTAGGCACATCTGCATCATCATACGACACACCTGATGCATATGTAGGCGCTTGTGCATCATCTTTTAACCCAATTAAGGTATCATCAGCCAAAGATGCAGACCGATCGGAGCCCGAGGGTACTAACTATGAGGCTCAGGATGAAAATCGAGATAAGGATTTCTACATCCTCACAAGGAGAGACCGCACAACGCTCAAGAGGAAGAACTAGTTCAACCAGATACATTTGCTACCTTTCTTCCATATGGTGCAACTTATTGTTGTAACAAACATGGATCCTATGACCTAAAAGACCACATTTAATCAAACGCACACATAGTTTATGATACGAGTGGGACGTGGAGATCCCATTGACTTGCCACTGCCCATCTTTGAGAAGATCCATTACGAGGTGAGTATCATCTCCACAGACAACCTCTCATACAGAGTCATCATCAACTAGTTATTACTGATCCGAAGAGTGCCACTCCAGGCAAAAGAGTAGGTGATTGATCAAATGAGCACTCTCAACATGAGCACACTTCAGCGTAACATCGGATAGGGGAGGGGCATGTTCGATGTCAACCATCCCTGTAGTAGATCTTGTTTCTCCGATCCAGCCTGGGCCCAGTGTGGGGAGTACTAGTCAGAAGCTGATGAGTACATTCGAGGGAGATGCGCGACCCTCTTGGGTTGATGCGCGATGATCTCAGATCTTGCTATGCATATCGATCGATAGACATATCGCGACTGTAGAGGAGAATATTGCCAAGATTGCCCACCGTGTAAATATCCTCAACAATAAGGTTGATTTCTTGACTGAGGAAATACAAATACAAATTTCTTGAACAATGCGTTGATTTAAGTGTTGTTCACAAAGTTATATCATATTTTGTACTTTCCTTTTGATATATGTAATGAACAATATTATTTCATATTTCTATTGTTTTTTAATTTCAGTTCTCAATCTTATCTTTTTTAAAGTTAGCTTATTCAACTTTAATATTAAATTATTGCAGTTCAAGCCCGCCCCACCCCTCGCTTATATATATATGTATCTATATATATAAACATAAAATATTATATATTCATATCAACATAAATATATATTTATATTTTACAAATTGTGTATATCTAAATATATATAGTCTTATTTACAAAATTTAAATTTACAATTAACGTTCGAACATTAATGACTAACGTTTGAACATTGGTGCTAAAAATTTTCACGTTCGCATGTAAGTAATCTCAATGTTCAAGCGTTCATTTGACATTCGAACATATTTTTTTCACCATTTGAACATCAGAAAAATGCTCACCTATCTTTAGTGGCAGTTTTCTGCTTTTTGGTGACGATTTGGGAACTATCACAATTGCCAAACCATCACTAAAAATCATTTCTGTTGTAGTGAGTGAACACACTCTAGCATTCATTTTGGTTGTACTGTAAGGATTTGGTGCGACTTTCTCGGTAGTAGCTTTCCTGTTTATCATACATCAATGCTGTAGTGTAAGGATTTGGTGTAACTTTCAGCTTTCCTGTTTAGCATACATTCATGCTTGTTCTACTTCTACATGAACTAAACAGGATGAACGATAGAGCGAATTTACCTTGCCAACTTGAATCTGTTAGACACTTACCCTGGGAGGTATTTTGGCAGTTCTCCTTTCCGATCTCCATATTCTTCTAGGTCTAGTTCTGTTAGCAACAGAAACCTTGTATGATTCCAGCTGGACATCCAGCTTCGATGGGTCTAGAGATAACTTTTCACTGATGAAAGCATCCAAATCAATTCCAGTCCCACTACCTTCTGTGTCTTTGCCTCCGGACAAGCCAGAGGAAAGGCCAACAGAGTCCTCATCAATGCTACTTCCATTCTTTTCTGTTATATTCTCCAGAGATTCCTTGTCCTTGTTTAATGATTCCCGGCCAAACTTCAAGAGCCTCTTTATGCTATCAATTGCCGGATCAATGATATCTAAGAATCCCATAACCCATGAAGCATCATCCACAACTTCTGTACGCTGTTTCATACAACCAAAATTAATTTGGCCTTGTCGGAGTAACAAGACTTTGGGAAAGGATAATTTCTGAGAAACCTAACACTTACTACTGTAATGGCAATTTCATATTTTACCTAGTTTGAAGGAGTTACTGACTGAATGGTGCCACAAAAATAAAGAAAATATTTTTCAAGGTTTAGAAACGCTAGATAGTCAAGATTTAGAATTGCTAGATAACATATGTCACTTTAAGGTGACTGCTTATAGTAGGACATTAGATGTGTTGAAAACCGATATTGACCATATCTGACCTGCTGAAAATAGAGGTTTCGTATCTCCTCAGCACGTACAGAATTGCCCTGATCCTCCTCCAATGATGCCCATGTCATCCAGGTTACATAACTTTGTGAATTTATATTCAACGAGGACCTAAATAATCTTCTGGCTGCTGATAAATTACCAATCCTCTGTTCAAGAACCCCCCAAGCCTGCAATGATTTTTATTCTGGTAAGTTACAATAATAATAATAATAATAATAATAATAATAATAATAATAATATAGTCTGCAATTTCATAGAGCTACACTAAGCCAAACCAACAGAACGTGTTGTTGCTACAACATCACATGACATGTTCATTACCTGAAGACATCGAGCGGCACTTTCACTAGTTGAGTTAATTGACAGGGCTATTTGGTACAATTCCCTTGCCTTTGCGATGTTTCCTTCTTTCCATTCCATCCATCCCCATGCCTAAACAGCCACAAATCCTAATCACTAAATTAGTTTTCCAGTGGTTCACAAAGTGTTTGAAAAGAAAGGGATGGACACGATTTCTTGTGCTAAATCATTATAACGCACGGAGAAATCAAAAAACAAGAACTACTAACAATGAGAATGGGAAAATATAGATTGAAATAATCCGCGTCACCATCAGAGGCAAGCACAGAGACAATCAATCATCTTCTGCTTATCATTGTTGCCGTTGTTGTCGTTTTATTGGTGTTATTATTATTATTATGTGTGGCCAGAACTCAGTTTCCTAGCTCGGCATGACTTAAAGTCAACCAGCCCTTAACGACCTAACTCGAATGTTTCAACAAGAAAACGGTGAAGGGAAGCAACAAAAGCAATTAACTCTGTCTCCAAGTTTGTTTGTGTCACTTGCTAAATTTACCAGCGATGGCATGGATGGTATGAGTAAGACGAAACTGGAACAGCAATGATATGGATGTATTTAATGGTAGAATCAGTTACTTACAACCCATACTGGTTGGTGCCTTGAATCCAATTCAGATGCTCTCCTGAACAGCACCCGAGCAAGATTCGTAGATGAGTATTTATATTCCAATAAAGCAAGAGACTGAAGGAGAACGGGATCCCTAGGATTAAGTACATGGCCTATTTTTAGTAGTTTTCTCCCTTTCTCCATATTGCCCATATTTGCTTCAAAAACTCCCCACACATGCCATGCAAACCTATTCTTGGGACTTGCCTGGACTGCTTTCTACATATTTAAAGAAGAATCACCATTGAAAAAATTATGTTAAAGATCAATAGACCGTGACTACTGAATAGGTAAATCGAAAAAGAAACAAAATCAGCATCGCCTTAATGTAGAGCTGGCCACATTGTTCTCTGGCTTACCATGTTGCAACTAGGAAATGACACTGATGGTAAAAGTATTTCATTGTAATAAAAATAATCACCTCAAATAGCAGCCTAGCAACGGTGTTATTTTCTTGTTGGATCTCCAATTGTGCCCATGCCTTCAGAATATTTAAAATACGCATGAAAATTTACTTCAGTAATCTCACACCCATGACAGTGAAACTCAATTCAAAAAATAAATAAAGGCCTATTAATACTAGGGACAATTAAGATAAGACTTACAAGCCAACTGGCACAGCTTTTGGGGTTACACTTGGTGGCCTGCCTGAACAAATACCGAGCCTGCTCATGGCGATTTGCTCTAGCTTCCAGCATTGCAAGCGTTTGATATACATATTCGTTTCCACCACAAAATTTTAAAGCTTTGGCCAACAGTTGTCTCGCTTTCTTTACATTTCCCTGTTTTATCTCTAAAACTGCCCAACCATGCCAGGCAGCTATGTGCCTTTTATCGGCAACAGTTGCTGCATCAAATAATTCTCTTGCTCTTCTTATATTTCCCATCTTGTTTTCCAAAACAGCCCAACACTGCTCCAAGAGAACATGTACTTGTTAACTTCAACAATAGACCATATTAAGTAGAAGACAATTGAATTCAATAAGTCAAATTCAACAAAACCCATCCCCTGCATGTGTAATTTATTCTCAGAAAAGGAAAAAGAAAAAATGCCGTTTGCTGGCATCCCTAATCTATGATGCATGTAACTGACAATTTAAAGAAAGAGAAATACGTTCTTCATCTTGGATTTTATATTCCTAATCACATTAGTTCATGTGTTACATTTTAGTTAGTTTTTCATTAGGTAGTTAATTTATGAAACCCACTAGCATGTGTCCTGTCAGCCAATGTGAAGGATAAAATTTGAGATAAAAAGTAGTATTGCTCAATTGTAAAACCGAAAGAGGTGAAGAGCGAGGCTGAGCTATGAACAAAAAGAAATAAGTGTCAAACAAAGGAAATTTAAAGGGGTATACTCATCGTGCTTTTTCGAGGCTGAAAATGTCCAAGTCGCTTTCATCACATAAACCTTTATATTTTCTAAGACAAAAACATGTTAGATAAGAGAGAATACTTGACATTACAACCTAAAGTTTCAAATAGAAGTGTCAAGTGTCAAAATTAGTAGCTTGAAGATCACATTGGAAAAATGATGGTAGCTTGGGACATAGTGAAAATGTTTTATTTTGAGAAAAAAGATAGAAAAAGTTAAATAAAAATAGTATAAAGTCCAAAAATTAGTTGAATATAATTTTGAATATTATTTTTATTTTTGAAGTTTGTAAAAGTTATATTGGTTTTTGTGTTAAGGTGATGATTCGGTAATGATTAGATGAAAAAGTTGAAAATTTGAAATAAAAAAGTGTTTTGTATTTGACTTATGTTTGAGAATAAAGTTATAAGAAGTCTTATGAATTTTGAGAATTCTCAGTGTCCAAACATGCCCTTAGGCCTTAGCATAGTTTTCCAAATTAAAAATTATCCAATTGTCTCTTGTTGAATCTTGAAAGTTCAGCAGATCAGATCAATGCGCAGGCCAACTATACGGTTTTCCCACTTGAATAAGACATACCTCACAAATTAAGCATGAATTGTAATCAATGTAAGCAGATTCATACCCACCTAACGGAACAGATACTGATGGTCTGGAAAAGAACGGGTGCATGACTAGATCCTTTGATTTATAGCAGATGGAAATACGTTCCCAAATTAATCCTACTAAATATAACTAATTTTTATTTAAATATAGCCAAAAAAAAAAAACATTAATACCCAATTCTAGAAAATTGAACAACATTAATAACAATGAATAGCATCCTCTCCATTTAGCGTAAAAGATTAGGTATTTAACGTATTTGATCAATAAATAAGGCTATAGTGCAGCAATTAATATAAGTAAACCAAAAGCAAAACAAAAACAAAAAACCTGCCACAAGTAGGGATTTTCTCCTTGAGTAGCCTGGCAACCTTTCTCATACACAGCTCTAGCTTCCGCCATTTTCGATTGCTTACTCAATATCTTCCCCAACGCCACTGAAGCTCGCCCATCTTCCGGCCAATAATATATGCACTTTTTTTGAGAAAAAAAAAATCCACAAAACCCAGTGATCAGAAACACCTAGCTAGCTTAGCTCCAAAATCTAACAAATCATATGATCACATTAAAAGCTTTCATTGCAACAATAAAATTATATAATGATAATCAAATTAAGTACACCAAACCTTCTCAAGTATTTCCTGGGCTTCTTCATACCGAAAACTCCTTGCTAAACCTTTCGCTTTATACAGCGCCAAGTCCAAGTTCACGGCAAGCGGCTTCTCCAGCTGCGATCCCGATGCGTCCACTCTCTCCGGCTCGAACAACGGCATCTTCTTCGCGAACTCCGTGAGGCCAGCATCAATGGCCGAAGACCTCAAATCCGCGTCTTCTTCACTTTCTTCACTCTCGCCGTCACCGGAAAACTCCATCACCGGACGGCGAACGACAAGCACTTTCTGCGGATAAGACTCCTTCTTGGGGACGACGCCTTCGGTACTGATCTCTTTGGTAGTTACAGACGAGTCTTTCTCCAGAACCGGTGGGGGCGAATCTTGGGAAGAGCATGACGTTACGGAGAGATAAGACGGCGAGGAGGAGAAGTGATGGAGAGGTAAAATGGGGATTTTGAAGCAGAGTTTGGATAGTCTGTGTGAGCTTTGGGACGTATAGAAGACAGTGAAATTAGAATTCGAAGAAGAAGAAGAAGAAGAAGGAAGAAATGGCATTTTTGGGTATAACGGATTAAACTGCACATGATATGAATGTCACGTACCAGGAAATGAGAGGTGGGCTGGGGAGGAGGAAGATGTGTTAAAATACTGTTATACCCTTTTTCTGTGATTTAGTCATTACTGTTTCATCTGAAGGAAAGGGTGTTTGAGTAATTCAATTCTTTAATTGTGACTGGTCTATGATCGGCCACGGGGTTCAGTCCTACAACTTAAAAAGTCAAAAGAGGGTGATTGCACTTACTGTAGCTCTGGCTCAGCTCTTCCTTCGCAATCGAAACAAATGGATTCGTATGCCACGTGGATAAATTTAACTGGTTGGATTTTTGTTAAAGCTCACCACACTCTATCGAAATCGATAGCAATTTCCTGCCGTCAAACTCATGGTAACGTTTATAGATTTAAAAAAAAAATTACAAAAAGCAAATTTATAAATTTACATAATTTAATATAATACATTAAATCAAACACACTATTTTTAATATAAAATAAATTTAATATGTCTTGTAAAGTTATGTTAATTTATTTTTATGATATGTTTTTATAACTATAACACTTTTATTTTAATAATTATTAGATAATTTTGAGTTTTAAAGACAATACTTTCAATTTGGAGAGGGCATAACATTATGAGAGACCCAAACAATTCGGCCAGTAGTCAAGTTCTGGCCCACTTTCCCAAAAGAATTAGACCCAACCTCATAGGTCCAATCCATCCCCAATATCGATAAGATAATTGTATGAGGATTATATTGAATAAAGAAGGTTATCATTTCAATTAAATATCAGGTGAATTCTTCATCCATGGGTTTGAATTTCGAATAGCAAATGAGTTCGTTTTGATATAATAACAGATATTTCATGGGCTTTATATAAATGGAAAACTCATGTATGTAAGGATCATCTAATTCATCAGTATTTAAAATGATTTACTCACTGTGATCATTGACTTAGACATCAAAAGAGTTCCCACTAACCTCCAAGCCTTTTTACTCTTTAGTTATAGGTGATCGTATATTAGTGGTAATGAAACACGTCTATAACAGTTAGCACCATTTGTTGGATCTCTATCTTATCCTACAACCAACATGCTTTTCACATACCCATTACAACTCGATCATAGGCAACTAGAGACCAAGAAGTATGTCTAGAAATATGGAGAGAAGGCTTGCAGAGATTGAGGAAGTAGTAAGAAAACTCATCGCTGAATTGGAAGCATTGTGGAGGGAAAATGAAGTCCTTAAGGCGAAAAACAATCCGTCAGGAGAGAACGTGGTGCCTAACCAAGGGAAAAGAGTGGAGATAAAGGCACACAGTGCTGGCATAAGGAGAACCCCTCAGGAAAATGAAGAAACAAACAAAATGTATCATGATTTGAGGAGTTTAATAGACAAATATGAAGAAATGGCCAAGAAGATAGGGACGTCTTCCTCGATTGACTAGTTATTATCCAGCAACAATCTACCATTTTGCACAGAAATTATGGCGGTGACACTGCCGCTAAAGTTCAAATTTCCATCTATAGACTTATATCACGGCTCCAAAAGATCATGTGGAGCATTTAGAGACCTCCAAATCTCACATGACACTTCACGGATTTCTCAGAGAAATTGCATATAGGGCTTTCCCTTTAACCTTGAGGGGGATGGCACGAGGATGGTTCGGGACATTGCAACCAGGATCTATAGATAGTTTTGATGAACTGGGCCGACAGGTTTTGACCCAGTTTATGGCAAGCAGAAGACGTAGGAGACCGGCTGCATACTTGTTAATGGTACAGAAGTGTGAGGAAGAAAGCCTGAAAGCGTATCTCGCATGTTTTAATAAGGAGAGGATGACAACTGATGACCAAGATGAGAAGATTATGTTAGCTGCACTACGCGGGGGCATATGGCCGATAAGTCCTTTCATGGCCGAATTGGCTAGGAAGACCCCCTCCACATTACGAGATTTCATGGACAGAGCTGATGACTTTGTCAACGTAGAGAATACACTTATCGCCCTAACTACTCGATCGAAGGGGAAGGAAGAACGCGTGTTGAAGGGGGAGTCAATAGAGAGATGGGGATGGAGGACCAAAGTTAAGAAGGCATCAACATGAACCGAGACATGACAAGAATGTGAGGAGACCCAATGGTGGTTACGTACACAATTCCAGTGTGCACAATTGAGATAAGGCGAAAGAAACAAGGCAAGATGATGATAGCAGACAACAAAACAGTAAGTATTGTAGCTAACACAAAACAAATGATGAACTTAAGATTGCCACAACTTAAAATGAAAGATTGAAGCTATGAGAGATAACGGCAAGTTGGAGCAACTGGTTGCCCAGAATGCCACTCCCCCATGGCGCGTAAGCAATCGAAAACCTAACCACAAAATTTGGAGAAGTGAGAGCCCAAGACAAAGGGGCTCCCTAAAAAAGAAGAAGGTCGCAATAGCCTTGAGATCGACGATTGAGGATGGACGTAGACTGAAGAAACCCCTCTGGGGGAGATACACAACATAGCCAGGGGATATGTGGGAGGTGGCCCGACCTCTTTGAGAAGGAAGGCCTATACAAGGTGGGCGAGATATGAGGAAGTTAATAATTGGAGAGACCTATCAAGCAGCCTCAACTATAGGTCTCCCCCACAATATCATTCGACGACGAGTATTGCCGAGGAGTTTTCTACCCACACGACGACGTGCTGGTAATAACAATGTTGGTGGTAAATTGCACCACAAGGAGGATATTGATTGACAACGGGAGTTCGGCAGATATCCTATTTTGGGATACGTTTAATAAGATGGAGATAAGAGAAGATCAGCTGCAACCTATACCTACAACACTGGGGATGCGGTCTAACCCATGGGGTCCATTGCATTGCCAGTATCTATGGGCACGTTGCCACTACTATGATAGAG
The DNA here is from genome assembly GCF_018687715.1 of Carya illinoinensis. Lineage (NCBI taxonomy): Eukaryota > Viridiplantae > Streptophyta > Magnoliopsida > Fagales > Juglandaceae > Carya > Carya illinoinensis. The sequence goes on along the minus strand of NC_056753.1, from coordinate 22,459,653 downwards.
TTCTTGGTGGTAAGAACTCGGTCAGCATACAATGCAATTATCAGTTGGCCTACATTGAGTGCTCTAAAGGCGATCCCATCAACCCATCATCTGAAAATGAAGTTTCCCACATAAATAAGAGTGTTTAAGGTGCATGGCGAGCAGGTTCTTGCTCAAGAATGCTACATATAAGAGCTCAGACAAGGAGAAAGAAAAGTGAAGGTAGTGGAGTCAGAAGAAACAGCGGATGTGAACCCTCTGCCACTGCCACTGCAAAAGTGTTGATTATTGAGGTAGAAACAAAGGATGAGGACACATTGAGACAGGGAAAAGCAGATGACCCATTGGAGCTTGTCACCTTTGATTTGACTCACCCAAAGCGTTATGTAAAGATAAGCACCAAGTTGATGAAGGAAGAAAGGCAACAGCTGACCAACCTCCTTCTAGAACATAAGGATGTGTTCGCATGGAGCATAAGGACATGCCCGGAATAGGTGAGGAGATCATCAAGCACATGCTAACTTTATATCCAAAAGCACGCCCAATTAAATAAAAGAAGAGGAATTTCAGTGCTGAGAAGTACGAAGCAATCAAAGAGGAGGTAAAAAGATTGTTAACGGCTAGATTCATCAGAGAGACACAGTACCCGGAGTGGTTGTCAAATGTGGTATTGGTGAAGAAATCCAATAGGAAATGGAAAATGTGCATAGACTTCACGGATCTCAACAAGGCTTGCCTGAAGGACAACTTTCCCCTCTCATGGATAGACTTGATAGTTGACGCAACAACAGGGCATAAAGTGTTGAGTTTTATGGACGCCTATTCAAGATATAACCAAATTAAGATGAACAAAGCTGACCGGGAGAAAATTACCTTCATAACAGACCGATGACTGTATTGCTACAAGGTAATAATGCCTTTAAGCTTGAAGAATGCTGGGTCGATATACTAGAAGTTAGTAAACAAGATGTTCAAAACTCATATCGGAAGGAACATCAAGGTGTACGTGAATGATCTACTGGTAAAGAGTATAGAGTTTAACCAGAATGTCAAAGACCTTATAGAGGTCATTGAGGTTTTATGGTGATATCAGATGAAGCTCAACTCGACCAAGTATGCGTTCAGGGTATAGTCCGACAAATTCCTAGGGTTTATGTTGTCAGAAAGGGGCATGAAAACCAATCTTGAAAAGCTACTGGCAATCATTGAAATGAAGTCACCCACAAGTCTAAACAAGGTTCAAAAATTGGCGAGAAGGATAGCTACCCTTAACAGGCTTGTGTCCCCATCAACGGACAAATACCTCCCTTTCTTTTAGGTCCTTAAGAAAGCCCAGGATTGGGATGCTAGTAACGAAGAAGTATTCACACAATTAAAAGAGTACATGACCCATCCACCATTGCTAAGCCAAACCAAACCAAGAGAACCTCTGTCGCTGTATTTAGCCATGACCCCGGACACTATGTTAGCAGCCTTAGTAAGAGAATAAGGGAAGGAGCAAAGACCAGTGTACTACGTCAATAGGGCCCTGAAGGGAGCTGAGACCAGATATTCACAATTTGAGCTAGTCACTTTCGCCATAGTGACAGCAGCTATGTGATTACAAACTTACTTTCAATCCCATCAAATAAGGGTTGTTACTTTGTCACCTCTATAGAATATACTGCAGAAGCCTGACACCTCGGGATGATTAGTCAAATGGTCCATTAAGCTAAGTGAATGCGACATTAGTTATGTACCCAAGAATGCCGTGAAAGGGAAAATCCTAGTTGACTTTGTAGGAGAATTTTCAAATTTACGAGAAGAGATCCCCAAGTTGCCCGAGAAGACACCATGACGAGTGAATGTTGTGGGTCATCCTACCGAGCAGGAGGAGGTGTTGGTGTTTACATAGAGACGAATGATGAGAAGGAATAGCATTATGCAATGCGATTAAATTTCAAGGTAACTAACAAGGAAGCCAAATATGAGGTGGTGCTCACAAGGTTAGAAATAGCAAAAGTATCTAGAGAACAAGAAGAAAAGATAAAGGCCTATTCACATGTAGTAGTCGGACAAATCACAGTGGAGTATTTGGTGAATGGTCAAAAATTGATAAAGTACCTCCATTAGGTTTAAGAAAATTGCATGTACCTTAATTACTTTCAAATCGAGGGAATTCCTAGAGGAGATAATTTCAAGGTTGATCAACTTGCATGATCGACTTCAGTGAAGCAAGAAGACGCTTGCCCTGAAAGGTCAACCTCTAGGTGGTAAATACTTCGGCCATAAGGGAGGAGAACTTTTAGATCGAAGAAAGCATGCCAGAATGGGCAAATGATATAATCAAATACCTGGAGACAGGGGATCTTCCCCCCTCTCAGGAGGAGGCGAGGAAGGTTAAGAGCATGGCGGCTAGGTTCACTATAGTAGATAGGAACTATATATAAGAGGTTTTTCAAACCCATTGCTGAGATGCATAACAAAGGAAGAAGTCGAGTATGTGATGAGGGAAATACATGAGGGGATATGCAAGAACCATTCAGGAGGGTGGTCACTTGCCACAAAGATTGTGAGGGCAGGGTATTATTGGCCGAATGCATTATAGGATGCAAGGGAGTTTGTGAGGAAGTGCGCCCAATGGGAAATAGACCTGGTCAATCCCATACCTTCGAGCAAAGGAGGAACCAAATTTATCATTGTTGATGTTGATTACTTCACTAAGTGGGCAAAAGCTAAGGCAATGGCAACAGTGACAGCCCAAAAGTGTGACAAAATTCTTGTGGAAAGCTATAGTGTACAAGTTTGGGATACTCCAGCGCATCATATTTGACAGCGGAGAGCAATTTGATTTCGATTATTATAGCTGGTGTTCAGAGCTAGGGATAAAAGTCAAGTATTCTTCCCTGGGATATCCCCAGGCAAACGGACAGGTTGAGGCAACAAACAAGACCATTGTCAAGAAATTAAAAAAGAAGATAGGCGAGAAAAGGGGTTATAGGCGAACGAACTCCCAGAGATTTTGTGGGCTTACAGAACCACACCAAAAACCTCAACAGTCAAAACACCATTTACTTTGGTGTATGGAAGCAAAGCCATAGTACAAGTGGAAGTGGGGTTGTCAAGCCACATGAGGAAAAATTTTGACCCAAAGACAAACGAGGTGAGATTGGAGGAAAGTTTAGATTTGCTGGAGGAAGCAAGAGAAGATGCAGAAGTTAGAGCAGCAACTCCTAAAATGAAAGTAGAACAATACTTCAATAAAAGGGTAAGGCCTAGGTCCTTTAAGGTTGGTGACTTTGTTTTGAAAGAAATAGGAGTAACTACAACAAAAGGAGCTTACCACCTCAAGGAGGCCAAAGGGCATGAGCTACCTCATCCTTGGAATGAAGAGCACCTAAGAAATACTATATTTTAATGAAAGATATGTAAATTCTTACATTTTGTTATTTTGCTTATTTAATAATAAACGCCTGCATATGCTTTCCTTCGCTTTTGTTGCTCAATTTTATTTAACTTTTGTCTGCACACTTCTCGCCAAAGGTAATGTGGTCGTGGAACTCTCCCACTAATCTAATTTTAAGATTACATGGTCGATGGATCTTTCGTTGCACCTCTCGCCAAGAGTTGCGTGGTTGAGGGACTCTCCCACTACACTCTTCTCACCAAGGTGATGTGGTCAATGAACTCTCCCACTAACCCAATTTTAAGATTACATGATCGAGGGATCTCTTGTTACACCTCTCACCAAGAGTTGCACGGTCAAGGGACTCTCTTGCCACACTCTTGTCACCAAGGTGATGTGGTCAAGGAACTCTCCCACTAACCTAATTTTAAGGTTACACAGTTGAGGGATCTCCCATTACACCTCTCACCAAGAGTTGCGTAGTTGAGGGACTCTCCTGTCATACTGTTCTCACCAAGGTGATCTGGTTGAGGAACTCTTCCACTAACCTAATTTTAAGGTTACATGGTTGAGAAATCTCTCATTACACCTCTCGCCAAGAGTTGCATGGTTGAGAAACTCTCCTGCCACACTCTTCCCGCCAAAGTGATATGGTCGAGGAACTCTCCCACTAACCTAATTTGGAAGTAAAAAGGTCGAAGAACTCTCCCACCTCACCCCTCTTGCCATCCTAATAAATAGAGGTGAACGAATTATAGTGTACTTCAAAAAAAAAAAAAAAATCACATTACATCAAAAGCTATCAAATATATCATAAAGTGAAAATTGTTCCCTTGTGGGTTACAAAACAAAAAAGCACATATATATACATAGTCTTCAGGTGGGGTGAGGAGGAGAAAAAGCATCCAGCATGACATCTTGACTGAAAGAGTCAAGCACATAATAAGCAGTAGGGCTGGCCCTAAGGGACTTCCAATCCAAAGTATGCAAGTCTACCTCAAGTTCATGGAGAAGAAGCTCACGTAGCTACTTGATCCCGAGCTTGAAACTAGGCCCCAAGCTCCCAAGCAAATGTTAAGAGCTGCCGCCAATTAAGGGAGAACACGAGCAAGCTCATGTTGTGAATTCCCGAAAGCAACATTCAACTCTATCACCCGCTTCTCCAAAAGTACCAGTCTTTTCTTACAACACTCAAGAACTTCATTCAATTGAAGATACTAGCAATCACTATCCTTAAGATGGCTCTTCACCTTAGCCAGTTCCTTCTCTGCATTGACTTTCTCCCCCTCTGCCACCTTTAGTTTCATGGTAAGTTCTCGAAAACCATCTTTGTGGGTAACCAGGCGAGCAGCATAGTCAGACTTAGTCTTTGTTAGCTCTTCCATTTTGCCTCCACTTGAGTGAGACGAGCAACCAAATCATCTCATTCCTTCACAGTTGCTTCTACTTGGCTTAGGCGAGAGGTATAGTCCGACTGGACCTTTTCAATTTCTGCCTTCGTCTAATCAAAGCAAACGACCAAGTCATCTTGCTCCTTCATAGCTGTTTCTGCTTGGCTTAAACAAGCAGTAAGTTCTTCTAGATCTCTCTCGACCACCTCCAATTCTTGGCAGTAACGACTAGTCTCCACTGAAGAGCTCGCCATTTCCCCTCAGAGCAAGTCAACTTGAGTAAGGAGAGAAGCCAAATTGCCCTAAGCTACGTGGGAACATACCTCAATTTGAGCTAGCTCGCCAACCATTTGATCCTTCTCAACACAAGCAGCGTGAACAACACTATGGGCCTGACCAATGAAGGATAACATAGACTGGTTCTCCTTCTCTAACTACAAACGATCTTTAACAAGTCTATAGCTAGTCGATCAACTGCTTCAGAGAAAGTAAATAATAAAAAAAGGAGGGGGGGAGGGTGAGGGGTGTCATTATTGGAGAAGAATATTTTGAATATGTTGGACAGTGGAGTGAAAGGCCTCTTCATGATGGGCACATGGAGATTGAGAGGAACTAGACAAGTGAGAACTAGAAGAACCTCGCAAGTCAAGAACTCTAAAGGAGACATTGGCAAAGCTTCCTTGGGCACGAACTTCTCCAGCTGACTTCAGAGGAGTGGGGGAAGGAATGTTCAAGGGTACATCTGCTCATGAACTCGAGAGCACCTCGGGATGGAGACACCTGATCAACCAAAGGGTTTTCCTCGCCAAAGTTTAGAGAAGGTTCACCACCTCCAGTAGGAGAGATGCTAAAGGGTGAAGAAGGAATTGATACTCTACTCCCACTTGCAAAAGATACATATGGAAAAAAAAAAAAAAAACGTAAATCAGGGGTGACCCCACCAGAAATAGTAGAAGCAAGAGGTGAACCGGGCACCATTGATGTTTATTCGACATGTTCAGTCTGAGGGGACCCTATAGGGATGTCAAAGGAAGGAAAGGTTGTAGCTATATATAAAGGCGTGGCAAATAAATTAGGATTTAACAGGGCAATGTCGTTGCCTTCCTGAGAATGAACTCCATCGCCTTCCTGCTACATAACATTGGCTGATGCAATTGGAGATTGAGTGGCCCTGCTAGTATTCCCCTCGGCGGTAGCAACAGCTTCTTCAGTAGCTATCATAGCCTTGAGATCTTTCTCGGCCATAGCCATTACATTATCAAGGGAAAGGGTTGGTAGTACCAAGAAGGTGGTTGATTTCTCATGACTACTCGCCTACACCTGGGAAGCAGCTGACTTCCTACTACCACTCACCTAAGGGGGAGGCGAGGAACCATGTCTTATGGAACTAGACTCATCCGAGCGTGATGCAATACGAGCCTTCTTCTTCTTCTTTTTCCCACATACATCGAATTTGGAACTTCATCTGCGGGAAATTCCCAACCAGTACAAGTAACAAAGAGAAACTTATTTTGCCATCTTTAGCATGAGAATATTTGCATTGTAATTCAATCAATTTGTTATGGGACCTAAAACTGCAAAGGTTCCCTTCCAAATGTTTGAACCCATGAAGTGACAATAATTCAAAAGCTATGAGGTCGGGGCATTCATCACCTGTGGGTTCCAATACTTGACGCCACAAAACACAACAAAATTCTCTAGGCGTTGGGCACCAATTGGGTCAGAGCGAGTCCCACGACATCTAATACGACGCGAATTGGCTGCACAAAGGGTAAACGAAGCCCCATTGTAAACATTGCAAGATAAAGAGTGATTGAAACAACCATACCTTTTGCATTAACGGTCCTCGATTTTGAGAAGGTGCCCTCAGAACCATCGAGTCAGGAATGCTGAAGTTATTCCTCACATTCTTAAGCTTGCGGGGAGAGACGTTCGAAGGCCATCGATGGCCCAAAAAATATCGATAGCGGAATGCCTCCCCCTTCTCTATTAGGGTTTGCAGGAATGTTTTCAGTACGGATGGGAGAGTCGCAAGGTTGTGAAGAACCATCCCCACGAGAAAAGGTTGAGCTTTTACCCTTGGAAGAGGCCATTGAAAGAGGATTGGAGTTCAAAGGGAAGGAACAACGCCGATAAACTAATCGAAAGAGAAGTAAGAATCCAAGAACAAACAAGATACTCAAGAAGAAGAGAGAAAAAAATTCAGAAATGAGAAGTATGAAAATAGGAGTCTATGAGTCTTAAATATGAGCGACGATTGATGTGCAAAGGGGCGCAAAGATGAAATGATGTTATGATAGTAAAACACAATTCAAGAAATGACGACATGATTTTAAGTCTCATCACACTATGTGTGAAGTGACTTTGCATGGTAACTAGAATAACATTTTGAGAGGCCCAAATGTTATTCTATGATGTATTAAAAGTACCACGTTATTTTTACTTTAATAATACTTTAATCTTATGTGCCTAAATTATCTTACTATTTAGCAATATTTTTGTTTATAAGCACCCTCTCTGCTGCACTGACAAAAGAATAGGATATGCTTTTTTTTCGGCACATTCTGGGAAAAATCATAGTTTTCATTCTTGGGTTTTGATCTTTTCTAAGAACAAATGGCTTTTCCATCTAATGAATCTTGATTTAGACGTTGTTTAGTGTTGCCCAAATGACTAACACAAGAGGGGGGGTGAATTGAGTTGTATTAAAAAAAATAACAATTATAAATCAAATATATAATATAAAATATAAACAAAATATGAAATAACAATAAATATAAAGAGTAAGGGTAAGAGAGAAGCAAACTCAGTATGTTAACGAGGTTCGGCCCCACTGCCTACGTCCTCGCCTCAAGCTACCCCTTGAGGATTCCCAAATTCACTATTCAACCTCCTTCAGGTGGAGATAGAAACCTATTACACCTTTGAACAACACCGCTACAAAGGATCCGTGTAGAACACCCTCTACACTTGCAATCACCTTACACGTGGTGATTCAACTATTCCCCGTGTAGAATACTTTCTACACACACAAGGGTTATACACACCCTTTTTCTGATACAAAAGCTGATAGTGGGTAGGTTATCAGAAAACGCTCCTCAACGAGTGAAATAAGAACAATACAACGCAAATTATATCTCTCAAAATGAACAAGGATTAAGGCTCAATGTTTAGAGAAGAGAGAATGAAAGCTTTGAATGAATGTTGTATGCTCTTGGTGTTGTAAATGTGAAGCTCTCAAATGATCTATTTATAGGCATATGAGACTTCATATTCAAATTTAAAAAGATTCACATGTCAAAGACAACATCATTCACTTTTTCAAAAAATTCAAATAAAAGGTTATTCTTTTTCAATTGTCAAAGACAACATCATTCACTTTTTCAAAGAATTCAAATAAAAGGTTCTTCTTTTTCAATTGTCAAAGACAACATCATTCACTTTTTCAAAAAAATCAAACCTAATCTTTTACTTTTGGCATATGACAAAATGAGCACACTTTCATTTTTAAAAAATTCAAACCTAATCTTTTACTTTTTGTATAAGTCTAAAAAAGCATCAATCACTTTTGAAAAAATTCAAATAAAACATGCACATGCAAAAGATGACAATCAATCATCTTTAATATTTTCAAAGTTCAACTCTTTAATCAAGGCATGCACATGCAAAAGATGACAATCAATCATCTTTCAAAATTTTCAAATTTAATTTTCAAAAATATTCATGCACATGTGGAAAATGTATTTTAATGCTTTATGATAAAATATTAATTTTGAGCATTAATCCTAATTTCGAATTTTGAAGAGATTTACAACATTACTCTATAATTTTAATGTGAACTTGTTCCCTTCTTGCTCATGCTTGTTTCCTTGATATGCTTGACTCCATTGTGTAGACAACTTGAACTTGAGACTTCTTTATTCTTTGAATTCATTTGTTATCATCAAAATCCATGTGTAAATATATAATTACACAAAACTTGAAATCTTGGGTTCAACAATCTCCCCCTTTTTGATGATGACAAATAATTGATAGAACCTGAAACTTGAATTAATACTTAAGCTCCCCCTGAGAATGTGCGTTAGTTTTTCAAGCAAAAGTATAAATATAATTCCAAATATATATAATAAGTTTAGCAATTCAAACGATGTTAATGTTCTAGTCTAACACTTCTCCCCCTTTTGGCATCATTAAAAAGGATCCGCAACAAGTAAATGGATTGAAGAAAACGATGCGTTTAATAGTCACTGTAGATAGTTGAAAAATGGAGCCGTCCGTGACCCGACAAGTGCTGCAAAGCCTCGAGGCCTAACTCTATGAATTTAATACGGTTGAAGATTTAAACAATCGCCCGATGTTGTTGACAAACGGGATTGAAGGCTCCGAGTTTCTATAAAAAAATGATCATTTTCATCTATCGGATGCCAAAAAAATAATCACTTCTTGACCTGAGTTCTGTTTTTCCACAACGATAGAATGGCTGAGTAATTCTCTTCCACTAATGTTCCAGACTTGAATCAGGAACCCTTGACGCATCAATCATCAATCTTCTCTCCTGAGGCCGTCAATACCATGATAGGAGCAGTGAACCGTTTTTCTAGTAAGGCTGATTCTGAGATTATTGCAGAATCAAGAATGCTCAGTAATCAATATGCTGCCTCTGTTACGATCATGTCTCGAAGGTTAATGGCGAGGGTGAGTGAGATTGATCATCTTAACATGCAAATATCTGAGTTACGACAGAAGCTTGCTAATAAGGATAGTGAGAATAAAAGGCTAAAGCAAGAAAACCAAGAGTTGAAAAAATTTGCAGATTGGTATGCTCATGATCTGCAACCACGAATAGAGGAGTTGGAACGAGAAATGGTTCAGATACAAGGTCAACATCGGCAGATAACAGCAGAGGTTCATCGTTTACTAGAAAAATAGGGACAATCTACTGTTAATCTCGCTGGCTTAGTAAGAAAACTTTTGACAATGTGTGTCCAGCATATCTTGTATTTCTTTTGACTAAATAAGATTTGAAGAGAAAATAGTTTGTCTTATTCTTTATGCTATCTCTATAAAATCAGTCCTGAAGTTCATCCAATCCGCATCAAGTTTTCATCTCATCTCTATAACTCATCTGCATTCCTTCAGCATTCTCGTTTTAAGCCTTCTATTCTTTTCTCAATGGCTCATTCTTCTAACATTTCTCTAGATCCATCCATGAGGCATTCTGCATCTCAACCTCCTGTTCTTTCTGCAGCTACCATTGGTGCCATGTTGCAGCAAGAAAATAATAATCTGACTAATAAGTCAGATTCTGATGCTATTTATGACTTGGTGAGTCTTGGGACTCGCTACTCTTCCTCTATTGTGGCTTTTTCTCAGCGGCTACAAGCCAAAAATCACGAAGTTGAAAAGCTCAAAGAACAAATTGTTGTACTTCAACAAATTGTTCAAGAGTCTCACACAAGGGAAGGAATCATTCGGCAGAAGAATAAACAGTTGAAATCTTTATTAGATTCTTCATTCCGCTTGCCGGTTCCCATGAATAAGAATGACATGATATTGTATGAAGAGAATGAGCGTCTCAAACATGAGGCTAAGAATCTCAAATTTATGTAAAAGTATTAAAAAAAAATCTATCTCTATTTTTATTGATTCTGGTCTATCTTTTAAGAGATATTCATAGCATGCATCATACCTATTTCTCTTCTGATCATACATAATCTATCTTCTGGTAAAGGTTTTGTGAAAATATCTACTAACTGATCGTGTGTGTTTGTGAACTCTAACATTATATCACCTTTTTGCACATGATCTCGAAAAAAATGATACCTTATTTCAATATGCTTAGTTCTAGAATGTTGTATTGGGTTCTTTGAAAGATTTATAGCACTTGTATTATCACATTTGATTGGAATGTGATTATACATGAGTTTAAAATCTTCAAGTTGTTGCTTCATGTAGAGAACTTGAGCACAGCAACTACCCGCAGCAACATATTCTGCCTCAGCAGTAGATAGTGCAACAGAATTTTGTTTTTTACTAAACCAGGAAACTAATGCATGACCTAAGAAATGGCATGCTCCACTAGTGCTTTTTCGATCTATTTTACAGCCAGCATAATCTGCATCTGTGTAGCTGATTAGATCGAAAGATGTGTGCTTAGGGTACCATAACCCTAGGTTAATTGTACCACTAAAATATCTAAGAATGCGCTTAACTGTAATTAAATGTGATTCTTTTGGAGATGATTGAAAACGTGCACATAAGCACACACTAAACATAATATCTGGTCTACTGGCTGTTAAATATAATAAGCTACCAATCATACCTCGATATATCTTCGAGTCAACTGGCTTACCGGATTCATCTTTATCAAGTTTAGTTGATGGGCTCATTGGTGTTCCAATTTCCTTAGCATTTTCCATCCCAAACTTCTTCAGTAATTCCTTAATATATTTTGATTGATTGATGAATGTCCCACTTTTTGCTTGCTTAATTTGCAATCCGAGAAAGAATGTAAGTTCACCCATCATGCTCATCTCAAATTCTTCACCTTGTGAAGGTTCTCCCAAAATTTGTTCCACTGGATGATCTTTCACAAATTTCCACTGTTTGGTTGCATCTTGTATTAAATTTTGATGATCTTTCCTGATGGCTCCATGTTGAACTTCCTCTATTGCTTTCTCTTTGTTGAGATTGAGACTTTCTGTGTTATTTATACCTTCTGTTTCTTCATCAATAGATTTCTTGGAGAGTGGAGAATTAGATTCATCAAATACTACATGCATAGATTCTTGTACAGTCAAAGTCTTTTTGTTGAATACTCTATAAGCTTTACTATTAGTAGAATACCCGAGAAAAATACCTTCATCAGATTTTGCATCAAACTTGCCTAAATTATCTCTGTCATTCAAAATAAAACATTTGTATCCAAATACATGAAAGTAACCAATGTTGGGCTTTTTCTCATTCCAAAGCTCATAGGGGGTTTTATCTAATTTAGACCTTAACATAACTCTATTTATAACATAACATGCAGTACTTACCGCTTCGGCCCAAAAATAACTAGGTAAGTTGTTCTCATTGAGCATTGTTCTTGCCATCTCTTGAAGAGATCTATTTTTCCTCTCTACTAGCCCATTTTGTTGAGGAGTTCGAGGAGCAGAAAAATTATGAATAAAACCGTTTTTATCACAAAAAGTTTCAATATTTTTATTAACAAACTCTTTTCCCCTATCACTTCGGATACTTGAAATAGTATAGCCCTTTTCATTTTGAATTCTCTTGCATAACTTGGTAAAGGCATTATGTGTCTCATCTTTATGAGCAAGAAAGATGACCCAAGTATATCTAGAGAAATCATCAACAATAACAAATGCATAATATTTTCCTCCTAGACTTGCAACTCTATTTGGTCCAAAAAGATCCATGTGTATCAGTTGCAATGGTCTAGTAGTGGAAATATGTTTCTTAGTTTTAAAAGAAGTTTTTGTTTGTTTACCAAATTGACATGCATCACAAATTTTGTCTTTAAGAAAATATGTTTTTGGTAAACCTCTCACAAGATCATTTTTTGAAAGTTTGGAAATAAGTTCCATGTTGGCATGACCTAATCTTCTATGCCATAACCAACTAGTTTCATTTTGAGCTGACAAGCAAATAGCATCTTGTGAGGTAATTTCTTCAAAATCAATTGTATAAACATTATTGTTTCTAAAAGCAATAAAACAAATATTACAATCATGATCATTCAAAATAATGCATTTATTCATTTTAAAAGTAACTGTAAATCCTTTATCACATAATTGACTTATGCTCAAAAGATTATGTTTTAAACCTTCAACAAGTAGAACATCTTCAATTATGAGAGAAGATTCATTACCAATTTTACCTATTCCCACGATCTTCCCTTTCGAGTTGTCTCCAAATGTCACGTGTCCTTCTTCTTTAGATCTAAGATCAAAGAACTTAGTCTTGTCTCCCGTCATGTGTCTTGAACATCCACTATCTAAAAACCACTTATTTTTTCTTGTGGATGACTTCATGCATACCTATAAAAACAATTAAAATGATTTTTCTTGGTACCCAAGTTCTTTGGGTCCTTTATTTATTAGTATTAGAAGAAACAAGATTTTTAGGTACCCATATGGCCCTAATAGTCATTGTATGATTTCTTCTAATAGGACAAGTATGATAATTATGACCATTTCTATTACAAAAATTACAAATAGCATGTAACATATATGAAAAACTTGAATGATTATAATAATATCTTTTTTTGACAAAATTATTTTTATGAAAAGAATTTTGAATATTAGTTTTTGAGGTAGAATGATTATCAAAGAAATTTTTATAAGGTTTGTATTTTTGTTTTGGCATATATCCCAAACCTGCCTTGTCAAAAACACATCTTTGACTACCAAGAAGTTTTTCAAAATTTCTTTTTCCATTCGTAAAGTTTTTAACAATATTTTCTAAATCGGTTTTCTTCTTATTCAATTCAAGATTTTCATCTTTCAAAATGATACTTTCTTTTCTTAAAATTTCAATTTCGTTTGTTAAAGAAGAATTTTTCTTTTTCAAAGCAGTATACTTGATACCCAATTTTTCAAATTCCTCATAAATCTCTTCTAAAACATTTTGCAATTCTTCATATGAAGGATTTTCAATATTATCAAGATTTGTTACCTCAATGTCATCTTTAGCCATAAGACAAAGATTTGCTGATTCTTCATTGCTTGCTTCACTATCTGAGCTACTTGAATCATCATCCCATGTAGCTTTCATTGCTTTCTTGCCCTTGTTTCGATCTTTCGTTAGCAGAGGACAATCTGGCTTGATATGACCAGGTTTATTGCATTTATAACAAATTAAAGTGTCGTTTTTACCTGAATCTTTCTTGGAAAACTTTTTGAAAGATTTCCTCGGAGGAGTTCTATTTTTCTTCAAGAACCTCTGAATTCTTCTTGTTATCATAGCAACTTCTTCATCTTTATCGTCATTTTCCTCATCTTCATCACTTTCACTTTCATGAGGAACAGCTTTAAGTGCTAAGCTCTTCTTTGGCTTTCCTTCTTCTTCTCCTCTTTTCAATGTGTACTCATGGGTGATAAGTGACCCGATGAGTTCATTGACTTCGAGCTTCTTGAGGTCTCTAGCTTCAAGAATCGCTGCAACTTTTGATTCCCAACGTTTTGGTAAAGAGTTGAGAATTTTTCTTACTATCTCCACCTTGGAATAAACTTTGCCAAGAGCTGTCAAGCTGTTTATGATGTTAGTAAAATGAGTGTGCATACTAGAAATAGATTCATCATCATTCATCTTAAACATTTCATATTCATGAGTAAGAATATAAATTTTTGATTCCTTGACTTGCGAAGTTCCTTCATAAGTTACTTCCAAGTTATCCCAAATTTCCTTTGCCGTAGCGCAATTCATTATTCTATTAAACTCATTTCCATTAAGAGCATTATATAATAAATTCATAGCAGTTAAATTTAAAGTATAAAGTCTATCGTCTTCACGATCAAACTCTTCTTCTTCCTTTTTGACCTTTACTCCACCAACCACTTTTGTTGGAATATAAGGTCCATTTACAATACATTTCCATATTTCTCTACCTTGAGCTTGAAGAAATATTCTCATTCTAACTTTCCAGAATGAGTAATTATCTCCACAAAAGAGTGGAGGCCGACTACTAGATTGACCTTCACCAAATGAAGCTGCAATGTTAGCCATAAGATCTTAACTCAAAAGATAGTTAATCTTATAATAGAGCTTTTAGCTCTGATACCAATTGTTGCCCAGATGACTAACACAAGAGGGGGGGTGAATTGAGTTGTATTAAAAAAAATAACAATTATAAATCAAATATATAATATAAAATATAAACAAAATATGAAATAACAATAAATATAAAGAGTAAGGGTAAGAGAGAAGCAAACTCAGTATGTTAACGAGGTTCGGCCCCACTGCCTACGTCCTCGCCTCAAGCTACCCCTTGAGGATTCCCAAATTCACTATTCAACCTCCTTCAGGTGGAGATAGAAACCTATTACACCTTTGAACAACACCGCTACAAAGGATCCGTGTAGAACACCCTCTACACTTGCAATCACCTTACACGTGGTGATTCAACTATTCCCCGTGTAGAATACTTTCTACACACACAAGGGTTATACACACCATTTTTCTGATACAAAAGCTGATAGTGGGTAGGTTATCAGAAAACACTCCTCAACGAGTGAAATAAGAACAATACAGCGCAAACTATATCTCTCAAAATGAACAAGGATTAAGGCTCAATGTTTAGAGAAGAGAGAATGAAAGCTTTGAATGAATGTTGTATGCTCTTGGTGTTGTAAATGTGAAGCTCTCAAATGATCTATTTATAGGCATATGAGACTTCATATTCAAATTTAAAAAGATTCACATGTCAAAGACAACATCATTCACTTTTTCAAAGAATTCAAATAAAAGGTTCTTCTTTTTCAATTGTCAAAGACAACATCATTCACTTTTTCAAAAAAATCAAACCTAATCTTTTACTTTTGGCATATGACAAAATGAGCACACTTTCATTTTTAAAAAATTCAAACCTAATCTTTTACTTTTTGTATAAGTCTAAAAAAGCATCAATCACTTTTGAAAAAATTCAAATAAAACATGCACATGTGAAAGATGATAATCAATCATCTTTAATATTTTCAAAGTTCAACCCTTTAATTAAGGCATGCACATGCAAAAGATGACAATCAATCATCTTTAATATTTTCAAAGTTCAACTCTTTAATCAAGGCATGCACATGCAAAAGATGACAATCAATCATCTTTCAAAATTTTCAAATTTAATTTTCAAAAATATTCATGCACATGTGGAAAATGTATTTTAATGCTTTATGATAAAATATTAATTTTGAGCATTAATCCTAATTTCGAATTTTGAAGAGATTTACAACATTACTCTATAATTTTAATGTGAATTTGTTCCCTTCTTGCTCATGCTTGTTTCCTTGATATGCTTGACTCCATTGTGTAGATAACTTGAGCTTGAGACTTCTTTATTCTTTGAATTCATTTGTTATCATCAAAATCCATGTGTAAATATATAATTACACAAAACTTGAAATCTTGGGTTCAACATTTAGATAGTGAGATGAGATGAAATAATTTTAAATGAAAGTTAAAAATTAAATAAAATATTATTAGAATATTATTTTTTAATAATATTATTACTTTAAAATTAAAAAAATGAATTGAGATTTTAAAAAAATTGAATTATTTATTATATTTTATATAAAAACTTGAAAAAATTATAATAATGAGATAAAATAAAATAAAATGAGATGAGATAAATTTATCAATCCAAATCGTCCCTTAATTGACTACATTTTTGCTAAGGGAACAATCCTCCGAGCCCTGGCAAGTGCTAGATTGTTGGGTTGCAGCATAATTTTGTTTGTTGTATACTGAAGGTGAATAAAAAAGTTGAAATTTCTCCGTCTCCTCTATCAATGCATGGTTGTCATTGGGGTTGGACTCAGGTAATGCTAGGCTCTGAGTTGCTACAATCTAGTCTAATAACTTTGTCCTGCGGCTTGTTTGGAAAAAAAATTTATTTCAAAATTTTCATCTTATTTAATCTCATCTTATCACATCTCTTTTTTAAATATCATTTAAATATAAAAACTTTTAAACTAATCATTATAATTTTTCCAAACTTTAAACAAAAAATAAAAAATAATTTAACTTTTTCAAATTTTTAAATAAAAATAATATTAAAAAACTATATACAAATAATATTTTAAATTTACTATATTTTTTATTCAAAATTTTCCCTCTCCTTTCTCAAATTTCTATAAAACATATCATTTGGTTACACAGTTTAGATGAGATGAGATAAGATATTTTATTGAAAGTTGAATAAAATATTATTATAATATACTTTTTTTAATATTAGTTTTGTTTTGGGATTTGAAAAAGTTGAATTGTTTATTATATTTTGTGTGAAAATTTAAAAAATTTATAGTGATTATATGAGATGAGATGAAATGAGATAGTTTGGTTTTGTGTAACCAAATCAACTGACTCAAACTATCTCACTGCTATTTACAATCTATCTTACTACTATTCATTTTTTTATCATCTCATCTCACTTTCCAAGCTTTTAATTGGGTATCTTGGAACTTTCTACGTTGATGTATAACACCCAGTGGCAAAACCAGCAATTTCTTTGAGGGGGGCCCATTTTTCTACCATATGACACATTTATGTAAAATAAAGAGATTAAAAAATCATAAAAACATTACTATATATAAAATTGGATCTTGATAATTTGCTACATACACGTAGAAATAAGATTCCAAAAGCACAATGTAATATATATGTTTTAGATTTCTGACAATAACGTTTCATAGAATAATATTCATCTATTATTATTTGTGTTAATGTTGTGTTTCGTATACCTTTGTGCTAGACTCTTAGTAGTCAGGATTTTCGATTTTAGGCTTGCAAACATAGAGAAAACACCAAGAGGGGGTGATAGCCCTTCGGTGGCCAGGGGATCCTCCGATGCCAAAGTCAGTAATGCTCGTAGTAAATGTGCAAGAGAGTAGTCAGAGTAAAGATAATTCAAAGAGTACCGAGTACGTAAAGCGTAACCCCCTTTCAATACTTAGATGTTCCCTTTTATACCTGGTTTTGAGGGTCAGGCAGCCATGCTCTGAGACTGGAGAGACATGAGTCCTTCTGATGTCCCTTCCGCCTTACCTATTTAATGCGGTGTGGTTCTCTAAAGAATGCATTTAAAACGGTGTGATCCTCTATTGAGCGCATTGAATGTGGTATGAACCCCTACTTCATCTTAGAATTCAGTCCCTTCAAGATGACATGTTCTTTTTCCCTTTTCGCCAAGGTAGATTTCTCGCACTTCTTGGGTAGTGGATTGTCCTCTACTCCAAGGCCCCGAATTTAGTTTGTATGAGTTGAGAGCCCTTTAGTCGGATTAACAGGTGGCTCGGTTAGTACATGCCCTTGGGTATTGGGTTCAACCACTAGGCCTTTTGGGCCCAAGTAAAAAACCCCCTAACAGTTACTCTGTCAATTCTCATTGGGTTAGGCCAATGGGAATTTTTCTTTCTTCCCTTTCTTCCCATCACTACCTACAGCTTTATACCTAGCTGGCTAGGGTGAAATGACGCCATTTCCCTTTGATCTTTCCACGTGTCGGGTCTTTATGCCCTTTTCTAGCACTTGATTCAACAAGCCATACTCTACTTTCCAATTTCTTTGACGCAATTCCCAAAGATTGGATCTCAATACTTGATGATGACCATTTTGTCCCTTCCACAATAATGGTTGTTAGAAGGTTTCTTCTTCTTAACATTATGTCATGCGTAAGCTGGATTTGAATAGTTTCACCTTCCACATTCACTTGCGAAAGTTGGAGAGCCAACCATCGCTCCTTTTATATAAATTCTGTCTTGCTCTCACCGCTCCCCTTTCACTTTATTTGCCTTCCATGTGTCTCTTTTCATCTTCCTCACTGCACTTGCTTCCAAATGGTTGCCATAAGGTCTATTGAACCTATGAATTTTGACGAGCAAAACCAGCCTGAGGCCGGTGTTCTAGAGCCGGGTTATGTTGTCTGCTACTAGCACTTAGATGCCTCTCACGACTTTTTGTAGTCGCTGATCTCCACTTATCCTATACCTGACATGGTGCTCTTCGAAATTCCTGGGCCCCACAAGGGGGCTGTTTGGTGTTGACGGTTTGGTGTCGTGTGTCGCTCTTTTTCCCAACTTGTTCTCATGTGGCTTGAGGCTACCCTTTCCTTGCCCTATCCATGAAGTCCTGCACCATCATGGGCTGGCTCCCAACCAACTCCACCCAAATGTTTGGCAAATTTTGATTTGTTGCTGCATTTTATGGCATTGTGCACTGTTGAAGTTTGACCAAGAGCATGCCAACATGACCTATTGTGGATCCTCCTGACCCATAATGTAAAGAGGGGCCCGAGGACATCTGCAATTTTAGGGCCATGAACGCTCTTGTTGTATTGGAGAGGCGATACTACAAGATAGTGGACTAGATCAGTATGTTCTTCTTCATTTCTAGCCGAGGATGGGAGTTCCTGGTTGGGCAAATTGGGTGTGTCGGGTTCCCGATCAAGGCCTAGTAGGGCGTTGTCACCGATGATAAAGCTATGCATCCAAGAGCTATGTTGCATCACCATTGTTAACGAGTGGGCGAGACAATGCCCTCTTCTTGTTCACTCAGAGCTTCTTCTTGAGGAGGATAACCTCACGGCATATCTTTCTCCTATTGTTCATACCATTCATGCCAGTCATGGCCTTTCCCTTCGCCTACCAGTGACCTTGCTGAAGAAGCACTCCCCGAGCCTTCCCCTTGAGGGCAATGGGAAGAAGCCTTGTTCAAAGGCAACTAGGGGCCAATCGACGGGGGTGGTCGACACCTAGCAGCCGAGGTCGTAGCGCCTATTCCGAGTCCTGCCTCTCAAGTGCCATCCATATATCTTACCCGCAAGTCTGGGGAGGGGGAGTCCTTTGGCCTCGGCACGCCTGCAGCTCCCCTTTCGTCTGTCACTCTAGTCATCGAGCCTGTGGTAGTTATCGACTCAAGGGCGCCGATCGTGCCCTTGGAACCACATGATTCAACTTGGAGGGGCAACTTGGTTTAGATGCAGTTATAGGGGGGTCCTTCTGAATGAGGTCCCTCATCAGTCATCCATGGTGGAGCTACCTCCTAAAGCCAACGTAGAGATGTCTCCTTCTTCAGTGTCCACTACCCAGTTTGCGGCCAAAGATCTTGAGTCTTAAGATGCCCCTGGGGACTCTACGGAGGAGTCTAGCCTTGTCTAGGGGAATGCGTCTGCTCGAGGGTCTACTCAGGGCGAAGCTTTTATAGGCGGTATCATGGTCGTAATCGCTGCTGCTCATTTTCCAGTGAGGTCACATTGGATCTATTGTGGAGGTTCCTCAAATGGTTGTCGAGTCTCTCATACCTACCTTGCCGACGGTCAAGGGGATCATGGTCATTGTTGGGGGGCCTGAGGAGGTTGGCCAGCACATCTTGGGTGAGGGAAAGGATCGCTCGCTTTCTCGGGGTGACTCATTGCCCACTACTGGGGTTCATCCCAACCCTTCAACTGGTGGGCTGAATAATGAGGCTTTGGGCGATGTTGGGAGCATGGGAGTGGACCTGCGATCACCTTCCTTGAGAGATTCGGCAGGGGCCGTCCCTACATCCCCTCATCTCAAAGCTGAGAGTGCTCGATCAGAGGCTTTGGAGTGGGTAGCCAGATCTTTGCGAGACTCTCTCTCCAAGGTTTCCTTCACTTTGACTTGTTTTTTTTTTTTTTTTGTTTCCTTGTTCGTCTCTCTTTGTCTTCCTATTCTTACTTTTTCGCTACTTGTCGTGGTGGGTAGTAGGGAGTTGATGTGTTGGCTAACTTCATTCTGAGTGGCCAGAAGGCAATCAAGAAAGAGAAATTGGAGCTTCACTCCATGGTGATTACGTCTCTCCACTATGCGAACGGGGAGAGGAAGGAGAGAAATTGCCTAGAGATGGAGCTAGCGATGGCAAAAGGGTGGATTGTGTTAGCTCAGAAGTCACTAAGCCAGGTTCAAGTGGAGAATGAGAAACTGAGGGGCCTCAGGGAGTCTGACGCCCAACGGTTCAAGCTGTTGGAGGGGGAGTGCTCATCCCTATCGACCGCCTTAAAGGATCGAGAATGCATGCTATCGGCAGCTCGAGTGAGGGAGAAGGAAGCACTGAAGGAGTTGGGAGTAGCTCAAAGGAGGATCATCACCCAAGACATGGTCATTAAAGACCTTCGGAGTGACTTGACGTTGGTGTAGGAGGTTGCCACCCGCGTTAGTGATCAGTTGGGGAAGGCCCCTTATGTCCGCAACAAGGCTTAGCATACGGATACCTTGAAGGCCTTAAGAGGATGCAGGACCAAGTCATCTTAAATCCTCTAGACAGATCCCAAGCATTGGAGGCGCATTTGAGGCTATCAATCTCAAGAAGCTCAATCCTGATCCCATTGCCCTTAATCACGATGATGAAATTGGTCGAGCAATGATCTCGAAAACCTTTTCTCCAGTGGATAAAGCTCTTACGGGTCACCTCCTGAGGGCATCGGGAGGACTGACCTTGAGGGAGACGGCCCAGAAGGTGCTGAGGTTGACTCTGCTAGGTGCTTGGTGGATTCAGATGCACCCAAGATGGGCTTTGTTAACTCCGAGTTGGATCCTGACGCCTCCCTCAATTGATTTTGCATTTCCTCCTTGTATTTGGCATGATGTAAATTCCTTTGTTCCAATCTTTTCCTTGTAAGGACCTTGGTGCTCAATGCACTATTACACTTGTGTATATATTTTCGCTTCTCACCGTATTGCTCCGTGCTTTGCCTTGTTTTGCTTTGCTTTTTGGCCATTTTCTTGTACTTCTTTTGTCTTTTTTTTTTTTCTCTCTTGTTGGCTGACTTGTTGGGGCTTTCTACTCGCTTTGGGTACTTCGATTCAAGATGTCCTCCTTTTGGACAAGGGAAGGAGTCTTGCATTTTGGACTTTGCGCTTTTGCCACATGGTAGTCCCGGGCTTTTCGATTGAGCATGTTTGGCAGTTGATGCGACAAGAGCGAATCCTCTTGGGCTTGAGGCAGTTAGACATCAATGCTTACTTGCTATGCTCTTCTCGTATTAATGGTGCTAGATGGCATTTGTAGTGCATATCGTGAGGTTCATATTACGCTGGTTGCAAGATTGGATGGGGCCATGGGATACACAAGTTTCCACAATCTCGAGGCATGAACCGTCGTGAATTGCGTATATAAGTCCTCCCTTCTCAATTAGCAATCATCACATCTCCCCTCTTGCCCTTCAAGCATTTAGGGCCTTTCTGTCTTCCTTGCATGGGTTCTACTTTAGAGAACTCTAGGCTTCATGAGCTCTCTGGCCCTATCTAAGACTCCCTGGACGGGGGCTTGCTTTAGGCTTGTATTGAGGTAGATGTCTGGTGACTCCTTGTGGCACCTAGGGGAAGGTTTGCCAAAGGTCATGTTGTTCTCTATCACTTGGAGGTGTGCTCTATAGGCGGTGCAGCCTAGGCTTCATGGCCATGTTGTTCGATGGTCCTTCCTATCTCAAGACTCACTGTGTAGTCCATGTTCCATCATGAAGTCATGATCTGTTCGTTTGAACGGGTCAGACCAAGGCCTTTCTCTCAAGCTTGGTTGGTGTAGGGGATTTCTCCCACCTCAAAACCGTTCAAGTTTGGGCACATCCTCTTCAGGCAAGGAGGAGGAAAAGGGGGCCTTGGTCAAGGTCTAGGGTCCTAGCAAGCCCTACTCAAGCTCGACACATTTTTGACATCCTTGACAACAATGATGACTGTGCCCTGTGGATCCTCTGTCTTTAACTTCCACTAGAAAGTGATTTGCTCGAACGATGGTTTTTCTAGTGGATGTTGCAAAGTTGAAGGGTCTCAAGGTGGATGAGATGCGAGGGCCCTCCAGCCCCTATCTTTTATACACTTCTTGGATCGTGCGAGAGGGTGGGAGCTTTTGGGCGATCCTGCTGACTCCGATCTTGTCGATGAGGTGTTTCCTTTTTCAAATGTACATGTCTAATTTTTCTTCTTGTAAGGTCCTATGCCGGGACGTTGTAATCTTCCTCTTTGTAAACACTTTGGTCATTAGTGAATAAGCATTCTTTTTTGTTTGTATTCTTTTATCTTGATGTTCTTCCTTCATTTCCATTTGTTTATACTTTTGCGGATCCTTTGCTTGTTTTGAGGGGAGGCCAAGCATTGAGCGAAAGATGGCACTACCGATGTCGAAGCTTGGTTCTCTTTTTCCCTCGTGGGTGAGTGACTTCCTGCACCACGAGTACAGGTTAGAATGTTTTAAGTCACCTCACTTTCAGCCTATCAAATGGGGGGAATCAAAGGACATGTAAGGCCATGATGGCTTCGACCCTTAGGTGTAGCTCGAGTGGCACTTAGGGCTGAATTCGCCTCATTGACTCTCGTGCTTGGCAAGAGGGGGTTGAGAGGCATGTAAGGCCGGGCTCGCCCAAATAATTCTACAAAAATCGAGTGGCATGTAAGGCCGAGCTCACCTCATTGATCCTTGGCTTGGCAAGATGGGGCTGAGCGGCATGTAAGATTGGGCTCACCCAAATACTCGTGGAGAGGTCGAGCAACACTTAGGCATGAACTCACCTCGTTGACCCTTGCGCTTGGTGAGAGGGGGCGGCATGTAAAGCTGGGCTCACTCAAATACTCGTACAAAGGTCGAGTAGCACTTAGGCATAAACTTGCCTCGTTGACCCTCCTGATTGGTGAGAGGGTGCTAAGTCTCATCTAAGTAGCGCTCACCCAAATACTTGTGCAGAGGTTAAGAAGCATTTAGGCATGAACTCGCCTCAATGACCCTTGCACTTGGCGAGAGGGGGACGAGCGTCATGTACGTCAAGTTCGTCCAAAGACTTGTGCCGAGGTCGAGTAGCACTTAGGCATGAACTCACCTCATTGACCTTCGTGCAAGCGAGAGGGGGCCAAGTGGCATGTAAGGCCGGGCTTGCCTCATTGATCCACGAGCTTGGTGAGAGGGGGCTGAGTGGCATATAAGGTCGGACTCACCCAAATACTCTTGTGTAGGGGTATGACCAGTCCGGTTTGATCCGGTTTTGGATAAAACTTAGGACCGAACCTGTATGAACCAATTTTGCATTTTCAAGAACCGATTCCCCACCAATTACCCCCCAAAACCGGTTCATCCAATTTTTTCGATCTGGTTTGATCCAATTTTCTGGTTTTAATATACTATATTAGATATTATATAATATATATAATATAGTATATTATAGTATATTTTAATATAAATTATAATTGTATATGATAGTATATTATAATATATAGTGATATAGTATTAGTATAACTATTAACATGCAATATATAATATTAGTATAACTATTAGTATAATAAAATATAGTGATATAAAATTTTAAAATTTAAAATTTTATTAATTAGTAATTTATTCTATAATACAAAACTATTTTATATATAATTATATATTATATATAAAAATTATATACAATATAAAAAATTAAAAAAATATATATTTATATATATATGAACTGTTGCCCAGATGACTAATATAAGAGGGGGTGAATTAGGTTGTATTTAAAAATTAACAATTATAAATCAAATACACAATATAAAATATAAATAAAATATAAAATAACAATAAATATAAAGAGTAAGGGTAAGAGAGAAGTAAACTCAGTATGTTAACGAGGTTTGGCACCACTGCCTACGTCCTCGCCTCAAGCTATCACTTGAAGATCTCCAAATTCACTATTTAACCTCCTTCAAGTGGAGATAGAAACATATTATACCTTTTAACAACACCGCTACAAAGGATCCCTGTAAAACACCTTCTACACTTGCAATCACTTTACACATGGTGATTCAACTATTCCCTGTGTAGAACACTTTCTACACGCATAAGGGTTATACACATCATTTTACTTATATGAGAGCTGATAGTGGGTAGGTTATTAGAGAACACTTCTCATTGAGTGAAATAAGAACAATACAACGCAAAATATATCTCTCTCAAAATGAACAAGGGTTAAGGCTCAATGCTTAGAAAAAAGAGTGAAAGTTTTGAATGAATGTTGCATGCTCTTGATGTTATGAATTTAAAACTCTCAAATGATCTATTTATACGCATATGAGACTTCATATTCAAATTTAAAAATATTCACATATCAAAAACAACATCATTCACTTTTCAAAAAATTCAAATAAAAGTTTCTTTTTTTTCATTTGTCAAAGATAACATCATTCATTTTTTAAAAATTTCAAACCTAATCTTTTTACTTTTTGCATATGACAAAAGGAGTACACTTTACTTTTCAAATTTTTCAAACAAAATCATCTACCTATTGCATAAATCAAAAAGAGCATCAATCACTTTTGAAAATATTCAAATAAAGCATGCACATGTGAAAGATGACAATCAATCATCTTTAATATTTTTAAAATTTTCAAACAAAATCATCTACTTTTTACATAAGTCAAAAAGAGCATCAATCACTTTTGAAAATATTCAAATAAAGCATGCACATGTGAAAGATGACAATCAATCATCTTTAATATTTTCAAAATTCAAAATTTTAATCATGTCATGCATATGTGAAAGATGACAATCAATCATCTTTTTAAATTTTCAAAATATTCATACACATATGAAAAATGTATTTTAATGTTTTATGATAAAATATTAATTTTGAGACTTAATCTTAATTTTGAATTTTTAAGAGATTTACAACATTACTCTATGAGCTTTAATGTGAATTTATTTCCTTTTTGCTCATGCTTGGTTCCTTGATGTGCTTGACTCCATTATATAGGCAACTTGAGTTTAGAACTCCTTTATTATTTGAATTTATTTGTTATCATCAAAATCCATATGTAGATATATAATTACATGAATATTGAAACCTTGGGTTCAACATGAACCAATCCAGTTCGGTTTTAGAAAAAGAAAAATCAAAACGGATTGATTTTGACCAGTTTTTGTTAAAAGAAAAAATTGGTACCGGATCAAACCAAACTTATGAGTTCGGCTCGGTCTGGTCCGGTCCAGTCCAATTTATCGATTTTTTTACACCCCTACGAGTCTTACGAAGGTAGAGCAGCATTTAAGACTGAGCTCGCCTCATTGATCCTCATGCTTGGCGAGAGGGGGCCAAGTGGCATGTAAGGCCGGGCTCACCCAAATACTCATACGGAGG
Organism: Carya illinoinensis; assembly: GCF_018687715.1. Taxonomy (NCBI): domain Eukaryota; kingdom Viridiplantae; phylum Streptophyta; class Magnoliopsida; order Fagales; family Juglandaceae; genus Carya; species Carya illinoinensis. Next base: position 22,434,077 of record NC_056753.1, on the reverse strand, counting down.
TAGAGCAGCATGTAAGGCCAAGCTTGCCTAGTTGATCCTCACACTTAGCGAGAGAGTGCTGAGCGGCATGTAAGGTCGGGCTTGTCCAAATACTCGTGCGGAGGTCGAGTAGCAATTAGGCGTGAACTCGCCTCGTTAGCCCTCGCGCTAGGCAAGAGGGGGCTGAGCAACATATAAGGCTGGGCACGCACAAATACTTTGATGGAGATTCGAGTATGCTGCAGAAATTAAACCATAGTATAAATACTCATTGACATTAGCTAACGTGAGCTATTTGGCAAATGCGTGGTGAAGCTTTGAGACGTTATTTGTCAGAGGAGACAACCTTTATGAAGTTTCGTCTGGTAGTCTTGGGACTAACCTGCACTCACCCAAGGGAGGAGATGGGGTGCCTTAAACCACGCCCTCAATTTTGGCCTCCTGGGAGAGGTAATTAGTTGACAGTCTTAGAACTAGATTACTCCTCCCCATGGCAGGACGGGGTAAGTTGTTCAAGCAGTCAAGGGCTGGACCCGCTCTCCTTCGTGGGGAGGTCAGACCGAAATAGGTCTAAGTCTACCTATTATCCCTCACGTAAAGGTAGTCTATTCGGGTAGTATGTGACTGGACCCCCTCAATCCCATTGGCACCACGAGGAAGATAGGTAAGGGTCAGGCTGGTGCTATGCCTACTCTCCATCGTGGTAAAGGTCGAGGTAAGTATTGGGGCAGCTTAAGGGCTAACCTGCTCTCTCCTATGGGATGGTCAAGATAGCCTTTGGCTCATTTTGCCCTTTGGTGCCCCACAGAGAGGTAAGGATCGGACAGTTTGTGACTGTAACCGCTCCCAACTTGGCGTTGCCCACTAGAAAGATAAGTTTTCAGGCAACTGAGGACTGGCCTATACTTTTTCGTGGGACAAAGCAGCCTTAGGCATTATACGCATCCCTTTGGTACCCTGTGGGGAAAGTAATGTCAAATAGCTAAGCAACCGGTATGCACTTTGGTAGTGACAGGACAGGATAATTCATTCAAGTGGTCTAGAGACTGAGCCCGCTCTCCTTCATGGGGTATTAGACCCACTTGTTGACCCTTACATGGAGGTAGTTTTTTCAGACAGTATGCGACTATACCCACTCCTATCCATTGACGTCATGGGAAGGTAAGTAAGGTCAGACTGGTACTGTACCCACTCTTTATCGTGGCAAAACAAGGTAATTTGTTCGGGCGGTTAAGAGGTCGGGCCCGATCTCCTCCGTGGGGGAGATTAGGTCGTTGGAGGGGCTGGACAGGCCTATTGACCCTCATGAGGAGGTAGTCTATTTGGGCAGTTTGTGATTATACCCACTCCCGTCAGTTGTCACTCACGAGGAAGGTAAATGTCGGGCAGCTGAGGTCTAGCCCGCACTCTGCTGTGGGAGGGATAAAATAGATTCAAGCATTACACCCATCCCTTTGGTACCCCGCATGGAGGTAATAAGTTGGTGGAGACATTCGTTGGTGAGGATTAACGATGGTGGAGACATTGATCTTAGGCATTTGTTGGATTTATGAAAAAACTAACATCTTTCATTAATAGAGTCCATACAATAGAAAATGAAACTTACACATTTGTAAAGGGGACCGGTTTGCTCCTTTTTTTTTTCCTATATGCGCCTTCCTCTCCTCCTTTGGCCATGGTAGGCCGAGTTTCCTACAAAAGCTATTAGCAGCTTCATGTGAGGCGCATATTTGCATTGCTTGTTGATCTTAAGGGGTGGTGCATCTTGGGCACCCCGCTGGCCTTCGGCTTTAACTTATGCATGTAGCACTCTCACACCAGGACCTATTCTGCATGGATTTCTCCTACCCCTTGAGCAGTCAAGAACTTCATCTTTAGGTGGTAGATGGTGGTGATTGCCTTAAACTTGTTGAGGGTTGGTTGGCTGATGATAAAGTTATAAGAGGAGGGGGCCTTCACAACCAGGAAGTGAACCATGACGTGGGCCATGCAAGGAGCGCTGCCTGCCAAGATAGACAGGGTGATAATCCCGGTAGGCTAGACCATCTCTCTAGAGATGCCTTTGAGTAGCATCAGTGCTAGTTGGAGTCGGTTAGCATTTATTCCCTGCGATTTAACACTTTCCAGAATAGGATGTCAGTTGAGCTGTTGTTATCGATGAGGATCCTCCTTGTGGTGGAGTTGGGATTAGCAAGGTCATCACCAGAGCATCATCGCTTGGGTAAAGGATTCCCTCCTCATCATCTTCTCCAAAGGAGATCACAGGTGCAGGTTCGCTCCTCCTGTATTTTGTTGGGCGATATGCTACTGACTACAACTCTTGGTATTGGTCATCTCTAGCATGCACCTTCCTTTTGGAGGTCACTTCTTTGCTGAAAAATCCCCTTGCTACGGTTCTAATTTCCCCCATTGGGGGTACTTCTCGATGCGACAATTGAGAGGGACCACATGGGGGTCCTCACTCAATTTCTCTTCTCCGCGAGCTTTCCGCTTTTCTTTGCCTATAGCCCCTTTCACGGCTTCTTTCTCGTGACCGCTTTATCATCTTAAAATTTTTTCTTCCAAGCGTAGAAGCTGTCAAAGTAATACAATGATAAGTCCAGGATCGTATTCCACAGGGACAAAGGGTTATCAAAGTGTTTGTGAAATTTTCTTTGTGTAAAAGATGTATCGATTATGAAAGATGAAAATAAATATGAATCTATGTTCCTAAAATTACCAAAACTAAGAAACTTAGAGAAAGTGTGTAGCAAATGAATTAAACTTGTAAGAAATAATAAAACAAACACTTGGGATGCAATTTTCACCCACTGATTTGGAGATGGATTTACTTCTCTTTTCACATTCTCTCAACCATGATCCTATTCCTAGAAGTCATGGTCGGATAATATAGCAATGAACCACAATTCTTGGCCTAATAAAACTACTTGACAGATTATATAACAATTGTAAAATAGTAAAAGAAAGCCATCAAAGTCTTGTTACTTGTTCAAGTATTAATTGTGCCTTTACGTCTACAACTAATTTAAACCAAGAACAAAGAACTTCGATTCTTTCTAAATGTAAACTGAAATATCATCCACCAAGTTAATCATTGAAATCACATAACATTGAAGAAAATCCACCCCAAATCAATCATAGGTTACTCATTGAATCCCACATCCAAAATCTAGCCTATCATCTTTAAATTAGTAAAATGCTCTAAAATGATAAATCCTAACATTTCAAGTTACTGTATGAAAATAAATACAGAAGAATAAATAAAACAAGCTGAATGAACAACTAAGAAATAAAGCTAAGAAAACCAAAGAAAGGAAAATAAAATAGAAATGAGAACCGACCGATCCAAATAAACTAAAACTAAGAAAAATAAAAACAATAGCCGTCCAACCTACTGTCTGAACAAAAAAAAAAAAGAAATAAACTAAAAACTCTCTGCTGCACCGAGCTAAACGTAAAGCAAGAATGAAATATAAAACCAAAACAGGCCGCCTTCAGTAAAACGAAAAGAAAGAAAAATGAAACTCAAAGCTACTGCTACCCTAGTGCTGAAAACTGAAAAGAAAAGAGAGAAATAAAACTCTCAAACTGCCTAGCGTCTAAACGAAAAAGTAAAGTAAAAAAATTCAACTAACAACTAAGCTACTCCGGTTGAAGGTCTTCAACGGAAAGCCAAAAAAATAAATGTAAAGTAAAGTAAAATAAGACAAAACAAGCCGCCTAGGGTCTGAACGAGAAGTCCAAAAAATAAAACTCTGCACTCCCCTTCTCTTTTGTGTCTTACTCTTTTCTCTGCAGGTCCCTTCGGTGTGAAATTCTTCCTGCGTGCTCCTGTGTGATTGGCTGTCCTCTGCTGCATCATAAAAGTGCCTCCCGATTCCAGCTGCTGCTTTTCCAAGTGTGTTGTCGGCCAGCTTTGATTGCTTAATTTCAAAATTACCCTACATTATTAGAGTTACTATTTCAGCATACAAGGGTAAATTGGAAAAATCAACTTTAGTGTGTCCTAACAATATGAGTGTGCCAGCTACATTTCAAACTTTTTAAGCACAAAAAATATTAGAATTTATCAATTTACTCAAGTATCATAATTTACTACATAATTGAGTACTTAAATCATTTTTGGTTAAATAATTCATTCACTTAAGTAACTTAATTATGTAGTTTCATCACTTCATCACCGCCTCCCCCACACCTGTTCTTCCCGTTGAACATGGGGATATTTTAGCGCTAATCGATCTACCAAGTCCCCTCTTCCCTATGGGGAACGACACTCATCCATATCGTGGGTAGTCGATTAATAGTAGGTGCAGTAGTGGTGCACTGGCTAGTCATCCTCCCGGGCAAATTGGCGCTTGTCCCTTTCGATGGCAAACGCTAAGTGGTCTAGCCGGTACTTGGCACTCTTCGAGGAGGGTTCCTCCTTCCATCCATCGTGTAGCCTCCTTTCAGCCTTCTCGCAAGCGAGGCCCCTAGTTAGGGCTTTCCCCTTCTTGTCTACCCACTCTAACTCATTCTTCCTTGGCTCAGTCAGCGTACGGAGCATGTCCTTGGTATTGATAAAGTTATAAGCTTGGTCTATGAACTCGCACAAGGTGACAGGAGTTCTCTTGGCTAGCTTTATCATGAATGCAGACCAGGGCCACACTCCCTCTCAGAGCGCCACCAAGGTGATCTTTTCATCCTAGTCCTCTGCCGTCATGCACTCCTGATTGAATATGGTTAGGTACGCTTTCAAGCTTTTATCCTCCCCCTGCTTGATGGTGAGAAAGAATGTTGTGGGGCTCCTTCTCCTTCTGCTTGCCATGAACTTTGTGAGGAATAGGCAGGCTAGCTCCCCAAAACTTTCAATAGAGTCAGGTGCCAAGGAATCAAACCACACCCTCGCTGGTCCCTTCAAGGTTAACAAGAAGGCTTTACAAGCCACCTCCATAGGGAAACCATGCAAGGTCATGTGCGCCTTGAAGGTCTCAAAATGCTCAATCGGGTCCCAGTCCCTTCATACATCTCCATAGTAGGGACCCAAGATTTTGGCTGTAGAGGTACCACCATTACTTCTACGCTGTATGGCAGGCCTGAGCTGATGAGTAGCTGGTCTACCGATGGCGAGTTGCCATTTTCCTAGCCATCTCCTTATACTTTCCCTTAAGATTGTGTAGTTTGTTCTGCATGTTCTTCCTTTCTTTCTCTTCGTCGTCACCTCCCCCAGTGTTTCTAGACCCATGATGCTCACTGTTGATGTGTCCTTCATCATGCAATGATTCTTGGGTGTTATCCTTGAGAGTCTTCTTTTCCTCGCTGAGCACACCCACCTCAGTGGTCAACCTCTCTCTATCAGTTGCTCCATCATTGCTAGTTTGGCTTCCATGTTTGTTGATGTTGCTTCCTCCTTGTCTCGAACTGTCTGAGAACGAGTTCTCATAGGCATACGAAGGACACACAAAGTTTTCTAGGATTCCGCAGACAGCACCATTGTTTACGTCATGTTTCATATGCCTTTGGGCCAAGTTTTCAGCAATCCGGGTCTTTGTTCTTAGGCTTGTAAATACAGAGAAACCACCGAGAAGGGGTGGTGGCCCTTGGGTGGCTGGGGTAACCTACAATGCCAAATTTAGTAATGCTCGTAATAAATGTGTGGGAGAGTAGTTAGAGTAGAGATAATTCAAAGAGTAAGAAGTATGTGAAGTATAACTTCCTTTTGATACCTTAGGGTTCCCTTTTATACCTAACTTCGAGGGTCAGGCAACCATGCTTTGCAGCTGGAGGAAGGGGTGTCCTCCCGAAGTCCCTTTCGCCATATTTATTTAATATAGTGTGGACCTCTGAGGAATGTATTTAATGTGGCGTGATTCTCTAGTGAGTGCATTTAATGAGGCGTGACCATGTGCTTTGTCTTAGGTTTCAGTCATGTCGAGATGATATGGGGTAGATTTTCTGGGTAGTAGACTATCCTCCGCTCCAAGGCCTTGAATCCGGTTTATACGGGTTAACAAGTGGCTCAGTTGGAACAGGCCTCGGCCATTGGGCCTTTTGGGCCCAGGGGAAAAACCCCCTAACAATTTATATAATGAAATATTTAGAATTTAATTTCTTCGTAAAAGCTATTAATTTTAAAAAGTCATCTAGTTTTTTAGAATAAAAGATTTTTTAGAATAAAAGATATTTTATTCTAATATGTCAGCTAGTTTCTTAAGTTTTATATGAAATTTAGATATTTTCGTATTACATTATACATATAATGTTATAATTGAGACCTTAAATAAATTTTGTCTTGCTTAATGAAGTTGAGAGGTTTTGAAGTTTAAAGGATAAAACCTCTCAACTATTTTTCATATAGATTATTAACCTTAAATGATTTTTCTTGTATTAATATCAATTTGGATTCCATATATTTAAGAAGCTTATATATTATTGTATAACAAAAGACTTTGAGATCCATGTTAATAAGTTTATTATTTCTCCTAAACTTACTTTTAATTTAATTTGATGAGGCCACATCCTTGAAAATATATAATATATAGAAATTATACAAAATTTTAGAACTATAAGAAAAAAATGAAGAGAGATATTTCTAGGAATATTAAAATTCTAGAAAATTTTAAAGAGCATATGAGAATTGTAAATTTTTTGAAGGGGACATTTTTTATAATTATATAGAATAATATTGATAAATACGTGGGTCTGCCATTGATAACACCTCGTACTGTTTTAGAAACCTAAACATTGAAGCCATTTCAATCCCGTAAATGTTCAAGAGAAATAGATACTAGAATCAAGATAAAGCCCCAATGGCTTTCCTTTCTTCCGTATACGTTTTTTTAGACAAAAGAATCAATAGGCAATTGATATAATTGTTACGGACATGTTCCACGATCCACTAAAACCCTCTACCTGCAACAAACAAAGATGGTGGCCCATTGTGTCTAAGGCACGTCTAATGTCTAAGTTAGTGATATGTAGATTGAGTTACCATTAAGATTCAAGTTCAATATGTAGTAACCTACACTCTTCACCTTCTTATTTTATATCTAGGTGTAGTAGATTATTGGTAAATACCATTGATGATTATCCCATTGGGTCTGATCTTCTCGTTGCCCTTATCACCTTATTCATTTGACATGATACTCATCCCAAAGATGTAGGGCTTATCCCAACTTCCTGGATTGCTTATATGTCTTTTTATACTTGGCAATTACCAAATAAAGTTGTGTTGGCTTCTAAAACCTACTCAACGACCTCATTCCTGCTACCCATTGGGCTGGGCCTCTAGACTTACTTGGCCCTTTCCTTATGAAGGGATATAAAGGTCTCTCCAATTACCCTGCTAATTCTCTTTGTATGAGTCCAAAGTGAATTAAATGATTGACAGCGCTACCCCGCTTGTCAATTAATTTTCTGGGGGCCTTAGAGATTTCAAAAGTCATGCATCTCCGCGACACGCGTCTCCCAAGTTCAGCAAATCCCCCCTTTACTATTGCAGCATCAGATTGTGTAATGATGTCGTTGTCAACCCCCATTGATTTCTTTACTCCATTACATAATCATTGCTCTGCTACCCCTTCATACTCACCTTTTTACTCTTTTTCACTCTTCTTTATTTAAACAATTTGCGTCTTTTTCTATTTTCCCTCTTATTCCCTTTTCTTTCGTCTTGCTAAGAAACCCTAGCTCCCCTTGATTCTTGATGGCCTAACAACGTTCTTCTCAGCTTCCTACCCATTGCACTCCCTCGTTGGCTCCCGAATCATCCATTCAGAGAGATGTTCCTTATATTAAGGGCATTGATTAGCACTTGGTTCTCACCAATAAGGATCTCACTAAGTTAAGGGCTTCTTATGGGATTCCTGAATCTATGATTCTTGAAGTCCCTCGCCGGGCTGCCATTGATGACAAAGGCTTAGTTGAGAAAGTAGCATTGCCAGCATGTGCTTTTGTGCATGGCTTAAGACTTCCTTTCTATTGCCCGGTGTGCAACTTTCTTGATTTTTTGAAGTTGGCGCCTGCTCAACTCCACTCTCATGTTTGGAGGGTTCTCTTGTGTACATGTATTGTATGGTGAATGGTTTTAGCGCTTGCAAGGGAAGAGTACCCAAACTTGACTACCCAGGAGTTTCTTGCAGTTTATTTGATTAGGGGCTCCACAGGCAACATTTGTAGCTTTCGTACACACTCTGGACGCCTTGTGTGATTAGAATCTCACCAATCCAATGCCAAAAAATGGCAAAAGAAATTCCTTTTTATTTTTTATGACAGTTGGTAGTTCCTTGACCGTAAGGCCCAAAAGGGTGAATTCCCTGTCAGAGCCAATTCACACAGAGTTCCTACTGGTCACCCGAGGCTCCGCCTCTGCCCGTTTTGTAAAATAATCCACGAAGATGATTATGAGCTTCACTTCTCACCTCCCTAGTGGGAAATTCCCTACTAGGTCGATTCCCCATTGGGCGAACAGACACGAGGCATAATGAAGATTAGCTCTTATGGAGGGCAATGTGGCACAAGAGCAAACACCTGGCACTTAGCGCATTTTTTTCATGAACTCCTTGGCATCCTTGAGTGCATTGGGCCAGTAGTATCCCACCCTTATGAATTTTCTAGCTAAGGACTTTCCTGCATGAGGGGTCAACACACAATCTATGCTCATGATTGCATTATTGATCCTAGGCATATCTTCATGACTCCATGCAAACACATTCATGTGCTCGATTAGTAATTTCTTCAAGGCCTTTTGGATGTTGGGGGAGTAGTGTCCACACTTGGGTCGTTGTGCCTGGTGACTTGGGTACAATATTACTAATTCCAAAAGTTTACTTATGCCTGCTATAAGTTTTGTTCATCTTGTGCCTTTACGCCCAGTTAAGAAGAATTAGGGTTAGGGGTAGCGGTTTATTTTGAGCATAGTCCTTGGCAGTATGAACCTCGACTCCTCCTGATTTTAACTCCTACACATAATATTCTCAGGCTAGGGCCTGTTCCCCTCGTAGCTCCCCTACTCCCGCCTCTGTCAAGAACTTCATTTTGAGGTGGTGGGTCAACGTAATAGCCTTAAGGCTATTTAGGGTTGGCCGCCCTAATATAGCATTGTAAAATGATGGGGCCTTAACTACCAAAAAGTCAATCATCGTGGTGACTGTGCATACCCCTTTTCCCACTGTGACAGGCAGGGTTACGGCGCCTACTGGCTTAATCGTATCACCGGAGCATTCCTTCAGAGGGGTGTTGAAGGCCACAACTTGCCGACATTTTATGCCCATCCTGAAAAGCCTCCCAAAATAAGATGTCTGTGGTGCTTCTGTTGTTGACCAAAATTTGCCTGATAGTGTAATTGGCAACCAAGAGAGTCACCACCAATGCGCCGTTGTGCGGATATAGGACTCCCTCACAATCTTCTTCCCTGAAGGAGATTGTAATTGTATGATTGAGTTGCGGATGCTTGGGTGGCTTGTTCGTCACATAGATTTCCTTGTATCTATCCTTCCGAGTGTGTGCCCTTTTACTAGAGGCAGAAACGCCTCCTCCAGCTAACCCACCAGCTATGGTGCAGATCTCTTCTAGAGGTGCGTCATCACGACTGTTATTCTAGTGAGGGGGTTCGCACCCATCTTCTCTTGCTAGTCGTTGCCTTTCTGGATTGCACCCTCGCTCTAGCTGTTGCCTTGACTTTTCACGTTTGGCTCTTTTGCCTGCCAACCGGCCACCCTCCTTTCCGTTGTGATGCAATCTTCTATTTAGTAGGCGTCCATCTGATGGTATTTGCAAAAGCGTTGTCTTGTTCTTGTTTGGATTGGTTCCCTTTTTTAGGAACCCTCTTTCTCTTGTACATTCAAGTTGTTATGGATGAGCCAGGCACACTAGTCATGTGGAGGAGCCTATTTGTCGCACCCTCTCTCTTTTTTGCTTGAGCTAATCTTCCTATCTCCAATTCTATTCTTGCCATCCAACTTCAACTCTCCTCTTCTTGGCTCAATGAGGGCTTGTAGGGTGTCCTATGCATTGACAAAATCATCAACTCTAGGGGTGAAAATTGAACTGGTTGGTTCAGTTTTGGCCCAAATTTGAAACCGACCGGTGTTTTTTGAGTGGGAAAATAGGCTGAAACAGGCTGACATAGAGAGGTGAAACCGGTTCCAACCAATTCTTGGCCGGTTGGTCTGTTTGGGCCTCTATTTTTGCCCAATTCAACATCTTTTTGGGCCTTTCTTTTTTTTCTTTTTTTTGCTCAATTCAAGATATTTTTAGGATTTTTTTAATTGATTTCAAATTCTAATTTACTGAATTTTTAAAACTTATTTTATTAAATATTCAATTTCATTTTAATTTTAATAATGTTAGCCATAGGTAAAAAAATTATTTAACAATAGTAAAATAAAAAATCTAGTAGATATTTAATACACATTGCAAATAAAAACAAATTGTTCAAAGCACCAATGCAACTAAAAAACATAAGATAAATAAATTGTAATAATTCATGATCTTTCATGGTGTTCAATCTTCGATAGTTGCGACTTCTGATTTTATTCCCAATTCTATATAGAAACATTAATAAGATTAAAACATCGAATATGATTAAATTTGAATTATAGAAAATTCTAAAATTAATTTATAAAACAAATGAATATTGAATGAGGAAAATATTACCAGATTCTACCACAAAACTCTCCACATTATCCATGGACTCTTGGATATCAATTGGTGTTGACGGATGTTGCAACCAATTATGAGCACAAATAAGTATCTCAATGGTTCTTGGAGCTAAGGAACTTTGAAAATGATCAAGTACACGACGTCCCATACTAAATGCTGACTCTAATGTAACAGTGAAAATAGGCATGGCCAACAAGTCTCATGCAATCCTCGTAAATATATGATAGTTAGGCTCATTAATTTTCCACCAAATTAACAAGTCAAAAGATGGACTGAGTGCCTCAAAATCATCTAATAAATACCAGTCCACCACTATTTTGACAACTGTAGATCCAATGGTGGAAGATGCTTGATACCACTCATAAAACAATTGTGACTCGTGATTGTCTTAACCATTTTTTGTGGTTGTAGATGTCAGAGGGGGCTCATGTTCTCGGCCAGTCAAGGTAGAATCAACTGTAGCATTATACTCTGCATACAAGTCTACAAATAACTTTCTCACACTCAACACCAACTCTTCAGCACAAGTCTCATCATAAATTTTCTTCAGGTTAAAAGTAAGAAGCCCTAACTTACTAAGTGAATCAAGTACAACTACAATTAACATCAACAAGTTCATCCTATCTAATGAACTCCAATACTTATCATATTTCATTCTCATGCTTATGACTATATTTATCAAACAACTATTATCACTCTCACTCAATCTAACTAACTCTTTTTCAAGCATACAAATCTCTAAAAAAACTGGTGTTGGCCATGACATATAAAGACCCAGAAAATCTCCTAGTGTAATCATAAAACATTTTCAAAAACTTTATAAAAACCCGCACGGTCTCCACTCATCAGCTCTATGAGGCCCCATGTGTCCATCATTAAAGTAGGAGAAAAAATTGTAGTCCTCACTCTCCATCCGCATGAAAGCATTCTTAAACCTCCCAGCCACCTCCAACATCATGTAAGTTAAGTTCGATCGAGTTTGTACATTAAGAAACAACATTTTCTTACAATCATTTCTCTTTCTCTGTACATCTCTTAAACTTGTCTAATCTTATAGGGGAGGAGCACACATATCTAACTGCATTCCTAACCATTGTGATGGTGCATTATACTCCTTCAGACCCTCATTCACAACAAGGTTCAAAATATGAGTATAACATCTCATGCGCATATATTTTCTCTCTAACACATTCCCCATAAAAAAATGTCTCAAATATGAAATTGCAATATCATTTGAGCTAACATTATCAACGGTAACAGTAAATATCTTATCAATGCCCCAATCAAGAAGACACAATTTAAAATATTTCCTAATAGTATCCCCCGATGATTAGGGACTAAATAAAAATTAATGATTTTTTTTTTTTTTGCAATTTCTAATTTCTATTAATGAAATATGTAGTTAGACATATATAATTAAGATTCTGACGTCCATGTGTTGGTAATCAATCAAATTCTCATACCTCATCTTTAAACAACTTTTTAAACTTTCCCTTTTTTGATGCAAACAATTTCATACAATCTCTTACATTCGTGATGCAAAAAGGCATTTTAAATCAATGTTTAAGCAACCAACACATCTTCTAAATATTTTCCCTTCAACCGTTCTAAATGGCAATTCATCAATAATTATCATCTCTACAACCGACAGCCTCACAGCCTCTTCACTATACTTATGGGTTACTAAATTCCTAATGTACAACTATCACTCTTTCCAACCCCTTACTCGGTTGTTGCCTTACTCACCAATGTTTTTTGGTATCTATCCAAAGGCTCACATTTATGATGAATTTTAAAACATGAAGGCAAATGATTTTGCATTGTTGAAATTTTCTTCCTCTTTGAGTGGCAAGCATACATCTTGCTATAATAATTATACTTAGCCTTAGGATCATTGATGACTTGCATAATATAGTATATTTTATCCTCTTAACTTTAAACTTTAGTATAATTTTATTTATTTTTTGTCGGTTTTAGGCTTCATTGTTATCTTTAAATTTTATTTTAGATATGAAGAAATGAAAGATCTAAATTTTAATAGCTTATCATTTTTTGAATCTCTCATTTAAATACAGGTTTATCTGAACATAAAGATAAGACTGAAAAGAGAAATCTAGTAAAACAAAAATGTTGAAGATCAAAATTCGAAAAGGCTGAAAATTTGGATGGAGTACGAAGAAGGGACGTGCATGTGAGAAATTGAAAGTTGGATTAGATATTGGAAAGGCTTCAAACGTTCAAAATTCAAGAGTTGAAAAAAAAAGTATTCATCAAATTAAAAAAGAGAAAATGACGTGGGAAGTTGGACTTCATTCTATCTATTGGTTTTTTTTTTTTTTTTTTTGAAATGAACCTCAACTTTCATTCATAAAGATCAATTCTTACAAATTCTGTCTTGTTCCAGACTATCAACTATACAATCTGGAACCTCTTCTATCCAAACTCTTTCCTCATCAAAATTCAAAGCAGCTTTAGCCAAATTATGTGCTACAGAATTTCTTTCTCTATAATCAAAGTGTATAAACCAATCCTTCCTATTTGACAAAACATTTCTAATATCCTCAATTAAAAGACCTATATCAGACCAATCCTCTTCAGTATTCTTCACAGCCTCTATTATTACCTTTGCATCACCCTCAAATATGACTTTTGTATATTAAGTTCACTGCATACCTGCAATGCCTTCCATAATGCATATCATTCTGCTGCCTCTACTGTCACAAACTGCTATCAAGGGATCTGCATTCTCATCTCTCATGATCACCCCCATGCCTATTTTCCTCCTCTTTAAATCTGTGGAAGCGTTCCCAATTCACCTTAACAAACTCTGCTATAGGCTTTACCCACCTTGCTCTACTGCTTGGTCTGTGATCTTGCTGATTTGCTGCCCCTTGTCTTTTATTGGCTCTTTTGAATTCCTCTAAAGCCTCTATTGCAGATGAAATTAATCTTCTCGGGCAGGTAAGTTTGTTTTCAAACACAAAAATGTTCCTTCTAAGCCATACTCTTCTGATTTGCACAGCCACTTCCTCTAACCTGTTTTTATCAAGTCCTTCCATAAGCTTTTCCCATAATTGCAAAAACTCCCTTCCTTCTCTTTTCCACTTGTGAACCCCATTCAAGCTAAGAGCCCAGACATCATTGGCTGCTTGACACTCCCAAAGCACATGTGTTACAGATTCTTCATCTCTGAGGCATATGGAGCAATAAGGGCCTTTGCTATCTTTTTCTTGTGCAAGTTCAGTCTGGTAGGTAACAGATTATTTGCTGCCTTCCACAAAAATACCTTGACTACATTAGGCACCTCAAGATCCCAAATTCCCTTCCATCTAGCATCAATCTCCCTTTCCTCTGATGATTCCCCCCCCCCCCCCCCCTCCTCTTCCTTCTATCTAATTGCAGAAAGTAAGTACTCATTACTATAAAAACTCCTTTTTTTGTTAAACCCCATATTAACTTGTCTTCTTTCCTGCTTCTGCTTATAGGTATACTAAGGATTTGCAGTGCTTCTATCTATTGGTTTAACTTACCATGTAGGACATGCATGGGAATAAATTAATTGGCAAAAGTTATGATGTTTTGACTTGGTCAATTGGTGCAAAAAGTAGCACTTAGTTTGGATTTCTTTTGGCTGGCACAAATATACGTAGGAGTGGAGATGAGTTTTACAGAATGAGCCATTTTGGATTAGGACATAGCGAGACGCAAGGCTTCACTTGGAGAGATGCACACACATGGAATCAAGACGGAATGCAACAAATTTTATTTTGATTTGTTTTGATAAGAGACATGGCTTGTGGATCCAAAGGGACGGCATTTGCTAGGAATGATTTTTTTTTTTTTTTTTTCCGGCTTGGCAATTAGGGGAGGAAAAACACATTCAGAAAATTAATTTTCTTTGGTTTGGAAGAGGAGTTGCGACTATGAAGACGCTGCTGCGACTGAGAGCTGCAACTGCGAGTAGTATTTTTCAGTGTTTATTTTCCTTCCATTATTCTTAGAAAAATTATGGTGAATTTATTTATGTTAAATTTAATTTTTAGCATGAACTAAATTTTATTTATTCTAGAAAAATGATGTAATCTAGTTCCGAACTATGCTTGATTTTCTATGCTAATTTAAAGCAATTCTTTCTTTGTTTATCTGATTTATTCTGAGTTTATTGTTTCTAATTAACTGGCCATTAATTAGATGATTTTAATCTTGTGATTTGCTATCGAAAGAGATAATTATAGGATAGCTCTTGAATATTTCGGCATAGGTAAATATAGAGATTGAAAGACTTGTATGAACCTATGTAGTATTTAAATCATTAGTCTTATTGCTTTCTTGTTTCATTAATTTGCATACTCTTGTGTAAAATGATGAACAGTAATAATTTCCAACTGATTATCAAAAGAGGCTTTTGGATGAATTAGAGATTTGCTAATAAACAAAAAGAATTAAATTAAATTAGTTAGATGAGTAAAGCATAGTGAGGAATTAAGTGAAATCGATTTCCTAAAAATTTTCTTTCCCATTAATTTGATCTTCAAACATCATTTTTATTTTCCTTTGCGTATTTTTCTTTGAATTGATTTTATTTTAAATTACAATAACAAAAATCTTAGTGACTTCTCTAGATAAAAGCGAGATTAGTAAAATTTTGGTATTTGACAAAAGTAAATTACCAATCCCTAAGGACGATATTCTTCTCATCACTTTACTATAAAACTACAATACTGTGCACTTGCAGTTTTGCACTAATCAATCATCTACGGGAAAATCCTCTGCCTTTGTAAAATGGACCCAAACAATCAACAAATTATTCCCCTTCAATTTCTTAAGAAGTGGACAATTAGTACTGTTAGGAGTACTATAGTGTTTTGATGTTTGCATTGTTTGGATCCCTTTCAAATCATTCAAATCATCATAAATTGGAGTTAACAAAATATCCATCTAACATATGGAAATTTAAATACATAATTAAACACAAAAAATTAAAACAAACATTAACATAATTACACAGTAGCTAGTTTGTAACATGGCGAATATCACAAGTCTAAGACTCTAATCTCGATTTTAGCTCGCTTATCAACCTCACAATTTATGCAAAAAATATTAAAGATAAATATTAAATCAATAGCTAGTGTCAACACAATTTATGCAAAATAATATTAAATCAGCACTCACAGTGGGAATTAGGTCTCAGATCAATGTTCACGAATCACAATCTCAAGACTTTGATCCAAAAATTTTAAAATCCTTGTACATACACACATGAACAATTTAGACAACAAATAATATGAAAAATAATTATCATAGATGAATAACACATCAAAACCGAATACATTAAAACACAAATAAATAAATAAATAAATACAGGTGTAGAAATGGAACTCGAGTGATGTAGAGATGATACCCTCAAAAGCAATCGGCGCGCGGTGTGTTTGTGTAAGAGAAGTGGAGGTCGAGTCACACTATCATGGAGATGTCAGAGAGATGAGAGAAGTTTAGGATATGTGACTTAGGAGACAAGAGGAGACGTGTGGAGGTGTAGGGCTTTAACGAATGGCGTGAATGCTGTGAAAATCGAAGGAAGCAGCGACGTTGGGGGCGACAAGGCTGGGAGCAGGAACAAAGAAGAAAAAATTAAATAGAATCGGGAAGAAAAAGAAAAGGGCAAGGAAGGGGGTCATGAACCCTAAGTCGAAACGGCGTTCCGCCGTTTCACGTAAATTGTTTTTTTATAAAGATCAAGTTTAAGTGAAAGGCGTTGTTTTATACATATATAATATAAATATATATAATCAGCCGGTTTGGCGGTTTGAACTAGGTTCAAACCGAAATCAAATCTGCTGACGTCGATTTTAACTTATTTCTATCACCGGCCAACCAGTTATCTGCCTGTTCCATTAGGCTCCCTTCTCTAGTGACCAGTCTGCATTGGTCCCGGCTAATTTGACTAGTTTTTGTAGAGCCATAGTAGGCTCTGTCCATAAATTCTCTTGAGATTGATTGGGTCGTCCTTGCTAGGTCGACCATGAATAAACTACGTTAGGAATTGCCTAGCTAATTCTTCGAAACTATCAATTGACCTAAGTCGCAGTGCTCCAAACTAGCCTCTCGCCACGCCTTTAACTTTAATGGAAAGGCTCGGCAAGCTATCTCTCAAAGAAAACCATGAGAGTCATGTGTGCTTTGAAATTCTCCAGATGATCGACGGGGTCCTAGGATCCGTCGAATATCTAGATTTTCAGTACCTTGAATTTCGACGGAAGTAGCATGGCTATCACTCTCACACTATAGGGTAGGTCAGTGCAGTTTAGCAAATGTTCAACTAAGGAAGATCCCCCCATCTTTTTTGTTATCTCTTCATATTTATCGAGGAGACTACGCAACTCTTCATGCAGTCTTTTCTTTTCCACTTCTTCAGCATTTGTCCCTCCATTGCTCTATGCTTCTCCTTCTTCCTACTCGTTATGGCTTGATAAGGTGGCTTCACTAAGTTCAACATTACAGTGTTTTAACTCTTCATTCTCCCATCGTAAGTCCTTCATTGTTTCCATAACCCTTTGTAGTTCTCCTCCATTTTTGCAGTCATTGTGTCGCGGGTTGCTTAAGAGCTCATGGTGGTTGGCATGTGAAAATCAAGCTGGAGTCCAATGAGAAACTGAAAGGATACCTTCAATATCCCACAAATGGTGTCATTGTTAAAGACGTGTTCCACGATCCACCAAAGCCCTATACCTACAACAAACAAAGTTGGCAGCCCAACGTCCCTGAGGCACTTCCGATACTTAACTCAGTGATATCTAGATTGAGTTACCACTAAGATTTAGTTTCAGTGAGTAGTTACCAATACTTGTCACCTTCTTACTATATATATAGGTGCAGTAGATTATTGATAACTACTAATGATGATTATCACGTTGGGTCTTATCTTCTCGTTGCCCTTATCCCCTTATTCATTTGACATAATACTCACCCCGGAGATATAGGGTTTATCCCAACTCCCTGGATTGCTCATCTTTTCTGTTATAGTTGGCAGTTACCAAATAGAGTCATGTTGGCCCCTAAGACCTACTCAACGACCTTGTTCCCGCTACACATTGGGCTGGGTAGCAAGACTGGGCCCGTTTCCTATAAAGGGCTATAAAGGTCCCTCAATAATAAAAGCAGCCACCAACGTTAATAGAAGGCACTAAAAGGTTAAACTGGCTTAGAGCTTTATACAGGTGTATTATTTTTCAAAATAAAAACATGCAAATGTTTTTCTTGCTGTGGCTAAATTGGAAGATTATTTTTAACATTAAGAAAAAAGAAAAAAAAAATGAAATAACTTAAAAGAGCAACCATCAATCCAATGTAACTCCTAAACTTAATGACTAAATGAATTTAAAAAAAAAAAAAAAACCCACCATTAATAGACATTAAACAAACGTTACAACTAATATTTATTAAAAACTACCAACATGGTAACTTCATTTCTCGATGCAAATTGTTAGGAACCAAAGTTCATAGAGATTTGAGGTTCTTCATAAACATTTTTACGACAAAATAAAACAATTGAAGGGAGAGGAAGATGATGGGAGGTGGGACCAATTAATGGTGTTGAACGGAGGGTTGGCATTGGCAAGAACATTTAGCATTGGCCGACAATTCGGTGTCAAATGGTGAGTTAGGCAGTGACAATCAAGAAAGGCTTTATGGGAGGTTTAGATAGTGAGTTGAGATGAGATAATATGAGATGAGATCAGTTGAGATTAAAGTTGAAAGTTAAATATATTTTTGTTTTAAAATAAAAAAAATGAATTATTTATTATATTTAATCTGAGAACTTCAAAAAATTAGGAGCAATTAATTTCAAGAGGGTTTGTAGTTTGACAGTTGATTCAGTGTTGCATACCCACCGTTCTAAATCTTTAGATAACTAACGTGACCAAAGAGGATTGGATGGTATTAATTCAACTTTCACACTGCATCTGACCCAAAGCGTGACTCCTGCTGTTGCTGTCTCACCGCTGCTACTGCTCTCTCACCGATGTTGCCACTCTTTCACTGTCTTTTAAATTTTGAGACCTGTATTCTCTATTTCCTTTAGGAACCAAAACCCTAACGTGGAGAAGGAAGACTTTCTTTAACGAAAACCCAAACCTAGAGTACTTTTTTAACGTGGAAAGTCTTTGTAAGCACTCAATTGGAAGACCAGGATCATGTCTTGGCAACTAGAACAGTTGCAAAGGAAATATGGTGTCGTGCTTCCTTGCAAGTTAGCATTCCTTTTGACCCTTATCAACCTTGGAAAGAAAAAGTTGAATTATGGTTTCCTTTTAACATGGGCTCTCTGGCTTTGGCGTTGCAAGGCATGTATGGAAGGATATATGGCTTTGGTGGAGTCCCTTTGGCATTCAATGAAGGCTGCTATAGCAGGGGTGGGGATTCAGCTTAAGGCTAGTAAGAAGCTCTTATTGGGGGATGAAAAGGTTTTAGCTGCTTTTTCCATTCCGGTAAAACTTTCAAAAATTAAGCGGGTGGTTATCGTTAGTTGGAAAAGACCAGCGCAAGGGTGGTATAAGTTTAATGTTGATGGCAGCTACTTGGGTAACCCAAGTTAGATGGGTGCGGGGGAAGTACTACGGGATGCTAAAGGTCGGTTGGTTTTGGCCTTCTCGTCTACTTTGGGTCATGGTACCAATAATTTGGCAGAGCTTATGGCTCTTATTTTCTTTTTGGGTTGAGGCACTGTAGGGAGCTTGGCATTAGGAAAGTGGAAGTTGAATTGGACTCACTTTTGGTTGTAAATTGGCTACAGCGAAAGCAATGTGGGATATGGTATCTTGAGGATTATTGGGATGAGATATAGGAGATTCTTTCACCAATGCAGTGTGTGGTTCGGCATGTTTTTCAAGAGTGTAATGCGGGAGCTGATCACCTAGCTCGATTGGCTACAGATTTGGTTTCTAGGACATGGGTGCAGTTCGGAGAGCTTCCTCATCTTCTCAAAGGAATTTTGAATTTAGATCGGTTGGGGCTGCCATGTTTGCATTGTTAGTTTCTGGATGGGTCCCTGTTGTTTCGCTGGTTTGTAGTTAATATTTCTATTGGTTCTTTGGTTGAGTTTTTTTTTTTCATGTGATTTTCTATTAGTTTGTAATTTTTTTGTCATGAGAGTTTGTATGTTGACATGGTATTCCTCTGCCATAAGTGAGAGTTTAATAAATTAGGGAGGGGACCACTTTTGAACATGTGATCCTCGACACTTTAAAAAAAAAAAAAACACTCAAATCCCTTTGTTTTCTTTCTCCATCGAGGCTTTCCTTCCTTTTCTTAAAGCACTCAATACAAATTTGTTCTGATTCAGTTAATTTCTTTGTTTTGGTGCTATTTGTTGTAGGTGGTCTCTGTTATAGTACATATTTTGTTTCAGTGCTCTTTATTTCAGGTGATCCCTTTGTTTCGGTGCTTTCTGTAAAAAATATTTCAGATGGGAAAAAAATTTATACTTCTTCCTAGAAAAAGCTACAAGACGTAAAAGATAGTTCCAGCTGTTACTTACCTTTCTCAGCTGGAAGAAATGAGATGCATTCAGTTGGGAGAGGGATAGAATGAGAGAGGCCTTTTCCATTTAGCATTTTTCTTAAATTTTTATATGAATATATCATTATTTTTATTAAACACTTAATATTTTCAGAAAAACTCATATGTGCATCAATAACTATTATTAGACCCTCCTATATAATGTATTTATTTCTCATTTGTTTTAAGTTTTAGTTGGGGCAAAGATTTTAAGGCTTATAATTTGAAAAGAGATAGATATGCATAATATAATTTAATTTTGAGACTTACACTACTCAAGAGCAGCATTTCAAAAGAAAATGATGGTATGACTATCAAATATGTTCACCAAATGTACTCACTCATATTTTTTTATTTTTTTTATTTTTTCTTAATGGTTAAAGAAATAACTATTAGTAAATTTATATATTTTTTATTTTATATTTTCTTAATGATTAAGGATGTTTAAAAATACTTAAAATATAAAATAAAAATAAAAATTCATTTATACCTATCTACACATTTAATAGTACATTTGATAACCACCCTAACATTGTCCTTTCATTTAATATCATAAAACTCACGTACATGCTGTATTTATCTCTTCCCAAATAGGTTTGTACTCTTTCGCTACCTTAATTTTGCACACAACCAAGTGATAGTACCAAGCTTTAAATTTCTTTCGGCCTACTTGTTATTAGCTACCTAGGACCCCTTACTGCTTATATTTTTCCATAAATAAAAGAAATGCTTGGGGCCGAATTCGGGACTCAAATTATATTTAGAAATATATATATATTTTTAACTTAATAATTAAGGGAAGTAATTTTTAGTAATATTGTAATTTTTTTTAAAATTAAAAAGAATATAAAAAAATAAAAAATAAAAACAAATTGCCTTCTTTGGTTGATATTCGGACTAAATCTCTCAGGAGATGTATGGTACCCATTATTTACCAAAATAATAGAAAGAAAATTATTTCATAACTTGTCACCTAATTTTTTAAAAGAAATGTTATAAACATAAATAGATTATATAAAATTAAATTCACAAACTGATATAATTTAATGTAATTTATTAAATTTATTTTTGTATAATTTTTTTATAGTTAAAGTATTTCTTATTTTTTAATAAAATATGACAATGCTAGATAAGTTTTAGAAATTGCAAGTCCCTTATACTCTATTTGAAAAAAAATGAGATTTATTATTAAAGAAATAATTTTTTCAAATAAATTTCAGATTTATCCACATTTTTTTAAAATAGATGAAAAAGAATTACACACTCTAAA
This sequence comes from Carya illinoinensis, assembly GCF_018687715.1. NCBI lineage: Eukaryota > Viridiplantae > Streptophyta > Magnoliopsida > Fagales > Juglandaceae > Carya > Carya illinoinensis. Next base: position 22,412,629 of record NC_056753.1, on the reverse strand, counting down.
AATACGAATATCATTTCTCAATTCTCATTATATAATAGCTGTGTCTATATCATTTTTTAAACTACAATACATAACCAGAGGAGTTTCCATTCAATAATCTTATTTTAAAGAAAAAAAGATAAACTAGTATTTGATATTATCTCTTACCAATAGACTATCACCCAAAATTTCTTAGAAGTTTTGTTTACTAACTTAAGCATCGAGAAATCTTTAGTGTTGCAATCACTGACCTCATGAGCCCACGCGACCTCATGCATCGCCACGATCTAGTACTTATTGACAAAGAGAAATGATACATATAACTATATTTTAGAATAATAATAGTTTAATAACTACATTTTAAATTATAATCATTTGAATCTTAAAATACTAGCAAATTATTTGTAAAGTCAGCCCTTGGATCAACCTACCGCCAACTAACAAGACAATCCCAATTCAAACCAAACCAAAAAGGTACTTAAAGATTGTATTGCCTAATTTAAACATATCAGAGTTATGTTATATATAGTCATTTTTATATATATTTTATAAATTTTATTAATGTAATTAATTAAATTAATTATTTTATATTAAAAAAAAGTGACGCAATCAATCATATTAATAAAATTTATAATGATAATATAAAAAATAATTGTAAATAATTTTTTTATAATATAATTAATTTTAAAATAATATTACTCTCTTTTATATTTTATATTTCTATCATTTTTGAATTCGAACGAATAGAAAAAAGTTCATTACTATATGCATCTACGTGGTCGTAAGCTAACTACCAAGTGCCACGTGCGCAGCTCGGCCCCTCTTCCCCTTGGTCTCCACGCTGTCGTTCCCTCTGTGCTTTATATAAAGCAGACTACCCATCAGATATCATTCCCGACCTCCAGCACTCCATTGTCGATTCCCGGTTCGCCATTCCCGCCACTGAGCTCTATCTGGGCGACTCGGTTTGAACCTTGTTCGCTGCCAGGTATAATCAAATTTCCTACCTTGGAAACTCTCTCTCTCTCTCTCCCTCTCTCTCGCAGAGGACTGTCCTTTAAGGAGTCCCTGATTACTCGAATCCCAATCTTGGTCTGGATTATGTTCTTCCTTACCTCGGTACTCAGATTCCTTTGGCTTGTCTCTGATGCTGCGGTTTGTTGATGTCTTTGAGGTGGAGCGAAATGCTCTGTTTTCTCAGTTAGTGAACTGACTCTGGAGGTTTCGAATGTGGGAGAGATACATAAAAAAAGCGTGAGAGATATGTATGGTCCTTGTTTCTGATTCGTATCATACGCTGTTTGATTGGAAGTAAATCAGTCGGTTAGTAACACATACTGCGTTGGAACTGTCTTACAAAAGTGATATAATAATCATGGTTTTAATTACAAAACTTGTTAGAATCTGCTTGCTGATTTTTATTAATGTTGGATCATAAAGTGCTAGCCCGGGAACATCTTTCAGCCATTTAAATAGTCCTTCATTCGCCAACTGAAGTAGTTAGACTAATCATAGGTGTTTGATGGTTCAAGTTATATTAGAAGTTCTAGTATTCCTTCTCCTTCTATATATATGTCTGTTGAACTTCCTAAAGCAGCATCTTATTCCAATATATGTAACAGGTCGCTGAATCTCCATCATGGCCACCGGACAACTATTCTCGCGCACTACCCAAGCTTTGTTTTACAACTACAAGCAATTACCGATTCAGCGGATGCTTGATTTTGACGTCCTTTGTGGTGTGCATTGAATGCGTACTTCATTTATTCCGAGAGGGATTACAATGATTTAGTGACTGAGTTTCCTCTAGCGTTTTGGATTTACTTTTAGTCTTTGGTGTTGATTGGATGTGTTTATGTTTGGATTTATAGGGAGGGAAACACCGTCGGTTGCCGGAATCATTAATCCTGGTGGCGATGGATTTCAGAAACTCTTTTTTGGTCAAGAAGAGATTGCCATCCCTGTGCACTCAACGTATGGTATCTCTAGCTTTCACGTTCTATATAATACTCATCTGTTGATGGTTTGATTTAGACTTGGGATAGGCAATTTTGTGTGCGCAGACAACAGATTTACCTTGATCCGTTTGGTTTGACTATTATCCTATTGTGGTATTATTTTTTCTAATAAAATAATTTTTTTTTCACTATCGTGCAAAATTGACTGCTTTATGGTTTGTTTCATCTTTTTATAGATCTCAATATTATAACCTGCTTGCACATAACAAAGTGCTCACATACACAACTAATTGGTGATGACAATTTATTCATAGATGAATTATGACGGATTACAAACAATGGAATACAGTTTTATTTACACAGATAAGATACATACAGTTTTTTTTCATGAGTAGTCTCGAATAATGATGTTAAATTGTGGTATGCTCCCTAACCTATTAATGCAACGAACATGCATGATCTGCTCTTTATATCCATTTCTGAGTTTTTTTGTTTTTTTTACGTCAATTTCTTTTGCAGCATTGAGGTGGCTTGTGCTGCACATTCTACTGCTGATATCTTTATCAACTTTGCATCCTTTAGAAGGTCAGCACTCATCAAATGAACTCCTTTTGTGTAGATGGACTTCATTAGTTTACACTTTGTGATTAATTATATTTGAAAACTCTACAGTGCTGCCGCCTCATCGATGGATGCTCTGAAGCAGCCAACCGTTCGAGTTGTGGCTATTATTGCTGAAGGTGTTCCAGAGTCAGATGCGAAGCAATTGATTGCATTTGCACAGGCAAACAATAAGGTAAGAGAAAAGTTGCATAAACTTTTAAATTAACTTTACCAGGCAAGAGATTAACGAGCAGTACAAATTTATTAATGACGGCACAGGTTGTTATTGGCCCAGCAACTGTTGGAGGCATTCAAGCCGGAGCTTTCAAGATTGGAGACACTGCTGGAACTATTGATAATATAATTCATTGCAAGCTGTACAGGCCTGGATCTGTTGGTTTTGTCTCCAAATCTGTATGTAGTAGCTCATTTTCATCTCTTCATTGCATGTATATTTCTCACATCATGGAGCATTCTTTGCCTTTCATTCTCAAGAAATTTCTTAACAATCAGTATAATTTTTGGGCTGCTCAATGGTTTTGTTATAGAGCTCTAGAATATCGTCATAATATACTTTTTGTGTTATAATGTTTGCATGATGCATGCAATGATTAACAATCTTGTTTTTCACCTTCAGCAATTTATATATGATCTGAGATAGAGTGTTGTTCGTATTTCTCATTCCTACTGCATATCCTCTTAATACAGATGCAAGTAGTGACACAAATGATAGCCTAGTATAAGGATTCCATTGGAAGTGTATGTGCGACCTGTTTTTCTCTGTCAACTGAGCGGTGCAAACAGTTCTAAGCTGTCAAGCACAATTTCGCACTTTCTTTGGCTGATGTACTTGTGTAATCTTTAATTCAAGATTGAGATTTAGCATCTTTTGGTATAGGAGTTTCCAAATTGTGGGTCCCCTACCCAATTTACATGACTAAATCTTCCTCCTGATTGGCTTTTTCTTCACTACCATTCAAAATTACTGTCTTCGGCAAGAATGCCATGTTTATGTTCCTGGTTAAACAATTTTCATCCAATTGCAGGGTGGGATGTCAAATGAATTATACAATACTGTTGCCCGTGTTACTGATGGAATTTATGAAGGTACCTCAGTGCCAGTGTTATTATTTTCATTTTGTCTTCAAGTCAGCCTAATCTGCATGGGTTTAGATTGTAATCTAAAAATTGTTGAGTTTTTGGAACTCTTTTAGGTATTGCTATTGGAGGAGACGTGTTCCCAGGCTCCACTCTTTCTGATCATGTTTTGCGGTTTAACAACATTCCGCAGGTATGGTATCACTTTGATTTGCTCCCTCTTAGGTACTTGCCAAATGTTTGCTTCCTGTACTTTTAGGCTGTTTTTTGGTAGTGGAGTAATCTGAGATCACTCAACTACTATTTAATTTATTACTTTTAACCTACTTTTCACTACTCTTCAATATTTTGTCATTACTATTTCATCACTTTTTCACTGCTATTCAATATTATAGTTTTTCTGTGTGACAAGTAATATCTGCACCACCTTACATTATACTTTTTTCAGCTTTAAAGTTATAAAAAAAACAAAAAAAATGTCCCAATTTCTTCGAGGACCAGAAATTGATGTTGTTTGCATACCCATGCAATTTTCTTTGTTTATAAATTGCAAACTCTATTTTGAAAGGCACAAAAGCTGGCAAATTTGATTATGAGATTGTAACTGAGTGTCTTGTCTGTTTCATTTGTTGTTCTCCTTCCATCTCATTTTTTGTAAACCTCAGGTTAAAATGATTGTTGTACTTGGGGAACTTGGTGGGAGAGATGAGTACTCACTAGTTGAAGCCCTGAAACAAGGGAAAGTAACTAAACCAGTGGTTGCTTGGGTTAGTGGCACTTGTGCACAACTTTTCAAATCTGAAGTACAATTCGGGCATGCTGTAAGCAACTACCTTAATTGTCTTTGACCGATCTTTCTTTAATGCAGTCTTCTGTAATGATATTACTAAAGGCGCCCATTCCCAATTAATAACATTCCTTGGTTTCTCATAAAAAGAATTACGTTCCTTTGTATTGTTGAAATCAGGGGGCTAAAAGTGGTGGTGAGATGGAATCTGCTCAAGCAAAAAATCAAGCACTAAGAGAAGCTGGAGCTGTTGTTCCCACGTCATATGAAGCTTTAGAAACTGCAATTAAGGAAACTTTTGAGAAACTGGTTAGTTTCTAAGTATCATGAGCTTTTTATCATTCTATAAGTAACCTCCCGTGCTGAATGAAAAAGAAAACAAAAATTCTTGCCATGAGTTCCCTTAGGCTCTGCATTTAACTATATCTGTTTACTTTGTATTTTAATATACCGTGAGGTTGAAGAAAAGAAGATTAAACCAGTAAAGGAAGTTCAGCCTCGACAAATCCCCGAGGATCTTAACACTGCCATCAAGAGTGGGAAAGTTCGCGCTCCAACTCATATTATTTCCACCATCTCTGATGAAAGGGGTACCTTTTGAATCCTCAATACTTTAATATGGTATTTGTGTGCTTTATGGATTAGATATCATTTTCTCTACTCCTTGTAATCATTGTGTAGGCGAGGAGCAAAGCTATTCTGGTGTACCAATGTCTTCTATTGTTGAATCGGGTTATGGTATTGGTGGTGTTGTCTCACTTTTGTGGTTCAAACGCAGCCTTCCCCGTTACTGCACACAATTTATTGAGGTAGGTTTCTCATGACCATAGAGATCTTTTTTTTTTTTTTTCTGTAAACTCGTTTTTTGCTCAAAATTCTTGCTTGATGTAGCTCAATGTCTCCTAAGTTTTCTGTTTAAATAAATGCTTGCTTCTAAAAGCAAACTTGGATTTTCTTGTCCTATAACTAATAAATACAACAATGATCAGATGTGTATCATGTTATGTGCCGACCATGGTCCTTGTGCCTCTGGTGCTCATAATGCTATTGTAACATCAAGAGCTGGAAAGGACCTTATTTCCTGTCTAGTCTCTGGTAAAGAGTTGCCATTCAGTGGTTTTCCCTCTCTGAGCTTATTAGTTCAAATTTCTTAGAGGACGGGCTCCTTTGAGCTGATCATGTGAGGGAATAGTGAATGATACACTTCTTAATAGGTTTGCTTACAATTGGTCCCCGATTTGGTGGTGCCATTGATGATGCGGCTCGATACTTCAAGGATGCCTGTGACCGGGTGAGACAGGATGGGCATTACAATAAACTTTATTGTCAGTTGGTTTCTACAGGTCGAAGATTCTAACATGATATCTCTTTGAGGTGTATGTCAGGGTTTGGCACCCTATGAGTTTGTTGAAGCCATGAAAAAGAAGGGCATCCGTGTACCAGGAATTGGGCATAGGTACAGGGAGTTTTCAACTGCCACTATTTTATTCAAATTGTCAAAAGCATAGAAACCATGAAATTCAAAAGATTTATAATGCTTCTAGTGGCTATAACAGAAATACTAGTGTTTGAAACTCTTGTTTATTTCCGGTGGAACAGGATCAAGAGAGGCGACAACAGAGACAAGAGAGTAGAGCTGCTACAACGGTTTGCACGCTCACATTTCCCTTCCGTAAAGTACATGGAATACGCTGTGGAAGTCGAAATTTACACCCTATCCAAAGCAAATAATCTGGTGATGAATGTTGACGGTGCAATTGGTTCCCTTTTCTTGGATCTCCTTGCCGGCTGTGGAATGTTCACCAAGCAAGAGATTGATGAGATTCTTGAGATTGGCTATCTGAATGGAATCTTTGTGCTGGCACGCTCCATTGGGCTGATTGGGTGAGTTAGATTATGCTAAAAATTTTCTTATCCAGACATGGTCATGTTTTGTTTTAGTTATTTGGTTACAATCAAATCCTTGATACCGAACCATTAGCACTGGAGTTATGACCCTCAACGAGATTTTTTTTTTTTGTTGTTGTTTCGTCTGCAAGTTCATAACTTACGTAAAACTCTATGGTCCTATATTAACCGACACAGATACAACTTATTAGTGACAAATGTACGTATAAACGTTTTGAGAGAGAGAGATTATCATATAGTTCTACTCAAATTTTTACATTTCCCTTGAAGTATCATATAGTTCTACCTAACTGAATGCACCTTGTTACAAACAAATAGGCACACCTTTGATCAGAAGAGATTGAAACAGCCGCTTTACCGCCACCCAGCGGAGGATGTTCTTTACACCAAATGATGGCATTTTATTTTGCTGGAGGAGCAGTGCTGACCTACTTTCAACTAGCATTTTCCTTTTCCAAGTTTCTGCACTCGGCTGAAATGATTTTTCAGTTGTTTGAATAAGTGTTCATGCTGCTTGTGGCAAGCTGAGCATCTTCATTTGTAAAATCCATAAGAGTAAACTCCAAGATCCATTGTAAAACAAAGTTTAGTTTCAGTAAAGAAATGGTGCTTTGAGATAAAGACGTAATAATAATCCCAAAATAAATAATACTGATTCTATGCACATAAGGATCACTTTTGCATCATGTCTGTCACATACAGCAGTTGATAAATAATTAAATAGATCGTACATGACTAAATATTCGTCATTGTGGTTAGCATGTGTAGGATGTAACAAATCGATGACTGAAAAAGTTTCTATATTTCATTTTATAATTGTGTACAGAGTATATGAATTTATAATCCATCTATCAGTAACTGACGCGTACTAAAGTGATATACAAAATTTAAAAACAGAATCTGGAAGCATAAATCACGGCATATAACAGAACCGGAAATAAAGGTCCAGGATTATTGCTATGTCTTCTCTGCTTGTTGAGGTTCAGCCTGATTTTTAGTTTCTGCAGAATCTTCTACGTGATCATCAGATTTTAATTCAATACACCCCCTCAATCGAACGGGCAGCTCCTGCACATGAAGGTTGGCTCTTAGATTATTAAACCGTGCGGTAGCCAGAGGTTTAGTCAACAAATCCGCAAGCTGATCTCGCGTAGACAAGAAAGAAACTTGAAGTTTCTGCTGCACAACTTGATCTCGTACGAAATGAAAGTCAATTTCAATATGTTTCGTACGAGCATGAAACATTGGATTAGAGGAAAGATAAGTTGCTCCAATATTATTGCATCAAAGAGTTGGACAACGTTGGAGAGGCATTTGGAGTTCTTTCAAGAGTGATTGAAGCCACTGTAATTCGGCAGCAGTGTTGGCCAGTGACTTATATTTCGATTCAGTGCTGCTGCATGCTACCGTTTGCTGTTGTTTGCAGCTCCAGCTAATTAAATTGGAACCATGAAAAATACAATATGCCCCTACACTTCGTCTATCATCATTGTCACCAGCCCAGTCGGCGTCACTAAAGCCTTGTAAAATATGAGCTGATTGATTGGTAATATGTAAACCATAGTTTACGGTGTGTTTGAGATAATGAAGTATTCGTTTTACTGCCTGCCAATGAACATCTTTGGGCTGATGCATGAACTTGCTCACTTTATGAACTGCAAACGCAATGTCAGGTCGCGTAAAACCAAGATAGTGTAAGGCACCGACAGTACTTCAATATAAATGGGGGTCATCAAAATCAACACCCTCAAATTTGGACAGTTTGCAGCTTGTAGACATTGGTGTGCTGCAAGGTTTTACCTTATCTAACTTGAGTCTTTGTAACAAGTCAATGACATATTTTCGTTGAGTCAAAATAAGAGCACCACTATCACATAGAGTTTCAACGCCGAGAAAGTAGGATAAGGGACCCAAATCTTTGACAGGAAAGGCACGTCCAAGATAAGAAATTAATTTGGTGACTTCCGCAAAGTGAGAACCTGTGACTATTATATCATCAACATAGATAAGTATAAGTAGCTGGAAATTTTCAGTCCGTAGAATGTAAAGAGAAGCATCTGATTTTGATCCAACAAAACCATATTGAATCAATTGATCTGTCAACCGAGAGAAACAAGAGCGGGGAGCCTGACGAAGGCCATATAGACTTTTCTTTAAGCGACATATGTGTGTGGGAAAATCTGGATGAACGTACCCTTGAGGTTGACACATATAGACCTCGTCATCCAGCAGTCCATGAAGAAAGGCATTCTGGATGTCCAGTTGCCGAATATACCAATTGTTTGAGAGAGCAATAGACAATACCAACCGTATTGTTCCTTGTTTGACGACGGGACTAAAGGTTTCCAGAAAATCAACACCATGCTGTTGATGATAACCTTTAGCGACTAGTCGTGCTTTGTAACGCTCCACAGTTCCATCAGCGTGAGTTTTGACACGGTAAACCCATTTATTGCCAACTAGATTGACATTGGATTTAGCTGGTACAAGATCCCAAGTATTATTTCGTAAGAGAGCATTAAATTCCATATTCATTGCTTCCCTCCACTTTTGGTCCTTTGAAGCTTCAGTAAAGGAGGTTGGTTCAACCATTGTGTGGCAGGATTGCGCAATAAGCGCTTGAGGCAGTGGGTATTTGATGAAACCAACATATGGTTGCTTCGGTTTGAGAGAGTTTGTCTGAGATCTGGTAGTCATCTTTCTTGATATAGTGGATGGAGCAGGTATATCAGCAAGTGAAGGTCGAACCGCATGCATTGCTGGAGGTGGCATCGCATTCGAAACAACAGTTGTAGGAACAACAGCTGGCATAAGATCAGATGCATGTGGAGAGACATGATTGGCACTAGTAATATCACCTACATGTAGAGTGAGAGAATTCGAGACACTTGGACGTAAATGGGAAGGTAATGTGATAGTGTCTAACTCAGTAACTATGGATGTAGAGGTGGGAGATTTGTAAGGAAAAAATGCTTCATCAAATATGACATGACGGGACACAAAGATCTTGCCAGTAGACAAATCGAGACACTTATACCCCTGATGTGAGAGACTGTAGCCAATAAAAATAAATGTTTTCGATCTGTAATCAAATTTATGTTTGTTATAAGGACGTAAGTTTGGCCAACAAGCAAACTTATCAAAAAAAAAGTTTGGCCAACAAGCAAAGCCAAAAACACGCATAAAGTTATAATTTGGTTTTTGATTGTAAGCTTTTTCAAAGGGAGAGCAATGATTCAAAATTTTACTGGGAAGACGATTAATTATATATACAGAAGTTAAAAATGCATCCTCCCAATATGGTTTTGGAAGATTAGCATAGGCCAATAAAGCGAGACCCATTTCAACAATTTGGCGATGTCGTCTTTCAACGGATCCCATTTGCTCATGCGTGTATGGGCAAGCCAGACGATGTTGAATACTGCATTTAGAAAAATATGTATTTAGTCTACGATACTCACCTCCCCAATCAATTTGAATAGCCTTAATTTTGGTGTTAAAGTGGCGTTCAACATACGTCTGAAAGTGTAAGAAAATATTTTCAACATCAGATTTTTGCTTAAGAGGAAATAACCAAATAAATTTTGTAAAAGCATCCAAGAAACAAACATAATAACGAGAGCCGTAGCTCGAAATCACGGAACTAGGCCCCCATACATCTGAATAAATGAGTTCCAGGGGCTTCGTAACATGAGGTACAAAAATTGAAAACAGTAAATTATGGCTTTTAGCCATCTCACATTCAGGACATATTCGGTGCCTTTTATTGGAAATAAATGGAAGTTGATTTGCACGGATAACATGATTCACAGTGTTGTAAGATGCATGCCCAAGACGACAATGCCAATCGGAGACTGAGACACGGACAACAACAAGAGTTTTGGGATATAAATGCTGAAGAGGCTGTGAAAAACAGTAGAGACCATCTTTGACAATACCCTTATGCAGGGTGTTCCCCAAGTAATCCTTGATCAAAAAAAAGGAAGCATGAAACTCAAAATAGACAGGATTGTCTTCAGTGAATTTCTTAATGGAAATCAGATTTTTAGTAATTTGAGGAACAACTAATATTTGATCAAGAACAAACGAGTGAGAGTGTGTGGATAAGGATGCCTTGCCTAGGTGAGTTATGTGCAAACCTGTGCCATCGCCAACTTGAATCTGATCATTGCCAGCATACTCTTCACTACGAACATTAAGATTGTTGAAGTTGTCAGTCAAATGGTGCGTAGCTCTAGTGTCGGCATGCCATTCTTGCTCCACTGAGTGCTGAGTGGGTTGGTTGGAGGCAAAGGTGGCTTGAGGATTTGGTCGAGGAGGTTGTGGAAGAAACTGAGTATCAAATCTCTTGAAGCACCGAGTCGCAGTATGGCCAGGTTTATCACATAGCTGACACCAAATATCAGTGTAGTTATTATTTGGACGGGAAACAGTTTGAAAATTACCTCTACCACGTGAGAATGATTGGCCATGTCCCCTGCTTCGAGAGGTGGAATTGTTGTTGCGGCCACGGAATCCAGAAAAAGATTGTTGCTTGGTAGCAACATTAGCTAACGGTGTGGCAGACAAGAGAGCTTGTTGGTGATGCTGCACACGTGCCTCACAAGTGAGCAGCATAGAGTACACCTCTTCTAGAGTGATATTGTCTTTAATAGAGACTGTAGTGACAAGAGAATCATACTCGGGTGCTAGACCAGCGAGTAGATATGTGATGATCTCATCACATTTAAGAGCCTGACCTGCCATAGCAAGGTCATCAGATAGCTTCTTCACATACATGAAATAGTCTGTGATAGATTGAGTGGTTTTCCGAGCAATAGCAAGCTGCGAACGGACTTGGATGGCCTTGGCTTTGGACTGTGTAGCAAAAGCATTGTGGAGGGATGTCCAGACTTCGTGAGAAGTAGTGCATTGTGCTACCTGCACGAGTACATCATCAGTAAGAGAGGCATTAATGCAGCTGAGAAGAAGATTATCTTGAGTTTCCCAGATATCAAATGCTGGGTTGGGTTGCATGGAGCCATCACTAAGAGAAACTTTCTGTGCAGGCATTTTAATAGTGCCATCAACATAGCCAAACACTTTCTGACCCTTAAGATAGGGAAGCATGGTTGCTTTCCAAGTTGGGAAATTGGTGCGGGTAAGTTTAGTGATATTGATGTTGGAGGAAGGATTGAAGAGAGGGAGAGTGTTTGGAGTGTTATCAAAAGTAGAGGAAGAATTGGGGGAGGCGGCCATGGTGGCTACGAGTGGAAATAGGCAAGAAGTTTAGAAAGAAGAAATGAGAGGTCGGAGCAGAGAGGAAGAATTTTAGGAAAGGACGTTAGTCGTTCTGGCTGATACCATGTAAGATTTAACAAATCGATGACTGAAAAAGTTTCTATATTTCATTTTATAATTGTGTACAGAGTATATGAATTTATAATCCATCTATCAGTAACTGATGCCTACTAAAGTGATATACAAAATTCAAAAATAGAATCTGGAAGCATAAATCACAGCATATAACAGAACCGGAAATAAAGGTCCAGGATTATTGCTATGTCTTTTCTGCTTGTTGAGGTTCAGCCTGATTTTTAGTTGCTGCAGAATCTTCTACGTGATCATCAGATTTTAATTCAATAGCATGCGACATTGGCCATCCATCCATAGCAATCCCCCTGGCTGGCGTTCTCCCCTTCGTCTGTGCTCCACCACGCGTCCTCCTTTGTTAAATTTTCAGAGTGTTTAAGTCTTGCACTTCCAACATCCGAGAAAACTAACAATTTGAAGGGCCGGGTTGTCATGGGAAAGCGTATTTTCGGCCTTGTCCAAGCTAAGTCACGAACCCCGGCTTTAACTTGAAAACCCTTTCCCAGCAGCTGCTCAACAATTCTCTTCCCAATACTTCCGGTGGCTCCAAACAAATATTTTCTTCTTTACAATCTCATCGGCTCCTGAATTCTCTGCCACTTCTTCTGTAATCTCACTTCCTTCCATCAAACAGAAATGATTGGCACGCATAGCGATGTCAAGTTATGAGAAGCAATAGTCTATATCTGTGAACCCATTTTAAGCCACCGTTTGACAACTGAGAAACCATAGGAAAATAAAACGAGGAAAAAAAAAACAAATACCGAAACTTTATTTTTCTTTTCAAGCAATAGTCTATATCTGTGAAACTATTTTACCCCACCGTTTGGCAACTGAGAAACCATAGAAAAATAAAACGGGAAAATAAAAACAACAACAGAAACTTTCTTTTTCTTTTCCCAGACAATCAAAGAGCTTCGGCGAGAGAGTGTTATAAAGGTTTCGTTTGTGGATGAATGATACGAACGTATGTTGCAACGCAGCATTTTATGACCCGGGACATTTGCATTTCATTTCCTTATAGCCATTTTGATTAGAAAATTTCTAAACATAAATCCACCCACTAAACACAGTACTTATTTTTATTGGTTTTTATTTTTTTACCAAATATTTAGTTTATGGATAATAAGTAAAAGAATTCAATTAATTTAAGAAAAATAAACTTAAAAGAAATTTAAAAATAAAAAAAGTATGATATGTAGTGTGTGAACTTATGTATAACAAAACTCGCTTATTTGAAGTCTATTTTCTATAATTTATCTCCATTGCTGTTTCTACTTATTCGTAATTTTCCATTTCCGTGTTCTTCATCCACTCCTCAAGTGGGACCTTAACAGGGAGGGGTGTTAGAAACCTGTTGTAATTGCTGTGATGTAACTAGGAATTGAATGGGATTATAAGGTTAGGTTTGGACAATAAAATGAGATAAATTGAGATAAAAGTTGAAAATAAAATATTATATTGTTAGAATATTATTTTTTTAATTTTATTACTATTTTAAAATTTTAAAAAATTGAATTACTTATTATATTTTATATAAAAATTTAAGAAAGTTAAGATGATGAGATGAGTAAGAGTGTTTCTTAATTCAAATTGTATTATAAATATATAAGTTTTTGTATATTTACATTTATGCCCTTTTTACATTCACATTTTTGTATTAAGAAGTACATATAAATACTTCTGCATTTGTATTTTAATGAAATAACACAGATAATAAAAAAGAAATGAAAAATCTTCTTGCAAGTAGAGTTCGTATACTAATTCGCATATTTATATTGATATATAAGGCATATGTTTAATGAAACGATGTGAATTGAAGACAAAAATAATTTTAATAAGATAGGGGAGTTTTTTTTTTTCTCTCAAAATTTTTTTTATATTTTTTTAAATAAAAAAATCATCAGCATAAATTAGAGCATTCTTATCAGATTATACATATGTAAAAATAATTTATGTTTTAACTATTAGATATGAAAAGCAGTTCACAACAGAATAGGCAAACTCAAATTGAGCTACAATATATGTAAATAGAAAGAAAATTTTGATGGTTACTATTGAATGAACAAATATATATTTTATTATTTTTTATAACTCTCTCTTCTCTCTATCTACATCTACAAATATCTAGATAATTTAATTAGAATATGATTACTAATTAACATATAATGGGTAGAATAATAAAATATGATAAAATAAATTAAATTAATAATTAAAAAATTAAATATTTTTGTAATTATTAATTACTCATTACTATATAATGAATAAATACATAATTCAATGTGAAAATTTGATGTGAATAGTCAAAATCAAATTCATCTCATATTATTATATTTCTATATAATAAAAAAATAACTATTTTAATATAGAAACTTATGTAAATCGAATAGTCAAAATCTAAATTCATCTTATATTTATCAAAAGTATCCTTATGCATAATCCATTAACCATGCTTTTTTTTTTTTTGAAAGAATCACTTCATTGATAACTTTAATCAAGGGAAATAATACATAATGGACAAACTTCTAAATCAACAATATTCTCACTGACTCCTAGAGCATTTTTAGCTAAACAATCAGCAACAGAACTGGCTTCTCTTCTCGTATGAACTGCTTTCCAAACTTCCATCTAAGCCAATAAACATCCGGTATCCCATGTTATAGGCCTAGTTTTATTGCAACTAACTTCACTCTGGTTAATGCTGTTTAGCACAACTAATGAATCCCCTTCCAAAATAATCCTTCTGAGACCAATCTCTTGAGCAAACCTCACAGCTTGACATGCCCCATAAGCTTTTGCAATAAGGGGATCCTGAGTGACTGATCTTTTCATTCTTTTGGCTGCAATGACATGCTTTTCATGGTCCCTAACAATGATGCCAATACCCACCAGATTGGTGCTTTTGCATAAAGCACTGTCCCAATTCACCTTATAAAACCCTTCAAGTGGAGCTGTCTAGCTAGTTATGCGGGTTGAAGAAACTAGTTGAGGGGATACTTCTGTGACAGCAGCATCTTTGAATTCCTCCACTGCCTTCAAACTCTGTCTCATCAATTCTGAAGGGTGAGTAAACTCTCCCTCAAACAGAAACCTATTCCTCCTCTGCCAAATCTTCTGAGCAATAACAGCTATTTCCTCCACTTGATCTTGTTCAAAATTAGAAAGCCAAGCCTTGAGTAACCCTTTGAAATCACAGACATCGAAGATAGCCTTCTGCAGCTTTTTAGATCCTTGACACCAAACATCTCTTGCAGCCAAACAACTCCAGATTACATGCAGGCTTGACTCTTCTTCTGATAGACAAACAGGGCACATAGGAGAGTCAACTACCCTGCGTTTATACAAATTGAGCTTGGTTGGAAGAGATTATAAGCAAGCTCTCCAAATAAAAAATTTAACTGATCTAGGCACATTGAATCTCCAAAGAGACAGCCACAACTGGCTTTCAGATCCAGCTGTTGAACATTGTCCTCTAGCCTTCTCAAATAACTCCATTTGTAGATGATAGGCACTCCTTAATGTAAAGAGCCCATTCTGGTTGCATCTCCATATTAATTTATCAAGACACCCTGTAGTGCTAACAGGTAATTAAGTTATAAGTTCCATTTCTCTTTCAGAAAACCAACTCCTAATTAGAGAAATGTTCTAGCCCTTTGACACTGGATCAAGAAGACTTGCCACTTTCTCATTCAGGTTCAAAGTAGTAGGACTACTTTGGACCCTAAATGAGTTTGGTTGAGGAAGTCATCGATCTTTCCAAATGCACACTTGAGCACCATCCCCAATCCTCCAAAAAGAACCTTCATGCACCAACTTTCTGGCTTCACATAGGCTCCTCCAAATGTATGAGGGAGAAGAACCTACTTTGGCATCAAACAATGAACTATTAGGGAAATATTTATGTTTAAAGACTTGACTAACTAAAGAATGTGGGGATTGGAGTAATCTCCAGCATTGCTTAGCTAACAAGGCTATATTAAAGCTTTCAAAGTCCCTAAAACCAAGCGCCCCCTCTGATTTAGATTTGCCCATTTGCCTCCAGGAAATCCAATTAATCTTCCTCTCACATTTCTGTTGGCCCCACCAGAATTGTCTCATAATATTGTTCAGCTTACCAAGGAAACTTTTAGGGAGTTTATAAATCCACATATAGTAAGTTGGTAAAGGTTGGATTACTGCTTTCAACAACACTTCTTTCCCAGCTTTTGACGGGAATTTATTCTTCCAATTTCTTACCTTGCTACTGACTCTATCCAAGATTGGTGAGAAAGCCTTGGATCTGGATCTTCCAACAAAAGCTGGAAGTCCCAAGTACTTTTCATAGGAACATGAGAATCGAACTCCTGCTAGACTCAGAATCATTGCTTTTATATCAGGAGGAGTGTTTTTTCTGAAATAAATAGAAGTCTTCTCCTTGTTCAACCTTTGACCAGAAGCCTTTTCATAACATTCCAAGAGATAGAGCAAATTGCTCCATTCTAAGGAAGAAGCTTTACAAAACAAAAGAGAATCATCTGCAAAAAATAAATGATTAATGCAAATCTGTCCTCTAACAATAGGTACTCCTGTTATAGCTCTAGTGCCTTCAGCTTGTGTCAACATGCAACTTAGAACCTCAGAACATAGAATAAAGAGATAAGGTGACAAGGGATCACCTTGCCTCAAACCTCTAGATGCTGAGAATTTCTCCTGAGGTGAGCCATTTATAAGCAAAGAAAAGGATACTGATTCCAAGCACTTCCTAATCAGACCACACCATTTCTCATGAAAACCCAACTTAGATAATGCAGCAAGCAAAAACTCCCACTCCACCCTATCATAGGCCTTACTCATATCTAGTTTTAAAGCCATAAAACCATATTTACCCTTCAATCTATTGTTCATAGAATGCATAGCTTCATAGGCAACCATCACATTATCCATAATAAGTCTACCAGATATAAAAGCACTCTGGTTTTGAGAAACAAGATTAGGTAAGGCTTTCTTCAACCTATTTGCTATCACTTTAGAGATAACTTTATAGATTACATTACAAAGTGAAATAGGTCTATAATCAGTCACCTTGGAAGGAAGTTTCTTCTTAGGAATTAACACAATAAATGTGTCATTAATGGTGTTTAGATCTCCTCTACCAAAATTCAAGAAATCAAGCACTGCCTTACTCACATACTCCCCCACCACCTGCCAATGTGCTTGGTAAAACCTTGCACTGAATCCATCTGGCCTAGGTGAACTCAGAGGGTTCATCTGAAAAACTGCCACTCTAACTTCTTCTGCCACAAACTCTTTGCACAAGAAAGAATTCATCTCTTCTGTGACCTTAGGAACCAAAAATTGTAAACAATAGTCAATCCTTGAAGGTTTAGAATATGAAAATAACTTCTCATAATACTCTTGAAACAGACCTGCCACCTAAGTTGCATTAGTGTAGAGAGTGCCATCTTCCCCTTCCACTTTGCTAATTCTGTTAGTTTTCCTTCTTTGGTTGGCACACATGTGAAAGTACCTTGTATTTTTGTCTCTATCTTATAACCATCTCTGTTTCGCCCTTTGTTTCCATCTTAAATTATCTTCTGCTAGCAGCTGATCCACTTCCTTTTGCTTCCTTTTAATAATAGCCACAGACTGCCCCAAGTTCTCCTCTTGAAGCCTTAAAATATCCTTTAGATTTGCTAACACCAGCTCCTTATTGTTCTTCCAACAATTCTTGTTCCACCTAGTGAGGGCATTTCTGCATAGGGTCAAGCCACCCAGAACTAAGTGGAGTTTGCTACCCCTTGCTGTTTTTTATCTCCATTTTTCTTCAATAATCTTTCTACATTGTTCCTTCTTGTCCCAAGAACATTCATATCTAAACAAACGCCTTTTCTGGAAATAATTGCATAGATCATTAGTCATGGAGACAAAAAGAGGAGAGTGATCTGAAGTTTGGGCAGGAAGGGTGTGAACCTCTATATTGCTGAACATGAGGGCTAAATGTGAATTACCCAAGCCCCTATCTAGTCTTTCTTTGGTGAACTAATTGTTTTCTCTGTTATTACTCCAAGTAAACTTGTTGCCATTGAATCTCAGATCACTAAGACCACATTCATCCACTGCTGCTCTAAAATTCTCCATCTGATAATAAGGTCTCACTGCAGCCCCAACCTTCTCATGTTGATGCAGTATCTCATTGAAATCACCTGCACAAACCCAGGCTCTATTATCACTTGGCTTTAACGCCCTCAACAGACCCCAACTATTCTCTCTTTGATCAACTTGAGGGGACCCATAGAAAACTGTAAGTAGCATTTCCTTATCATCAGAATCCTTGTGAACCATAGAGATATGAGATCTAGAATAAGATTCTAGCTCCAAGTTACTCGAACCATACCATAAAAAGGCTAGCCCACCACTTAATCCTCTGAAATCCACAGTGAAATTGCAGTCAAAACCCAACATATTCCTAACCATCTCCACCTTCTCTCTACTGCATTTTGTTCCATTAACCATGCCTTAAGCATTCTCATTGGATTATGCAAATACAAATCTAATGGGAAATTTAGCTAATAGGACTTGAAAATACTCTACATTGGATTATCTAACTTTAAAATTTTTTACTTTTAGCTACAGTAAAATTAAGATTTACAACCAAATTTAATTGTTACTATTTCACATCCAAATGAATAAAAAATTATATCTTTATACACTTTCTCCCTTCCATCTATTCTTCCTCCCCATTCTCATTCTTTCTCCTACATTATTTCTTCATATTATTTTATAAAAAATAATAATGTATTTTTATATATGTTCTTAATTTAGGAAAAAAAATTAATAGAAAAAAATTTCAAAAAAAATATTAAATTTATAATATTTTATTATTATTTTAACTAATAAATAATAATCTAAGATGGAAATAAGTTTTAAACGAAATAATTTGTGATGACCCGCTTTTGCGTGTTTTTTCACTGAAGGGTTGTTTTTAATTTAATTAATATATTGATTTATTTATTTTAAATTATTTCATTTTAAAATTGGTTTTTATTTGTTGGATGTTGTGTTTTATTTATTTATTCATTTTACGGTTTTTAATCTCGTTCTCAGCGGATTTGTTTTGTTTTCCAGAGTGAGGATTAGACCTCATTTCTTTCCTACATCTTTTCTTTTCCCTTTTTCCTTTTTCTCTTTTCTCTTTTCTTTCCTTTTTTCTTTTTTCTTTCTTTTTCTTTTTCTTCTTCCTTTTCTTTTTCCTTCCCGCGCATAACCCCCCCCCCCCCCGCGTTCGTCTCTCTCTCTCTCTCTCTCTCTCTCTCTCTCTCTCTCTCTCTCTCTCTCTCTCTCTCTCCTCTCCCATGCCGATTTCAACCTCAGCCCCGACCCACTGCCGTCCGGCCACCATGGTCGACACCACCCCTGCCGGTCGAACCCCCTCCTGCTGGCGCACCACCCCACCGAACCCCAGCCCCATCCGACCAGCCGTTTGGCCGGAAAACGCCCAACAAGCCCCACGGTTTTTGCCCCGATCCGCCGCCGTTGCTCCACCTCCGGCCACCACCTCTTCACCACTTCATCGCCAGTTCCTTGCCGTCCTAACCCACCCATTTCCGGCCTCTAATAGCCACCGGAACAGCTCCAACGAGCTAGATTTCCATTTTGGGAAATCCGGCCATCAACCACCGTTTTCGCCGCCACCCATGGCCAAACTTCACTTCCACTAGCTTCATAATCATCCTTAGACCATTCCCTATCAATCCCAAGCCTTGGTTTGTCCCCGTTCAAAAGTGGGTATTTTACAACCCACGGCCACAGTGAAGTTTCACTGTTGCGTTGCTTTCCTTCCGCCGTTTGCAACGCCGCAAGCTTTCTAAAAATACCATATAGCGCTGTAAGTATTTTTCAAACCCTACTTTCAGATTTAAATATGTTTTGCTCATTCAATAATTGATTGTTGTTGGTTGGCTGATTCCAAACTGAGTCCGAGGAGTTCGGGGGTCGGATGGATTGAGGACGAAGTGCTTGGTTTTGCTTGTTTGTGTTTGCTTGATTATTTGTGCTATGGGGCGTGAGTTGCATATTGTGTTTAGGTGCATATTGTTTTAATCGGAAAAATCCCGTTTTATTGGCGTAAATGGTTTTTGGGTGCGTGTGTCTCACGAGCCCAAGCCGGGATGGGTTATTATCTCGGTGGAACTCCTCTGATCATTCGGGAGTGGATAAAACTAAGTGACATCCCCTGGGTTCTTGCAGGGCGACGACCAGATCGCACGATACGGTAACGCTGTCGTGTCGACTCCGTGGTCCCTAGAGTGGCGGGGACTAGAGGATGGTCTGGCCAGGTACGCGCGAGGCGCGAGTCTGGGCATCGTTCATTTAGGTGTCACATGCATAGTCGTTACCTGCGGTGTGGTACAGAGCCAGGGTATGCGGGTGATCCCTAGGGGAGATCATGGTGCATGCATAACCGGATTGTTTTTATGGTTTTCGGATGTGGGCCATTTTCTGGAAAAATGGCGATGCTTGGTTTCCGAGGTTTTTGATCTATTTTCTGGGAAAATGGTGGTTTGGGCCATTATCTGGGATAATGGCGAGGCTTGGTTTTAAGGATATGTTTTTGTGGGCCAAATGGGTTTTTGGCGTGCGTGTGAAAATCATGTTTTATGGCGCATGTGCATTGGTTTTTATTTCATGCATATTGTTTGAGTTTTATATGTTTTTATCTAGTGGTATTTGGAGTTTACTTACCTGTGGCACCATTTTTAGTACTGTCGATTTTGATGCAGAGATCAAGGATGAGGAGGAAGAGTCTGAGCCCGAGGATGTGGCTCCGCTGGGGTGCTGATGTTATATTTTGTATTTAGTTTAAAATTATATTTGTGTCTTGTAATATTTATTTATGTATGTTTTGTATAGCTTTGTATTAAACAAGAAAAATTCTGGTACTTAGTTATTGACTGGCTTTTCGCTGCGTATTTTCTCGTGCACATTCGTCGCTTTTTCACACACTTGGCACACGTCGATAGGATGATGACCCGTGATATCATCATCCGGACGTCTTGATTTTCCCGTGTTCGTGCGTGGGGATTTGGGGGCGTCACAGGTAGTATCAGAGCGGTTTGGCTCTGGGTAAAAACCACATGTCCCGTAGGTAGTACCAGAATGTTTTAAGGTTGTGTTTTAAAAAAATTTATGTTAAGTAAAGTTGTTATTTGTTTTGTTTATTTGTTTTATTTGTTTGAACTTGTTTGTTTGTTTTTATTTATTTAGTTATATTGTTGCAAGCTGGTTTCTTTTGTTTTGTGTGATGTGGTGTTGGTCTTTGGTTCTGTTTTTGTTTGTTGTTGGTTTTATTTGTTTTTTTTTTTCTTAAAGGGGGTCAAAGGTTGTGGTGGCAGGAAAATGGGGAGGCCAAAGAAATCTACTCAGGAGCCACGGGACAATACGTCAAGAGATGACTCCATAGCCCAAGCCATACGGCAGATGACGGAGTTTATGCAGCAAAATTTTAGGCCACAGCAGACAGGGCCTTGGCCACAACCAGGGGGACCTTGGCCACAACAAGGGGGTCCCTGGCCGCCACAAGGAGGGCCTTGTCCGCAACAAGAAGGACTTTGGCCGCAACCAGGAGGTCCTTGGCCATATCAGGGAGGGCCTTGGCTTTACTCGGGAGGATCTAGCAGCATGGTGCAAGCCGGATGCACCTATGAGCGCTTTCTAGCGCATAGGACCCCACACTTCACTAGAGAAGAGGCTCCGCTTCAAGCTGGAAAGTGGATCAAAGACCTGGAAAGAACTTTTAAGGTGTGTGGTTGCACCGAGGCGCAACAGGTACTCTACGCCAGCTATCTGTTGCAATGCACCGCTTTTGATTGGTGGGATACCAAGAGGGTGATGTTAGAAGCAGAGTTGGGTTCATTCGCCGCTGTAACCTGGCAGCGCTTCAAGAAAGAATTTAACGACCACTTCTTTCCCGCATCGGTAAGGAAGCAAAAGGCAAGAGAGTTCTCAAATTTGGTCCAAGGAGGCATGACAGTGGAACAGTACGGCCGAAAGTTTATAGAACTTGGGCGATTTGCTCCCCACCTTATCGCCACAGAGGAGATGCGAGCTGAGCGTTTTCAGGAGGGACTACGCCCTGATATACGCTGTATGGTGGTCAGCCATCGGATATCCACTTTTCAGGACTTAGTGGATGTGGCCACCCTTGTGGAGCGAGAGAATAATCTGAGTATGGGCTCCCCTCCGGGTCATAAGAGGCGGAGTTTTTCTGGTGAAGGAAGCAGCTCGAGTTTGCCTTAGAAATTTGTTCAGCGGACCGGAACTCGACCGCAAGCATCCTCAAGTGTTCGCATGGGAGGACGTGTGCCTGTTTGCGGAGTTTGTAATAGAGCCCATGTGGGTGAGTGCCCTTCTGGTGGGGCTCGATGTTATAATTGTAGCCAGCAGGGTCACTTTGCCCGAAAATGTCCAAGAACAGCTCAAGGAAGTCGTGGAGGTAGACGCGGTGGAAGAACAAATCCAAGGCAAGCAGTGCAAGCCCGGGTTTATGCTGTCACACCCGGAGATGTGGATGATGAGGCGCCCGCGACCCATGATGCTGGAGTAATTACAGGTGTGGATTAATTTGATTCTATGTTGGATTTAATTTTGGTGTATTTGGTTTCTCCTTTGTTTTTTTTTTTTGGATTTCATGGGTTGTGTGTTTGGTTCAGGGAGAGTCCGTTTGTATGAGTTTTATGCTTGCACTTTGTTTGATTCAGGTACTTCACAGTCATTTGTATCTTCCACGTTTGCGCGGATGTGTAATTTGGTCACGGAACCTTTGCCAAAGTCATTGGTGGTGGCTTTACCCGATGGTGAAATGGTATGGTACTCCAAGGTTGCGTTGGGATGCCTGTTAAATTTTGATGGAAGGTTCTTGGATGCTGATTTGGTGGTGTTTAAGCTGTTGGGTTTTGATATCATCCTCGGGATGGATTGGCTATACCGATATTCTGCGAGTATTAATTGCAGAAGTCGGATAATTACCTTTTAGCTTCCAGATGGTGATTGTCTGGAATTTGCGGGGAGTAAGTTAAAAGAAAGGCCGGTAATTATATCGGCAATTCAAGCAAGAAGAGAGATTGCATGGGGAGCGGATGCATTCTTAGTTCAGATGGTGTCCACGCCGTCTGAGAAGAAGTCTTTGGCAGACATTCCAGTTGTGGAAGAATTCCCCGATGTGTTTGTGGAACCTGGAGCGGCTCCTGTGCAAAAAGCTCCTTATCGCATGGCACCGGCTGAATTAAAAGAGCTGAAGACTCAGTTGTAAGAGCTGGTAGATAAGGGATTTATTCAACCTAGTACTTCGCCGTGGGGTGCGCCAGTGTTGTTCGTTAAAAAGAAAGATGGAACCCTCTGTATGTGCATAGATTATCGAGAATTAAACAAGGTGAACATCAAAAATAGATATCCTCTCCTGCGAATCGACGATTTATTTGATCAGCTTCAAGTAGCAGCCGTGTTCTCGAAGATTGATTTGAGGTCGGGATACTACCAGCTGAGGATCAGAGACAAGGATGTGCCTAAAATTGCTTTCAGGTCGATGTATGGGCATTATGAATTTAAGGTGACGCCGTTTGGGTTAGCTAATGCCCCTGCTGCTTTCATGGATTTAATGAATCGAGTATTTCAACCTTATCTGGATTCCTTTGTGGTAGTGTTTATTGATGATATTCTGATTTATTCTCGAGATGTTAAGAACATGTGTATCATCTTCGTCTGCTACTTGAGAAATTGAGAGAACACTAGCTATATGCCAAGCTTAGCAAGTGTGAATTCTGGCTGGAGGAAGTCAGATTTCTTGGGCATGTGATTTCCCGAGACGGAGTGGCTGTTGATCCTAGTAAGGTGGAAGCCATTTTGTCATGGCCGCGTCCGACTACAGTGCGCAAGATCCGGAGTTTCTTGGGGCTTGCTGGTTATTACCGAAGATTTGTGGAGGGATTTGCTCGCCTATCCGGACCTCTCACAGCTTTGACTCGGAAGAATGCAGAATTTGTTTGGTTAGATAAGTGTGAGAGAAGTTTCCAAGAATTAAAGAACAGGTTGACGACGGCACCAGTGTTAGCGCTTCCAGAACCGCATAAGCCATTCGTAGTCTTCAGTGATACGTCTAAGTTTGGTTTGGGTTGTGTCCTTATGCAGGAAGGACGGGTTGTTGCCTATGCATCTCGTCAACTAAAGGACCATGAGAAGAATTATCCGACGCACGATTTAGAATTGGCTGCGATTGTTTTTGCACTCAAGATCTGGCGGCACTTCTTGTATGGGGAAGCTTGCGAGGTATACACTGATCACAAGAGCTTGAAGCATTTGTTTTCCCAGAAAAATATGAACATGAGGCAGAGGCGATGGCTAGAGCTAATCAGTGACTACCAGTGTGAGATCAAATACCATCCGGGGAAGGCTAATATAGTTGCTGATGCTTTGAGCCGAAAATCGCACTTGGAAGATGAAGCCGAGCCATCGGAATTGAATTCGTTGCTTTGTGGGATGAGAAGGCTCCTTATTGAGAGTTTGCAGCAAGAAGAGATTTTATCTTCAGTTCTTGATATTCGGGTAACTGATTTTGAAGAATTGAAGACTCTGCAAAGGAATGATCCAAAGCTGCTGAATATCAGAAAAAGAGTCAGAAAATCTCGAGGGCCGTTGCATTATAGCATGGATAAAGATAGGATACTTCGGTTCCGAGATCGCAGAGTGGTTCCCAAGGATTCAGAATTCAATGAGCGGATCATGGCAGAAGCTCATGTGGCCCCTTATTCAGTTCATCCCGGCAGTACAAAGATGTATCGGGACTTGAAGAAAAATTATTGGTGGGATGGAATGAAGAGGGATATTGCCTTATATGTTGAGAAATGCCACACATGCCGTCAAGTGAAGGCTGAGCATCAAAGACCTGCAGGTATGCTCCAACCCCTCCCTATTCCTGAGTGGAAATGGGATGACAATACGATGGACTTTGTAGTGGGTTTGCCGAGAACGCCTAGTGGGAAAAATTCTGTTTGGGTGATTGTTGACCGGTTAACGAAGAGTGCTCATTTCCTGCCTGTTAATAACACCAACTCCTTGGGTAAGTTGACACGCTTGTACGTGAAAGAAATAGTGCGGCTGCACGGCATACCAAAGAGTATAGTATCGGATCGAGACCCAAAGTTTACGTCGCAGTTCTGGAAGAGTTTGCAGGCAGCTTTGGGTACTAAGTTGAAGTTCAGTACTGCATATCACCCGTAGATAGATGGCCAATCGGAACGCACCATTCAGACCCTTGAAGACATGTTGCGAGCGTGTGTCATGGAATTTCAAGGGAGTTGGGAAAACCATTTGCCGCTCATCGAGTTTGCTTATAATAATAGCTTCCATGCGACCATTCAGATGGCTCCCTATGAAGCTCTTTATGGGAGGAAGTGTAGATCGCCCTTGTGTTAGGATGAAGTCGGGGAGAGTAAGATTATTGGACCCGAAATAATTCAAGAGATGCAAAGTCAAGTCCGAATCATCAGGGATAAAATGGCAGCAGCTCAGAGTCATCAAAAAAGTTACGCTGACACCAGGAGGAGAGAGTTATCTTTTGAAGAAGGTGATTGGGTTTATCTCAAAGTCTTTCCCATGAGAGGTGTTAAGCGTTTTGGTAAGAAGAGGAAACTGGATCCGAGGTATATCGGCCCTTTTCAGATTCTGGAGAAGGTAGGGCCCGTCGCCTATAGAGTTGCTTTGCCAGAGTATTTTAGGGATATTCATGATGTCTTCCACGTATCATCCCTGAAGAAGAGCTTTGGATAGTAAGAGCCACGCTTCGTCGACCCAGAGGGTATTCAGTTGCAACCGGATCTCACTTATGAGGTTGTTCCGTCGCAGATCATAGATTGGAAGGAGCAACAGTTGAGGTCCAAGATGATACCTTTGGTTAAGGTGGCGTGGGGAGATCCGTTAGCTCAAGACTTCTCTTGGGAGCGAGTAGCAGACATGAGGGAGCAGTACCCATACTTGTTTGAGTAATGAAGGTACGTATCTTAATCTTGGTCATAGATGGTTTATGTGATTTTATGTGACTTGCTTTCAGTTGGTGGTTGATCTTGTAAATTTCGAGGACGAAATTTGTTTTTAAGGGGGAGAGGATGTGATGACCCGCTTTTGCTTGTATTTTCACTGAAGTGTTGTTTTTAATTTAATTAATATATTGGTTTATTTATTTTAAATTATTGCATTTTAAAATTGATTTGTTGGATGTTGTGTTTTATTTATTTATTCGTTTTATGGTTTTTAATCTCGTTCTCGACAGATTTGTTTTGTTTTCCGGAGTGAGGATTGAACCTCATTTCATTCCTACATCTTTTCTTTTCCCTTTTTCCTTTTTTCTCTTTTCTTTCCTTTTTTCTTTTTTCTTTCTTTTTCTTTTTCTTCTTCCTTTTCTTTTTCCTTCCCGCGCGTAACCCCTCCCGTTCGTCTCTCTCTCTCCTCTCCCACGCCGGTTTCAACCTCAGCCCCGAACCACTGCCGTCTGGCCACCGTGGTCGACACCACCCCCGCCGGTCGAACCCGTTCTTGCCGGCGCACCACCCCACCGAACCCCAGCCCCATCCGGCCAGCCATTTGGCCGGAAAACGCCCAACAAGCGCCACGGTTTTTGCCCCGATCCGTCGCCGTCGCTCCACCTCCAACCACCACCTCTTCACCACTTCATCACCGATTCCTTGCCGTCCTAAACCACCCATTTCCGGCCTCTAATAGCCACCGGAACAGCTCCCATGAGCTAGCTTTCCATTTTGGGAAATCCGGCTATCAACCACCGTTTTCGCCGCCACCCACGGCCAAACTTCACTTCCACTAGCTTCATAATCATCCTTAGACCATTCCCTATCAATCTCAAGCCTTGGTTTGTCCCCATTCAAAAGTGGGTATTTTACAACCCACAGCCACAGTGAATTTTCACTGTTACGTTGCTTTCCTTCCGCCGTTTGCAACGCCGCAAGCTTTCTAAAAATACCATATAGCGCTGTAAGTATTTTTCAAACCCTACTTTCAGATTTAAATATATTTTGCTCATTCAATAATTGATTGTTGTTGGTTGGCTGATTCCAAACTGAGTCCGAGGAGTTCGGGGGTCGGATGGATTGAGGACGGAGTGCTTGATTTTGCTTGTTTGTGTTTGCTTGATTATTTGTGCTATGGGGCGTGAGTTGCATATTGTGTTTAGGTGCATATTGTTTTAATCGGGAAAATCCCGTTTTATTGGCGTAAATGGTTTTTGGGTGCGTGTGTCTCACGAGCTCAAGCCGAGATGGGTTATTATCTCGGTGGAGCTCTTCTGGTCACTCGGAAGTGGATAAAACTGAGTGACATCCCCTGAGTTGTCGCAGGGCGACGACCGGATCGCACGATACGGTAATGCTGTCGTGTCGACTCCGTGGTCCCTAGAGTGGCGGGGACTAGAGGATGGCCTGGCCAGGTACGCGCGAGGGCGCGAGTCTGGGTATCGCTCGTTTAGGTGTCACATGCATAGTCGTTACCTGCGGTGTGGCACAGAGCCAGGGTATGCGGGTGATCCCTAGGGGAGATCATGGTGCATGCATAACCGGATTGTTTTTATGGTTTTCGGATGTGGGCCATTTTCTGGAAAAATGGCGATGCTTGGTTTCCGAGGTTTTTGATCCATTTTCTAGGAAAATGGTGGTTTGGGCCATTATCTGGGATAATGGCGAGGCTTGGTTTTAAGGATATGTTTTTGTGGGCCAAATGGGTTTTTGGCATGCGTGTAAAAATCATGTTTTATGGCGCATGTACATTGGTTTTTATTTCATGCATATTGTTTGAGTTTTATATGTTTTTATCTAGTGGTGTTTGGAGTTTACTTACCTGCGGCACCATTTTTGGTACCGTAGATTTTGGTGTAGAGATCGAAGATGAGGAGGAGGAGGAGGCTGAGCCCGAGGATGCGGCTCCGCCGAGGTGCTGATGTTATGTTTTGTATTTAGTTTAAAATTATATTTGTGTCTTGTAATATTTATTTATGTATGTTTTGTATAGCTTTGTATTAAACCAGAAAAATTCTGGTACTTAGTTATTGACTGGCTTTTCGCTGCATATTTTCTCGTGCACATTCGTCGCTTTTTCACACACTTGGCACACGTCGATAGGATGATGACCCGTGATATCATCATCCGGACGTCTCGATTTTTCCGTGTTCGTGCGTGGGGATTTGGGGGCATCACATAATTAAATGTAAAATCACATTATATTATGTAAATTATACATTTACATTTGAACAATTCAATAAGAATGCACTTGGTACACAAAGTCACAAACTGGCTTTTACCAGAAAAGTATTCTCTCTCAATCCCTCGCACTCTGTTTCGCAAAACTTCCTTCTCATTCCTTTGCGCTTTCATCTCCAAATATCTCCGGGGCAGAATTCAACTTTTGTCAAATTGTAAAATCAGGAATCGATGAAAAGAAGCTGGGAGGAAATTTAAGGAGATTGATAAAAGGAGTTGGTTACAGCTTTTGAGCTTGATACTTTAGCAGAGCAGTGGGTGCCTTTAGTTTCTTGGGTATCCGAGTGTTTGTGTAAAAATCCTTTTGGTTCTTTGATTTCTTCCCGATTTGGAGTTTTGGGTTTTATTGCGCAGCAAAGTTATGGCATCCTTAGTTGTTGCAAACGCCGCTCTGGGTGGAGCAGTTGAAAAGGTATTTTCGTTGTTGTATGAAGCAATTAGGGATGTGATAAACAAAACCCACATGTATGAATCCATTCTCGAACAGCTCAAAGACACGCTAGACGTTATGCGCCCTCTGCTTGAGAAGATGCTATTGTCAATCCGGGAACTGGATCTCCCAGAAGAGCGAACAAAGCGCTTGATCCAACGAATGGAGAAGGGCGAGAAGCGCGTTAGGAAGTACTCGCAACTCCCATGGTGGAAATACCTCATGCGGTTCCATTATGCGAACAAACTTTTGCCGTTGGAAATGGACCTCCGCGGGTTCTTTAATGTTGAGCTACCGGCTTGGAATGCGATGAATGTGTTAGAGTCTGTGAAGGGTATAAATGATATTCCCGAGCGACTGAGTTTGACCCGGCTGGATAGTGTTGCGTCGTGCGCGGTTCCTCGATTCTGGGATTTTGTAATTGGGTTGGATGTGCCTTTGAAGGAGTTGAAAATGCAGCTGCTGAGGGTGGACATGTCAATGCTTGTCTTGACTGCTCCCGGAGGATGCGGGAAGACCACTTTGGTGAAAATGCTTGGTCACGATGATCACATTAAAGGTTATTCATCTCATTTTCTTTTTGAGTAGCTTTTAGGACTAGCTTGTGGATCTTTTATAGTATATTTGACTATTAAACTTGAATGAAATGAATGGAAATGAATTCTCGCTTTTAGGATTCAAATTTCTGCGACAGTATTTGAAGCATTGATAGAAACAAATCTCTGTCGAAATTTGTTTTCGGTGGCAGTTTTCTTATTACATTTTATTTGAAATTTGAATAGGCATATTTAAGGAGAATATTTTCTTTGTCCCCGTCTCAAAAACTCCAAACCTGAAGATCATTATACAAAAACTACTCGGTAAGGATGATCGTTCGCCTGTGTTTCAAAGTGATGAAGATGCAATCGACCAGCTGGAGCAAATGCTACTAGCTAAGCAAAACAAACCTATATTATTGATCCTAGATGATGTCTGGTCTAGATCGGAATCCCTTCTAGAGAAATTTGCATTTCCTTTGCCTAATTACAAGATTCTAGTGACTTCAAGAACTGCATTTCCTAGATTTAGATTCACATATAAGTTAAAACCATTAAATGATGATGATGCAATGGAACTCTTTCATCATTCAGCAGGCCTGCAAGATGGGGGCTCCTCTTACATTCCAGATGGAGAAATGGTTAAAAAGGTACCGTGCCAATCTGCAATATTGTTAGCAATTTTGCAATTTTTGGGAGGTATGTATATGAGTGAAGAAATCCATGATAGGTTTATTAAGTGAATTTAAAAGTATATAACACCCTACCTAGCTACAAATCATGTTTACACTCTTGCACTTGCTTGTTTTATTTTTGATACACCAATTGTTAACAAAAGTTAAGAATATAAAGAAAAACTAGACATACAACCATCTTTTCATATTTCATGACGATTAACATGGTTTAGATAAAATGAACTTTGACCAATATTAACCCCATCAACCTTCAGCAATTAACTGATCCTTGAATTGTAGATAGTGAAAGGCTGTGGGGGGTTTCCACTGGCCCTTAAAGTGGTTGGAAAATCACTCTGTGGGCAGTCTGCAACAACCTGGCACCTAAGGAGTGGCGAAATGGTCTCATGGTTATTCTATCCTTGATACTGATATTGACATTGAGTTGCTTGAGTGTCTTCAAAGCAGTCTAGAATTTAAAGGTAATGAGATGATCCTGAGGGAGTGTTTCATGGACTTGGGTTCATTTCTTGAGGACCAAAAGATCCCTGTTGCTGCCCTCATTGATATGTGGTCAGAACTATATGAACTAGTTGAAGATGGCATCCATGTAATTGCCAACCTACATGAAATCAACACCCGGAATCTAGCTAATCTAGTGGTCACAAGGTACGCTAGATTTTATTTTTATTTTTTCATTTTATTTTTTCATTTTTGTATAATCTGACTAATCTTCTTTTCATTGGATGGTTGTGGAACTTATATTCTGTCGTGCAAAGACTGAGGAACTTCAATCTCTTCAAAGCATTTGTTTTCACTTTTTTGTCAGGCAAGATGCAAGTCTGGTTGGCAGCCACTGCAATGAAGACTTCGTCTTACAACATGATCTTCTCAGAGAGCTAGCTATCCATCAGTGTAGCCAGGAGCCAATAGAACAAAGGAAAAGACTAATCATAGACATAAATGGAAACAATATTCCCAAATGGTGGATGGAACAGAGGCTGCAACCTATCAACGCCCAACTCTTATCTATCTCAACCGGTTGGTTCATCTTCTCTCAAAACACTCTTACCACACATTCATACACAACGTGTGATGTTTAGAATATTTGGTACCCCATCCCACCATATAGGATAATTTTGCAGATGAAACGTTCTCCTCAAGTTGGTGCAATCTTCTACCTGCCCAAGTTAAGGTTCTAGTTCTGAATTTTCAAACAAAGAACTACTACTTACCTGGGTTTGTGGAGAAAATGGATAATTAAAGGCTTTGATTGTCACAAACTATGGTTTCTTTCCAGCTGAATTAGGTAACATTCAGCTACTTGGGTCTTTACCGAACCTAAAAAGAATTATGTTGCAAAAGGTTTCAATTCCTTCCATTTTCAAGACCCCACCGCCATTGAGGAATTTGGAGAAGATATCCTTGTTTATGTGTAATATTGATCAGAATTTTAGGAACTTCAGTATTGAGATCTCAAATGCATAGTCAAATCTGACGGAGATAATAATTGACTACTGCAATGATTTGTTGGAATTTCCTACGTGGCTGTGTTATATTATCAGCCTTAAGAAACTCAGCATAACCAACTGCCATAAGCTGTTTGCACTGCCCATAGAAATTAAAGAGCTGAAGGGTTTAGAAGTCCTGAATCTTAGGTCTTGACTTAATTTGTCAGAGTTGCCCGAGTCAGTTACAAGCCTCCAGAACTTACGCATTCTTGACATATCCGACTGCCTAAGCATTAGCAAGTTGCCAAAACATATTGGCAAGTTGCGTAATTTGAATGAGATCCACATGACAGGGTGCTTGAGATTGCGTAATCCATTGCCACCGTCAACTATGGATCTTGAAAAGTTGAAGCGTATAGTATGTGATAAAGAGAGAGCCAATTTATGGGAGCTTATCCAGGAGTTCCGCATGGACGGCACCCGTATAGAGATAAGGATAGCTGAAAAAGATATCAACTTGAACTGGCTTGCTAATCGTTTTTGAGTGTGAGAATTGCTTCATCTAGGATAAATGTTGGTGACATGATTAGGTATAACGTTCTTCCCGTCTTTGTTCCTTGTCCCATTATATTACATCAAGAGCATGAAACTGGTAAATTTGAGGAATCTCAAGATTTGCACTCAGAGGGTAAGTTGGCAGCAGAAAAGGGATAGAGGCACTATTTATAGGTTGGAAATGATTAATTTACAATTCTTTTACAACTATCTTACAACTCTATAGGGTACTTTTGTAAAATTGAAATTTGTTTTTACAAGAGTGGTATACTTGCGTAACGCAAGTTGCGTTGATTGATTGTAAAATAGTTGTAAAAAAGTTTTGAATGTATCATTGCCCATGTTTGAGCACCTTCTGAATTTTTTTATGTTTTGTGTCGGGCGAATTCTGTCTTCTACAATAAGTTGGGTTTGTATAGCCACCGCCAATATATTGCGATATGTTTGTTTGGTGCAATGCTATGGGTGATTTAATAAATAAATAAATAAATAATTCCGCAAAATGATTTTTACAATATTCTTTTTTTTTGGTTTTTTTTTTTTGTAAAAAAAAAAAACATTTACTGACCCACTCTCTCTTCCTCGAGACAAATACTTCGTCCTATTAGGGTGCATCTCAATTGATGATTATCGATGAAAAAAAAATCATCTTAAATGAATATTCAAGATGTTTTCCATCTTCCTTTGACAAAATCTAAAATTAAAAATATATATATATTAAATATTAACTGTATTAGTAATTGTCAAACATTTTCGTCAACAATGAAGTGCTGAATCTCATTTTCATAGGCCATCTTCAGTAACTCACTAAACGATCTAGGCCCCAACCTAATCCAACCCAAAGAATAAAAATGTAAAGCAGAGTCAATTAACCCGAAATTTTAATTAATAAATAAATCTATAAGCCAATTATCTCAATAAATTATGAATTGTCAAGAAATCTACAATCCCTCCTCAAAAGTTATTAATTTTTAGTTTTGAAGAGAACGTGAGAGAGAATAGCTCATGAGAATGTATAATAATAATAATAATAATAATAATAATAAGAAAGCTGGTGTTTTTAAGCCCTAGCCGTCTCTCATTCTCTCTCTCTCTCTCTCTCTCTCTAAAAAAATAAGGGCTCCTCCCTCTCCTTCCCCTCCTTTTTTTCATCCATCCATATTGTCTATTAAAATAGTTATTTTTGTTTAATTTTATTTTACTTCATTCAAGATCGAAAAAGACAGATTTACAACTATCCGGCATCTCCCGAGATACATGCACGGCACAAGCAGACTCCCAAGTGGCAAATCGTTTGGAGGAAAGTTGTAATTTTATGAAAATCATTATGAGTGGTTATCACGCACCACCCCTTCTGGCAGCTATAATTGACACACGAGCCAGATCACCGGACTCGCCACCACCAGATCTTTCAGATCTCATCTTTGTGGCTAAAAAGAGACAGGCATGTTGCCTTCGCGCACTATCATATATTCCAAAGTCTACCAAAGTTGGTCCAAACTTTAATCCGTCTTTTTTCGCATCTATCTTATTGCTTTCCTTTTTTGTTTCCTTATTATTAATTAAAATAAAATAAGAGTTCATATCTCGGACTTTTGTTTGTAGATGTTAAGTCTCTATGAAGGGTAAGGTTGAGATGTCTCTTGCACCTTTTTCTGTATAAAGTATCAGCAGTAGTGAATACCAGACCAGTCACAAAAAGAAATAGTGTACTGTTTGAGCTCCTAATACATTATTTTGATTTATGATGTCATGTTTAATATGAGAATATTCTAGAATGTATCTACTCATAGATGTATGTTTCTTGATAAATAAATGATAACAATTTTCCCCCAAAAAAGTAATAATAAGAAAAAGAAGTGTGATCCGAAAGAGGCCATACAAATATATAGAAGAGATAGAAAAAAAGAAATCAAGAGTTGGCAATAACATCTATGAATCCTTTTATTTTCATTTTTTTTTTCTTTTGTCAATTGGTAAAAAGCAGTTGAAATGGATCGGATTTGAACCCTTATTTGGACTTCTCAGGTTTGAAAAAAAAAATGGAGGATGTTTGGTCCGAGCATGGAGAATGTGAAGAAAGAAACCACTGTAATTTCTTGTCACAATAATGATAACATACAACTCTTTTTGCAATTTTTTTTTGTACAACTATATTTTAAATAAGGGGCATCTTTATAAAATAATTTATAAAAATAACATCAATTTACATAAATACCCTCATTTTAAAACATGGTCATATAAGGAATTATAAAAAATTGATTGTATACTTATCATTATTCTGTCCCAATAAAACATCTAAATTTTCTTCTTTATGGGCCCTACAATTATTGAAGATAACAGAATGATCTATTTATTGCCTCCATAGAGAATTGGCAATGGTCTAAGTCTAAAATTTGGTTAAAAGTTGAGGTTTTAGATAAAGCCAAGGCCATTGAAGATATTAATCTACATTGGATTGTCCATTCCAAAATTAAAATAATAATTTATATTATGTATTTTACTAATAATTTTTTTTATATATATTTTGCAAATACACTCCATAAATTAATTAATAATTTAATTTTTACTTAAATTTATTGTTTTCCAACTGTTTTTTTTTTTAATATATCAACCTAATTATCCAACATGATATAGCCTTGTTTACAAAAAATATTTCCTGAAAAATCTGGACATAATATAGCCTTGTTTACTAATGAAAGTTTTAAAAAGAATTTACTAAAACCTTGTTGATTATTTGTGAATAAGATATGGATTTGATAGGTGAATAGTGACTTTCCAACTTTGAAAATTCCGTTAGAGTTATTGTACTAGCTCAAATTCTAAGTTAAAGGTTTTTAGCTAGTTCAACATATGTCATCTTTACAAAACTTAGTTATATTTTGAAATTCACTAACATTTGGTTAGTCAAATGCTAATGCTCTAACTCGTCTTCTTCTTGACTAAAGAAACAACCTAAATAGCGGATTACACATTACCTTGCTTTCATCTAAGCGGACAACTTGGAGGTTCATGGCATTGCATTACAACTTCTTCTACCCATTTTTCCACCAAGATGGTACTTTCTATTTCTTTCCTTCTCTGAATAGGCATTCTTGTGCTCCCTAGGACAGAGGTTTGAGATTTCACATAAATGCCGAGCTTAAGCTTTATACCAAGTTACTGAAACATTGTTCGGCTTTTGGATGACGTCAATGCGCTCAAAACTTAATTCCTCATGGCGTATTGAGACTATGTCAGGTCTTAAATGTAGAGCAACACTATGCGTATATATATAGTCATTCCATCACTTTATGTTTAAATCCACTCCAAAATGGCTAAGAAACGAATTATTTGAGCCCTCTAGCTTTTTGTTGTTGCCACCAAGAGTATTCACATCCGGTTTCCTATAAAATTCTATAAATTTTAGCTAAAAGACACCATTCTTAGAATTTTATCCTAAATTTTACTAATCTTTCAAAAACCCCATACATCACATTCCTTATATTTTCTCTATTCTATTAAAATAGTCTTTCTTTATTCTTTCTTTATTATTTTTTTCTCTCATTTCCATTTCCAATCTTAACTACTTACTCTTTTGTTTTTTTCCTCTATTGAGCAATATCAAGCTTTTATATAAATTTTAAACACAAAGTTGATTTATTATCCCGGCACAAAAATAGTTTTGAAATTATTACAACATTACATATAATCAATATTTGTCTTTTCCAATGGTATTTTATTTGTAACGGATAAATTAAAGACAAGATAATCGTTTTCCTGCCAGATCTAACGGTGATCGAAATGATCTAAGCCAAAGGGATACTCGAAAGAAAGGAATAGATAAATATGCTTTTTTTTACATGTTAAGAAAAATTACACACTTGATAAACTGCAGCTTCATTCTCAATAACTTAAATAAAAAATTTAAAAGAGGTAAAATATATCCATAATATTTGATCGATTCTACATATAAATACTATTATTGCCCATTCACATTAGCCCCAAAACAAAAATTTAATGTGCGAACAATAAAACTATATTATAATTACAATTACTAAAAATGCCCATACACCAGCTCCAAAAGTTTAGTACATGTCGCCATAAGATTGCTCAGAATTTTCTAAAATAAATTGCCAAAACAAATAACCATGACATTGAAATCACGATAATCAAATTGGTTTTCTCCAGTTTTCTGTTATGCTTCTCTAAATCAATTTCTAGTCGATGTCTACTGGTTTGGATGTTCATTGAGGATTGTATCTTATGAAGTTTAGTTTTTAATCGGTTAATTATCTTTTAACCATATATGCTGGTATTTCTGGATCATACCCAAAGAAAAACCCGTAAGCTTGCTCAGCCTAGACAATTGACAAGTATTGAAATCTATTAGCACAACAAAACCACAACAATTCAGTAAATTAAGACCACCAACAATTGCAAAATTACCTCATAGTTTTGGCAACTGTAAAATTGTCGCCCCTTATTATCCTCAATATGAACAGTTCATCGACATGCTTTAATGCCACAATCACATAGTGGATATTCATTTTGACAATAGTTCCATGGTTGTGAGATATTGCTAGTACTACTACTTGACCCAGGCATTGGGTAGTGTTATCTTTTGTTTTGCTTTAAGTCTGTAGACAAAGAGTGAGCATTTCCATTGTTGACACTCAACTTTATCTTGTGAAGCCCCCAAACATATCCAAACCATTAACTCATAAAAAGTGGCTCAGGAAAGGAATGGTAAGACATAAGAAAAAGCAATACGATCGAATGGCTACAACAATTAGTTGCCTTTGTGATTGGCCGTCTAAGCTACCATGCCATCGAGTATGTTACAAATTTTTCGTGTTACCACTCAACTTTTTTATCATCACGGCCGAGGGGAATACACAACCAAAATCATACCAAGCAAAAAAAGCATCCAACAAAAATATACGTTTAACTAAATATCTAACTCATCAAGTAATCCAACTTTCAAAAAACCCAACAGTAATTATAGAATAAGAACAACAATTCTAATCCATACATAGCATCTTGCAAAATGAATAAGAATATAAAAATAGAAATGAGAAAATAGGAGTTATGATCACAACATAATGAAAAAGTAAGAAAATAATGATCATAACAAAAAGTAATGCTAAATGAACCTTTCGAGTTCCCATCCGTTTCAATAACGAATATGTGTTCCATGGGGCTCATAATGGTTTTCTTGTTTACATTATGTGTAAGACAGGAGCCCAATCTCGAATGGCTACAAAACCTTAAACCCCGGTTGCCTTTTGTGAAAACTATCACAAAATACTTGGTGACCATTCGAGTTTACATTATCCTACCATATCGATGGATTCCCATTAAAAATACTTGTGAATTAACCCCCTTCTATGGAGTAATTAGAACCATCATCACAACCTTACACTAGACATGCAACCCCGGAGAATAGGCCGAAATCAATGCCAAAAGCTGCAAATGATAAAGGTAGAACTAAACACCAAGGAAGATGTGACGCCCCTAAATTCCGTTTGGGATCGGACGGACATGTGAAGCGTCGAGACATGGAAAACAAGGTTACCTGCCCCCGTTCATGACATATAAGATGCAATGTTCCTAACATGCATATAACATTATGCAATATTCGCAGCGGATAATTTTTTTTTTCTTTAGCAATACTATGCACCAAATTGAAAATATCCCAAATGCTTAAAATATACTTCATACATAAAGACCCATTGAATAGATCACGACACTAGTCCAAAAATGGTTATGATCCAAAAAGTACTAAAGATGCAACTCCATTGTACAAGTAGTAATTTACGTTAACTACTATATTAACATTGACGTCGCACCGTCACTTAGTCAACTGTGTCTAGTTGATCAGCTCCTGATTCTCCTTCAGGTCCTATAACAAGATCTACCATTCAGGGGGAATGGTAGTTGGGACTACCAAAATGAGATTTGATTACAAATCTCAGTAAGTTAACAAAGAACTTCCACACAAGCTAATGATGCATGGATGACAGTAAAAGCATAAATGCATAATCAAATTCATAAGTAATTAAAGCATAACTTGGCATACAACATAGCATAATTGACATAACTTAAATTGAAACATGAACTGAACTTGACTTCACATGAACTTGATCTAAAACTTGACTTAACATGAAAAATATATACTCCACAGTTGTTGTGGTCCCATGTATTCTACGTGTAAATACATACTCCACAATTGTTGTGGCCCCATGTATTCTACACAAACTTGACTTAACATGAAAAATACATACTCCACAGTTGTTGTGGCCCCATGTATTCTACGTGTAAATACATACTCCACAGTTGTTGTGGCCCCATGTATTCTACACAAACTTGACTTAACATGAAAAATACATACTCTACAGTTGTTGTGGCCTCATGTATTCTACGTGTAAATACATACTCCACAGTTGTTGTGGCCCCATATATTCTACAGAAACTTGACTTAACATGAAAAATACATACTCCACAGTTGTTGTGGCCCCATGTATTCTACGGAAACTTATTCTTTAACTGCTTAAATACATACTCCACAGTTGTTGTGGCCCAATGTATTCTACGTGTCACAATTGCCGTGTCTCACGTAATGTATGCGTCACAATTGCTGTGACTCCATACATAAGTAATCAAGATGAAACGTGACTGAAATACGAAATGAATGAAGCCCTGACGTAACATAACGTGACTTGAACATAACTTGAAATACATGACCAACTTGAGATAGAAACATTTCGTAACATGGAATAACATATAATAGACAACATATTTAACATGACATACTTGCAACAATAAATATTACATGACTTGACATACATGTAATAGATGGTATACTTAGCATGACGTACTTGTAAGGTACAGTAATACATAACAGAATATATTATGTAACAGATAAAAATTGATGACAGAATAAATTCTGTATAATAGACAATTACGTGATAACTTGGCATGGCATGACATATATGATAACACACATACATACACTGTAATTCCTTTACTTAGCACACATACACAGTAGACTGCTAGTAAGTTAAAAGCTAACTTATCTCGATCTCCGCGTTTCTTATAAAACTTTAAGCGCGATCATGAGGAACTGTAATTAGTGCTTCTAAAAGTTAGCACTAAATCACTAATAAATTGAAATATATAAAATACTAACTTAAAGAGTAAAATTTTTATTTTACTCTCTACATATAGAAAAATGACCGTTTTACCCATAACTTAAGGATTTTGCATACTAACTCCAAAAATCACTAAAATTTACATGCCTCATGTCAATTTTATCCTCAACTCAAATATCAATTTAGAAAAATTTAAAACTAATCACAACTATTAAAACTCCATAGGGCCGAAATTCTCATATGCTATTTCCATTGATTTTTTGTTTCCAACTTGTTTTGATCAACCTTTTGATCTATGACTTATAAATATGTGATCTTCAAACCAAACCATCACATAGTTTAAAAAAATGTCCTAAAACATATATAATCTTCTAATTCAAGATCACATGATTAAAAATTAACCAAAACATAAATTTAGCCAAGAACATCCACGCTTTAGCTTATTTGAATATCTCTTTGTATAAAATTTCATATCTTTGAAACTAACATCAAATATCTTCAAAATAATAATATAAAATGTATATAAGATGCTTAGGATCCTCCAATAAAATTATCAAAGTCGTTGAAATAGGTTTAGACCACCAAAGAGTTAAACTTTCTCAAAACAGAAACTGTTTTTCCACTTCCAGTTTCTAAGTTTCTAAATCTAAGAAAATATTTCATCAAAACCTTTAATCATGCACAAATCCTCAACCAATAGTCATATATACATATTAACAATACTCCATAAAAATTTCGGACCAATATCTATCCATTAGCTTGGTCAAAAACTCCAAACTATAATATATTCTCCAGTTTATCTTCCAGAATGACCTTTCTATAGTTTACATAATATTTGACTGACCAAATCATCTTCAAATGGGACAAATAAGATATCCACGTAAACTAGACTCAAAAAAGAACAACTTATATGAAGGAAATGTTATGATAAAACACTTACAAAAGTTTCAAAATAGGCATGCAAAAGAACTCCTAAAAGCTGTCCGAGAGAGAGTGTTTGATATTCTTTTAGTGGAAAGTATAAATGAAAATAATTTCGTGGGGAGAGGTGGCTGGATATACTTATGGATGAGATATGGAAGAGATGGGGCTAGAGTGAGAGTTAAGTGTAGGACTCTCTTACCTGAAGTGAGAGTTAAGTGTAGGACTCTCTTACCCGGAGTGAGAGTGGAGTGTAGGACTCTCTTACCTAATAATATCTACAAAAATCAATTCAAGATATTTTTACCCAATAATATCCACGAAATTAGCTTAAAATAATTTTATCTAATAATATCCACAAAATTAGTTTAAGATATTTTTATCCAATAATATCTACAGTTTTGAACAGAAGTTTTGTCCGAAAATATGAAAAAATGTTATTGCGCCATAAGACCTTAAATAACGCTCCGAGTCTAATGGCATAAACCATAATATATTTTTACACTTCTAACTATCTCCAATAATCAAAAATACACTTCTGATACCATAGTAAATAATAACGCTGACTATTTAGTTAGACAAAAACTTATACGATTAATGAATTCGTGAAAACTTATGGGGTCTTCACGAGGTTCCTAAAGTTAATAGAAATTTCACAATTGAATTTCTAGCGGGCTGTTACAATCTCCCCTCCTGAAAAAAAGATTTTGTCCTCGAAATCGAAGTAAGAAATAACAAGTTAAGGAATAGGTGTTGCTTACCAACTTGCTGTCTATCCCGTATATATTTGCCTTTGAGATTATGTCATTCCTTAACTCTCTTACTTTAATCAACAATTATATTATACTTCTTTTCACAAGGTTGGCCAAGTTGTATCGACACACTCTCCAAACCCAAAACTTCAAGTGAATAATTTTCTGAAACTCTTCTTTAGAAAAACATAGGCGATATACTTTAAGTGTTCTTATAAATACCATAATTAGTAGAGAATTCATCAAAATTAAGCCATTAACCTCTCTCTCTCTCTCTTTGTTTTTTTTTTTTGTTTTTTTTTTAACAAAATCGGTGGCCCTCTGTTTTAGACCAGACAACTCTGATCCGCATGATTTTTATACGTCTTCTGTAGCTATCAGGCGCCGCATAGCTATGACACTACTTTGTTCTTCTGTAGTTGTCAGGCACCGCAGCTATGATACTACATTGCTCTTGTCTCTTGTAGAGAAATGCTTCACGAGAGATGATTCGTCATAATTTTCTCTATAAAAGAATTATTCAGTTCATCTTCTTTCACATCTCATCTACTTCACTTTTCTGAAATTAATCTGCATACTTACTCTGCAATCTCTTTCTGTTTACTCACTTTGCAATGGCTTAGCAATCTTCTCATTACCAAAACATGAGGTATTTTGCACCTCGTTCACCAGTTGTTTATGCTTCTTCCGTAGGTGCTATAATGCAATCCAATAATGATCTGACTAATAAGTCAGATAATGAACTTATCTACGAGCTTGTGCGTCTCGGCACTCGATACTCATCAGCCATTGTCGCATATTCTCAGCGACTGCAATCTAGGACTGGTGGGGTTGACAAACTCCACGAGAATATTTCTATCCTTCAGAGGCTTCTTATGGAATCCAACATGAAGATAGAAGCAGTAAAGCGAGAGAACAAAGATTTAAAATCTTTGCTTAACTCTTCTTTTCGAGTGGCTACTCCTTTAGATAGGAAAGACATGCAGATTTTTGAAGAGCAAGAGCGTTTAAAGATTGAGGCAAAGAGTCTCAAATTTCTGTAATTTTGCTTTATGATAATAAAATAATACTTCACAAATATTCATATTTGTGTTTCTATCTTCTGGTAGATGTTTTATGTGCTTCATTTTATTTCTTTCAGAGATTTTCATATATATGACATGATCCAATGACTCATATAAATATGCATTTAATCATGCATATCCAAACTCTCAGTAATCTTCAAGTTAATAAAAACTTCAAGGAGTTCTACTGGTCTAGGACTAACTTATTTCTTTATAATCGCAACAATCAGTCCTCTTCCTAGGTGGTTCTTTGATAACTGACCAGTTAATAACTTAAACTTGAGACTTTCTCTCTTATGATTGTCATAACTCTTCTATCCATCATGAGTTATCAATTATTCTAACTCTAAATGATTTATTCCTAATGTTCACATAAATCTTCAAGACCAAGATTTTACTCCCCATATAATAGTCTTCAAAAGAAGATCGATCTATGTATCCATAAAGATAGTGCTTTGCCAGAAATCATTTACTGGCGGCGTGATAATACTATTATCATAAATGAATCCTACTAAGGCTAAAGTTTCTCCTAATCAAATTACTCTTCCAAACACAACTTCTATCGTATTCTCAGAATCAAAATAATTCTCCAAATATGTGGAATACCATTCATCAATCCTACATATCCTTTCTCATATTACTAAAAGGTATTCTATATCTACATTGGTATGAACAATAATACTTCTAATGAAAATTATTACTCTTACCACTAGGGTAACAATTCAGCTTCCAAGCTGAATTCTCAAGCACTACCACAATTAATAGAAACAATGACTCGTTTGAATCAAACAATATACAATTTCCCAACCCCAATGACTTGACCTACTCCAAAATAACAATAATGCAATACTACCATCAATTGCAATCAGATCAACGTTAACTGTGTTTACCTCAACTAATCATTCATCCATCGGAAAATTCTGATCATCTTGATTGTTATCTCCCTTAGCATTCCGAGGTATTCTATCACGAGTCATGTGTCCCTTCTTGAAACACACGAGTAAATATATTAAAACCACATACTACCTTTCATACCTTAAGAAATTCAAGCCTACTGACGACTAAAATTTCAAGCCTAATGTTTGGTGCATTTTCTAAGGACATGTGGATTTACTGCCCAGAGACGTATTGCTCTGATACCACCCTGTGACGCCCCCAAATTCTATTTGGGATTGGACGGATATTTGAAACGTCGAGACATGCAACACAAGGTTACCTGCCCCCGTTCATGACATATAAGATGCAATGTTCCTAACATGCATATAACATTATGCAATATTCGTAGCGGATAATTTTTTTTTTCTTTAGCAATACTATGCACCAAATTGAAAATATCCCAAATGCTTAAAACATACTTCATACATAAAGACCCATTGAATAGATCACGACACTAGTCCAAAAATGGTTATGATCCAAAAAATACTAGAGATGCAACTCCATTGTACAAGTAGTAATTTACATTAACTACTATATTAACATTGACGCCGCACCGTCGCTTAGTCAACTGTGTCTAATTGATCAGCTCTTGATTCTCCTTCAGGTCCTGTAACAAGATCTACCATTCAGGGGGAATGGTAGTTCGGACTACCAAAATGAAATTTGATTACAAATCTCAGTAAGTTAACAAAGAACTTCCACACAAGTTAATGATGCATGGATGACAGTAAAAGCATAAATGCATAATCAAATTCATAAATAATTAAAGCATAACTTGGCGTACAACATAGCATAATTGACATAACTTAAATTGAAACATGAACTGAACTTGACTTGACATGAACTTGATCTGAAACTTGACTTAACATGAAAAATACATACTCCATAGTTGTTGTGGTCCCATGTATTCTACGTGTAAAAACATACTCCACAGTTGTTGTGGCCCCATGTATTCTACACAAACTTGACTTAACATGAAAAATACATACTCCACAGTTGTTGTGGCCCCATGTATTCTACGTGTAAATACATACTCCACAGTTGTTGTGGCTCCATGTATTCTACAGAAACTTGACTGAACATGAAAAATACATACTCTACAGTTGTTGTGGCCTCATGTATTCTATGTGTAAATACATACTCCACAGTTGTTGTGGCCCCATGTATTCTACAGAAACTTGACTTAACATGAAAAATACATACTCCACAGTTGTTGTGGCCCCATGTATTCTACGGCAACTTATTCTTTAACTGCTTAAATACATACTCCACAGTTGTTGTGGCCCCATGTATTCTACGTGTCACAATTGCTGTGTCTCACGTAGTGTATGTGTCACAATTGCTGTGACTCCATACATAAGTAATCAATATGAAACGTGACTGAAATACGAAATGAATGAAGCCCTGACGTAACATAACGTGACTTGAACATAACTTGAAATACATGACCAACTTGAGATAGAAACATTTCGTAACATGGAATAACATATAATAGACAACATATTTAACATGACATACTTGCAACAATAAATATTGCATGACTTGACATACATGTAATAGATGGTATACTTAGCATGACGTACTTGTAAGGTACAGTAATACATAACAGAATATATTATGTAACAGATAAAAATTGATGACAGAATAAATTCTGTATAATAGACAATTACGTGATAACTTGGCATGGCATGACATATATGATAACACACATACATACACTGTAGTTCCTTTACTTAGCACACATACACAGTAGACTGCTAGTAAGTTAAACGCTAACTTATCTCGATCTCCGCGTTTCTTATAAAACTTTAAGCGCGATCACGAGGAACTGTAATTAGTGATTCTAAAAGTTAGCACTAAATCACTAATAAATTGAAATATATAAAATACTAACTTAAAGAGTAAAATTTTCATTTTACTCTCCACACGTAGGAAAATGACCGTTTTACCCATAACTTAAGGATTTTGCATACTAACTCCAAAAATCACTAAAATTTACATGCCTCATGTCAATTTTATCCTCAACTCAAATATCAATTTAGAAAAATTTAAAACTAATCACAACTATTAAAACTCCATAAGGCCGAAATTCCCATATGCTATTTCCATTGATTTTTTGTTTCCAACTTGTTTTGATCAACCTTTTGATCTATGACTTATAAATATGTGATCTTCAAACCAAACCATCACATGGTTTAAAAAGATGTCCTAAAATATATATAATCTTCTAATTCAAGATCACATGGTTAAAAATTAACCAAAACATAAATTTAGCCAAGAACATCCACGCTTTGGCTTATTTGAATATCTTTTTGTATAAAATTTCATATCTTTGAAACTAACATCAAATATCTTTAAAATAATAATATAACATGTATATAAGATGCTTAGGATCCTCCAATAAAATTATCAA
This sequence comes from Carya illinoinensis, assembly GCF_018687715.1. Lineage (NCBI taxonomy): Eukaryota > Viridiplantae > Streptophyta > Magnoliopsida > Fagales > Juglandaceae > Carya > Carya illinoinensis. The sequence goes on along the minus strand of NC_056753.1, from coordinate 22,367,787 downwards.
AGTCGTTGAAATAGGTTTAGACTACCAAAGAGTTAAACTTTCTCAAAACAGAAACTGTTTTTCCTCTTCCAATTTCTAAGTTTCTAAATCTAAGAAAATATTTCATCAAAACCTTTAATCATGCAAAAATCTTCAACCAATAGTCATATATACATGTTAACAATACTCCATAAAAATTTCGGACCAATATCTATCCATTAGCTTGGTCAAAAACTCCAAACTATAACATATTCTCCAGTTTATCTTCTAGAATGACCTTTTTATAGTTTACATTATATTTTACTGACCAAATGATCTTCAAATGGGATAAATAAGATATCCACGTAAACTAGATTAAAAAAGGAACAACTTATATGAAGGAGACTTTATGATAAAATACTTACAAAAGTTTCAAAATAGGCATGTAAAAGAACTCCTAAAAGCTGTCCGAGAGATAGTGTTTTATATTCTTTTAATGGAAAGTATAAATGAAAATAATTTCGTGGGGAGAGGTGGCTGGAGATACTTATGGATGAGATATGGAAGAGATGAGGCTGGAGTGAGAGTTAAGTGTAGGACTCTCTTACCTGAAGTGAGAGTTAAGTGTAGGACTCTCTTACCCGGAGTGAGAGTGGAGTGTAGGACTCTCTTACCTAATAATATCTACAAAAATCAATTTAAGATATTTTTACTCAATAATATCCACGAAATTAGCTTAAAATATTTTTATCTAATAATATCCACAAAATTAGTTTAAGATATTTTTATCCAATAATATCTACAGTTTTGAACAGAAGTTTTGTCCGAAAATATGAAAAAATGTTATTGCGCCATAAGACCTTAAATAATCCTCCGAGTCTAATGGCATAAACCATAATACATTTTGACACTTTTAACTATCTCCAATAATCAAAAATACATTTCTGATACCATAGTAAATAATAACACTGACTATGTAGTTAGACAAAAACCTATACGATTAATGGATTCGTGAAAACTTATGGGGTCTTAACGAGGTTCCTAAAGTTAATAGAAATTTCACAATTGAATTTCTAGCGGGCTGTTACAAAAGAGATATATTGTCATACATCTTGTCTACAACCCAAACATGCATCTTGCCATGAATGAAAACAAATATAATGAAATCAATTATAGCAGTAGAGATAATCCATAAACATCTTTAAGCTGAAATAGTCTAAAATGTAAACCAATATATCACCTCAAATGGCTGCCAAACAATCTATGAATGAATTGAAAGGCCCAAAGAAATCCAATCAACAGCAACTCATTTAGTCCAAACTAGGTAATTCAAACCAACAATAGCTCAATCCATAGAAACAATAGCAAAGATAACACCAAATCAATTAATAGCAAGGTAATATTAATTTGCTCAAACCAACAAACACATTCAGCCAACAAGTCTAAACTGTACAATTCCACAACATTCAACCATGGCAAATAGCATTTTGAGTGTGTCGTAAATCATACAAAGATCTAAATAATTTGCTCAAACAACAAACAATTTTTACAAACCAATCGGTGCAATGTCTCAAATTCAGCCATGGCATATACATGCATTGAGTACATGAGATGCAAGTGACAAGTGACAGTAAGGTTTCCTCCGAGATACCAAATAGTATTTGAACCACATCCTTTTGCTTTTATGTTGTTGGATAGCATTAGAGCACAAGTCCATAGATATACAAAGAGACTAATGATTTAAATGATGAAAGAATATTCTGAATAATATGAAAATCGGGTGAAGGAAAGAACAGAAAAAAATGAACTCACTCGAAGTTTTTTTGACAACTTAATCAAAATCCTTTAAATTTCTACATTCCGTTAATTTATATATCTCCATTTTCGAATCAAGGTGACTAACTAGATGATAACTGAAGTTAAACAAAGTCAACTCATTCAAAGCTAATCAAAGTGAGGTATAAGGAGAAGAACAAAAACCAATTACCCAAATTCAAACCTTAAATCAGTCTAATCTCATCTCATCTGAACTGAGTAACCAAACGAGATCTTATCAAGTCATGAAATCTAAAACCATTAAAGAAGCTGCGGCCAGAGCTGCATTTGGAGAAGCATTTAAGGTGTTGTATGAAGTAATTGTGCACGTAACAAGAAGAACCATTAACTTCGAATCTTATTTAGAACGCCTCCAATCTACGCTAGCTATCTAAACTAAAGGTTTTCATCAAGTCACATGAAGGGTTGGGTCGTCTCTTGGGAGAAGAAATCAAAGGCCTGGTCAAGTTGATAGAGAGGGAGAGAAGCTTGTTGAGGAATGCTCAAGGCTCAAGTGGTGGAATTGTAAATATTAGTAAATGAAAATTATTAATAAGATATGTAAATAATTCATTTGTTTACCTTATATGATGGATCCTCAAACATGTCGCAAAGTTTTTCCCAATTTGAAGGTCAGGCATCTTGAAAAAGATGTTGGCATGCATCTTCCTTATTCTCGCACTTTTTGTAATACTCGTGACACCTCACCTTATACTTGCGGAATACATTACACATTAGCTCATCGACAGTCTTATACTTCTCTCTCTGACCAAAATTTAGTTGAAGTCATTCTTAAAAAAATATATACATAAAGATATGCATAAAGATATTATCATTTAGAATATTAAATAATATCAATATAAACTTATTATTTAAATATTACGTACCATATAACTCTTTCTTATAAGCTCTTTCACATGAGAGCACTCACATGAGATTATAGCCAAAGGTGCATAAGTCCGTATAAAAGCACTCACATGAGATGCAAGCCAGGTTGCTTGTTGTCTCTCGCCTCCGGTATATTCGTCTGGAAGGTTAACCTTAATCTTACCCACTTTAGGATATTTCTCCAATGTCACGCCTCTAATAGTGCCTCGTCCGTGATGAGATTGTATTGTTACCTCTATAAAATAATATTTAGTTATTTACTTTGTATCAATTATCAATTATCTAAATTGAAAAAAAAATAAGTATTAGCTATTTACATTGTTTCGTAGAATCAATCTTTAGTGGTCAGTCAGATGGAGAGATAGGAATAAGTGGAGATGAGATGCGAACTTTCTTCCTCTTTGGTAGCATAACTGTGAGATACTATGTAAAGTGAACACAAATAGGTCAATTATCTGTATCAGTTTCATATGTAGATTCACTCTCATCATCTGTAGATATTTCAAATGACTCAATATTTTGCTCATATGTTGCATCAACTATTTCAACCTCAATATCTTCCCTATGTAATGAGATCATTCCATAGTAGCTTAAATCCACAAATAAATTAAAGACGAGCTGACTCTCTTGGTATGCTTCTTGAGTAGAGGGATCATCTTCTTCTTCATCTTGTCCCTCCGCCTCAGGGATAACGTCATATATATTTTTTTGGAGAAAACTTTTGTACTACTTCTCATTGATTTCCTAACTCAAGATCATTTAAGTAGAAAATTCGTCCCAATAGCCCAAAATTATTGTAGTGGATCTTCTTCTTCTTCATGGAATACTAGGCTGATCATTTTGATTAATTAACTTGAAATAGATACTATCTATTTAGTTATTTAGTGTAAAATATTATATATTTCTTATCATTCTATTTTTAAAAATAATCAAAGATATAATATAATAAAATTTAATATATATATATATTTTTTATGAATATTACCTACATGAAAGGGGTGGTCCAGATGATACATATAAATCCTTATCCCTAGCTAGTTGTATACTATGTCCATGCTCATGTTTGTGATTTGGGCCTTGATTGGAGTGTCTGGCACTCCCAGCTGTGATCCGGCATGGCCATACGGTGTCGGCATATACATTCATGACAATGAAAGGAAAGCAAGTGTAGAGAAATAAAAAGAAATGAACAAATGGGTTTACGTGGTTCGGTAAAATGCCTACGTCCATGGATGTTTGAGGAGGAGAAATCCACTATAATATTTTGATTTATAGTCTCTCATGATCTCTTATTTCTCACTGTACAATAGTGGTCCTAGCTTATTTGCTGGAGACTAACTCATGTGTTGGAACCCTTTGTTTTGTTCAGAGGTTGAAGGAGGAGTTGAAGAAGAAGAAGAAGTCCTAGAAGATCACCAGAAGTCGTTTGGACCTCCCCTTTTAAGGTAAGACTTCTATGTCCGTGCCCTTTGTAGTGGTACGGCCCTATCTTTGTCGCTTGCCCCCATCCCTCTTTTTTGACCTGTGCCCCCTTACCTCCTAACCCCTTACAGCCCCCTACCTACTCCCTGCTCCTTGACCTCCCTGCCCCCCTATTGTCCCCTAGCCCCTAACGTGGTGGGCTGGGCTTGGGCCCAAATATTTTTACCCTCTTCACAGTACCCAGTGATTTTTAAGGGCAATTTGCTCAAAATAGAAGACCTTGAGAATCTTCAAAGGTAAAAAATGCAGTCGAATTGGTCTACCTGAGTATGTAGGGAAATAAGTTCTAGAGGTCAGTTGCCATTCATTTGTTCCTCTAGTGTGAACAGTAAACACTTCCAAGCTCAGGATTAGGCAGGAGATGAGCTTGATTGCGTAGAGTGGGGGCAGGCAACTTGTCTCAGTGAGGCGAGCGAGAGAGGGGCTCGATCGCTTAGAGCACAAGCACAAGGCTCGTGCAAATCTAGGAACTCGACTTTGTTGAGCAGGGGATCGACGAGTCTAGAGACTTAGTTTTACCCTACAGTGCGTTTAGGGATTCGACTTTGTTAAACGGGAGGTCAGTGAGTCTAGAGACTTGGCCTTACCCTATAGCGAGTTTAGGAACTCGACTTCATGATGAATCTAGGGACTCTATTTTATTTAACAGGGGATCAGTGAGTCTAGAGGCTTGTCCTTATCTCGTAGTGAGTCTAGAGACGTGACTTTGTGACGAGTCTAGGGACTTGGCTTTGTGGATGGGGGGTCGGCGAGTTTAAAGACTTGGTCTTACCCCGTAGGAAGTCTAGGGACCCGACTTCGTGGCCAGTCTAGGGATTTGGATTTGTTGAATGGGGGGTCGGCGAGTCTAAGGACTCGGCTTTGTTGAATGGGAGGTCGACGAGTCTAGAGTTAAAGCAGCAAGTTTAGGGATCTCACTTCGTGGCGAGTCTAGAGACTCGACTTTGTTGAACGAGAGGTCGGCGAGTATAGAGACTTCTCCTTACCCCACAACAAGTCTAGGGACCTAATTTCATGGTGAGATTAAGAACTTAGTTTTGTTGAACGGAGGATTGGCGAGTTTAGACACTTGGCCTTATCTCGTAGCGAACTTTAAATAATATGGACAAGTCAAAAGCTTTAAATAATAAACATTAATAATATTAGGTTTCAAAATAAAAATGAATTAAACTAACTTTTTTAGCTTTTAATATCGTTGAGATAAGGTTTAGAAATAAATTAAATGACGTTTTTTTTTTAATAAATGATTCGTTAGTCTAAATTGAAAAAAAATGTGATAATTTATGATCTTTATTCGTTAAAAGAACACTGAAGTCAATTAGAATATTAAATATTTTTATTTTACATTCAAACTTCAAACTTCTTGTATATGCTTGAAAGCTTTTGAGTAATTTTTTAACCTTTGTTATATACAAACTTTTGAGCGCTGCTAGGGTGCTGCAAAATTTATTTTTAAAATTTTTTATTCATATATTTTTTTTAATATTTTAAAATTTTTTAAAAAAACTATAAAAAATATTAATACATTAATAGTTACTTCCTTAATCAATAAATAAAATAAAAAAATTTGAAAAAAAAAAAATAAATGAATTAGCAGTCAAAATTGAGAAGGTAAAATAGAGAGACATAGTAGGCTTTTATATATCAGGTGACTGGTCCCCTCTGTCTAAGAGCATTTTTATTGATTTGGTTAAATTTATCTTTAAATTTAGTCAAGATCAATACTTCTTTGCATTTGTATATTTCATCTAAATTCAATCCTCACATTGAATTAGCCATTCATCCTCTATATAATAATAAAATATTATTAAATTAATAATTTTTTATTTAATTTATTTTATCACATTTTGTATTTCTACCAATTAAATGTTAATAATAATTATATTCTAATTGAATTAATATTACAAAAAAGTATTATTAAATGTTAATAGTAATTATATTCTAATTAAATTAATATTAAAAACATATTGTTAAATGTTAATAATAATTATATTATATAAAATTAATATTAAAAATATTATTAAATATTAATAATAATTATATTCTAATTAATTTTATTTATTTTTTTGGAATGAGAAATTAATACTTTAATATTTGATGAAAGAATAGTAATTATCTATTTTTGGCCAAGCACTGTAGCTAAAGTCTAAATTATTTAGATATGTCCAACACAACGTGGAGGTTTTTTTGATACATATTATTTAATTTTTGATCAACCTTCTCATTCGGTTAAGCCAATGAAGATGCTCTCTTAATAAAATCCTCCTTCCGACCATTTCACTGGATCTGTTTTTTCTTCTGAGGTAGACGTGGATATGCGTTCAGGAGTTTCTGCATCGACTGATTAGTTTAGGCGGCAATGAGCTTTTATATATAGGAGTAATAATAAATATAAATTTTAAATAAATAAATTCTATACAAGTTATTTGTTAAAAATAGATCTTATTAATAAAAAATAATTTTTTAACATTTTATTTTAGATGAGATCTATTTTTTTCACAAAGATTTGTATATGATTTTTCTATAAAACTTTTATAAATTATTATTTTTTATATAAGATCAAGTGCTTGGACGGTAGTTAGGTAAAAAGACACCTGCAACTTTATACTATAAATATGTATTTTTTTAATATTTTTGAGTGGAGGAGATAACGATGCATGCCCTAGTGGAACTCAGGGCTTTTTCTCCTGCATAATAGTGCATATACATCACATAAAGTGGTCCAGTTTAGAGCCGTAAATGGAGGTGTTTTCTTTTCTAAATAGGAAAATGATAACCTTATAATTATTTTACAATTTGATTTGGTTATATAAAATATTATAAATAATTTAATTTTTTTAAATTTTAAAATAAGAGTAATATTAAAAAATTATATTATAACAATATTTTATTTAAATTTAAACAAAAATCTCATCCTATATCATTTTATCTGAACTGTATAACCAAACGAGATAATTAAATCTTAAGTTTATTTTAATTTTTATAAATTTATTTTTATTAAATCTCTTTATACTTAAAATATTTCTCTATTTATTATATGGTCATTTTCAAGGATTTTTACTTTATCTAAAACGTGTGGGCATAAAACTAGACTAGTCCAACTCAAAAGTCATGAGTTCAATGAATATGTGCAATTGGAAATTAAGAAATGTCTGAAGAGAAAAGATATCAGTACTTAAATTTTATTATTTCTTTTATAACTTAATACTCATTTTTAATGGGTGGTCCAATATATATAATATTATAATAATATTTTAATTTTATTATATATATTTTAAAAAATTTTCTCTTACATTTTTTATAATTTAAAAAAAAATTAATTTAAACAATTTTATTATTATTTATAAATTATTTTATTATTATTTATAAAATTATAATATAAATATTTTAACCGAAAGTAAATAACAACTTGAGAAGAATGTTAAAGAATCTTCAGTACTTGAAACTAAAAGATTAGAAAAAGACGGGTCGAGAATGGACCAATCAGAAAGAGCCTTTAGAAAGGAATAAGCAAAACCTTTACCTAAAAGAAACACAAATAAAAAGGTTCCCTGACTACGCAACAAAGCAGCGTGGCTGAGGCGCTCGGTGCGCGTTGGACCGACTTGGAAGATCTCTGGAAAATGATTGGCTGGAAGTTTTCACGCGCTCTTCTGAGCGTGGGTAAAAATAGTTCGACATATATAATATAAAAAGAAAATTTTAAGTGTATAGAAGAGGGTCTAAAATACGGTTAGACTGAGATGATAATGATGAGAGAGAAACAGAGAGACCAAAACCGCTCAAAAGCGCAGAGAAAGAATGTGTTGAGAGAGAGGGAGGGGGTTGAAGAATAGGCAAAAGCAGAGCCTAAAAAGATAAGAGAGCTTCTTGAGTCTTGACCGACCCCCCTATCCATTCAGTTCAATTGACGGCACAGATAAAGAGTTCTTGGAGAGAGAGAGTCAGAGATTAGACCCGAAAGTGGGAGGGAGGGAGAGAGAGAGAGAGAGATTCATAAATCCGCAGGTCTTATCAACCCATACTTTTTTCCTGTCCCTGGAGATTTATCAACTGGGCCTTCTTCAATTACTTGAAAAGGGAGTTTTACAGAGACGGGGAGAGACATTGGGTGTGTATATATAGCGTGGGAGAGGGATTGAGGGCCATGAATCTTCTGGATACGCAGTTATCAATTTCAAGTGGGTAATTTCTGAGAGTGTGAGAGTGAGTCCCAAAAAGCCGAAATGGGCACCCCACCAGCGGAGGAGTTACTAAGGAAGATCCAGGAGCTGGAGGCTGGTCAAGCCCACCTCAAGCAAGAGATGTCCAAGCTCATGATCTCCGGCGATGCCAAATCCGAACAACAGTCCCACCATCATCCCCACCAAAGGTCCCACTCGGTATCCCCTCAGCGCTCTGTCCTGGCCGCCGCTGCGCCGCCTCGGATGAGAGGCAATTTGGACGGCGGAGCAACCTCATGGAAGAAGGGTTCGGCTTCGTTTCGTCATTCGTCGCCGCTGCAGAGGGAGAGTCGGAGCCGCGAGCCTGTGAATGCTGGAGGGCCCTCGGCAGTAAATTTCACAAATAGACAGTATTTGAATATCTTGCAGTCTATGGGGCAGTCTGTGCATATATTTGATCTTAATGGACGTATAATTTATTGGTCAGTAGTTCGATTTCATTCAATTAGATGGCTTTAAAAAAAAAAAATGATGCTTCTTTTGTTTTATGCATTTGGGTATCGTTTATTTATTTACTTTATTGTTCATGTTTCATACATTACTAGTGACCAGCTCGCTTGAGAGGCTTGTTTTTCAGTTTTTTTTTTTTGGCAAGGGTCCCTTCATTTGGTATTGTCTGTCTTCACGAATGTGAATGTCGAATTTTGTATTTCACCATATATTTGGTTTTGTTTGTGTCGGGATTTTATATTGCAACTGTAGATTGATGGTGCTTTTTGAATTGAGAATTTTGGATCAACTCTGGGTTGTGATTCTGAAACCCTGAACTTGCGTTTGCAGTTTATACACTTCCCGAGATGTATAATCTTTCTTATTAATTAAATAGCAGCTTGGATTCGCTGTGTTTTATCTGGGAATGTTCAATATTTTTCAGGAACCGAACTGCTGAGAACCTGTACGGCTATTCTGCAGCAGAAGCTCTAGGCCAGGATGCCATTGAGCTTCTGATAGAACCCCAGAACTTTTCTATGGCAAATAATGTTGTACATCGTGTCAGCATGGGAGAGAGCTGGACTGGGCAGATTCCTGTCAAGAATAAGATGGGGGATAGGTTTTCAGCTGTTTCGACCAATACTCCATTCTATGATGATGATGGGACTTTAGTTGGGATTATTTGTGTATCGAGTGATTCACGGTCCTTTCAAGAAATGAGGGTTGAACCATCAGGTGTAAAGAACTCAGAACCAGATTCAAGTTTTAGTCGGCCCAGAAGTGGTCTCACAATCACAAATAAACTCGGTCTTGATCCTCAGCAGCCTCTGCAAGTTGCAATTACATCAAAAATTTCTAATTTGGTTAGTCTGTTAGTATCTTCAAGTTACTCTGATTTATTATAGTCTGGCATTTCTTGAATATTAAATCACCAACACAGGCATCCAAGGTGAGCAACAAAGTTAAGTCAAGAATTCGGGCAGGAGAGAATAGCATGGAGCGTGAAGGTGGAAGTGTAGATAGTCACCATTCTGATCACGGTTCCTCAGATGCCATTTTCGCTGACCATAGGGAGGATGCAACTTCAAGTGGAGCTAGCACACCCAGGGGAGATCTAGCTCCATCTCCTTTTGGTGCGTTTTCTCATGGAGAGGAGAAGTACCCTGGAAAACAGTCTAGAGATTCAGGTGATGAGAGTGAAGGAAAGCCTGCAATTCACAAGATCATAACTTCTAAGGCAGAAGCTTGGATTGGTAAGAAAGGGATATCATGGCCATGGAAAGTGAATGAGCGAGAAGGTTCAGAGGCAAGGACTGGGCGTTTTGTTTGGCCCTGGTTGCAAGATGATCAAGAGAATGAACCGGTTCATAGCAAGAAGAATCCCCCTTCTGGGACAAAACACGAGATCCTGGTGAGTGAAAGTAATCGGCCTGGCAACAATGAGGCACCAGGGTCTTGGTCCTCGTTTAATGTAAATAGCACCAGCAGTGCCAGCAGCTGTGGAAGTACCAGCAGTAGTGCAATCAATAAGGTGGACATGGATATTGACTGCTTGGATTATGAAATCTTGTGGGAGGACTTGACAATTGGAGAACAAATCGGTCAAGGTAATTGTATTTTAATGGAACACCCAGTTCTTATCTGCCAAGCAAGGGGGAAAGAGGGGGGGGGGGGGGGGGGGGGGTTGAGTATTTTCTTGTGAAGTTTGGTAAAGCGTGTGACCGAATAACACAATGTTTCTGAATGTATGCCGTTATCCATATTTGATCTTTTCTAAAGTCTCTCCTTTGAATTTATGCTTCCTTGTATTTAAGTCTATGCTGTGATGCATTGCTTGGTCCTATTTTAATTTCACAACTTTTTGACTGTGTTTCCCACTACTGCAGGTTCTTGTGGAACTGTATATCATGGTCTTTGGTATGGATCAGTATGTTCCTTGCTCTCTTGCTTTAGTTAACTTCGTTTTTTATGTGGCTGTGTGTACACAATACATGAATCTAGGTTATTTCATTTGAAAGTTGGTGCTGCAGTGCTGACACCCAACAAGCTGAGTTCAGGGATTTTGTATCCATAGATTATGCATTGGGTTTCCAGGTCTGAATGTTATGTGCAATAGCATTAACTGACACAAATGATCTAAATGCCATTTAATGTGCCTTACTAGATGCCACTTTTTCAGTTCTAATTAGCCTTTTCTATTAGATGAAAGCAATAAGTGCACAAGAAAGGTTGTGACTGTTATTATCTGCTTTTATGATTGAAATTCTATCTATATTATTGCAGGATGTTGCCATCAAGGTATTCGCCAAGCACGAATATTCAGATGATGTACTACTTTCTTTTAGACAAGAGGTTTGCCTTCTTGTTATCTTGTTATTGTAGATGCTGGCATAATTAAAACGTAAAAAATTTATTAGCTTGAATTTTTTGTTTTCCTGTACTGTTTTACACTAACCCATATGAAGTCATATCTTTCCATTTTTCATGAATATATTTTCGTTGAACACTGATATTAAAATGTGGCTTTATTTTTTAAGGTATCTCTTATGAAAAGACTTCGACATCCAAATATTTTGCTCTTTATGGGAGCTGTAACTTCTTCTGAACATCTCTGCATTGTTACAGAGTTCTTTCCACGGTACATTCTTAACTCTCCTTTTCAGAATTCTATATTGCATGCATTTGTGATATACTCTTCTCATGTTTACCTATGTAACAATATCGATACTGATAGGGAACTTTCCAAGAGTGTGGTGTAACACTTGTGCTGATGGGTGTCACATATCTATATTTAATTGATGCAGTGGAAGTTTGTTTCGCTTGCTACAGAGGAACACGACAAAACTAGATTGGAGGCGCCGTGTACATATGGCTTTGGATATAGTGAGTATTACTTATATTGCACTTTTTCTTTAGTTTTTCAATGATTCTTTTTGTTGTGTTATTAAGTATGCTGCCTTTGTTTAATCCTTCTACAGGCCCGGGGTATGAATTATCTTCATCATTACAACCCACCAATCATCCATCGAGATTTGAAGTCATCAAACCTTCTAGTTGATAGGAACTGGACTGTAAAGGTCTGCCTTCTCTCATGCATATTCCCTTTTAGCAATCCAAAGCGTAATCTTGTCAATTGACATCCAATCTTCCATTTTATAAGAACTGGACTCTGAAGATCTGCTTTAATAACGTGTATATTCCTTTTCAGTCAAAAGCATAATCTCATCAATTGTCATCTAAACAGGTTGGTGATTTTGGTCTATCACGTCTCAAGCACGAAACATATCTCACAGCTACAACTGGGAAGGGAACGGTATCAATTGGCACTCTTGATTTCTTCTTCATCAGTTTTATTTGTCATCCTTCTAAATTATCTTGCATGAGGCTACATAGAATTCTCTGTTGATACAACTTTTTTCATGTTTTGTAGCCTCAATGGATGGCACCAGAAGTTCTCCGTAATGAGCCTTCAGACGAAAAGTATGTTGCGATCTTTAATTTAAATCGGATTACTTTGATTCAAGTGTCTTTTTGTTTCCTTAAATTTCCAAATTTAAACATACGGTCATCATTGCCTCTCTTGAAACATTTAGGTCTGATGTGTATAGCTATGGGGTGATATTGTGGGAACTTGTCACTGAGAAGATCCCTTGGGACAATCTCAACTCAATGCAGGTATTGTTTGTCATTTAAAAAAATCTATCAGGACTTTGTATTTGAGTGAACAAATAATCTTAATCAAAATATTTTGTTCAGTTTATAAATATCTTATCTTATCCATGGAAAATCTCTTTTTTCATTTGTGACCAAATTGTTGTTATTAGATAAATGCCTTCAGTACTATATCGTAGAGATACCTTCACTGACAATAGCAGAAGTTGGTGTTGATGTGGGATTTCTTTATAAATTTTTTTTAAAAAAAAGGGTGATTTGATGCACGTATGAACATCTTCTTTAGGATACTTGCAGGTGATTGGAGCTGTTGGGTTCATGAATCAACGGCTGGAAATTCCCAAGGATGCTGATCCACAATGGGCTTCCATTATCGAAAGCTGCTGGCACAGGTGCTTATTCTTAGTTTCAATTTCATTATCTAGAGTGGCAATAAGCAATGGTACCCTGCAAAAGATAAATTGGATTAGTTTTGACATTTCAAACAATATACAAGTAGTTGGCTATGATGCATTGCCTTTGTTATTCTAACCATCTTTAATGTGCTCGTGTGGTGACTGGAAGCTATGGCCCTTAGCGGTACATAAATTAATCACATAGCTAGGCCCAAGTATTTGGTGAGTTCACATAGCTTGGGCGTCCATATAACCTTAAAAGGTCATGCTATTTGTTTGGTTGATATTTATCCAGAAAATCATCTTGTAAGATTTATAGTCCAATCTTAAGGGATTATAATAGATTTATTAAAAAAAAACTTTTGCGGATGTCTGCCATTTCATTGTTGAAGGTGGTTTGGCATGTTTGGGTTAGTTAGATCGATGGGGATTATGATGAAGATGATAGCGTCAATCATGATCATATTAGTTGTTTTCTTAAACCTTTTATCGCTGTAGTTTTTAGTTATGAAGGCATCTAAGATGGGGATCAAATTGCAAAGATGGCTAATGTAATCTACAACATTGTCAAAATCAGAGATCCAGCATGCCGACCAACATTCCAGGAATTGTTGCAAAAGCTCAGAGAGTTACAGAGACAGTATGCGCTTCAATTTCAGGCAGCCCGTTCTGCAGCTGGAGATAACGCCCAGAAGGAATTGTAGTTTCAACTCATTTGTGCTCTGGATTTCACTTACAATACCGCCACTGGTGGCATTATTTTCAAAAAGATTTGCTCCAATACTGATCGGCAAGCATTGACAACAAATTGCCATAATTGGCTTGTGATATTGGAGCCGTGAAGTTGAACATTGGAAAATCCTTGGTCAACATTTGGCCAAATGAAGAGGAGAAAAAGTGGCTGTCACCCATGTGAGCTACCTAATTTTTGTGGTGATATGGGTTTTGTTGGGTGACGATTGTTTATTCAATTGAGACATCATAACAAAATCTTCGTAATGGTGATGTGTGGCGGGAGAAACCATGCTGGTTGGTCTCATATAAATCCTAGTTAGTGATTTCATACGGAGAATCCAAGGGGGATCTTAAACGGGAGCTGTACAAAAGAAAATCACAGTTTTACATTCTATTAGAGATGGGCACGCACACGAGTAGTGACTACTCCTGTTTCTCCATTGTCTGATTACTAGAGTTCTCTTGTTCTCTAAATTCTCTGTGGGTCAACATTTTCCCTGCTCACTGTCAGAAGGGTGAATAATTGCCTTGCGATTTGCACATAATTGCAACGGTAATGATGTGGAATTTTTTCTCTCTTTTTATTAGCATGAGGTGTTCGGGCTCAAGTCCGACTAATCCATGATTCATTCTCAGGTTTTGATTTGATTTAAGATGCAGATGCCGAAAATTGAATGCATGCTCTCGCTAAAGAAATTTCAGGCATGAGAAAATACCAAGTAATGTGTCGACACGCAAGTAACAGCCACCATGATCTGGGTCTCTTTTTTTTTTTTTTTTTTAATTATTATTTGATAAACACCACATTCCATTAAAATAAAGTCTGATCTGGGACTTTTTTAAGGGTAAAACATTCGAAAAAAGAAAACCCAGATATGCACCGTGACAAATAATTTTTTTTTTTTTTGTGGTGTGTGTGTTGGGGGGGGGGGGGGGGGGAAGTTGCTACATGATTTAAACAATGCAATATTTATAACATGCACGTCCTTACCACCACAAGACCTTCGTATCATGGTGGAGGAAAGTGACCTCTCTCTCTAAACTCACCAATTTCAATCCACACAAAAGGAGCCTATCTGAGTGGAGCTGCTGCTCCCTTCCTCTCCCCTCCCTCTCTTCTTCTCCCATGGCTTTGTAGTCACGGATGTTAAGTTTTTGTGTTTGCTCTCCTTTGGGATGGAAATGGCCGATCTATTGCCTTTCGGCCACTTTTGAGCTACACGCGCCATACAATTGGATTCTCAAGTCGCTGATCTATAAGGTGCAAGAAGCGGTGTCACAAAATCGTGGGCAAGTGTACATCATGTGCCAGTCCATTTAATTCTTAGGCTTCAGATCTTCAATATCTGACTATCCACTCCTCTCCTTAGTTGACGCACGGGCACCATGTGTCATATAGTTGCATGGCTTTTCGAACAACTACGAAGTTGTGATCGAGTCAATCCTTCATTCTTATCTATCTTGTTACTTTTTTTAAAACCCAAAGTCAACGTACTGTTTTAACCAAGTCAGTGGAGCAGGAGACAGAGACTTTCAACCACGACAATCGATCCATAATTGGTGCAACCCCATCTACGGACAACCTCTCATGACTGCGCTAGAAACCCTACGTAGACCTCTTTGATAACTACCTCAGAAAACCACCTTCATGATTTGTCTTCTCTTAAACCATACTGCAATCAATAATAGAGCATGTAAGGGACTATTCCATTTGCCCAACTTCTCATTCCAACATTTACATTTTCTTTTTACACTTCTTTTACTACTTAGCATCTAAATTTAAAAATTTTGGAACGATTGTAGGAGCCCCGAATTCCCATTTACTGTACTTTGAATTATTATTATTAGAATGAAATCATTTGCTTGTATGTATAAAAGACCTTTAGCAACTCAAGCTTTCAAGGCCTGAATTTATGAGTATCGATATCTACTTCTCAATTTTGTGTGCACCCATGGTATTAGTTGAGCCATTGTTCTCGGAAATGCCAATCAAAAAAAGAAATTTACTAGTCTTTTTGTACCAATTGAGTAAAAAAGCATTCATCAACATCGTAACAAATCTGAGTCATTACGTACAGAGAATTTATGAGGCAACATGTTCCATTGCAGAGACAGATCTAGAGACTTCTGAGGGCAAAACAATATAGCTGTCCGTATCAATAATTCATATTTCAGTAGAAAGCAAAATGATTCCAGAAAAATCAGAAAACGCAACCACTTGTAAATCACTCCACTCCCCTTTTCTACCGAAGCAAATGCCGAATGGCAGCAACAGCATCACCTTTGTGCTCACGTAAGGTTCTCTCAGCCACCTTTGAGTCCAACTGTTTTCAATGTTGAAAAGGAAGGAAGCATAAAACTTCTACAGCCAAAGGGGTAATAATATACATTAAAGAGCATGAGAAAATATAGGAGGCATCAAACCTCTAGTTCATTTGCAATTATGTCAACATCAGCTGTGCTAATCTTAACAGAAGCCAGTTCTTTCTCTCTGCAAGGAAGAAAATGCTATCTTCATCGAAATACAGAGACAGAAAAGCATAAAAGAAATGCAGAAATAATCCGGAGTAACAAGTCAAAAGAAAAACATACTCGTCCATTTCAGCCTGATCAAGCAGTAATTATTAGTTAAGAAATTAATAGCACTTAATTTACAGTCATGTTATAAAAAAGTCTGAGATTCCTACTCTTGAAGCGATTATAAATGAAAAACACACAATGTTTAATAACTTTAAAATCCCGCACATAAAAAAGTGAATGCAGCCAAAGAAACTAATGGTTTTATAGTTCCGATCAGTACACATTAAACTACAACCCCTGAGAAGTTGTACACTATTGCTTCAAATGCATACAAAATTTGTAATGAGCTCTTCGTACATGAAAATGCAGCTCAAAATAGTTCTAGCCCATGCTATGAAAATCATAGAATCAGGTCACATGCATCACAATTTGAAGAAAAAAGTCACCAGGTTACAAACTCGGAGTATTACACTGTCTGATTGACTGAAAAAAGATTAGTTTAATTATGTTTTCAAAATAGTTTCAAGCTCTTCGAAAAGGAAACTTCCTTGAAATTCATGCCTTTTCATTTTCAAACACTGTTCGAGGTAAACAAATCGGCATAAAAAGTAGCACTACATGGTGGTCAGAGCTTGTTGAGAAAGCAGTTAAAGCAGCAGACATTTTCCACATTCAAAATACAAAGCAGGAATTTAAAAAGGTCATACCAATTCCAAAGTATCTAATGTAATATAAACTCAACGGGTATAAAATGCGCGTTTTTTGATTGATCAAGTCCTTAGCTCGAAACAAAAACAAAGTCAGACGTACCTCAATCTCGTAGCTTTCCAATCCGCTTCTGCCGATGCCGCAATCGACGCCATTGCCTGCCAACATAACCATGAAGAGGGAAAAAAAAAAAAAAAAAGCACAATCAAAATGAAGGCAAAAATATTCCTCGATATTACATACGGAAGGACACGAGTCTCAAATATGTTTATTTTCCTGAATTCTAATCCGAACAGAAGATAAAGTTAAGGTTCGGAGATATAGAAAGAAAGAAACAGAGAAGATCGGACCTCTTGGACGCGAGTGGAGTCGAGCTGGCGATCTTCGACGCGGTCAGTGAGCTTGTCGAAGGCTTTGCTCTGTTGCTGCATGTCCTTGGAGTCCAACACCGTCTCTATCCCTCCGTCGTCTACGCCCTCCATGATTTGCTTCCTTTGCTCGATCGCTTTCTCTTGCAGAACGAAATGTGAGAATCTAAAACCCTAACTATGGACGAGCAAGAGTGCAGATCAATCCCGTGACCCATGGGCTCCCCTACTTGTTGGCCCAACTCCAGTTTAATTTAATAAGCTTATATTTTCTTAAGCTTACATTGATATATCAATAAATTTATAATATTTGAATTTACATTCTCTGATTCTTTTAAAATATATCATAAAGAACTATATACATATTAAAATAAATATATCAAAACAAATATATCGGTGAAACACAGTTTTTAAAAGGATCACCGATGCAACACTTTGAGATTTTATTTTAGGACGTTGCTACGTCCACAGAGAATTTTTACAGAAGATTTTTACCGATCACTACAAAATCTTTTTTTTTTAATTTTTTTTTTCTTTCACTATTTTTTAAAATTATTTAGATATTTTTTAAAAATAAAAAAAATTATATATTCATTTAAAAATATTTACTTAATCACTAAGTAAAAATAAAATATAAAAAAAAAATAAAAAAAAAATTTCGGTAGATGATTTCGGTAGAAATCATCTGTGGATATAGTGTTTTCCTTTATTTTATTTACCTGTTATCACCAATAATAACCGACTTGAACGGAAAGAGTGCTACGTCGGAATTGCATGACTCCGCTTTTATATGTATAGTAATAGAAAAGAAACGGCATTGTTCATTTAGTTATTCAGAATCCAAGTAATTATGTTGCTTTTGCACCCAATAACAACTACAAATATATATATATATATATATATATTAAACACATCCACTAACTTGTAATGAGCAACTATACATTTTACCTTGCATACTTCTCATATTATAACCTAGCAAGAAAAAAAACCAAAACTTTATACGGAACTACTCAATAGAAAATAGAGAGAGAGATAATAGTACTGTGAGGCAGGGAAACTGAGATAGGAGCATTCCGCCATAGAATGTCTATTTTTGTTTTTTTTTTTTTTTTTTGGTTTTTTGTCAAAAGGATTCTCATTTCACAAAAAATATCAGTTAATATTGCCTAAGAGCAAAGAAAAATGAGAAGGGGGGAGAGAGAGAGTTGGAATCAGATAGATGGAGACAGATGACCAAAGGGAAAGAAAAAGACTATCTTCCCTTGTCCACTTCTCTCTCTCTCTCTCTCTCTCTCTCTGGAATGGCTAAAAATAGGCGTCCGTGATCATTGCCAAAATAAAGACGATTTGATTTTTTTTTAAAAAGTAACTAATATTTTTGTTGGTACAAATCGAAGATTACAGATCAGAATAGAGAAGACGGAAAGTGCAATGAAATGGATCAGAGGCCTCTAACGATAGCGAAGATTTGGGCTCACTTGTACTTTATGAGGAAGACAGAAGGTGAGATGAAATGGATCTTGAAACGGATTTGGTTTCCTTGCTTTGTTCGTGGGTGTTTGTGATGAAATCACAAGATGGAATTGGACTAAAGCAAATGCCTACGATTCCTCCCGATAAACACAGAATGGCAAGATGAAGAATTTTTTCTATTATGTTGACATGAGCTGTAAATTCATTCTTTTATTCATTTAATTATTTTTGGTTTGTAAGCTATAAATAGCAATACACGTTTGTACACAGTGAATCATCACGGAATACAATTCAGTTATTCAAACTCTTAGCATTTCATTATTCTCTTCTTCCTCTAAGCGATTCTTCTGTTTTTCTCTTCTCTGCGCAACCATTAATATGGTACCAGAGCTATGACCGAAACACCTTCAAATACAGAAAATGTTGCTTCTGATATGCCTACCAATCCTGAGACCAATCCCCACCATCCCACCAGTCCCTATTACATACAGCCTGGAGAAGGAGCTTCTTCTCCCTTGGTTCCAGATTTGCTCAATACTAAAAACTATGTAACTTGGGCAAGAACCATGCGCAGGGCACTTAATATCAAAAATAAACTTGGATTTATTGATGGCAAAATCCACAAACCTTCCAACTCTGCAGATCCCCTTTATGCCCCTTGGGAACGTTGTAATGATATGGTGATTGCATGGATACAACACTGAGTTGGATTTGAACATCGCTTAAGCATCACACATGCAGAAACTACCACCAGTGTATGGAATGACCTCCAGGAACGATTCTCCATTCAAAATGCTCCAAGAATCTTTCAACTCACCAAATCCATTTCCTCACTCACAAGATGCTGATTCGGTAAGTCAGTATTATAATAAGCTTAAGAGTTTTTGGGATGAACTTGAAATATATGAGCCTATGCCATCGATTACGTGTGGAGCAATGAAGACACTCATGGATTACACTCATCGAAGCAAAGTCATGCAGCTCCTCATGGGACTAAATCACTCTTATGATTTGGTACGAGCTTAAATTCTCCTCAATGATACTCTTCCTGCTCTAAATCGAGTTCTATTCATGGTTCAACAAGAAGAAAGACGTAGACAACTCCACTCCTCACCAGTGCCTGTTGCAATGGCTACCAAGGGACCAGACAATCGCAGTTCACCATCTGCTTGTCGAGATCGATTATTTTGCACTCATTGCAATATTTCGGGACATTCATTGGAGAGATGCTTCAAAGCAAATCCAAACTTACTGTTTGTTCTCATTGCCGTATACCGGGACACACCAAAGAGAAGTGCTACAAACTCAATGGATTTCCTCCCGGACACAAAAATAATGCCAAATTTAAATCATATGCTAATCAATCTTCTCTTGAGCAGGAACAAATTGGCAATGGACCACCTATTACTTAGGAGCAGTACAGCCATCTCCTTGGCTTACTACAGTCCTCCAACTCTTTGACTAACGCACTTGCTGCCAATCACGTTCATACCACCATTTCGGCATCTCAATCGCCTACCTTTGGTATTTTATCTTGCAATCCCACACACACATCCAGTCACGTTGCCCATGCTGCTGCCTCTTGGATAATAGACACGGGAGCCACAGATCACATGATTTGTAGCCCCCACTTCTTTACACATAATGTCACCACAGTGTCACACACCATCAAACTTCCTAATGGCACAACCACAGCAGCTACTCACATTGGTGACGTGCATATCTCTGACCATTTGATTCTAAAAAATGTTCTATGTGTCCCTGATTTTTCATTCAACTTAATTTTGGCTAAATCTCTGACTTCTTCTTCCAATTGTTGTCTAATATTTTTCTCCAATTCTTGCTACTTTCAGGACCTTTCCTCTTGGATGATGATTGGAGTGGGGAAAGTGCATGATGGACTCTACCACCTACAACCTTCCAGACCAAACCCTACTGCATTACATTCATTTTTCCTACTTTAAATTTCAGTTACGTTAATACCACAAATGTTTCTAAGGTAGATGAATTTACACTTTGGCATTATAGATTCAGACATAGTTCAATGACACAATATATTTTGAATGATATGCACAAAGGAAATTCTAAGCCTACAAATTCTTCAAATATCCCATGTGAAATCTGTCCACTTGCAAAACAACATAAACTGCCATTTCCTCATTCGGAAACCATGGTTTCCAAACCATTTGACCTCATAGCAGTTGATATTTGGGGCCCCAATCAGGTCCAATCTTATAATGGCATCAAATATTTTCTTACTATTGTAGACCAATATACTCACTGCACATGGGTCTATTTACTCCAAACCAAATCCGAAGCACGTACATCACTCCAAAATTTCTTTTCCATTGTTTCCACTCAATTTGAAAGCCAAATAAAAACAATCCAATCAGACAATGGTGCCGAATTCAACATGCCTTGCTTTTATCAGTCAAAATGAGTGTTGCATCAACGTACATGTGTTGCAACGCCTCAACAAAATGCATTAGCTGAGCGTAAACAACAGTACATACTTAACATGGCCAAAGCTTTGAAATTCCAGTCAGGACTTCCAATGAAATATTGGACTAACTTCATCACTATTGCTGTCTATTTGATAAACAAAACACCCACCCCAAACCTTCACCACAAGTCACCATTTGAACTCCTCTACAACAAAAAACCATCCTACTCCCACCTTAGAACATTCGGGTGTTTATGTTATGCATATATTCTCAGCCATACTCGATCTAAATTCAACCCCAGAGCACGAAAATGCCTCTTCCTTGGATATCCATATGGGGTCAAGGGTTACAAGCTTCTTGATATCATCACAAACCAAATATTTCTATCACGTGATGTGGTCTTCCATGAACACATATTCCCTCTTAAAAACCCATATGACCCCAACTCATTCCCTAATTTTCCCTCACTCTGATCCGAACCCCCTCAGTCCTTCCAATTCAATTCCCCACCCAACTCCACAAGTCTACGTTGAACCCATTCCTTCACCACCTCTAGAACAACCCAACATAGACTCACCTTCACCTACACAACTCACCCAATCAACCACCACTCCTCCACCACTACCTCATTGCTCAACCAGAAGACGTAATGCTCCTACCTACCTTAAAGATTTTCATTGCAATGCATTGCCTTCACTACAGTCAACATCCAAGCTAAAAGTTGCTGAATCTTCCAACACTGCAGGTTCAAAAATTCATTTTCCATTATCTTCTGTTTTTTCATATCATTCTTTATCCCCATCATTTCATGCTTTCACCTCATCAATGTCAATAAACACCGAGCCCAACATATACTCTCAAGCAGTCAAAGAATCCATCTGGCGTGAGGCAATGGATCAAGAGCTCACTGCACTTGAGCTCAATGAGACATGGTCCATCGTCGATCTACCTCCCGGCAAGAAGCCGATTGACTACATATGGATTTATTGATACAAGTTCAAAGCTGACGGATCGATTGAACGTGCCAAGGTCCGATTGGTCACAAAAGGTTTTACCCAACGAGAGGGAATTGACTTTCATGACACTCTCTCCCGTTGCCAAAATGACTTCAATAAGATGTTTGCTTGCTATAGCTGCCATAAAGGGCTGGGACTTGTAACAATTGGACGTAAATAATGCGTTTCTATATGGGGAACTTGATGAAGAATTATATATGAAGTTGCAGCCCGGTCTTTCCTCCTCCCACACAAACAAAGTCTGTAGATTACAAAAGAGTATCTATGGTTTACGTCAAGCTTCTCGGCAATGGGATACTAAGCTCTCTTTATCACTTGCTGAATTCGAATTTGTGCAATCCAAAGCGGATTATAGTTTTTTTATTAAACAAACAGCGGCTTCGTATGTTGCTCTCCTTGTCTATGTTGACGACATTATTTTAATGAGCTCAAACACCGATTCCAGCGATGCAGTCAAGCAGTTCTTATCCACCAAATTCAAAATCAAAACACTTGGGCCACTAAAGTATTTTCTTCGCATGGAAGTTGCCCGCTCAAGGGATGGAATTCAAGTTTGTCAACGTAAATATGCATTGGACATCTTATCTTAGACTGGGTTACTTGTAGCCAAACCTTCTCCCCTTCCAATGGAGCCTAATCTGGATGAAGGAGAACACTTTCATGACCCTGTGTTGTATAGGAAATTAGTGGGCAAACTACTTTATCTCACAAACACACGTCTAGACCTTAGTTATAGTGTGAATTTATTAAGTCAATTCATGAAGTGTCCACGAGTACCTCACTATGATGCCGTAATCAAAGTCCTTCGATACATTAAAAGCACACCAAGCCAAGGAATTTTTTTTTTCTAGCACAACCCAGCTTCAACTCATGTCTTACTCAGATGCCAATTGGTCAAATTGCCCAGATACACGGCGATCAACCACTGGATTTTGCGTCTTTCTTGGTAAGTCTCTTGTTGCCTGGAAATCCAAGAAGCAAAACACGGTTTCTTGTTCGTCTGCCGAGTCTGGATATAGGGCCATGGCTGCTGTAGTGTGTGAGCTCACATGGCTTCGATCTCTACTGAATGATTTTGGCATCATCATTTCTGAACCCGCAACATTGTACTGTGACAATTTGGCTGCATTGCACATAGCTGCAAATCCTGTGTTTCACGAATGTACGAAACACATTGAACTAGATTGTCATCTAGTTTGAGACAAAGTTTCGGCTGGACAAATCTCCACTGTACATGTTTCCTCATCAAACCAATTGGCAGACTTACTCACAAAGCCACTTCATTCACCCACATTCTATAGATTACTGTCCAAGATGGGTTTGGGAGTAATCAACATTTACTCTCCATCTTACGGGGGGATGATGAAATCACAAGATAGAATTGGACTGAAGCAAATGCCTACGGTTCCTCCCGATAAACACAGAATGGCAAGATGAAGAATATTTTTCTGTTACGTTGACATGAGTTGTAAATTCATTCTTTTATTCATTTCATTATTTTTGGTTTGTAAGCTATAAATATCAATACACGTTTGTACATAGTGAATCATTACAGAATACAATTTAGTTATTCACACTTTTAGCATTTCATTATTCTCTTCTTCCTCCAAGTGATTCCTCTGTTTTTCTCTTCTCTGCGCAACCATTAATAGTTTGTGGGTGTTCTTTTCCTTTTTTCACTGCGACTAATTGGTGTAGGAATTGTCTTCCATCGCTTGACTGTCTCTCTTTGTTTTAGTTGTAAGGTTGAAGTTGGCGAAAAGTGGTGGTTCCCCTTCATACGCAAGCTGAATGCCACGAACTTTGATACTGTTCAAATCCTCATTAATTTTCCTCTTCTTCTATTGTTGGCTTTGAAGTTTCTTCATCTACCATTTTTGGCTCTAGAAAAAAGTAGTATGGTGCTGATAGTGTGGTTTCTGGTTGTTTTATAATAACTCAATGCAAACCAGTTCTAGCCAAATGGCCAATAAGGAGTGAACACGCATGATCGTTTGGCTTTGTAGTTGAGCTGATTGGTGATTGAACCGTTGCTTTGGATTGAAGTGGCATTTTGCCTAAGTGTGGTTTTATATGTTTATTTAAGTTGCTTTGAATCAACATCTATTTTTTTAGTGTCATTTAAAATGCTTCACATTATATTGTAATTCCAAATTTTGTGGTAGGAATGCCACGCAATCAATTTAAAACTCTGCTTTTATATAATTAAATAGATTTCAAATTTCATTCCTAAAAAAATATAAAAAATTGGACAAATTTCCAACTTATTAATAAAAGACCATCATGTATATGTATTTGGAATAAATTCTCTTCATTTAATTTTTTTTCCTCTTAATAATATCAAAGATATAATATTTTTAGTGAAATACTTTAATCATAAAAGAACTTTATAAAAATAAACTCACAAATTAACGTAGCTTTATGTAATTTGTTAGCTATATTATACAATTTAATGGATCAAATGAAGATATCAGTTTGTGAGTTTATTTTTGTGAAATCTCTTTATAGTTATAGCACTTCTCATATTTTTAATCAACAGATTGTCACATGCAATTACTTTATAAGGTGAGGTGAATAAGATTATGTTATAAGAAAGATATATTAATTTTTTTAATCAAATCATGTCCACTTGGCAAATTGTGTGTCATTTGATTGGCAAAGACGTGTAGTACCTTCCAACACAGAAGAAGAGCTAATATGTATTTGCAAATTGCAATACTAGGTAATAAGAAACAATCTAAAGGGAGTTGATGAGGATCTTCCATAGAAGATTTGTCATATCGTCTCCTCTCTAGAGCGAGTTTCGACAAACTCTGAGGTGGTGAGCTACAGTCTCGTTGGTTCTTCCCTTGCTTTGGACAAACCATGTCGAGAGGTGAGAATAACAGGACGAAAGGTTTAGAGGAACAATGGAGAAAGTTTAAACTGATAGAGGAGGGAGAAGAGATAGTGGAGGTGGTCTAAAACGGAAAGGAGGAGATCGAACGGAAGGGCGAAAAAAGCTTGATAGGAAAGGTCTGTTCCGAACGAATAGTGGGCAAGACCCTGATTAGTAACACAATGGCAAAAATATGGAGAATAAGCAAAAGGGAAACTTTCAAGTAGTGGAGAAGAACATGTTCGTTATCACGTTTGAGACACATGTAGATATGCACAGAATCCTCGAAGGAAAGCCATGGACTTTCGACTCCTCTCTGTTTTTACTGGTTCCTTATGACGAAAAGAAATGTCCAGGGGATATAGCATTTGATAGGGAGACCTTCTGGATGCAAATCCATAACCTACCTTTGGGCTGCATGTCATTGGAATGGGGAAATCAGATAGGAAAGTTAGTGGGTAGAGTCATTGAGGTGGACATAGAAGAGGATGGCATAGGATCAGGAAGATGCTTACGGGTGAAATTAGAGTTAGTTCTGAACAAGGCTATCCCGAGGGGTCGGTTCATTAATGTAGAGTAGTCAAAGCATTGACTACGTGGAATATGGAGAGATGGGTGGATTCTTCAAATGCGGGTGGATTCTTTATGGGGAGATGGGTTGTCTAGCTCAACACGTTGGCCAAGAAGTTGAGTCAGAGACAGAGCCCCATTTTGGGCCCTGGCTTAGAGCGGAAAGCTTTTCAAGGCGTAGTTCAAATTCTTTTAGATTTGGCAGAGGAAGGGATGGGCAATTCACAAGGGGAGATAGTGGTCAAGCAGAGATGGAAGGAGATGAAGGCAATGGTGAAGAAGGCCGGCAAGGCAGCAGAAGAAACAGGCATCCTACATCCACCTTTTCCCACACATAGATCCCAACGGCTGTCAAAGATGGAAGCCTCCCAGCTGAAAGGGAGAAGGAACAATTTTCAACGAATTCAGAGGAAGGTATGGCAGCTTTGGACGTTGTGCACCAACTCAGTATGGGGGGAAAAGAGAAGGATGGAGAACAACGGGAAGGAAGTAGGCGGGAAGGCAAACTGAATGAAAGAAAGGAAGTTGGGCCAGAAAGCGAGTATGGGCCCGAGAGAGGAATAGTTCAAAACCATACTCACTAAAAGCCCAAAGGCCAGATATTATTGCCTCCAACGACTAGTTCATTTGCTGAAGGGGAAGACAGAGTCTTATTTTCACTATAGGCTCCAGAAAGTCAAAGGGAAGGTCGAAGATGAAAACAGCAAACCCGAGATTTAAATAAACCAGCTTCATCATTACTAGTAACCCGCTCCCAAGGAGAGAAGCGGCTAGCAGAGGTAAGTAAGGACAATTCTAGCCCTCTGAAAAAACATAAAAAAAAGCTTGTTGAATGGTAAACTAGTGGAGGATTCCCTCCCAATGAAGATGGTGGCGGCTGCGAGGCAACCCCACCAGGGATTATGAGGATCCTAAGTTGGAACTGTCGGGGGCTTGGGAACCCCCGAACAGCCCAAAGCCTTGGCTTGATGGTTAAGGATAAGAAACCTAAAGTGGTCTTCTTAATGGAGACCAAGTTATCATACAAGAAAGCTTATAGGATTGCAAAGAGATTAAGGTTTTATGGTTGTGTAGTTGTCGAAGCAATAGGAAGAAGTGGAGGGCTTATGCTTCTGTGGAAGGAGGAGGGGCTTCTAGAACTAGTCAATTATTCCTAGCACCATATGAATGTGCGAGTAAATGATGAATCAAACAATAACACTTGGTTACTGTCTTGTTTTTATGGTCACCTAGCTTCAAATTTGAGAAGTAAGACTTGAGATTTATTATCATCATTCAGGCCCGAGAATGGTAGGTGGGGAGTTATAGGAGATTTTAATGAAGTGCTCTACAATGATGAAAAAGAGGGGGGGAATCCCAAGAATGAAAACCTTATGAGATTGTTTAGGAATACAATGGAGGAAGGGAATTTGTATGATCTGGGCTGGATGGGCAATAAGTTCACCTGGAGCAACCGTCATGAAGATGATTCATTCACAATGGAGAGACTTGATAGAGCCATAGCAAATGATGAGTGGAAAGCCCAGTAACCGGTGTATTCAGTTGAAACCCTTCCAGCTATTTGTTCTGATCACAACCCAATACTACTAAACTGCAGTATTGAGAGGTGCTCAGTCCAAAGATGGCCTTATCTTTTCAAGTATGAGGCCAGTTGGAATATGGAGGAAGGTTGCAGTGAGATAGTAGTTGAGGCATGGAGTAAACAGGTGGGATTAGGGAGTAGTCTGGAAAGGATGATGAGCAAATTAGAATTCACTCAGGGGAAGCTCAAACAGTGGAGCTGGAACCTTAATAGGGAGAGATTAGAAGCTGTAAGAGTGAAGACTCACCAATTGAATATGTTACAAAGATGTGCAGGGTCTGGAAATGTAAAAGAACAAAAACAACTACAACTAGAGCTCGACCATTTGTTAAATCAAGAAGACACAAAGTGGAAACAAAGAGCAAAAAGGCATTGGTTGGCAGGAGGTGACAAAAACACTAAGTTTTACCATACATGTGTAAACCAAAGAAAAAAGAAAAATACCATCAAAAGGGTAATTGATATGAATGGTACTAAATTGCTTGAGAAGGAATCTATTGTAGTAGGTTTCAAAGCATACTTCAAGTCAGTCTACCAGTCCACGCAGCCTGATTCAAAATGCATCAATCTTTGTCTGTAGGGAATATAACACAGGGTAACAGATGAGATGAAAATTAAGCTGGAAAGGAGCTTCATTGCTAAGGAGATAGGGATGGCTTTAAAGCAAATGTCCCCCTTCAAATCACCTGGTCCCGATGGTTATAGTGCAGGATTCTATCAAGAACATTGGAAGATTGTGGGGCAGGATGTGTCTGTAGCTCTTTTGGAGTTTTTAAACTCTGAAAAGATGCCATGGGATTTGAACCACACTCACATTGTGTTAATCCCCAAGGTAAACTCCCCTACTTCTATCCATGATTTTAGACCTATTTCATTGTGCAACGTTGCCTACAAGCTAATCTCCAAAGTTTTAACAAATAGAATGATAGGTGTTTTGAAGAAGGTGGTCTCTTGGAACCAGAGTGCTTTCCTCCCTAATAGATTCATAACAGATAACATAATGGTAGCCTACGAGCTTCTTCACACCATGCATTCAAAGAAGAAAGGAAGGGAGGGATCAATGACCATTAAGCTAGATATTTCAAAAGCTTACGATAGGGTTGAGTGGAATTTCTTAGAGGTTATATTGATTAAGATGAGATTCGGTATGAAATGGACTAAACTATTGATGGTCTGTGTTAGAACAGTAACTTATTCCACCATTATAAATGGGGTTCTAGGAGAGACAATCACCCTTACAAGAGGGCTGAGACAAGCTGATCCCTTATCACCTTATCTGTTCTTGCTATGTGCTGAAGCCCTCGGTTTCCTATTAGCTAGTGCTAAACAAAGAAGCCTCATTGAGGGGATAACAGTGTCAAGGGGTGGCCTAAGAATAAGCCACCTACTTTTTGCTGACTACTGTGTAATTTTTTGTAGAGCAAAGATGGTTGAGTGGTACCAAATCAAGGTTTTACTGTCAATTTATGAGGAAGCTTTAGGTCAAACCTTGAATAAAGAAAAGACAAGTGTGTTCTTTAGCTCAAATACAAAGATGGAAGCAAAGGAATTCATCTTGCAGCAGGTAAATGGATCAAAGTGCAATAATTAACAGCTTCAGAATACAACACCTTCAGAATAGTGGGAAGATCAAAATACAACAACATCAGAAGTCTAAAGGAAAAGATTTGGAAAAAAATTAACAGCTGGAAATCCAAGTTCCTATCCTCAACTGGAAAGGAAATTCTCATAAAGAGTGTGTTACAAGCAATACCAGCCTACTATATGAGTGTGTTCAAGATGCCTGGACTACTACTAAAAGAGATTGAAGCACTTAGGGCCAGGTTTTGGTGGAACCAAAAAGAGGTGGGGAAGGGCATCCATTGTAAATCCTGGAAACATATGGGGGAAGTTAAAAACCAAGGAGGACTAGGTTTTAGGGATCTTAGCAGTTTCAACAAAGCCCTCCTAGCAAAGCAACTATGGAGAATGATAAAAGAACCATTGTCCCTAGTCTCAAGGGTCTTCAAACAGAAATACTTTTAGCAGAATTAAAAGGATCCCCATCGTACATTTGGAGAAGCCTATGGTCAAGTATGGGTCTAGTGAAGAAAGGGTTAGTATGGAGGGTGAGAAATGAGAGAGACATAAAAATCTAGAAGGAAAAATGGTTGCCTAGACCAGTAACCTTTCAGGTTCAGACCCATATCAACACTTTAGATCCAGATTGCAAAGTGGATGCCTTAATTAATGTAGATACTTGATCTTGGAAGGAAAATCTAGTGAAGGCCATTTTCAATGAAGAGGAAGCAAAACTTATATGCTCAATTCCAATTAGCAAGAGAGGGGCAAGAGATAAAAGGATTTGGGCAGGGTCTAAAAAAGGCATCTTCTCAGTTAAAAGTGTCTATTTCATAGATACAAAACTGTCAAGCAGAAGTATGGGCGAATCTTCTCCAGGAGGGTGGAATAAAAGGATATGGAAGGAACTCTGGCAACTAGAAGTCTCGGGCAAGGTTAGAATGTTCATATGGAGAAGCCTTTCTAATATTCTTCCAGCAAAAGACAGACTATACAGAAGGAAAATTGTGGATAGCAACCTTTGTCCAATTGTACAAGAGAGGCTAAAACCTCATTGCATACCCTTTGGGCCTGTCCAGTAGCAAAGGATGTGTGGGGAGGTGATAGTAGCAAGCTCAAAAAATGGAACAGCTCCTTCTCTGATTTGCAGCAACTATGGAGATGGGTATGAACCAAGTTATCTATGAAGGGGATGACAAAGCAATTATTGATGCAATCAACTCGAAAAATGAAGACAATTCTTGGCATAGTCAAGAGACAGAGGATCTACAACAGCTGCTGGAGCTTCATTTGGCTTGGAGGCTATCTTTTGCATACAAGTCTGCTAATCATGCTGCCCACATAGCATCTAAGGAAGGCATAAAGGAAACTTATGAGAAAGTTTGACTAGAAGATGGACCCATGATGGTCAAAGTTTCTGTATTAAATGATGTATCTTGAATATTTACTAGTTGATTAATGAAGCTTTTTCTCTTATTTAAAAAAAAAAAAAAAACAATCTGAAGAGTTTTTGGATGTAAAAAACCTCTCTCTACTTTTTCTCTACGTACACCTTCTTCCATTTCCTTGCTCGTGTTCAATATTCCATGGATGGTATTTCAATTTACGATTAGTATTATTCTAAAAGACGTTAGGAGGAGGAAACTATTAAGGATGGGGTACACGAAGGCAGTTCTTATAGAGACAGTTTTTCGAGATTTCATATGTTAAAAATCCAGTATTTTGCATAAGAGAGGGGAGGGGGGAAGGAAGGTGACTAAAGAGCTAGTAATAAGTTTTATAACAGTGTCTTGGGTTATGCAGACTTTGGAAGAATGCTCTTGATCAGATGAGGTGGTGGTAGGAGAAGTACAATCATTATCCCCAAAGGAATTGAAGGACAAGGTTAGAGGAAAATGGCTGTGGAGCTTCATGAAATGTGTAGTCCTGTGGGTAAAACTATAGGGGAGAAATAGGAGAGTGAAGAGTTTCTCAACCAACGACTTCTAAAGCACACCATAGGTGGGGTAACTAATGCTAAGACATACGTAGAGATTGTCGTGGGCTCTGCTCTAGACATAAGAGGTGATGCTAGCAGAACAAAAATAAGATCGAGAAGAGCAGCGTTGAACCAAGCTTTGGGGGCCAGTATTGGTATATGAAAGGAGAAAGAAGTTAATATTAGAGAGAAGGGTAGGGAGTAGAGGACTGATGTGTCGCTAGCAAGAAGAGTTTACGCAAGAAGGGATGGTGGCTTTCTATTCAAGGAGAATGTTGTAGAGAATATTGCCATACTTAGTTTAAAAGAGGAATTGGTTGACTTAAGAGAGTGGCTCATGGGTGTAATAAAAAAAATTGACTAAGATATGGTCCTGGGCAGTTTTGAAGTGGCTCGATATGAAACATTGGGTCACACATTGGTTTGGGAGAAATAAAAAGGGTAAGTAGAAGCCCCACAAACCTACAGGGCATTAGGCCAGGCTATGGTAGATCAAATTGGTGGACCAATACACCTTTGAACTTGGGTTGACCTCAAGAGATATGCAACAATAATTTGTGGTTGTCAACCACTGGATGGACCGATGGAGGAGCCAGTGGCCGGTATGCCCCCCAGGGGAGGGGGTGGGGAGTGGTGCTGGCGATACTGACATTAAATACAACAGACATGGGGCTATAGAACATAGAAAACATTGGTCGGATTGTCCAAACCAACGGGAACCTTTGTTCCATCCAAGAGAGTGCCAGCAATGGAAATGGGTGGGCTTTTGAGCCTAGAAAATCTTCCAACATAGGTGGGGGATTGTGAAGATGTTACGGAGGCCTCAAACATCGAGATGGTTATGTTTGAATTCGGGAGAGGGGGGGGGGGGGGGACTGAGGGAGGGCATTGGCATAGGCTAAATTTGGCCTCAAATCGTGTGGGTGCGATAACATATAGTGTCGGTTTGGCCCCATCCGTATGTGAAGATTTTTTCTGGGAAGAACCACGACACCTTTGTCTTCTTTACACCCTAGCAAATACATTAGCATCTAGGCTTCACATTGGGTTCTACACAAGGCAAAGGAGATTCAACACTGTATGAGGATTTTGTGTGACGGTTTTGAAGACTAATTCATAGCTCTCCTTATAGCTATAGAGGCTAGAAAGACCCATTCCGCCTTACCAAGGGTGCTCACATCATATAACACCATGCTCCCCAAATTTAAGAATAAAATCACTTTTAAAAATTCTTGGGAAAGTCGGAGTGCTACTACTGAATTTGACTTAAAAATATTTTCTTATAATTATGTTAAATACCAAGATTCCACAAAAAATAAAATCATTTTTTTTATTAAAAATGCTGAAATCATAAGAGCGAGCGCGCGGAAACATTTATTAAAATCTCTCAAAATCTGGGCCATAAAAATCATAATTTAAAATCTTTGTACATGATATAGGCCACTATCACATCTTCCTGGACTAAGTACCATCCAGTAGCTCTACCTTCATAAATGTAAACATAAAACATACTTAATGAGTCGATTTCTCAATAAGAAACTTATCATAATGTAAACATACTTAACATAAAGTTTTTTATAAAATGTTTCATGATGAGAATTTAAAATCATGATTGTTCATATGTATTTTATGACATGCATGACTTATATTGACTTATCTAACTTATAATATTGGCTTATATACTTAACTCTGTATACAAGATTGTGCATTAGCCCCACATCCAATGGCTGCAAGTGGAGCCATTAATAGTATTCTATCTTACTATGGTGGACCACGCTTAGCTCTGTGGCTTGCGCGTCCACTTATAAGTTGCATTGGTACCAAGTGGCTAATGGCCATCTTATTAATTATTATGAGCTTATCTTATATTTGATCTTATGAAAGGTAAATTGTTTTATGCAAAGTGAGATGCATAATATATACATAACTATAATATGAGAAATGAAACATGATAAATGACATGCTTACAAATATCACAACATACATGGTACATAAACACTGGATTCCAAAGAGTTAGATTTAATAATAATATATATAGCTAGCTAACATGTACTAATCCTAATTTATGATCAATTTACTTACCTTGTAGTGTTACTTTCTAAAATTTTAGACATAAAATTGATCACATGAACCAGAATGAGAGAGAAAATGAGAAGGATGTTGTGAGAAGAATGAGGTAGTCAACTATTGGTGTGATGAATGTGGGACACACACGGTGTGGACTAGGTATCTTGGGTTCGGCCATTGCACTTGCAGAGGTTTGTGATTTTTCTAAATAACACACAGAAGGAAAGATATTTATAGATAGATTTGAGAAATGATGCCGATGAGTTTGAGTGGGACTCAGTCATGATCATTCAAAAAGAGAGTTTGAATTTAAAAACATGATCTAGTAATTCATTCAATGTAGGATTGATAGTAAATTAGACTGTGTATGGGACTTCAATCAGTGATGATTTTAAGTTGAAATAAATTTCTAATGGTCGATCGTGATTCACAGGAAATGGACCAACTCAAAGGTCATTTGATGAGTTATTATAGCTTAGGTAAGTATTAAAACACTTGGTGGATGTCAAAGCTCTAGGAATAGATGGCTTCTCTATGACTTTTTTTCAAACATGTTGGGAAGTGTTCAAAGAAGATATCATGGGATCTTCCATGAATTTCATGAAAATGTAAGGTTGGAAAAAAAACCTAAATGCAAATTTTATAATGCTTATTCCTAAAAAGTCTGGCACTGTAGAGGTAAAAGATTATTGTCCCATCAGCTTGGTGAGCGGATTGTACAAATCTAACCAAAGTATAGGCGAATAAGTTGAGTAAAGTGTTGGAGAAATTAATATTGAAGCATCAAAATGCTTTAGTCAAGGTCGGAAAATTCTCGACTCAATACTTATTGCCAACGAATGTCTGGATAGTCAACTTAAATTGGGAGAGCCGGGACTTTTGGGCAAGCAAGATATGGAAAAAGCATATGATAACATCAATTGGATATTTTTACTTTACATGCTTTTGAGATGTGGCTTTGATATGAAGTGAAGTACATGGATCCAACACTATATCTCTATGCCTTGTTTTTCTATATTGGTGAATGGCACGCCTAAAGGCTTCTTTAAAAGCTCACGTAGGTTGAAACAAGGTGACCCTCTATCTCCACTACTTTTTTGTTTTTGTAATTGAAACTTTTAGTAAGATTATCTCAGGTGTTGTGACGGGTGGATTCATTTATGGATTCTTAGTGGGGGAGGATCCCACTGATTCACTCAACGTATTTCATTTATTATTCATCGATGATACCTTCATCTTTTCCAGGGCCAAACATGATCAAATTCAAGCCTTGAGGGCTTTCCTATTATGCTTCAAACCTGCATCTAGGTAGAAGGTGAACTTGGCTAAGTTAGAAGAAGTGTCAGTGAGGAATGTTCCTAATGTGGAGAGTATGATGTCCATCTTGGGTTGTAAGATATCTCAGCTGCCCATAAAATATCTTGGCACCCTATTGGGCGCTATGTTCAAATTGAAAGCTATTTGGGATGATGTTAAGAAAAAATAGAGTTAAAATTATCTAGTTGGAAGAGGATGTATCCATCCAAAGGGGGTAGGATGACCCAAATCAAAAGCAGTCTTTCTAAATTGCCAACTTATTTCCTTTTATTATTTCTTCTCCCTGCCAAGGTTGCCCATCACATGGAGAAACTACAACGTGATTTCTTATAGTGGAATAAATGATGAGTTTAAATTTTACTTGATGAAATGGGCCACAATTGGAGTTGGAGTTCTCGGAGTCGGAGTTGGGACATCGAAGGTGGTTGCCAAAATAGCCAAAAGAAAAAAAAATCAATCCAGCAGTGAAGTGGAGAGATCTAGCGATGTTAGAGACCCAACGGCAACAAAAGCCCTATAGAAATGAGGAATAAGACAGAGGTGAAGTTGAGAGAAGTGAAGATTAGATCTATCCTATGAAGTGAAGTAAAGACTAAATCAAATCACCCACATAAGCAAAAACCAAACGAAATCAAGAAATTATATGCACAAATCACCCATAGAAGAAAAAACCAAACCAAATCAAATTGCAAAAATCACCCACATCAAGAAATTATATGTATAAATCAAGCTATAGAGAACTTGTAATGGGTCTAGCAGTATGCTACTCTCTCACAAGATTAATGAAAATAAAACAAGCAAGATATGCAAAAAAATAATCAAAAAATCAAGTTGCTCTCCCAGTCCTAGCTCCACCATGTCCACTTTTTGCCGTTGATAAGATATTGCAAAGAGTCGAAGACCAAGATGAGATGATGAATCTCTACGATTTCATGGCTTGTGGGACTCTCTGCAAGCATCTTCACAAACAAAAAAAGGCCCCACCTCTTTGGCTCTTCCATGGAAGTCGTGTCTCAAGATTTGCATTGGGGCTGCCCGTTGGGCCGTTGGCTGGAGTATGTTCAGTCTTCATTGTGGTGAAAAGAAGAGAGGAAATGGGTGAAGGCGCTGGAGGGGGAAGAGAGAAAATGTGTAGGGTTAGGGTTTTATTCTTTGAAAGATGTGAATATATACCCTATTAAAAATGGCGTCGTTTAAGGTTTTCTAAAAAAAAAAAAAATTGCAAAACATGAAATAGGGCATGAGGGACTTGAACACAGGTTCTATGAGAACCAAAACCGTGTCTCAACCATTAGGCCACTTGGCTATCTAGTGTTTACATTACAATATAATATATATATATATATATATATATATATATATATATATATATATATAAGGTATAAATAGTCAGAGTTTTGAGTTGGAGTTTGGAGCCAACAAGACCTCTGGACTCTGACTCCGACTCTGATTTCTGAAATCTCAGAGAGTCAGAGGGTTGTCAAAGCTTAGACGAAATCGGAGTATCAGAAATTTCGCCCACCCCTAGCCACAATTTGCTTTCCCATTAAAGAATGGGGTTTGGGAATTCCAAGCTTGAAATTTTTCAACAAAGCCTTGCATAGAAAATGGTTATGGAGATATAACTATGAACAGGGGGTCTTGTGTAAAATCTTCATCTCATTGAAGAATGGGAAACCATTGGGAGGGTGATGTCCCAATGAGGTGAGTGAGCCTTATGGTGCGAGGCTATGGAAGCATATAATAAGAGGTTAGGACATATATGCAGCAAATACTCACTTAACTATGGATAACAGATTGAAGGTCAAATTTTGGCATGATGTAAGGTGGGGCGATAAGGCACTCAAGGAAGTTTATACACAATTTTATGGCTTAGCAAGAACAAAAGAAGCCTCGATTGTGGATCTATTAATCATCTCCAATGGTCTTCAATGGCATGTTACATTCCTTCGAGATGTACAATATTGAACAATTGAAGTTTTTTTGGCGTTCTTTGACCATGTGTACTCTACCCGATTGTTGGGGAAAGGCGAAGAGAAGATATTTTGGTGTACCTCTAAGAAGGGATATTCACTTTTCGATCCTTCTACCACACCATGACCACGCACCACACAAATACATTTCCATGAAAGAGCATTTGGAAGACGAAGGCACATCTAAAGGCAGCAGACAACTTCATTGGGGAAGATTCTCACTCTAGACAACTTGTGGAAACATAGAATCATAGTCATGGATTAGTATTGTATGTGCAAGAAGAGTGAAGAGTCAGTTGACCATTTATTATTTCATTGTGAGATTGCCATGACTTTGTAGAATGAAGTTTTTATTCATTTTGGATTAGCTTGGGTGATGCCGAGAAGAGTAAGTGACCTCTTAGGTTCTTGGCGAGGCATTCAGGACAACTCTCAAATTGCATCCATATGAAAGATGGTACCAATATGTAGGAGTGTAACCGGTTTGGTCCAGTTTTGGTTTGGACAAAATTTAAGACCGAACCGATATGCACTGGTTTTGCACTTTTCAAAATTGATTACTCACCAGTTACCCTCCTAAACAAGTATCTCCGGTTTTCGGTTCAGTTCAATCTGGTTTTTCGGTTTTAATAAAATACAAATTTCGTATAATAAATCTATTTATATAAAAAAAACTGCTTTAAAAAAATTAGTTTTATTAAAAAGTTATTACTATTTACAAAAATCTGCTTTATAAAAAAATTTGCAATGTAAAAAAAATTCTGCTATAAAAAACTGGTATAAAACAAAAATTGAAACAAGAAATCTATTGTAAAAAGGAAAAAGAAAAAATATGCTATAAGCCTATACATATAACTATTACAAAAACTGGAAACAAAAAATCTGCAATAAATATATATACATACTATTAATATATTAATACTAATATATTAATATATACTAATAGTCTAATACTATATATTATACTATTATAGTGTTACTACTACACATAGTGTATATATATATGTTAACATCTTGTTTCGTACACCCTTGGGCTGGGTTGCTCAGCAGCATTGGTTTTCACTCATGGCAGATCTTGAGGCAAGAGAGGGGCAGCCCAGGAAATCTCCAATGCCAAAATTAATATAGATTAGAGATCAAAATGCTTTAAAATAGAAGACAACGATTGTGTATAATTGACAATAGACTTGAATTCGTCCCTCCTTACCTCGCAGTTCTGGGTGACCTTTATACTTGGTCTTTTTGGTTATGAGGGTCATGCTTATGTTCAGGGACAAAGGGATGCCTCTCCCTGGAGTCTCCACTGCCATACTGCATTTAATGTGGTGTGGTTTTCTTGATGTTAGTCATTTAATGCAGTGTGGATCTCTGGCAAAATTGCCTGATGCTGTCTCTTTCCTTTTCCCCTATCATGGTTTCTTGCGCCCTTCTGCAATGTTCCATATCAATGTTAATGATTACTCCTGACCTGCACAGGTTTGTAGTTTGTCCGACCCGCCCCAGGCTACCAAGGGGGGCCATTTTGGGCTCGGGCCGACATCCTTGGGGTTCATGGGTCTGGCGAAGTAATGGGCCTGGGGCAGTATTATGGGCTTTAGGCCTTGAAGAAAATACCCTTTAACAATATATATATACATATATTATAATGATATAGTGATACTAATACTATATGTTATACATTATGGAATATATATATTTTATGTTTAAAGCATATGATTAAATAATTTTTTATGTTATAACTTATAATAACATTATCTTATATATGATTATAATTTATATTATTATATATAAAAATTATATATAATATAAAAAATATTATATATAATATTTAAAAAATTAATTTAAATATATATTATAGTAGACTGATCCAGTCCAGTCCTAAAAATCATGGAAAAGGAACTGACTAGTTTTGACATTTTAGAAACCGGTTCCAGACCGGACCATCGGTCCAGTCCTGTCTAGTTTTCTGGTTAAAATTTACACCCTTACCAATATGCTTATGGTGGCGCATTTGGAGGGAGATAAATGATAGAATCTTTGAAGACCAAGAGCGGTCAATAGAAGAGTTTAGGACATTTTTTTCAATACTTTACTTCATTGATCAATTGTAATTGACTTTCATGGCATGACCTTCCATGATTTCTTTGTAACATTAAACTAGCACACCAAGGCATTGCTCTTGTATATGTCTATTATATTTGGGCTATTGCCTACTCTTTTGATCAACAAAAATTTGTTTATAGATAAAAAAAAATGTGATTATTTCTTGCTTCAATCATGATTACTGGTTTGTTCTTGTAACTCCCTTGTAAATAAATTGGTGGATTGATGATTTACTTTCATCTCAAGATTTCTCTATTTTATTCATGATAGAAATAACTCATTTCATGCAAAACGCTTAGATATTTTAGTGGTGAATGGCTTGGATTTAAATTTAGTAAAATATCAACCTACAATTTTTTTGCAACTAGGTATACATCACTCTCCCATAAGAAGTCTTGTGTATATATAAACAAAAATTTTGTGTACAGTCAATTTTACGTACTATTTTGTACACTATATTGATATGATTAGTTGTGTATTAAAAAAAGTAATGCAACCAATCACATTAATATAATGTATAAAGAGTATGTAAAAGTGACTGTACGTAACATTATTTATATATAAATATATAATATATACTTCTTATCTCCAACATATAATAAATTTATTAAAAAAAAATGAATTAAAAACAATTTGCTTGGGTGACCGTCGGCCCCCAAACTCGATCATGTGGGTTGCGCTTTAATGCCAAGGGTAACCGAAGCATTTAAAACTTTATTTATTTTCCACGTGGCTCTAGATTATTGGCGTTGATACGGTGCATTCAATAAACTACTCGATTTTTAATAACGAAATAATCAAAGTTAAAAGTATATGAAACATAAAGTTCAAAATTAAAGATATCCGCAAGGACTATTCTAATACAAGAACAATTATACTACAATTTATTTACAATTAAGTATAAGAAAAATTATTATTTTATATACTTTGAAAGGCTGCAATTACAGAAATTTTGAAAAAATGTAGAAAAGTAGATGATTTATCATTTTTTCCTTCTATTTAAACACACATATTTACACATTAATCTGTGTACGTTTAAATAGAAATATAAAAATAATAAATTACATATTGATGTCTAATTCAAAGAATGATAAATAAAACTTTTCATATTTTAATACGCTGTAGTCGTTGAGTTGTTGGCTGTATATCATTATCTATCAACATTATGCTAGATTTACACTTGAAATGTTACGGATAGCAAGACTATACAAATACACAGATTGGTCGGGCCGGTGGTTCCTAAATGGGCCCCCACAAGTGGGATTTTTGGACTCTGTTCCGTTGACTGAGTGATACAGAGAAAGTAAACTCATTTAAGACATGTCTTTGTCTCTGTCTTGAGTCCTTGACTAATACAAGAGTCAAACCAACTAAGTAGACAATACGCAGTTGTCAGATTAGAGGCGAAGTTGGGAATATTAATTATTGATGGTGGGGTACTTTACATCCATCTTCGAATTAGTTGGGAGCTGGAGCTGCATGCCTTCATGATTTTGCTGCCCATTTATCATTCGTTATCGGAACCAGTTGAATTTTTCGCTTCTGGATCTGATCATAATTGAGCTAAGGGGATTGATTCGAAGTCCACAATGGCTGACATGCACACGAAAGCATTAAGATCTCAACTACGGGCATTAATGTACGCTTTCTCCTCTATAAAAAGGCACTGCTACTCGGTTTGCTATCACCAAGCAGCAAGCATTCCTTTCTTTTTATACTTCTCTTTAGCTCCTCTGGTTTTGAGAAAAGATGGGAAAGGTTTCCTCTTCCTTTGGTGTGATGCTGCTGCTATTGCTGGTTATAGGACTGGCTGAGTGTCGGAAATTGGAGAAAGTTGAGTATAAAGAGAATGTAGGAGGTGGTTTTGGTGGAGGAAGTGGCGGAGGATTTGGTCAGGGTGGTGGTGCGGGAGGAGGATTTGGAGGTGGTTCTGGCGGTGGAGCTGGAGGAGGATTTGGAGGAGGAAGTGGTGGTGGCGGCGGCTTTGGAGGTGGCTCTGGAGGAGGGTTTGGCGGTGGTGGAGGTTCAGGTGGTGGCTTTGGAGGTGGGTCTGGTGGTGGTGGTGGAGGTTTAGGTGGTGGCTTTGGAGGTGGGTCTGGTGGTGGTGCAGGAGGTGGTGCCGGTGGCGGCTTTGGTGGTGGTGGCGGTTTTGGTGGGGGAATTGGTGGTGGATTTTGATCCCAAAACTTGAAAGATCGATCTTAGTAGCAATGCTATGTATGTTATTCGATGCTCGTGCTTCGTGCATAGGCTATTGATGCTTCATACAAAAATGTAATCGCAACTTTGAATAAGAGAAGTTACTGCTTAATTTGGGTGAAAATGTAATTAGTGGTTAAATAAGGTAATGAAGATTTCAATCATCATAAAATGAAGCTATTATACTTGGTGAAAAACTCTATTCACAGGTGGAATAAATGAATATTATTCTGTGCATGCTTGCAGTTCCATACATTATCAGTTTTATATCCACGTACAGCTAGCTAGCTTGCACAGTACAACATGGCACAAGGATGCAGCCTAGATTCACTAAAGTTTGAATGAAGTCAATTCAACTACTTTGTTCACACTTTGCTAATTACGAACACTAGGATGCGAAAGTTTGTGATTATATATCTATATATATATATGAATCATACAATTTAGGGATGACAACATGTGATGCAACTCGTGAACCTCACACCGCACACGAATACGACACGAAATTTGCGGGTTTAAATTTGATATCAATAGGTGCGGATGGAAACATGTTGATTCGTTAAGACATAATTAATAAACGGATCAATAATGGGTCCGCTTAATCCGAAATCAACCCGCAAGAGCTTGTTTAAATTTTATTTCAAAATTATAATTTTATTATTATTATGTTGTAATATTGATATTTCCTAATATGCTTATATTTTTATTATTGGGATTATAATTTTATACCTATACTCATATGGTTATTGTTAGATTTGTAATATTGGTTTGATTATAGCTTAAAATCTGAATAATATTGATATTTCTTTTCAATAGGTAATCTTATTGCTTTTTTTATATATTGTGACTACTAATAAATATAGATTTGATTATATGAAATTATGTTAATCAGGTGAAATGAGTTATGTGAGTTAGCTGAACGTATTTACATGAAACATATTGAAATGAGTTGTGTTGTCTTAATATATTTATAATTAATTATTAAACAGGTTAAAACGGGTGACACCTGATGTGTTGTGAAGGTGTTTGCCCCATAGATCTTTTGAAAAGATGAAATGCACTTGAAGTTTCTTTGAAGCAACAAGATCTCGAACAAAATGGATGTCTATTTCAATAAGCTTTGTCCGGACATGAAACACAAAGTTTGTCGTGAGATAAGTAGTAGTGATATTGTTGCACCAGAGTATTGGTGGTTGTTTGAGAGGAAGGCCAAGTTCTGTTAATAGTGAAGGAGCCAAAGGATCTCGGTTGAGGCATGAGCAATGACACGGTATTCGGACTCAGTGCTAGAGTGAGAGACAGTTCATTGCTTTTGAGAGCTCCAGGAAACTAGATTTGAGCCAAGGTAAATGTAATAGTACCCACTGGTGGAGTGACTCTCATCGAGAAAACTGGCCTAGTCGGCATAATAAATGCTTGTATTATTGACTCATTGAGGAGGCACAATGACAGATAAGTAGGCTGTGATTAAGAGTATGGCGTAGATACCACAAAATGCATTCAACTACCACCGTATGATTTGTTATAGGCTGATTCAAGAATTGTGATACCTTGCCAATAGCGAAAGCCACGTTAGGAAGGGTGAGTGATAGGTAATGAGCCTGGTTTGGA
The DNA here is from genome assembly GCF_018687715.1 of Carya illinoinensis. Classification (NCBI taxonomy): domain Eukaryota; kingdom Viridiplantae; phylum Streptophyta; class Magnoliopsida; order Fagales; family Juglandaceae; genus Carya; species Carya illinoinensis. The sequence goes on along the minus strand of NC_056753.1, from coordinate 22,325,820 downwards.
TGTGTTTTGTACGTCCCGTAAGGACTCCTTAGACAACTTGGAGGTGTACCAAAGGACCTGCAAACACACAAATAAAGAAAGGAGCTCGGGGGTGGTCAGGGGACCCTTTGGCGCTAAAGTCATTTTCCTTTTTAGGAAGTTTTTATCTTGCCTTAAGATTCTGTCTGATTGATAATACCTAGATTAGGCTTTTATACTAGGCAGCTTGGAGTTCTGTTGCTTTCATCTCAAGAAATTGTCCCATCACGCCTCATGCTTTGTACATGTGAATCTGTTAGGCAATGTGATACCTCAAGAAAAATAATAACTACGGTGTCGATCTCTGGCTCACATCTGAGCTCCCTCAACCAGGTCCAACGACTCTCTCTCTCTCTCTCTCTCTCTCTCTGGGGAGAGCTATTGTTATTTTTTTGGCACACATTCCCATGATTATTGCTTCTTGACCATCATTTCGATTGTAGCTGAGCCTGCTACGACTGCGCCCACCTTTCCTTCTTCAGTGTAGAAGTCATGGTTACCTCTCTTGCACGCTTCCTAGCAGCTATTTTCTAAGGACTTGAGGAGTTGGCGCCTCCTTGGCTTGTCCCAAAGGCGTCCACCTTTCTTTTCCTAGGTGAACAACAGTAATAATTTCTCCCACATGCTTCCTAGTAGTCACGCGTTGGTAATGATTCAAGACGGCTAGCAGGTCAGCATATGTCCCATCTTGCAACCGGTGTTGGTGTCTCATTAGGCTTGGGCTAGGTTAGATAGGCCTTCGTCTTGGTGGGCCAAGGTGGTAGTCTTGGCTTTAACAGTCTGATGGGCCTCTTTTAGGTCTGGGGTCTCGGATACTTAGACCTGGCCTTTTTCACCCTTTCCATTACCCTGGTAATTCTCATTGAACCAATTCGATGGGAATTTAATTTTCCCTCTTCTTTTCTCTTCCCCTTCCTTCTTTTATGCTTTAACCCATCTTAGCCTATTGACTAGACTCCCAGACTCGTCTTGATACGCTGTTCAGCTTCCCACATCGCTTCATGTTGAGCATTTCACGGGATTCAGACCGTTTTGTATCCCTCGTTTGACACATGGAAGTGGAAAGCGAACAGTCACTTCCCTTCTATATAAACATGGTTCTATCCTCTTCTCTCCTTTTTACAATATTCTTGTCTTTCTGTGCCCTAACCTTTTCATTCTCTTTGCTCGACTCCTTTCCTTTCTCATCACTCTTCTTAACCTTAATCTCAATAGCTCTCAAGAAGGTCATTCAACCCAAGATTCTAGGGGAGCTATACCAATCCGAGGTTCACATTGCGGGGAAATTCTACATCAGTCACAATTTCATAAGCCACTCCCAATTTCTTGTCGTCACTGGCTTCCACCTATCATGTCTCGAAGAAGGTGGGTTTTTAGGCTCCTGGACCGCGTGAAGGGGCCGTCGATGATGAGGCTTATGGCTCGAAGGTTGCCCTCTTCCTGAGCATGTTCTCTAGTGCGTTGAGGTTACCCTTCCCTCGCCCTGTCTGTGACTTGCTAGATCATCTCAAATTGGCCCCCTCTCAACTCCACCCAAATGCTTGGAGGATCTTGATGTGTTGCTGCATCCTATGGCGAGGAGCTTTGTTGGAATAAGATCTAGAGCGCGCTGACCTTACGGGCCGTGAATAAAACATGAGGGGAACATTTGCAATTTTAAGGTGATGCACGCCCTTGTCTCTTTGGAACAACGTTATTGCAAAATAAAAAATTGGACCACCAAAGTTTTCTTTGTGTCTCACTAAGGGTAGGAATTTTAGGTCGGGTAAGTAAATTGCAGTGAGTTCCCTGTTAGGGCCATAGGGGGGGTAGTTCCTGATGATAAAGCGGTAGGATTGACGGCCTCTCCCAAAGAGTTGCACCATATCGCCCTAGTCAAAGAATGGGTGAAGAACCACCCGGTCAATGTCCTCGCAGAGGCTCTCCTTGGGGAGGAAAATATAAGGGCATTTTTACTTCCCCTCAGTCACACCATCATTGAAGACCGCATTGTCCCTATGCGGTCCCAAGCTTCCCCAGCTAAAAAACTCTCCCCGAGCCCTCCTCTCACAAGTAAGGGGAAGAAGCTTCAAGTGGAGGTGGCAAGGGTTGACAGCAGCCCAGTGTCCCCTCCCTAATTTCCTTTGTGGCTATCCTTGGCGGTGGTTGAGGTACGATGCCCACCACTAGTTGTGTGTACCCCTCTACTAGCCCCCACTGTCCATCCATCAAACCCACCAATGAGGTAGGAGGGAAAGAATCCTGCCATTCCTAAAGTGTCGGCTGCCCCTCCATCCGCGGTTGCTTGGGTTTAGGAGCCTGTCACAATCGTGGTACCTGCGCAGCCACGAAAACAGACGCGGAAATTGTCCTTGGGGTTCAATATGCTCTCAATGCATTTCTATGGGGCCCTCCTAGAACTAGCTTCTCAAGGTGAACAAGGAGATGATTCCCTCTCTTCCATCCACAGCGCAGTCCACTGTCAGAGGTCAAGTCTTCGAGGGTGATGCTAAAAATTGCTCAAAAGGCTACAACACAAATACGGAGAGGGTGCCATCCCTTTAGTCCCCTCGTGCCTTGCCATCAAAAGAGGGCCTTGCTTCTGCCAACGCCGCTATTGGGCTTATGGTGGCTCTTGTTGAGGAGCCTATCGGGAGACCTTTTAGAGGAGAAGAAGTGAAGCCGAAGGAGTGGAGCTAGGGTTGGCCACAATCCTTGACCCCACTGCTGAGTAGATGATTGCTCCCCTCTCTCCCCTACCTGTTGCGAGGTCACCTACTGCTGGAATTGAGGTGGCCATGGAGTTAAGGACCAAGGGGGAGGGTTCTCACAACCCCTGTGAGAGATGGGGATTGCAGAACTTTGTCGAAGAGCTTACTCTTGTTGTCGAGGGCCATCTTCTCTCCCAGCTTGCCATCAGTTCTGAAGAAAGGGTCACGGGAGTAGGGGGAGACGTAGAGGCCAATACCCGGCAAATTGAGGTGGGAGGAGCTCGAGCGGAATCTCTCCATCGGGTGACTAAGTCCTTCATGGAGGCCAATATGCCTATGGTGGTGCATTTGGAGGGAGATGAATGATAAAAGCTTTGGAGACCACGAGTGGTCAATAAAAGAGTGTAGAACATTTTTTTTTCCATACTTTACTCCATTGCTAGATTGTAATTGACTTTCATGGCATGACCTTCCATGATTTCTTTGTATCACTAAATTAGCACGCCTAGGCATTGATCTTGTATATGTCTAGTATATTTGGGCTATTACTTACTGTTTTGATCAATAAAAATTTGTTTACCAATAAAAAAATTTAATTATTTCTTGCTTTTAATCAGGATTGCTGGTTTGTTCTTGTAACACCTTTGTAAATTAATTGGTGGATTTATGGTTTACTTTGATCTCAAGATTTTTCTATTTTATTTATGATTGAAATAACTCAATTCAAGCAAAACATTATATTTTAGTGGAATGATCAAAATTTTGTACAAAATTCTTGAGATGGAAACAACCTTACCCCTCAATGAATGGCTTAGATTTAAATTTAGTAAAATGATCAACCTACAATTTTTTTACAACTTGGTATACATCATTCTCCCATATGGTGTCTTATGTGTGTACATACATATGTAATACATTCTTCTTATCTCCAACATATAATAAATTTATTAACTATGCTATGTCATAATAAATGATCTAGTGCTATGAGTAAAATAAGTAATTAAAAAAAAACTATGAATTAAAAACAATTTGCTTGGGTGACCAAGTCAGCCCCCAAACTCATGAGGGCTGAGCTACCAAGGTTCTTTTTTTTTTTTTTAATAATTTTTATTTATTTATAGAAAATAGATTTCGTTTAATTCATGAAGGAAATTACAACTGTAACTGATAAATACTAGGAAAAAATTAGATTACAAGCCAAACTATTCACTAGTTGGGGCTTCCTCACACACCAATTCCTTTATGGCGGGTATTGTCTTAATTTCAATAAACTCTCTAATGACAAAATTTTTTGAGATACGAGACTTTGTAACAATAGAGATGTACATCCCCATTTTTTTGAGAATAATACCACTCTGTATAAATAGAGATATCCATCCTCAACTTCCAAAAGAGGAGAGTTTATCCAAACCCCTATCCTCTAAAGGAGGAGAGGGAACAACAACCCTCATTCTCCAAAGGAGAAGAGGGTTCTCCTACTATTCATAACATATCTACTAGCCTATTTCTTATTATTTTTACATAAACACAAACAACAACAAACAAAAGAACAAAAATATACAAGAATACCGAACAAAAGAGAAATACAACAAAACAAAAACTAGGAATACATAGAAAACGAAAAAATACTGAGCAAGGAGGCTTAGTGGTGCGTGAAGGACGTGCCATGCTAGGAGTGTGTCGAACCTTTGATCTTGAAGCTACTAGAGTCGCGGGCCCTAAAAACGCCGCTCGTGGCACTGGCAGTAGCAAAACCCTTCTGTGTGGTGGCGAATGGAGCCATGTGCGCACTTTGACCTGCGCATGAGGAGCACACGCCATTCCTTTTGATGAAACGCTTCAGCAGTCTGAAATATCGATGGCCTATAAACTCCATGGTGGGGCAGAGCTAGGTTGCTTTTGGTTTTGGTGGTTTTCTAGAGAGAAGTGCCAAGGGAAACCAAAGCATTTAAAAAATTTATTTATTTTCCATTTATTGGCATTGATACGATGCATTCAATGAATTGCTCGATTTTTAATAACGAAATAATCAAAGTTAAAATTATATGAAACATAAAAACAAAAATTAAAGATATCCGCAAGGATTATTTTAATACAAGAACAATTATACTATAATTTATTTACAATTAAGTATAAAAAAAATTATTATTTTATGTACTTTGAACAGCTGTAACTACAAAAATTTTGAAAAAAAAGTAGAAAAAATAGATGATTTATCATTTTTTTCCTTCAATTTAAACACACAAATTTACACATTAATATGTTTGTATTTAAATAGAAAGATAAAAATAATAAATCACATGTTGATTTCTAGTGTAGCAAATGATAAATACAACTTTTCATATTTTAATATGTTGTAGTAGTTGAGTTGTTGGCTGTATATCATTGTCTATCAATGTTATGCCAGATTTATACTTGGAATTTTAGGGATGGCAAGACTATACAAATACACAGATTGGTTGGGCCAGTGGTTCCTAAATGGGCCCCGCCATAAGTGGGATTCTCGGACTTTTCCGTTGACTGAGTGATACAGAGAAAGTAAACTCATTTAAGGCATGTCTTTGTCTATAACTTCTTCTGTCTCGAGTCCTTGACTAATACAAGAGTCAAACCAACAAAGTAGACAACACGCAGTTATCAGATTAGAGGCGAAGTTGGGAATATTAATTAGCGACGGTTGGGAACTTTACATGCATCTTCGAATTAGTTGGGAGCTGGAGCTGCGCGCCTTCATGATTTTGCTGCCCATTTATCATTTGTTATCGAAACCAGTTGAATTTTTCACTTCTGGATCTATTCATAATTGAGCTAACTAAGGGGATCGATTGGAAGTCCACAATGGCTGGCATGCACACGAAAGCATTAAGATCTCAACTACGTGCATTAATGCATGCTTTCTCCTCTATAAAAAGGCACTGCTGCTCGGTTTGGTTTGCTATCACCAAGCAGCAAGCATTCCTTTCTTTTTATACTTCTCTTTAGCTCCTCAGGTTTTGAGAAAAGATGGGAAAAGTTTCCTCTTCCTTTGGTGTGATGCTGCTGCTATTGCTGGTTATAGGACTGGCTGAGTGTCGGATATTAGAGAAAGTTGAGTATAAAGAGAACGTAGGAGGTGGTTTTGGTGGAGGAAGTGGCGGAGGATTTGGTCAAGGTGGTGGTGCCGGAGGTGGATTTGGAGGTGGTTCTGGTGGTGGAGTAGGAGGAGGATTTGGAGGAGAAAGTGGTGGTGGGGGCGGCTTTGGAGGTGGCCCTGGAGGAGGGTTTGGCAGTGGTGGAGGTTCAGGTGGTGGATTTGGAGGTGGGTCTGGTGGTGGTGGAGGTTTAGGTGGTGGCTTTGGAGGTGGGTCTGGTGGTGGTGCAGGAGGTGGTGCCGGTGGCGGCTTTGGTGGTGGCGGCAATCTCCAGTCACACCACCCAATTCCACGGGCCCCCAATCACTACTATTAACCATAAGATTCAAATTCGACAATCCAAGTCTATCCAAAATATTGATCCCAAAGATGTAGCAGATAACTCATTGACAAACATTTGAATTTTATGTATATTTGAATTTTGTATCAAGCCTATCCTTTTTGTTCTATATTTGAATATATCTGATCTTGTAAAGTCCTAATATACATAATGAAAACTTCTCATCTGGTATCCTCTCTCTCTCTCTCTCTCTCTCTCTCTCTCTCTCTCATGTTTCAACCTCCAACCACGCCACCCAATTCCACGGGCCCCCAATCACCACTATTAACCATAAGATTCAAATTCAACAATCCAAGTCTATCCAAAATATTGATCCCGAAGATATAGCAGATAACTCACAAACATTTGAATTTTGTGTATATTTGATTTTGTATCAAGCCTATCCTTTTTGTTCTATATTTGAATATATCTGATCTTGTAAATTTCTAATATACATAATGAAAGCTTCTAATTTGGTATCACCTTGAACCAAGTTATTCAATTGTTTAACTTGGTACTGGAGCTTCATTGGCTTACACAACTTCCGATCCTTATGGCCTTCTTGAAGGATTCTGCTATTGCCTCACTACAAGAAAAATGGTCATTTATAGCGCTCAAAATAGTCGCAAAAACTGTCATATATCGCTAGAAATACTTCTTACCAGTGATTTCTACTGCACCGAATGGTAGTCGCAATTGTATATTCACTTATAAATTTTTTCAGCGATATAGATAATTCGCTATAAAAAACCTACTATTTACAACAATTTTAAGCGCTGCAATGACCAAAAAATTTGCCATGATTATCCTTCCATCCATGCCAAGCAATTGCTGATTAAAAAAATTTACAGCGTCATGAAATTGCCGTAAATAAGATAAAAATCGCTGGAAATAAATATTAATTATTTGCAGCGATCTTAAATAACGCTGTGTATAGGTATTATTTTTTACAGCGTTTGGGAAGGACGCTGAAAAACTATCTTATTCCCAGCGTGATATAGCGCTGCAAAAAACCCCAAAAGTGTTTGAATAAGAGATTTAGCAGCGGTGTATGTTGCGCTGGGAATAAAATTGCTGAACTTCCCGTAGTAAACCCAGCGGTGTGTGTTGCGCTGCAAGTAAAATCACTAACTACTGTTGCGATTAAAACCAGCGGTGATGTAGCGCTAGAAATAATTTTACAGCCTCATATTTTTTTACCAGCGTATGGAAGCGCTGCAAATAATCTTGGATCAGTACTGCACCGTACGTTTGCTTGACATGTATTTTTGGGTACCTAATTGAATAGGCTGCTCCACTCACTCACAATTTTCTCAAATACTACAATAGTGCATATCTATCATAACCAAAAACATACATTCATCCAAATATAACTTAGCATTTAACAACCATACTAATCATCCAATACAACATTGTTCTATAATTTAACAACCACACTCATCCAATACAACATTGTACTGAATCTTTTACCAAATAGATACATTAGCATGGTGCATTAATGGAAGGTAGTGAACTATAAAGAGGAGCAATTAATATGACATGTCACTGGTTATATATGGATAGTATCTTTCTCACACTCTCAATAAACAACATTGTCAGCAGGTTCAGATGCTATGGAAGCTTAGATCATTATTGAAGACACCTTGGTGGCTGGAACATCCATAACTTTGTTGCACTGAAAACTGTACAAATCAGATCTATACCCCTTCCACTCTTCTGCATCGTGCAAACAAAGACAAATCTGTTTGGAACATAAAAATTCAATTTTCAGTACATGAAACTTTGTAATGGCACAAAAAGCACATTATATACATATTATAATTTGTTTTGTACACAGCCTCTGCATATTTACTGTCAGCATTTGGAAATGTTATTGTTACACTGTATACAACATTACACCAAATGTCTTGTGGGAAGATCACTTATGTCTACTTACTTGCCTATAAGTTACTTATATAAACATTACACCAAGCTATTAAATGCTAGCATAATATTATGATCAACCTCATGTAACTGATACATTGTACTTATCTCAATAACCACCTCATATTAGACATTAGAGAAATTGTATATTCAAACAAAAGAGAGTTAAAAAAAGCAGCATCGAGGCAGTTCTAATTAGGAATTTCTAACAGCAAATTAGATAAAATTTGTCATAGGTATGTTTTGGTTGTGGTTAAAGCTTGAAGTAGTTTGAATGATCCAACCAATTACAAAACCACAATATCTATGTCTGCTGTATGAAGAAAGTTTATTCATTAAACTCCACCTAGAAAATGGTTATAAAGCTAACCTAAAGTTTTCAATATTTTCTTCTCGCACACATTAAACGTGAGATCGATGGAGGTACTTTTAGCAAGAAACCAGCAGCTAAAAGCACTTGAAAACTGCCCAGACAAAGGAAGATAAAAGTACTGCACCCACACTGATAATGAGCTGCAGCCGACTAATAATACTTTCCGATGACGATTCAAGCAAATATAATGGTACATCATGATCATCATGAGATGACAAGAATATCAGACCTTGAGATTTTTTTCATAAAGTAGCCTTGGCACATACAAAGAGTATGACTAGTACCACTAGTACAGATGAATATGTAGAGAACCATATTAGATACATGCAGCTTTGAATATAGATCTGTTTACAGGTATAATTTCCACACGATTAATTGTGCACGATCAGAAGTTGTGGCAAGAACAAGGGCTAGACAAAACGCGGGAGATAATATTGTTCTTTCTGTCATTTGAATATCTGTATGTATGTGGACTTTCTAAGCTTATAATGTTTGAAGCACTACCCATTGCCGTGAATTAGTACTGCATTTCATACAAGCCACAGCTTGATCCCATTCCATATGCATCATGTTTATATGGAAAATATTATATCGATAACTAATTTATTATAACTGTAATACATTTCATGTGTGATGTCATGCTGCATATATATATATATATCATGTTAAAAGATTTGGGACTTTCAACACACACGTGTGATCTTATAGATCAATATTTTTAAGTTATATATCTCAATTTTCTTTGTTTGTTTTTTGACTTTTCTTAATACAATGTATTTAGAATTAAAGAAAGAGGAATAAGTGAAGGAAGAGGGGTGGAAATTCTCTCTAATAATCACTTGTGACTTTCAATAGGGTACTCAAGGCCTGGAGAAACTAGAGGGTCAGATGTGGATGGCCGACTATAGTTCACAATTATCTTCACTAGCCTCAATTTTAATTCGTAAAAAATCCAAAAAATCTTCCATATATAATTATTCTCTATGATTTCTACTGCGCCTGAGAATTAGTCGCAGTTGTCTACTAACGCGATTTCTACTTACCAAACTATAAGTTATATATATAACTTATTACACCAAACTATAAAATGCTAGCATAAACAAGTGATCAAGCTCATGTAATATTACAATAGTACTTATCTCAATATCCACCTCATATTAGACATTAGAGAAATTGTATAAATGTAGAAATTGAAGATAATGCAGTGTAGACATGTTTGGAGGTGCTTACTATGACATGTATTTGTTTGTATAAGCAAATAAATTCAACATAAGGCCTTTACTGCATGTCTAGAATGGGCATCGAATGGAATGTTCTAGGCTGGTAGACCATATAAACTAGGTTTTTATCTGGTTGTCCTGTCCTATGTGCATGTTTTCAATTCTCAGACAAAACATTCATATGTTTGTATAAAACTGAAGAATACTACTGATAATTAAACTTGTCATTAATGGTATTTATTTATTTTAAAATTCTTTGCTTTAGGTATCTTCCATCCAATAGAAAAGTTCTCATTATGATTCCCTTGGACTTTCCCAGATAGCCAGATTAGTTATCTGGGAAAGTTACGTATAATTTCTGCCTCCACACAGTTCTCTGGCCTATTAGTAGTGTTATGATTGAATAGGGGATACATAGCTTAAATCTGAACGAACATATTAAAAATAACACTTTGCCGTAAATGGTATTTACTAGCATAATCACTCGAGATAATTGACAGTTGCGCCCCAAACCCAATAACCCACTTTTGAAACATCTGAACCGTTGCTCCAATGTCCTATAAGCAAAAGTTAAACAAAGTATTACCTGAATTGAACCCAAACTTTTACCAAAAATCTGAAACCCGCATTAAGTTTAACCACAAATTTGGATAGTTTGCATACCTAAATAGTGCGAGAAAGAGACACGGTCTAAGATGTACAGCTTCAGTAAATTGTCTGTACTAACCCATAATATACCTTTATGAACAAATAGGAGCTGTTTCACTAGTTATATATCATGTTATAGACAATAATCACCCATACCCTTTCCTAACAATAATAATCACCCTAAATCAACAGATCTTCCTATTAAAATTAAATTTTCTCAAGTTCACGTCTTGGATGTAGAATCTCCGAAATCAAACTTAATACAGGGAATGAAGACATCACCTGTTCGTTCAGCCTCCTGTGAATTTTTGCATGATGACACATACACTAGTTTATACATCATCACATAGTCCCAACTCTCATTGAACATACGAGCATGCCAAGGAAAGTTGGAGTGCAGTTGCAAAAAGTGACCCGTTCCAATCCTACCACGTACATACACCGTATTACATATCCTGAACAAGAACTTGTCAAGTCCATAATTTTATCCCAATGTTTTAATGAATACAATAAGTAGTAAGGTCTGTAAGCATGGCACTACAATATGCTAAGAGTATAAAAATAGTGGAAAACTCGGATGTTTACCTGTATGATATTACCACTTAGCATAATCTTCCCCTCATGTAGGTAGCCCGAACTACATATATATTTAGTTATATATCATAGGGCCCAAAAAACTCAAACTTTACCCAAGCCAGCTTCCTCCCACAAAACATATGCATATAGCCTTCCATTGGATATATATATATATATATTGTCAATCCACCATTGAGACAACAAAAAAAATGCATCCAAAATGCCACAAAAAACCTTCCCAATTTTTTATCACAATACCCCACTCATTGAGTCTCTCGATGAGACTCACTGGCCGACAGGTTAGCAGCGAAGAAGGCCCTCAATAGGCGGTCAGTTTCCTCTTATCTCTCCAACAAGAGTTGCATGTTCGCCTTCATTGCCTCCATCTCACTCTTGGAAGATTCAATGTCTTTCTTATGTTTCTCAATTAAAGCTAGGTACTCTTTCTCTCGTGCCAGTGAACATTGTCTCGTAGACTCTGGGATTACCATCTCTCCCAGTCCTCTTGAATAACCTGGTCTAGGACCAAGCACTTCTCTGAACACACCCGCTGTCGTTTCGTCAGTTCGTTGCTCTGGTTCTAGATTATCCAGCCTTCCAAGCATATCCTTCTGAAATACACCATAGTAAATCGATTAAATATCTTGAGGTCAAAAGTTATGATTAATTTGGGAAGTAGATTAAATAAATTCAGCATGCATTTAGTTAACAAATTTTGGTGTACTAGGAATTTACTCACATATTTGTCTTCAGTGGCAGGTGATAAAAATTTTGAATTCTTCTTGGACCAGTGGGTTTCCTTGAAAAAGTCTACCAAATTCCCCGATTCAGCCCTCTACATGTGTGTGGAATGTGTATATATAACACACAGTCAGGAAATCTGGCACAACATATTTCAACACCGGGATTGGTAGCTTAATCCCGATATTTATTAGCGTAACGAGTAAATGCTATACCATACGTGTACTAAATGCTATAATGCTAAATGAAAAAGAACTGTGGGAAATTTGATAATGTCAATTTAAACAGCCTAAATCCCATACCTTCTCTTCAAGAATCCATACAAAAGATTTGCGACCGGCTGTGTGGTTAATAACCAGCCTCTTCCTATTCTCCCGATTTTTTGTAGAAATTTTCTGCCTTGAAAAAACCATTAAATGTAAGCATTACAATATAACAAAGACAAACATCCAAGAAATTAAGTGATACATTAACCAACTGGATTTAATGGGTTATTGACCACCCTTGACACATACCTTGAATGTTTCGCTACCCCATCTACCACATAGCTTCACCCAAATAAGGGGGCTGACTAGAACAGTGCCGTTAGCCAATGCTTCATCGTGGCTGGCATATGATAAATATATCCTATGTAATTCATGGTGGAATGCATTAAAGCGCTTCCGAAGCTATTTTGTTACTGTCAATCGATGGTTCTCCAATTTCCAATCAAGTTCAAAATCACCCTACATATGTAATCAAAAGTATAGACCAAATCAATTAAACTACAACCACGGAAAACCCACCAAAATGAAAGTGGAAAAGTCTTACCCGAACACGATTGATTAACTCATCCTTATGTGCTTGGGGAACATCACTCCATCTTGGATAACTCATATCACAATGATGTTTGACTATCCATGTTAATCGTATTATAAACATGTTGGCGTTTGAACAACATGGTGCTGTTTCTCTGTTGTTTATCTTCAACAGCACCTTTCCATGTTTTCGCAATTTCTCAAATTCAGTACACTTGGTTGGCCCACGTCCACATCTTCTCTGCGCCTGGTTCACTACAGGCTCCGTGGGCATGTCCTCACCTGTATATACATAATAAAAAATAATATCTGGTTAGGAGGCTAATGTACTATTATTAACTTTATTGTAACACCATGTAACGTTTAATCATTTTATATTTAATATGTCACACATATATGAACCATACCAATTTGGCAACTAGCAGGCTCTGCCTCTATATTGGGTAAGGTCACTAAGTTAGGCTCCGTGGGGATGTCTACACCTATATGACATAATAACAATATTTCAATCTAGTTACTTCTGCACAAATTCAGCATTCCTATTGTAACCACCATGATATGTATATTCAATATGTGAAAAAAAGATGCTTGAATGTGGACCATACTAGTTTGAACTCTAGCAGGCTCTACCTCTAGATTGGGTGACGTCACTCTGTTAGGCTCCGTGAGGGCATTCACACCTGTATGACATAATAACAGTATTAGGAAAGTGAGGTTCTGATGGGATTTACAAATCTATGCCAAGACCAAAATATGTTTATTTCGAATGGTAATATAAAATAGACACTTTTTTTTATATACCGATTTGAACTCTATCAGGCTCTGGCCTTATAATGGGTGAGGTGACACTATTAGGCTCGGCCACCAGTGTTGTGGTCGCACACGGTGGCTCCCATGGATGGCTTGGGGGTTGGGTAGAGTCATTTGAGCTGGCCTCATCCACGTCTCCTAGTGAATGGTATGAACTAATCCGAGCACCCCAAGGCCGCCGGGCTCGGCATGAATAAGGCACCAATCTTCTACCATGGAATGCTCGGCCTCTGGGCCGACCGCGGCCACTAGCTCCCACTACCTCGCTTGCATTTAAGTAAAATTTCATTTGTGTTAGGATCATATCTAGAGCATATTTTAATTGCCAAAGCATGTCAAAATATGTACCTCGGCCGTTCATGCTCCTCGTTAACGTCTGACCGTTGAGATGGGATTGCGTTAGTTTTAATAATCACACTATCCCTAGTTGTCACTCCTTCGCCCGACCTGAGATGGAATAATAGAAAAAAATTATCAATCTAGTCAAGTGTAGTGAACAGATATAATCTCACACTCCAATAATATAACCTCATTAAACTAATAAGACTTGTCGAGTATCAAAAATTCAGTACCCTAATATTAAATTTATTCTTGTTACTTGGGTTTAAATAAATCAAGTCAAATGCAAGTGCATGCTTATAACAAATTGGCGGCCGATGGAACAACCTTGAGAATTCAAAATATTAGGGTATTCATATGGTAAAATATTGAGAATTCACCTAATATCAATATGTTGGCAGTTGATTATTCTGAGTCAGACTCTTCCTCGGTGGATGGGTCCTCCTCATCTGAATCTTCCCAATCACCATAAGCATATCCAGAATCAGATGGAACCATGCCATCATCAATAAAATCTGGTGAATTTCTGCGTGGACCACCCTGCTCCATGTGGTCTCGTGCATCAATATGGGTAGGTTCTATATCAATCCTACTAAGTGGAGTTGACACTGGACATGCATCACAATGCAAAAGTGGATAGTCATATGGGGACTCATTCTCTTGATAGGCATCATCGTCACTTGATTCGCCATCATTACTATCTAAAACCCTATGCACTGGAGGAATGTCATACACATTCCTATTATTGTACTTCTGCACAACATACCAGTTCCCTTTCGCCCTTATATCCCTAATGTAAAAACACTGGGAAGCCTGGCATGCCAACACATATGGTTCATCCTTATACCACGTCCTATTCATATTGACACTAGTTAAATGATCGTCTACTCGTACCCTCCCGTTTCTTATCACTAACATCAAACCAATCACAACTGAACAAGTACACTCTACGACCTTCCATGTAGTGTAGCTCCACAACATCATTGATAACACCATAGAAGTCTACATTATCAGTAGCTTCATCACCAGTTACCAATACCCCAGAATTTTGTGAACGCCGGTGAATTTCATGAGACTTCGTATGGAACAGTTTACCATTTATAATATAGGCAGCATATAATGCAACCCAATGATCAGGACCGCAAGCTAACGCATACAAATCTTGAGACACATCAAATGGATTGTTGTTACGCTGGTCTAGAACCTACATGAATATCGGGATGGTTATCATGAACTTATAGTGTCAATGATATTGTCATATCAGGGTCGAGTATAATTACACAAAGTAGATAACTAGCAAGCTAACTTACACGTTGCTTGAACCAAATTGGAAACTCAGTTTAGTGCATGCGATCTACAAAATTTGGGTTTGACACCCTGCATTTGTCGTAGTGTTCCCTGCATTTGTTGAGGAAGAAAATGATGGCAAATAAGAAATTGTCAGTGACGTAATTTTATAAATCGAATGGTAGTAGGTTGTTTGGAGAAAGCACGAAGGAAGTAATGATTGCTTACTCTAAATACGGTCCAATCTCAATACAGTTGTTTAGCATGTACCAAATGGCTGCTGTATGGAGTTCAACTTCTAATTGCACATTATTAGCCATACCCAACGGATGAAGTTTCTGGTTGAAAATTTTGAACCCATCTATAGTCTCCTCTTCTACACTATCAATGTTGCGATCTGCTCGATTAAACTTCGTCTCAACATCTTGGAGATTCATGGAGCAAAATGTCAAACACTCGATGTGAACCCAAGCTTCCACTATTGAACCTTCTGGACGTGCTTTATTCTTAACATACCGCTTGAATTTGCCTAGATACCTTTCAAATGGGTACATCCATTCGATATTGAACTGGACCTCCGAGAATGGCCTCACAGGGTAAGTGTACAGCTAGGTGGACCATAACATTGAAAAAAGATGGAGGGAATATCATCTCCAGTTTGCATAGAATGGTGACAATATCAACTTGAAGCTTTGATAGGCGATTCACATCTAATGTTCGGGCACAACTCTTTGAAGAAACTACTAAGTTCAGTCAAAGCCAATGCAAGATCCCTCTTTAAGAACCCCCCCACAGCAACAGGAAGTAGTGTTTGCAAAAAAACATGATGGTCATGGCTTTTTAGCCCAGAGATTTTGGAATCACGTATAGATACACAATGCGTGATATTGGCAGCGAACCCATCTGGAAATTTAACCTCAGCAAGCCACTCATAGAATTTATTCCTTTCATCTCCATGTAATGTGTATGATGCATGTGGCATTATAACACGTTCACCTTCACGTTTCAAATGCAATTCCTTTATGAAGCCCAAGATCTCTAAGTCACGTCGGGAATTAGCGTTATCTTTTGTCTTGCCGGGAGCGTTCATAAGAGTGCCCAATATGTTCTCGGAAATATTCTTCTCAATATGCATAACATCTAGATTATGTCTAAGCCGCAAAGTTGACCAATAAGGTAGTTTGAAAAAGATGCTTTTCTTTGTCCAGTTCAACTCTTCCGCAGTGCATTTTCTCTTCCTACGAGATTTTCCAAAGTGAATATCTCCAAACATTTGTAATTGAGTTAAAAGATCCGCTCCTTCAACCATAGTTGGTGGCATACGAAGATCTTCTTTACCGTTGAATAAGGCTTTTCTCGTTCGTCACATGTGATCTGTCGGTAAGAGACGTCGATGTCCTATATAACAATGTTTTCTGCCATATTTCAGCCAATTGGAATCTGTACTTTCATTGCAAGACGTCGATGTCCTATATAACAATGTTTTCTGCCATATTTCAGCCAATTGGAATCTGTACTTTCATTGCAAGACGGACATGCCAGTTTCTCTTTTGTTGACCACCCAGATAGATTTCCATATGCGGGAAAGTCGTTGATCGTCCACAATAAGGCAGCATGTAACATGAACATTTCCTTAGTAGATGCATCAAATGTAGGTACCCCATGTTCCCAAAGTTCAAGTAACTCATCAATTAACGGTTGTAAATAAACATCAATGTCATTCCCTGGTGATTTTGGGCCAGGGATAATGAGGGATGTCATGAAGAACATGTCTTTCATGCATAACCACAGTGGTACGTTATACGGGACAAGAATCACTGGCCAAATGCTATAAGGTTTAGCCAGATTGTTGAAGGGATTAAATCCATCGCTTGCCAAACCGAGCCTAACATTGCAAGCATCCCTAGCAAATATGGGGTTAGCTTGATCAAATGTCTTCCAGGCTTCAGAGTCAGCAGGATGTCTCATACTAGTCTCATCGGTGACCCGCTGCTCCTTATGCCATCTCATGTCACCTGCTATCTTGCTTGACACAAAGAGACGCTGCAATCTTGGCTTCAAAGGAAAATGTCGAAGCACTTTTTGAGGGATTACTCGTGAGCCGTGTGTATTTGGCATCCATTGTGAAGCCTTACAGATAGGGCACTCATTAAGATTAACATTTTCCTTCCAAAATAAGATGCAGTTATTAGGGCATGCATGAATTTTGTGGTACGTGAAACCCAAACCGCACTACAATGTCCTTGCCTCCTCATATGATTGTGGCAATTCAGCATTATGAAAGGCTGATGGCAAAAGGCTTAGAAGCATATCAAAAGACTTGATTGACCACCCACCAAGTGTTTTAATGTATAACAACTTCACTATGAAGAAGAGCTTTGAGAATTTTGTGCAGCCGTCAAAAAGAGGACGTTGGGCATCCTCTAATTGTTGGTCGAAAGTAGTGGATGGGGAGGATTGTGGTATTGCTGAGTGAGCTGGTGACGTTGTGTTGTCTTCACGAGCATCTCCGAATGTGGCTGCCCATATGTCATCGAATATACGGTCCATGTCATCAATGTACACGTCTCCACTTTCAACTCCGGGATCAACATCATTGTCAATGATGGGGAGTGTTTCCTCCTCCCCATGAAATATCCAGTGAGTGTAAGTTGGATCTATCTCTTTTATGAACAAATGCGACTCCACCTCAAATATAGGCAAGAAGAGGTTATTACAGCATATACGGCACGGACACTGAATGCGATCACTTCCCATGGAATGAGTTCGTGCCATTCTAAGGAAACTATTAACCCCTTCAGCGTAAGCAGGTGATAGAAGTCTATCACCCAAACTCATCCAACTTTTGTCCATCTAATAAAAAGAAAACTGCATGAGTGGTTTTGATATTGAAGTTATAATAAACACAAGGTAGGGCGAAGAAGTAACAGGCATGTGGAGCACGATGAAGCTTACACAAGGGGAAAATACCACAGACTTCAATGCTTAATATGATGTATTACAGTTGAGATGGTAGTACCCATTTGGAGCACTCATAATACCTTCTATTGGATAGCTGATGCTTATAGAATATTTCAAACTTGGTTTGTTTTCAAATGTCAATTAATTATAAATGGTAATTTCCCATTTATAATTAATATTTGGCAAGGGTCATGTTTGCATCTCCCCAAACTAATAAAGAATCAGCCAGTGAAATGTTTTGACTATTCATGGGCTGTGATTGCATGATGGTGGTGCTGAATCATGATGATGTAATGTGCAGCAAGATATTTGAATTTTATATATATTTTCCGAATGCATCTCAACCAACAAAAGTGCCCATTTGGTGTACCAAATGGCTGCGAGATACAGACAAAAGTTCTACTAGGTAGGTTCTATGATTGCAGGTTGTTGATGGGAAGGTTTCTCTGGCACTATGTTTTCTCATGGTTGTTGAATCTTGCTACGTATAATTACGTAAAAAGTAAGAATCCTTGTATTATCTGAAATTTATTGATGTGTGTGTTTCAATAGAGTTACTACTGATTAATGGTGTACGATACAAATAAAAAAAGTCATTGCTGCTTTGGCCTCCATGACTTTTTCATGGAGGCCAGGTTCTTTTCTTTACATATCTGGGAATTATAACCTCTTTTTATCATAAATTTTACACGTTAAATCGAGTGTATCTTGCTGAAAAATGATAGAATGCATCAGTTTTTATCTAATAAGAACTGTTTGTCAATTGATGCAAAGTTACTGAATAAAGAAGAATGGTATCTACTTTGGATTATGGTGGCCACTACAATCTTGTAAAGAAGATCCCATCTTCCATGATGTAGTCCTAGAAATGCATTGTTTATTCTTAATTTTCCTCATGTTCATATAAAAGAGATATGGGTCGTTCTAGCAAGGCCATTAATTTCAAACATGATGGTTAAGGAAAATCCAGTTTTTGCTTGCTAACGTAGGTACGGCAGGTAACATAAACATTCAAGGTTGGAGCAATTTTCAAAGCAGATCAACTGTAACTCATGTTAACTAAATTGACATGATCCTAAGGAAAGTTGGTATAAAAATAGAGATAACTGGGGGAAATAGAATACAATCAACATAATTCCTTGAATGCAACACAGAAAAAAAGCTTAATGCCTAGAGAAACTGAAACTTCAAGGATGGTATCTACCATATATATGTAACAATCATTGTACAGCTTCATACAATCACTGAAAATGAATCAGTTTAGGAAAAAAATTATACTTCTTCACTGGAGGAATGATGCAGAAATTTGCTCCCTGGTGATTGGTGACTTAATAAAATTACATGCTTAATGAAAAAAAAAGACTAATCCAAAGTTTTTAATTAAAGCCCTTGAAGAAGTTAGGGTGCTGAGTTCACTGAAAATGAGTTGCTTAGACAATTTCTGTTCAGCCATTTAGTGTTATGAGATGTTAGGATCAAGTATTGTACTTCTTCACAGTGCTGAACCTCTTCTTAAGTTATGGTGGTAAACTCGGATGGATTAATGGGGAGACCCTAAGGTGTAAAAAGTGCACAACAAATCAGTTTTCTGTCCAGGTCATTATCACACTTGTAAGAGATTCATGGAAGGGGTATAATTAGTTATGAGTTTTCCTTTGCTTAAAAACACATATAGCAGCAGAGCGAAAAGGCAGGGGAAGATTAAAACAGACAAAACATATTTGTAAGTTTTTAATTTCATTTGGGCAAAAAGATACAGAAAAAGTTAATAGACCTCTCATCTTCACTTGGAAACCTTTTCAATAGCATAATCTTCCCCTATTATCAGAATTAAGAAATGGTTTTGGGGGGGTCCTTGCTGGGCTCAGTTTTTTCCATTAAAGTTATTAGCAAAAATGAGTTACTTGTGATGACAAGTAACTGGAATGGATCTCTAGCAGTGTCAACTAAAACTGGGTTTAAGTTAAATTTTCTAATTTAACTAATTTCTGACCCCGGTTGCATGAGAATGTGCAAGGTGTGATTGGAAATGGGTAGTGGTGTTGAACAGGGAGGTTGATAGCTAGATAGTCAATCTAGCTAACTAGAATGATATTGGTGAAGTTGATGATGTCTAGGTGGTCAATATAGATGATAACAATATAATACAAAATGTTGAGATGGAATGGCACAAGAAGGAGAGGTTGACAGGTGGCATCCTACATGTCAACCTCTCTTACATACAACATACAGGATTGTATGCCCTGCCTCTATCATAGACACGGTCTAAGTAGCTCATTGCATCAATTCAAAGCAAAACAAAGAACACTAATAACAATTAATTCTGGATCAGACAAAACATTCTTATGTAATCCACTTGAAATGAGACTTATTCCCATTATAATTATCTGCATTATCTGCATTATTCATGCTGATAATTATAAATTAGGTTACCCAAGAGGAGAGTGACATTTCTATAGACTACATCTGAAAAAGGGTCCTTCCCTTTGTGGGAAATGAGTGCTGGGTCATTTGGCAACTAGACACACTTCTGCCCTTGGTTAAACATGGTACAATATTGCTCCATGAAGGTTCCATGACTTGAACTCTTGAGAGCCTTCTTTTCATAATTATCAGAGTTTTACATGTAATGCAATTAATTGTTGATCTTTCAATCCCATATTAGTTCAGTTTACTAATTTTCTGTTAGGCTCCATTACAACATCTACAAGTGTCTGATAATTACTTTCTTCAAATATTTCTCAATTTTTATCATACAGTTTCTATAGTGGCTTCAGAACTGTTATCACCAATTAACTCATCGAAATTCCTACGGTACTCATAGCTTCCAAAGATCACAATACCTCTTGGATTGGAAGCCATGACCAACCAACCAAGCTACTGAAGCAATGAAGTAATCCCCTTGCTCTCAATGGCATTGTATACTCATTGGACTGAATTTAGTTAAATGTTAGGCTATCCTTTCATTTTCTTTTTTAGCAAAAAGCTCCGAAAGGCAAAAGCCCCTGAACTCGATCTAGCTACTTGTTTGGAGGGAAAGTGAGACCAAAGATGAGACTTCCAACTTTTACCAAACAGATACTGCTCAGCATACACGTGTACTAAATTTAAACTATACTCTATAAACAAGTACTACCTCAAATAAACGGGTACTACAATACTTATATGTCATTGGTTAAAACAAACTGTAATAAAGTATATTATATTTTGCTTTCCCAATTCCCTCCATCCTGTGTGAGAACTCTAGACCCTAGGAAAATATCGGTGAGGGAGATTTCCCTAAATGCTACTATATAAACATATATCAAACCAAACACACACTTCATGTTTTTTACTAAGAAGTGAGAAGTTCTTCAATTTATAAACAGTAATTAACCCAGATCAACTTTGTTTTTTAATTACAATTAAAGTCCTTGTAGAATGTCATTGTTCTTGATTCTCTCCACAAATGGATGCTATTCCACCAACAAATGCATAAAGAGAGTAAACAACAAAAAGGATGCTATTCCACCAAGAACATTTATAATAACTCCAATGCACATTTGCTAGATAAAACATCTTATCCATATAACCCAAAGCTCGTATGCCTACCTCTGCAATATTGTGAGAAAGTGGTTTCTTCCAACAAATTGTACAACTGCTGAACACTTGGGATAGAATACACTTCAATGTTTCTCTTGAGATCTCCTTAATCACTCTGAGAAGCACCCATTGCTGAAAATAACAACTAACAACTTTTACAGGAATCTTTAGATAGAAAATAAAAAAAGCCATAAGGATGGCAGCTACTAAAAAATTCCATAATAAGTAAAGTAAGTTACAGACCACAAGTTATGAAAAAAGGAGCAACAGTAACAACATCATGCCATATATTTAAGCAAATCTCAGATTTTGCATGCTCAACATCAACAGAAATTTGGTGAAACCAAACCGAGAGATCTAAGTCATCAGCATGGCTACATATAAGAATTAACAACCCTCAAGGGAAAATTTAAAGGTAAGCAAAACACTAAATAATTATAGTCAAAGCCACAAGATTTTCTTGCAGATTTCTAGGCTAGGTATTAACTTGAATCTGTAGCCAAGAAACCCTAGAGGTACGAGAAAACATAAAATAATTTGTATATGTATCCGGGCACAACACATTAGATATATTGAACCACATTATAAAAATTACAGTACAAAATATGTTTCCAACAAAGACAGATAATCCCTCCTGCAACAATACGCTCACAGACCTATCGACTTTTCAGATGTATATAATAGGCTCATACACTTCTTTAAACTAGGGAATTTTTCATTCACATGCATTATAACACAACCAATATTTATAGGGCCCAAAGGAACAACACTTTAAATAAGTAATGAGTAGCAGAGAGTTATACATTGTACTTTCTCATCGACAAGATCAATCGTATTGAACTACTTTTACCAATTTGAATAGATACTGACCTTCTCTATCAGGGCCTGGAATAATTTCAGTTCCACACTTGATGAGAATAGTGATTTGTCATGGACAACAGTCTCATTAACAAGTATCGTGTGGGAACTATATCACCTAAAAAATTATAATATAAATATCAATCTTCTGTTGCCAAATAAATGAATACAAATGGAATTTGTGTGACTAATTGAAAAAGGCTCCAAGTCTAGTGCTTCAATTAAATGTCCTACTTTTCAAAGTTCCGGAATCAAAGTCTCCATTAGGCACCTTGGCTCTTGTATGAGGAAGAAAATGCAGCATGCAAGCAATGAAGATTAAAGTCCTTTGAGCATGCCTAACGAAATGGATGAATGAAGATTAAATTCAAGAAAGTTCATAATAATAAATATCTTGAGGGTAGCATAAATATCGACATTTCCAAAACCACATTAGCATACTGGCTCAAGTTGGACTAATTCAAAAACCTTTTCAATCCAATTATATGTTCCAATTGGCCAAAATCCACAGTCCCAAATAAGTACAACTGCTCAGCGTATTGTTAGTTACCTCGGGGCAATTACAAGGAAGAAGTCTAAGTGACTTGGTAGACTCAATCGAGGGGTGCAAAATGGAGAATGGAAATTAGGAATGCACCACCAACAAGCACATCTAAATCGTTTTATGACCTTTTAGTGGCATTATAATTGAGACTTAAATGTTTAATCATTAAGCAGTTTTGGAATTCAAAACTATTAGTTCTTTTATTCTATCATTTGGTTAAAAGTATTTACACCATGATATGCATTTTGAGATCACCTAATGATTAATCATTCAAACTTCAATTATTAAGATAACGCAAAACATGATATGAATCAAATTCAATAAGCTTTAAAATAAATAAATATGATATGAATCACCAATTAAATAGAATCTCCATCAAAACAACATTAACGACCAATAAATAAATATGACTCTTCTAATATATATTGGATACATTGGAATCAAATTGTCAATTTGATCCATTACACTCATAACCCAATCGAAGACACCAAAAGACTGTAGTAGTGAAAAGAAGCATACAATCTGTCTTTTGATGAAGTAAGATCATAATGAAGTTGATCTAATATGTTATTGGGATAAACATTTAAGAATTTTCATCCTTGTTCAGTTCACATTTTTCATGGTAATACTCCATCATAATATTTATTATTAGTTAAACAAGGATATAATTATAAAAACATATTAGGTTAAATGTACTAATAATAGCAATGTTTCATACAGAAGTAATAAAATCATAAAATCAACAGCATGTCACATCCTATGCATAAAATCAATCCAAACAAATTTGTTCTTTCGTAATATTAGAATATATAAAGAAATTGAACTTTTAAGAACGGTTAGTAGTGTCATTTAATTTCTAGGTGGCCATAGGATTTTGCATTATGAAAGGCTTCAAATCATTGTTAATTTACTTGATTTACCAACAAGAAAAGCCATCAATATCAGAGTTGTACAAATTAGTTGGTTTGGAATTTACCAAACCAATTCCACTAGACTTGAGTGGCATTGCAGATAGAGGGGCATACAAGCTAGCATCTCCTTCAGTTCCATGGAAAATACCATAGTACAAGTGAGGTTCCAGATGGAAAAGGTTGTCGGGACTGCTGTAGAAAGAGTAGCTGAGGGAGAATGCATTTGCTGATGGTTATGAGGGCCTAAAGAAATCTCCATGGTCATGTGAGGAGAGAGAGAGAAACCCAACCAGTTAACTTACTTGCCTATAATGTTATTGTTAATAGCATAATTTTTTAGGAGTTAATCCTCTCTTAATGTACTAATTTTCCCAATAAGCAGAGATTTTGGGCAAGTTTCTTTCGATGGTAGGCAACTTAATCATTGGAAAAGAAATAAACCAATCATACTAACATCCATTGATTCAATCATCCATCAACATGTTTGGATTAAAAAAAAGTACCACTATCTATACACAATACCTGCCTCGGGTAGCTTCCAATGGATTATTTTCAACAAATAATCGTAGTCAATATTAGTGATGTAACTAGAAGTTGATTAATTTAATGTAGCTGAGGAAGACAACCAGAGCAACTAAGGACGTATACAGGGCAAGTTACTCGACGCCTACAACCATATATAAATATATATATATATATATATATATATATATTTTACTCTCAGAGGGGGAAAATGAAATCTAGTGTCAATCAGGAAGCATCCCTTTCGCCCTTAACCCCAAAAAATCAGTAAAACTCTGTAGTATACGTCCACACCGGACAAGCTTTCACAATCAGTATCCCAAAAATTTGTTCTACAAGCCAAAAATGCACATTTTTTCGAAACCAACGAGTGGGGATATTTCCCAATGAAATACCTGTGGTTCACAAAACAGAGTCCCCAGCTTTGAACCCAGAGATTTTCCTATGACGATGGTGGAATGCCCGTGCCTAGTCACAAGCTAACCTAAATGGAGGCAGAGCAAATGGGTTTCGTCTTCTCTCGGGAACGATAATGGGTCATACGAACAGCAGAAGGCCAAACCACACACTCTCAAATTTTGAGTGGATTAAATGGTTCGGGTGGGTGGATTTGTAGGTAGGCGAAAATGGCGTTGAATGAAAATGAAAATCGGCTTGGGTGTGGGAGTCGGGACTTTGAAGGAGGAAAATAGAAGAGGGGGGAAAATAAAACTTGGTTAATTTTCGCGCGCGGGGTTGTTTCGAAGTAGGGACCCCCACCGAGACATTATTTTTCTAATTGCAGTGACGTAAATCGTTGCTTTTAGTTTAATAATCGGCGCAAATATTGACATTAGGCCCATGCGTGAGCTTAATGTAAAATAAAACCGGCGTGTTTGTAATCGCTACTGATAACCATTATTTGCAACGGTTCAATTTGCAGCAGTTCCAAAATCGCTACTTTAGGCCAATTTTCTTGTAGTGTCTTCACAATCCCAAACATCACTCCCTTGGTTTCTGTCGGAATAGATAGAACCAACTACCTCAATTGTAGCACATGATTTATTCATGTGCTGCATAGCTACGATTTGATGAGTATTGTGGATGGTTCCAAGCCTTGTCCCTCCCGGTTTATCACTAATTATGAAAGTAAACAAACTTCTGTCACCAACACTGATTACTTGTTATGGTAGAAAAAGATCAATTCATTTTGGCATGGATAAATGCCACTCTCACAGAGAAGATTTTGTCTACTATTTATGGACAAAATACATCTCACCAAGTTTTGACCACCTTGGCAACCAGATTTGCACCTCATTCTCGTTTCAGAATTTCTCACCTTAAAAGACAACTCCAAACCTTGAACCAAGGAAAAAAGTCATGCAATGACTCTCTAATCATTGCCAAAAATTGGTTTGACAAACCAGCTTGCAACTATAGGAAAACCCGTCGATGAGGAAGATTTGATTTCCTATGTTGTTGGGGGTCTCAATCCCACCCCTTTATCAAACATTGCTTATAGTGTCAACCAGTTGTGCCAATTTCTACATTGCCCCACTTCTATCCATCTCATAGTAGCTAAGAGGGTTCTCTGCTACCTCAAGGGCACACTTGAATTTGGACTCCATTACACCAAAGGATCTTTTGCTCTTCATGGTTTTTATGACTCAGATTAGGAAGGGAGCGTTGACAATTGCAAATCAACTATTAGGTACTGCATCTTCTTAGGTCCCTGCCTCATTTCTTGGATAGCCAAGAAACAACCAGTGGTTGCTAGATCCAACACTAAGGCAGAATACAAGTCCATGACCCTCACTGTGAGTGAACTCAACTGGGTGAATGCTCTTCAAAGTCTTCCTCTTCACTCACCTCCATGTCTATGGGTTAACAACATAGGTGCACTTCCATTTTCCTCCAAACCTGTCTTTCATGCATGAAAAAAACACATAGAGGTCGACTACCACTTCATATGGGAGAAAATTTTCAACGGCTACATTATTGGACGATACATCTCCACTGCTTCACAACCTCGGACATCTTCACAAAAGGCTTGACTTCATCCAAATTTTGCTTTTTACATGACAAGCTCATGGTTTGATCCCTCACCATCAACTTGCAGGGGCTGTTAACCATATGATTCAAATTCAACAGTCCCAGTCTATCCAAAATACTGATCCCGAAGATATGGTTGATAAGTCACTTACAAACATTTGAATTTTGTATCAAGCCTATCTTTTTGTTTTATATTTGAATATATCTGATCTTATAAAGTGCTATATATACATAATGAAAACTTCTCATCTGAAATCTCCTTGAACCAAATTCAATTGTTTAACTACTACTTCCCTCCGCTAGAAGCACATGGCCAAAGCTCGACTTCCCACTGCCTCTCGGAGGAAGCTGGTTATTCCTTTACTTATACAATGTGTAAGACCTGTATGTGGAACACATATAAAACATGATGTGTTTTAAGTCAAATAACAAAAATACCCCTATCCAATTAGCATCCACAATAGGGTATTTATTATTTAGGATGATGAGGTCATGTAATAAATCAAGAGAAATCAAATGTTTGGGCTTAATAATATTTTTGGATGTTAATCACATGATTATTTGGAGAAATTATGTGAAAATTAAAGTATTTGAGGAGTGACAATATTCTAGGATTTCGAAGATTTTAGGTTTTAAGGAAATATAGATTATTTTAGTATTTAACATTTTTAAACAAAGTATGTGATTATTTAGAAACTGACGTAAGTTACATGTTCATTTTTATATGTGATTGTTTACGTGTCGGAAATATTGGATAAATTTTATGAGGTAAGTAGATTAGTTATAAATTGAGATTTGTATACGTTAGCTAGTTAGATATACTATCATTAAAAATAGTTCTTTAGAAGCCAATGTTTATGTACCACACATGTCATAATAGTTTAAAGCACTTCATTCATCATAATTCATAATCATATTTAATTTAGTATAGTTAATTACTTATTATGTATGCATCACACAGTGCATAAGAAAATTAAGCTTTAATGAGACAAATATACAATATTAGATTAATAAGATGGACATTTAGATACATGGTACCAGTGCAGTCGTGGTGGATATGCAAGCCACGAACTTAAGCGAGGTCCACCACAATATATTACTATCAAATTAGATCATATCATCTGTTCTCCTTATGGTCACAGGATGTGGGACCAGTCCACAACCGTGCACATAGGCTTAAGTGTGTTGACTAGTTAGATAATTTAGATCAGATAGATAAATCAAATAAGATACAAAAAATATTTTCAAGTTATGCATGTCATAAGCATCTTTATGAACCATCATGATTTTAAATTCTTGAAATGAAATATTTTATGAAAAATCTTTTGTTAATTATGTTTACATTATTTTGGATTTCTCATTGAGTTTTTGACTCATTTTCCTTTTACTTTATGTTTTTAAACCACCCCAAGTAAGAACATTTTTAAGATGGAGCTACAGATGGGACTTAGCCCAAGGAGCATGACAGAGGCTTAGATCATATATATGTAGTGTTTAAGTTATGATTTTTATGGTACATGTTAACGTTTTATTTCGTATGCCTTTGGGCTGGCTAATAGCAACTCGAGTCTTGGGTCTTCCATCTGCACACTTAAGAAAACACATAGAATAGGGGTCCTTGGTAATGGCTGGGAAGTCTTCAATACTTAAGTCAGTATATCTCCTTAGTTGTTTGTGTAAGAGCTTAGAGGAATCATAAAGAGTTCTTTGTACATGGGGGTCGGCTTTTAGACTAGTTTTCTGGGTGGGGACAACCCATACCTAGCCTCAGAGAGTTCACGTCACTTCAACTATTCACTTAGTCAGAAGTCTTTAATGCGTTATGGCTCCTAGGGCGGTGTAAAGTTTGAGGAGTGGTGCCAATAATGTGGCATGACTCATTAACTCACTTTACCTGGCGGACGTTCTTTGTTAAGCACCTCTATGACTATTGTTAGAAGATCGAGGGTTCTCCGTATCTCTCACCCACTTGCCTGTATTGCTCCCAAGGGTTGGGTATCATCGAGGAGTGTCAATGCGGCGAGTCCTATCTAAGCCAATTGTCTGCTTTTCTCATGCATGGGTATCTTCATGGGCGGGTTTTTCTCATGTAGATGCCTACTGACTTCTTTTGGAAGAGGGTCATTGGGCTTGCTATACTAGCCAATAGGAGGGAAAAATTCCCTTACAGTTAGGGCTGTGCAAATTTCTGAGATTTCCGACTCCGCTCCGAATTCCGCTCCGAATTCCGCTCCGAATTCGACTCCGACGGAGTCGGAGTTCTCGGAATTCGGAGTCGGAGTCGGAGTTACTCCGACTCTCATAGTCGGAGTCGAAATCGGAGTCCGGAGGCCTTGTTGACTCCGAACTCCGACTCCGAACTCCGACTATTTATACTTTATATATTATATATTGTATTATGAATATTATGTAGTCAGGTAGCTCAATGGTTGAGGCTCGGTTTTGTTTCTCCGGATCCTGTGTTCGAATCCCCTCATGCACCATTACACATTTTGCAACTATTTTTTTTAGGAAAACCTTAAAGTTTAAACGACACCGTTTTTAATAGGAGAACGTCACCCCTACTTTGATCTCGTCCTCCCAAATTCCCAATCAACCCTCGCTGGAGATCTCGCTTCCGAGCAAAAGCAACGCCAAACACCAGCCGGATGCAAGAAGGAGAGGTCGACGGAAGGAGAGAAAACGACGGAAGGAGAGGTCGACGGAAGGAGAGAAAACGACGTCGTGAGGAAGAGGAAGTGAAGGTAGCGGTCGTCAAGAAGGAGAGGTCGACGGAATCGAAGGATACGACCGGTGATCTTCAAGGGATTTTTGGGACGGTGATCTTCAAGGGATTTTTGGGACGGTGATTTTCGGAAGCCATCGGAATTCCGATCGGAGTTCCTAACTCCGAACTTCGATCGGAGTCGAACTCCGACTCCTCGTCGGAGTCGGAGTCGGAGTGAACTTCCGGTTCCGACTCCAGTCGGAGTCGGAGGTCGGAAATGGCAATTCCGACTCCGTCGGAGTCGGAGCCCAGGCCTGCTTACAGTTACCCCGCCAATTCCTATCGTCCAATGAGAATTCCTTTTTGCCTTAAGCTCCTCTTATTATTATTTTCTCATAGTCGCAACCATTGAGCTCCTCTTCCCTAGAAATGGGCGGTTATTACTCTCCTAAGCTACGCTATGCGTCAGGCTCCTGGGGGTCATTGGTGATGAAAAGAGCTTTAGACCCTCAATGACTCTTGAGGACACAAGCTGGATGGAGATCATTTGTGCCTGGGTAAAAGCCCATTTGAATGCTATTTTTTCCAAGGCCCTGTTGGACAAGAGCAGCCTTTGAAGATACTTGCCTCCTCTGGCCAACATGAGTTTTGTTGACCAGGCCATACCGATGTAGGCAACCATTCCTTAGGTCCATAAGCGTTCCCCTAAGCCGACGGTGAAGGGAAAAGGGAAGAAACTTTGGAGGGAATCTCCTTCCAAAAGTGATTATGACTCTGCACCTATGCTTGCCCCGGGGCAGTCTTCTATTATAGTGCTTGTTTAGTAGCCCAAGCCATCTTTGAAGAAGGAAAAGGAGATTTTATCATCTTTTAATGTCGTGCCTTCTTCTCCTTCCCTACGAGAGCCTGGCGGTGCTGATTCTCTTCAGTAAGTTTGGGCCAATCCTCTGATGGCCAATCTTCACATCCTGAGGGGACTCTCCCAATTACTTCAGAAGTTTCCTCTCCAATCCCGCCAAGCAATGTGGGGATTGTGGAACTCTTGCTTAGAGAGGAGTTGCTCTCCTTGCAACTTTATGAGGTCCTTTTGGACCATCCTATTTGGGAGTCCCAAATAGTTCCCTTGTCCCTTGACATTGACCTCAAAAGGGTTCCCTTGCCCTAATCCGAGGAGCGTCCTGCTAGGGCAAGGTTGTTTTTGGCCGGGTTTCTATCCTGGAATCTCCTATTGCTTATTCCCTCCAAGTCAAGGTTGTCTCAACTAAGCCCAGTTTGGAGGGCGATGGGGGTGACGATGTTGTGTTTGCAAGGGAAATAGCGAGGGTCGTGTCATGGGTCGAGGGGGTTCTAGTGGATGTATTCGAAACTGAGGTTGTGGTGGTGACAGTGGAGGTCAATGAAGCTTCAGTTATTGCTGCCAACGTTGGGGCTCTATTGCCCCTCACTAACACCATCTCAGCTTTGGCCTTGGCGGAAGTTGGAGCTAGGGTCGGAATTGGCAAAGGTGGTGAGGTCCTGGCAACTTTGGTGAACACTAGTGCTTCTTTGTCCTACACTAACACCATTTCGGCCTTGGTCTCGACTAGGGCTAGTACCAAGGTAGATATAAGAGTGGTGAGGGAGATTGAGGGAGCCCTTCTTGGTCCTCAAACAGATGTGTCGGCGGCTGGCAAGGTTCCAGCAGTTTCCTAGGCCCAAGGGTCGAAAAGGTTCCTGAATGTGAAGCAAAAGGTGGAGGAAAGGGCAAAGGCTGGGGAGGTCCATCCCAGGCGGAGTTCATGGTGGGTGTTAAGGTGTTGGGGGGTGATGGCATCATGATTGAGAACCCTTGTAAAGAGATGGGGGATGCTGCTCCAAGGCCGGCTGTAGGTGGGGCTCGTTCTGACCCTATCCAGGAAACGGCTGGGAGGCTCAGGGAGTTCCTCTCTAGGGTCAACTATCAACTCGTTATACTTTCTTTTTAAGTTTTCTTGGTGCATTTTCCTTTGACAATAATTTGAAACTTTCATGGCAGGGCATAGAGTGGTTGGCAAACTTCATTGTGGATGACGGAAAGGGCTTGGAAAGTGAGAACCAGGAACTCCGATCTTTGGTGCGGTTGACCTTGCACCATGCCATGGAAGAAAGAGAGAGAAAAGAGGAGTTCAAGGAAACCCTCAGCAAGGTGCAATTTAGCCAACGATAGAGGAAGAAGAGGATACTTCAGCTTCATCAACACAAGGCCCAACTTAAGTCTAACTTGGTGAGATCCTGAGAGGAGACCGGTTTGCACAGCCTAGAAGCAGTGCTTACTATGGAAGTGAGGGACCACCTTCAAGAATCCTTCGACTGCAAGCAAGAGGAGCTGGAGTGGATTGAGGGGAAGTTTGAGGAGGCTTCCTGATCCCTTACAAAAAATAAAGATGTCCTCAAGGCCAAGTCCTAGAGGGTGAGGGACTTGGAGGTTGAGAATGCCTTGGCTCATGTCGGGGAGGCTAGAGAGAAGAGTTGAGAGGTGGGGTTGGAGTCCTAGCTTACCAAGGCTGACTGTGTGATAGCCTCCCATAAAGCTACCATCCTGGACTTGAGGTCTTGCTTGGATAATGCTGAAGCCGTCATCCCTTGGCTGCGCGAGGAGTTTTCACATGTCCGTTTAGTTCGTGATGACACCTAGTCCTATGGCAACTTGGAGGGCTTTGAGAGAATGAGGGACTGTGCTCTTGAACCCCTGAAGTAATTTAAGGGCACTGAAAGTGTAGGACCACCCTCCAGACTTGGAGGTGTTGAAGCAAGGTATCTTAATAGGGAATAAGTTGATTCCAAGTATGCTCTCAGACAACCCTGCCGGCGACAACCTTTCTAGCTGAAGACTTCCCTCTTGTACTTATGTATTTTCATTTTTCTTTGTTTGTATCTATGCTTTATGACAACATTACTGGAATTCCCTGATTATTCTTTCCTTTCTTCTTTCTTCTTGTGTTCTTCTCTCTTTTTCTCTGCTTTTAGCGTTTCATTCTAGTGCTTGGGAGTGTACCAAGCGAGGGGTATGGAGGTGATGCCACTTAGGTTATGAACAATTAAAAGTAGAACTTATTCGTTATTGCAATTGGACAATCGTTCTGTTGACATCGGTCTAGAGGGGCTCCTTGGGAGTTAACACTAATGGTGAAGGGACTAGGCCTATA
This sequence comes from Carya illinoinensis, assembly GCF_018687715.1. Classification (NCBI taxonomy): domain Eukaryota; kingdom Viridiplantae; phylum Streptophyta; class Magnoliopsida; order Fagales; family Juglandaceae; genus Carya; species Carya illinoinensis. Next base: position 22,293,668 of record NC_056753.1, on the reverse strand, counting down.
CTCTATAGGGAGAGAGGTCGGGATGCCTTAGGCTAAGCCATCCTCTTTGGTCTCTGCCATAGTTGAGAAGTTGTCCCACTATATGCTATTTTGCTAGAAAAACTAAACAATTTAATGTAACCCATTCTCCACTATGAGTGTGAAAAACTAAACAAGTTAACGTAACCCATTTTGCTGAAGATTTGAGGTGTTATTCTTTCAACGTCACATTTAGTGGAGGTAGAGCGTGACAAGGATCTGGGCTGTTACTTGTTTGTCATTACGCTATATAAGATGGCGTCCCAGGAGTAATGTCAGGCAGTTAAAAAATTAAACCAGCTCTCTAGTGGGGGGAGGGGTCAGAATGCCTCAGGTAAAGCCTACCCCTTTGGTCCCCCCGAGGAGGTAGTTTACCGGATGGCTGAGAAGCTGGTCCACCCCTAGCATGATGGGCACTGGGTAAGTTGTCATGCAACCAAGAGGTTGGACCCACTCTCCTACGTGAGGGAGGTTGAGCCGCATGCTCACCTATTAACCCTTACGGGGAGGTAATTTGTCAGGCAGTTTGGGACTGAACCCACTTCTACTCATTGACATCATGGGGAAGTGTTGGATCAGGCTGCTGCTAATCCTACTTTTCATCACGACAGAGGTTAGGTTAAGTTGATAGGCAGCCAAGGGACTGGACCCGCTCTCCATCATGGGAGGGATTAGATGGCCTTAAGGCGCAACTCACCTTTTAGGTTCCCAAGGGGAGGTAGGTTATCAGGCAATTTTGGACTAGACCTACTCCAGTCTGTTGATGCTCATAAGGAAGGTAAATGTAGTGTTGTCAAAGGTTAGCCCGCTCTCCACTGCGAGAGGGAAAAAGCAATCTTTAGACATAGCTCATCCCTTTGGCACCTCACAAGGAGGTAAGTGTCAGATAGCTAAGTAGACAATCCGCTCTTCGCCGAGATGAGGGTCGGGGTAAGTTGTCAGGAAACTAAGAGGCTAGTCCGGCTCTCCCATGCAAGGGAGGTTGAGCCACTTGCCTACCTATTGGCCCTCATAGGGGGTAAGTTGTCAGACAGTTTGGGACTAGATCTGTTCACCGTTGACATCACAAGGAAGGTAAGTGTTGGGTTAGGCTAGTGCTAATCCCACTCTTCATGTTAGTGGAGGTCGAGGTAAATTTCTTGGCAGCTAAGGGGCTGGAGCCGCTCTCTGTCATGAGATGGATCAGATGGCCTTAAGGCGCATTGATAAGTGTGATTCTTATATGATTTTTATTAATATTTTGTTTATGAAATGTGTCAGTTTTCCTTTAAGTCTATCAATTTTATTTTATTGGTTATATATATTTCTTTATTTTCTTGGATTTGAAGGAATTAAGTGCAAAAGGAGACAAAAGAAAAGATTATGGATCCAAATTGACAAGAGGTGGCGAGATCTGATGAGAGCCAAGAAGATTGGATGAGGAGCCTTGTCCCGTGGGCAGCAAAGAGATTTATCTTGCCCAAATGTGAAAAGACTTCCCCTCGGTAGGCAAATAGCCTTTCCTCTCGGCATGCAAGGAGACCCAAGGGAGACTAGCTTGGGCGAAGAAAGTTGAACTTAAACGACTAACTTAAACGACCAACCTAAATGACCAACCTAAATGACATCGTGGACAACAACTAGCAAAGGCGAGTAGCTTTACCACTCGGTAGGTTGGTGAGATGGGAGTCTTTCATCTCGGTCAGGAACCTTACATCTCAGCCATTGGGCGAGGAGACCAGTTATATTTAGCGTACATGGCATCTATACATTGGGACCCTCCTGAGCTCTGCAATTCAAGAAGCATATCACTGAATCTTCTATTTTAGATAATCCCATTATTTTTAGGATATTTTTCTCTTTTGTTAATATTTATCTTCATATTTTAAGATATTTTTAGGATAATCTCGTTATTTTTAGGATATTCATCTTCAAGAAGTATATGTTAGGATATTTTAGATCTTTAGGCTAGATTATAGCTTTAAGTCTTTGATTTCGTTTTTGTCAACTTTAACAGCTATTTAATCCCGTGTTGTGAGATGAGTAGGGGGAGTTGGAGAGTCTGAGTTTTTGACGATTTTCTAGAGTCTAGTTTTTAGTTTAGTTTTTATTCTTTATTTTTCTAAGAAGGTGGATTTGGAGAGCAGAGGCGAGAGCCGCATGCTTCTCCAACGGATCTCGCCTCTGCTCTCCAACGAACTCTAATGAAGAACACTAGTTTTAAGCTTTTTATTTTCAGTTTCATTATGAACTAATTTTATTTTCTAGAGTTTTGATATATCTAGCTTTGAGCACACAATTTATATTCCAAGTTATTTTATTTTTAGTTTTTTCATGATTGGGTGTTTATTCCTTGTTCTCAATGCTTGCAATTTTCTGGCTAGTTATTGTTTGATCTATTGAATCACAATGATTACCGATAGGTGATTTGTGATTAGAGCTCTAGGATTAAGCACCATTAGTTGAGCGAAAGTAGAAATACTTTATTGTGATTAGTGTGATTTTTAAGAAAGATCCAAAGAACTTAATGAGTCTCTAATTAGTTAAATTTACATAAAGATATGGAGTTATTAGTTGGAGATATTTTTACTATTATTCGAGAAAAGATATTGAAAGTTAAGGTATTTTTATTATCAAGTTGGAAAATTTGGAAGAATAAATTGTGTAGAATTTTTTAGGTGAAATAAAATGCTCTATATCTATTCTTATTATATTTACAATCTTAGATTTTATGCTATTTTATTCTTAAATTTATTTTTGTCAAGTATTTTAATTTAATTTAGATAGTAGAATCTTTCCATTTATTCGGTTTTCCAAATAATAATTAATTTAGTAAATTTCAGTATTCAATAGCATAATTAATCTCTATGGGCTTGATATCTATTTTCTTTAAAACATTTTACTACTTGTTATGATTCTGTGCACTTGCATATATTTTCACGTGAATACGCATTTCTCTCTTTAGGGCCCTGTGGGGAGGTAAGTTATCGGCTAGTTTGAGACTTGAACCCCTCTTGCCTGGTGATGCTCACAAGGAAGGTAAATCCCGAGCAACCTAGGGATGGCCTTAGGCATAACTCATTCCTTTGGGGCCTCGCGGGGGGTAAGTAGTCAGCGATGGAGATTACGTTGCTAGAGTAAGGAGTTGAGATATGGCTAGGTGAGACGTATTTTATTCTTAAAAAGCCACACTTTCATTAATAGAGTTTACATTGTAAACATGGTAATGTAAATTACAAGTTATAAAGTTTTTTAGTAATAAAAATTCTACAGGTGCTTGGCATTCTAGGGGTGTGGCATTTCGTTTCCTTAAGAGTCTTGAAGCCAATAGGAGCCCGGACAATTGTTGGCAATGACTACATAGGGGCCTTCCCATCAAGGGCCCAACTTCCCGTCATCTCGAGTAGTTATTCTCATCTATTTTAACACGAGGTCCCCAACCTTGAATGTCCTTGGGCATACCCATTTATTGAAACATCATTCCGCCCTCCTCTTGTTGATGGCTATCCTCACTTTGGCTTTAAGCCTAACCTCCTCTAGCAAGTCAAGTTGTTCTTCTAATTGTTCATTGTTGAAGTTTTGCTCGAAGTGCTGCACCTTGTAGGTAGGGATGCCAACCTCAACTGGTTGCATCACCTCATGACCATTAGTCAGAGTGAAGGGTGTTTCTCTTGTTGGGGTCCTCACTATGATCTAGTATACCTATAAAAATCTGGGAAGTTCCTCTGCCCAAGTGCCCTTTTTGTTGCTAAGTTTCTTTTTGAGTATTCCCATCAGTGTCTTGTTGGTTGCCTCTAACTTCCTGTTGGACTGACGATTTCTTGGAGACAACTAACAAAATTTGGTCCCCAGTTCCTGGCACCAGTCTCGGTAGTGGTTAGAGTCAAACTGCCTCCCATTATCTAATACGATGACAAGGGAAATGTCAAATTTGCAGATGACTATCTTCCACAAGAAGCGTGTGATGTTACTCATCGCGATTATTGTCAACACCTCGACTTCTACCCACTTGGTGAAGTAGTCCACTGCCACCACCATATCTCACTCCTCCTTTGCTAGGCGGGAGGGGGCCTACTAGGTCAATTTCCCACTAGGTGAAGGGCCACAACGAGGTGATTGATGTTAGTTCTTCTGGCAGACTATGGGGCACTTTGAAGTATTCTTGATATTTTCTGCACTTTTGCACGTACTCCTCGGCAGGGCGCAAGGCCGGTAGTATCCCGCCCTCATCACTTTGCTTGCCAACACTTTTTCTTTGGAGTAATCTCCACAAATTATCTTGTGTACTTCTGCTAACACATATTGGGTTTTTTTAGCGAGACGCACCTCAAGAGAGGTGTGGAATATCCTCTTCTATACAAGATCCCTTCGATTAGTGTGTAATGCGCTACTTTGTTCCTGATCTTTCTAGCTTCCCACTTGTTGTTGGGTAGCTCATTAGCATCTATGTACTTGATAATATCCAACGCCCATTCCAAAGTTCCTGACCTTATTTCTACCACTTGAATTCCCACGACAAGTATCTCGATAGTCCTGATCACAATTTATCTGCTTTTTGATTCTCGGATCTTGGCTCTTGTTGGATATGAAAGTATTTAAAGTGGGTGCGCTCGGCCTCTATCAGCGTTAGATACTTCTTCAATTTTTCGCTCTGCACAGTGAATTTCCCCCGTACTTGATTGACTACTACCTAAGAATCAGCTCACACCTCTACTTCTTTGGTGCCCAAGGACCTGGCGATCACTAGGCTAGATAATAGTGTCTCATACTCTGCTTTATTGTTTGTGGTTTTAAATGCCAACTTGATTGCATAACCACCCTTTTCACCCTCTTCTATAACAATATTCACCCTCACTCCCCCTCCAGCCCGACAGGATAAGTCGTCAACGAAGACCTGCTAGGGCTTCATGGGAGGAACATGTTTGATCCATTCCGAGAAGCTGGTGAATTCTGCCTCAAAATCCACCAATACTTGCCATTTAATAGAATTTTGTGGTGCGTACTCCATGTCGAACTCACTCAGTTCCATGGCCCAGTTTGTAAGGCAACCTGAGGCATCCAGCCTTTGTAGAATCTTCTTTAGGGGGTCTCAGTGAGGACCAGTTGTGATGCCCCCAGATTCCACTTGGGATCGAATAAACATTTGAAGTGTCAAGACATGCAACACAAGGTCATATGTTCCCATTTATGACATATAAAGATACAATATTCCTAACATGTACCTAATATTATGCAATATTACAGTAGATTTTTTTTAGTAACACTATACACCGAATTGATAATATCTCAAATACTTAAAACACGATCCACGCATACTTGATAAAATAAAAATCTATGATTATAGTGCGGGTCTCAGAAAACTGTAATCTCAAAAGTATGGGAGACTGATCTCGATAATTACAACATCAAAATATAACTACTAGGCTACTTTATCGAGCAACTCGCGTAACTCAACTAATGATGTCATAATACTATCTAAGAATGTAACTATGGAGGTCGTAAGCTCCACGTTACGTTGGCGGCATCTAATCAACTCCTCCAATTGGCCAGGCTCAACTCCCTGTCCTGGTTCTAACACATCTCCTACCATTCGAGGGGTAATGGTAGTTGGGACTACTACAGTGAGATCTGAATACAAATCTTAACAAGTTATCAGATAACTTCCACACAAGTTAATGATGCATGCATAGCAGTAAATGCAGGACTGTATAATAAAGGTCATAAGTAAGCATAACATAACTTGACATGTAACATGACATGAACTGACATAACTTAAACTGAAAGGTGAACTAAACTTGAAACTTGACATGACATGAACTTGATCTGAATAACATGAACTTGAAATATGACATGAACGTGAACGTGAAATATAGCATGAACATGAACTTGAAATATGACATGAGCGTGAAATACATCAACTTGAGATCTTGTTCAATAAGCTTGATAAAAGTGACCATGTGAGTACTACATGGGTCCCTTTGAACTGTGTGTCCCTACCAATTACCGCCTCATAACATAAATACCTACACTAGCTATGAGTACGTTAACATACATTCTAGTTCACAGGTATCTGCACCTGTTATGGACACATGTATGGTACGTGCTAGTTCACAACTATCTATACTTGTTGTAGACGCACGTAAAATACATATCCTGTGTCAGGTATCTACACCTGCACGAGTATGCATAACATCAATTGAAGCATGGCACCATCGGCATTAGTGCCTGCTGCAATCCGTTGACCAGTTAATTAGGTCTCATTCGCAATCTATTGACTTTACTTTGTCAACCTATGAAATTCCACACTAATTTAGACACTAACATGAATAAAGGAGTTTCACTAGAATATTACCTTATCCTAACAAACTTAACATGACTTGAAAGGTTGTTCCTGATATACACAAACTGTACTTAAGATGAAATGTGAGATGAATTGAAATGATAGAAGTCCTGACGTAACATAACATAACATGAACATAAGTTGAAAGACATGATATACTTTAAGGTAAAATATTCTGTAGCATGACATAACATATAACAAACAATATTTCATAACATAATATGCAACAGATAATATTTCACAACATAACATAATATGTAACAGAAAATATTACATGAGATGATATACATGTAACAGATGGCAAAACATAACATGACATACTTGCAATAGCTAGCAATACATAGCATAATAGATTATGTAACAGATAAGTATTTCATGACAGAATAAATCATGTTTAACAAATAAATATGTAATGACATAGTATGGTATGACATGGCATATACGATAACATACATATATAAACTGTAGTTCCCTTACCCATCACACATACAGTAATTTGATAGTAAGTTAAGAGCTAATTTATAGTAATCGTCGCATTTACGAGAAATCAAGTACAAAACACGAGAAACTATAAGTAGGTGCATGGGAGCTAGTTGGAGTCAGGGGGTTTCATGTCCCCAGAGAAGCCATACATGGGGATTTACTTGCCAAGACAGGCAGTGCGATGGTTTCGATTGGTTGGACCATGTCCCAGAGAAGCCCTTTAGTAGCATGAAAACCGGTTGGAGTCGGGCGGTATCTATCCCCATCTAAGTAAAGGCTTCCCAAAAGAGGATGTATGTGGAGCTTCCTTTCTCGACAATGATCCTCCTAGTGGTGAAGTTGGTGACCAGCGTAGTCACCACCAGGGCATATTCGATGGATAGAGGACCTCCTTCTCGTTGTCTTCTCCAAAGGAGATGACAGGGCCAGTTTGCTTCTCTTATATTTGGTGAGGCGGTGTTCTACTGAGGACACTTCTTGGTATCTTGCTTGCTGGGTGTGCACCTTCCAACTAGATAAGGTTGCCCCCACTAGTGAATTCTCCTATGATGGTCCTGATCTCCCCTAGCGATGGTCCTTCTTGATGTAGTACCCAGGGGCGACCATGCAGGGATCCTGCACAGCTACCCTTTGCCTTGGGCTCCCTTCCCTCGGCTTATCAACCCTCTTCGTACTTCTTTCTCGTGATCTCCTCCTCAACTCTCACTCTGGCCTCTAGGCGAGAGGATACCATGGCCTTTTTTGCCTAGCCTACTCTCTTTCCTCTTTCAAGGAAATGCAATCTTATGTGTTGTGAGTGTTGTACTAATGGTAGGTGCAATAGCGGTGACTAGTGCTCTTGTAGCCATCTTCTTAGGCAAGTTACCGGTCATCTTTTTGGATGGTGAGCGTCATTTAGTCAAGTCGAAACCCCAGGCCCCTCATAGGGGCTTCTTCCCTCCTGTTGCCAAGTGGTCCTTTCTCTAGCTTCTCACGAGCCTTGCCATTGGTCGGTGCCTTGTCTTCCCCTTGCTTAATGGTAAAGAGATACACCACAAAGAGTCTTCTTCTTCTGCTCACTATAAACTATGTGAGGAATAGACGAGCGAACTCCCCAAAACTATCTATGGACCTGGGTGCCAAGGACCCAAATCGTATTCTTACCAGCACCTTCAAGGTCAACGGGAAAGCTCACAAGCCATTTCTCCCAGGAAACCATGCAGGGTCATATAGGCTTCGAAGGTTTCCAGGTGTTCGAGGAGTCTCTAGCCTCTTCATAATTGTCCATGAGGGGAACTTGGAACTTCGATGGTAGAGGCATCGGTGGTAAAGGCACAACCATCACCTCCTCACTGTAGGCTAGACCCATGCTGGTGAGCAGTTGGTTTACTGATGACAATGTGTCCATCTTTTTCACCATCTCTTCGTGTTTTTCTTTGAGGTTACTCAACTCGTTTTACATATTTTTTCTTTCTTTCTCCGTGTCACTTCCCCCTCCAACATTTCTAGACTCTACGAGCTCGCTGTTGTTTGGTTTCGCATCATTTTTCAGTCCTTTGGTGGCTACTCTGAGTGTCTCGCACTCTTTTCAAAGGGTTTACACTTCGTTAGTTCCTACTAGTTGCTCCATTGCCGCGAGCCTTGCTTCCATATTTGTTGACGTCGCTTCTTCTTGTCCCCGAGTTGTCTGAGAATGGATTGTCACAAGTTTATGAAGGACACGTGAATTCTATAAAGATCCATAGATGGCACCACTGTTAACATCTATTTTGTATGTCTTTGGGCTAGGTTCTAGCAACTCAGATCTTGGGTCTTCCACCTACACACTTAGAAAACACAAAGAGTGGGGGGCCTTGGGGGTGGGGAGTCTTCGATACTTAAGTCAGTATATCTCCTTAGTAAATTGTGCAAGAGCTTAGAAGAATCAGATAGAGTTCTTCGTACCTCGAGGTTAGCTTTTATACTAGGTTTATGGGTAGGGATAGCCCGTACCTAGCCTCAAGGAGTTCACATCACTTCAACTATTTACCTAGTCAGTATCCTTTAATGCGGTGTAGGTCCTGGGGCGATGTTGTTAATGTGGCGTAGAGTCCGGAGAGTGGTGCCCTTAATACAGCATAGCTTCTTAACTCACTTTACCCTTTGGACGTTTCTTGTTAAGCCCCTTTATGCCTGTTTTCAAGAGATTGAGGGTTCCCTATATCTCTCGCCCACCTGCCTGCACAGGTTCTCTAGGGTTGGGTGTCATTGAGGGTGTCAGGGCAACGAGTCCCATCTATCCCTATCATCTGCTTTTTTCACATGTGGGTTGCTTCATGGGAAAGTTTTTCTTATGGGCCGAGTACTCTATAGAGGCTCATTGACTCCTTTTGAATGAGGGTCGTTGGACTTGTTATACGGGCCAATAGGAGGGAAAATTTTCCTTATAGTAAAAGTTTGAGAAATTCGATAAGTGCTTTTGCATAGTTTCTTTTATATTTTTAGTATTTTAATAAAGAATAATTATATTGATTAAACAAATCTTTTATAATTGGCATTTCGTTCAGAAACTCTTTAAATTCAAGGTCAATAGTAGCACTATAGTTCCCGAGATTTTAAAAGATGGCATTGTTTTAAACTTACAGGAGAGGGATATTACATATTCTCAATCTCGTATGAAATTAGGGGCAATGCATCATAGAAATGGCCTTGGGAATCCTCATCGTCCATGATGATTAACGGTAAGACTCACACATCCAAAATCACAACATTACCAATCCGAACCATTCATATCTCAAATCTAGATCTCAAAATTCACGACGTAAAGTAATGTAAAACATAACAAAGGAAAATATTTATTATTTCATGAGCAGCAAGGGGAAAGGTTATGGAATATGCAATGCAAATCCCATGACATACCCACAACATTTACCCACATTTCTCAGCATTATCTTAGAAGCTAACCTACCTTAGAAATACTACAGTGGCAATGACACTGCTTTTCCTCTTCTCTTCGTCACTCTCTAGAAGTCTCTTGTTATCTTTGAAGGTCCAAGCTCCAAAGAAAATCTAACTCTTTACGATCTCAAAAGTGAGATTTTGATTTTTACCTTTAGCCATTTATAGGGCAGTATCGTCAAGTGTCCTTTTGATACCCTTCTGACTTTTTGATGTGCCCAGATAGGAACCCTGTAGCCTTAGTTGCCACTCTACAAGATGATAGATACAAACTGATGGGACAAGGTACACACATTTTTGTAGCTTGCCTTGCATCCAATCCGCTGTCCTTTCCTAAGTATGAGCCTTCAATGTGGAGTTAGACCATACCTCTAGGTTCAAAAGATATGGCCTACAGAACCATAGCCTTTTCCCTGAAAACCTACTTGAGTTGTGATCGTTTAGATAGAGTGTGGGCTTTTGCATACAGTAGTGCTGCCTTCTGAGCATTTCCATGTTGTCTAAAAATCTTGTACATCCACATGGGTCTTGTCCTTGGCCGTTGGTCACTTTAGGCTCATACCTCACCCTTTGTCTGAGCTACCAACCTCTTCAACTCCTCTTTGTCGCCTTATGTACAAACCCTTTCTCGCTTTATAGGATGAGAAGTCCTTTATTACACCCTATGTTGAGATATGTCTGCTAGGCTTTTTATATGGTGCCTCTCGCCCTTTCTTAGGATTAGTGCGGACTTCTCCTCCTCATTTTGCTTCAACCCAATGAGCAAAAATCATATTTGGCTTCCACTTGCCAAGTAAAGGCTATCTTCTTTGCCTTCCCTTTGTCCTTGGAAGGTGGCTTGCCTTTTGCACTGGCCAACCTCCCCTCCCTATGAGGAATTTTGTCCTTGAAATTCTGTGAGGACCATTCCTCAATATGACATACCAAGGGATGCTTACGACACGGGGTATTCTTCGGTGTTTTACGTTGACACCACTTGAAGCACGTCCATTAAGTGTAATCCTTGGCATTTAATGTCAGATTTTCCAAATCTAATGTGATGTGGTTGGAGGCTCTGATATTCAAGTACCATACTAAGTCAGTTGATGAAGTGTTGGTGTCAATTTATGCAGATGCTACTGGTGATGAGGAGCCACTTCTATGCCCTCTTCCACTAGAGCGTGAGGGATGTGGAGAACCACGTCATGTTTTTGTTGGAGACCTGAGTAGCCATGTTAGCTAACAACATGCCAAGATCGGAGAAGGATGATTGTCATTTGAGACGGAGCTCATGAGTAAGGAGATGGAGATAGAGCTCATCAATGGACAAGGCTTCCAATCGAGTAGTAATAGTAGTGACTAAGGAGTGATAATCAGAGGTAAGACTAGCTACGAGGTATGTGGTGGTTTTTGTGTCATGGAGTGGTTGGCCAACAACAGAAAGGATATCAGCAAGGTGTTTGCCCTTTTGGAAATAGTCTTGGATGGAGAGGTTACCTTTCTTTAAAGTGGCTGGTTGGAAATGAGTATTCATGATTTGCCCATTGGACTGAGTATAGAACATGCACTCTAGCATTAGCCAGAAGTCACGAGATATTTGTATACTGATGACTTGGGTGAGAACAGAATCCGACAAGGTAGAGAGGAGTGTGCTGAGTATAACATGATCTTGCTCATACTAGTAATCATATATAGGAGTATTTGGAGCTGGGATTTGTGGAGGAGAAGGTGAGTTAGGGAGGGCACGTAATTTGGCCATCAACAAACCAAAATAGTTTTTGTCCGCAGAGGCAGGGTACCGATAGTGTTTTCCAAGCGAGGTAGTAGTCTATGGTAAGTTTAGAGTCATGATTTGAATTTAGAACCTAACTCTTATACCATAAAAGATTTTTTTATTGAAATATCTTCTCGTGAAATCTACTAGAAGCATTCTGGTCATATTTATAATGAATTTAGTTTACATGAGAATTTGTATACGTAAAGAGCTAGCTGCTATATGATCACGACTGTGAGCTAGTTTACAATGTAATCAAACCCAATTAACTAACTCTTCTATGTTATCACTTCTTTATATTGCTAATATGAGAGAGGGATGTGCTGGGATGAAAAATGCAATTTTTATCTTGAGGTGAGAAATGATTTGCTGCGGCCAAAATCTTTTAGAAATTAATGAAAACCTTTATGTGTCAACCTTTCTTTAGAGCTAGGCTGTAAGCAAAACTATTGCTTTGGCTGGATTAAAATAAGGCTAACTAACGTGCCTAGATTATATTCCATGGGTTTATTGGTTGGATATTTAGAATACCTCTATTTATAACAGTAAACTGATTTGAGTTAGAATGTTTTATTAAACTTTAAAATATAAAAGATAAAAAATTAAGTAAAAAAGTTATATAGTTAAACAATTGTTTAAATATAATTTTTGTTTAAAAATTTAAAAATTAGTACTGTATTTTGTGTTTTGTTTTAGACTTTTAAAAAATTATAATAATTAGATAAAAAGTTAAAAATCTGAAATTAAATGTATTTTGTATTTAAGTGATATTTGAATAGAAATTATCTGAGAATATTTAAGAACAGTTTTGTTGCTTAACGGATCGTGAGTCTTTCAGCACAATTTTAGATAGCGAAACAAGAATTTTTAATTTTAAATAAAAGTTTAAAATATTATGTTTTAAATATTATTATTATTTTAAAATTTCAAAAGGTTAAATTAGGATTTAAAAATATTAAATTATTTATTATATTTTATATAAAAATTTAAAAAAATAATAATAATAAAATAAAATAATATAAGAATATTATGTCTCATTATACTTGCCAAACTTGTCCATTTTATGAATTTGTTCTTTCCGGCCCACATGCCCTTCGGCTCTAACATCTTTATTTCTAGGGGCCTAAATGACACATTTCTAAGGAAATTAATTTATGTGAATTTAGGACACGTAAGTTTCACCTATGCACCAAATATGGCCTAAGTATTGTACTACAACTCTCGCGCAGTTTTTTAATTAATTAATTTATTTATAAATAGGATCTATATGAAAAGATTCACTTTCGATAATCCATCACACTTTTTTCAAAAGACTCGTACCTAGCTAGCTAGCACTATCCTATCAATTAGTATAGTAGAGAGTTTCTCAACTGTGTTTTAGATTTTGTGATATCCAGTTGTTGAGTCTTGAATCACAATTCTCATTAGCGGTGGGTAGATTCTTTGCAGACGATTTAAATACGTGATAGAGAATTGTAAGTAACAAAGTGGCGTTGCTGCCATTATTCACTGAATTAATTCAACTCTGTCTCACTTCGATTCCTCCATCCCCTCAAACTACGTTACTTTCCACAATTTCCTAAGTGATGTTAGCACCACAAACTTGTCCAAAATCGGTGCATGACGTGCTCCTTCGGTGTGCATGCCAACATGGGCAGGCGCATGCACAGCAAGCCTGGCGTCATTACTATCTTGGTACCCTTGCTTGGCCTATTCTTGATTGGGTGGGTAGTCATTTGTACAGCATTTTAAATTTCTGCTTAGGTTCGGATGGTATTAAGGAAGTGGTCCCAAATGTAGTAGGCCTAGGGTAAGTCTATCCCAGCTAAGTGGGGCTGTAGTAAAATTAGATGGTGAATCAATTAACAATGCTTATCCATTAACGAGTGCTTTATATTTTAAGTTATGTTTTATTATAATAGAAAAACATGTGCGTTTCATATAATATACATCTTATAAAAATAAAGTCTACAAACTAATATATTTAATTGTGACACGTCAAATACTTTTTTGTAAAAACATTTTATAATCGATCGTATCACTAGAAATGTAACCGCGATCTATTTTTGTTTCAATTTTAAAAAAGAGTTTTGAAACTAAACTGATATATGCCGATTTTAAAAATCTAAGAATCGATACAAATTAATTTATTACTGAAATTGAAATTTTTAATTTTTTTAATTTAGCAATTACAAAATATGAAAACTGATAACGAATCGATTTCAATTCTTAAGAATCGGTACCATACCGAACCAATCATTTAACTCAACCAATATTTGGATCTTAGGATGAAATAAAAATTTATATAAATGATCACTTTTACATTTTTTAAGTTAATGCGAAACTTTCGCCTTTCTCGTGGCAACGGCTAGCTGTAAATACTATTTACATTGTTCGATGGTCCCGTAACAAACATTAAAGTGGAGATATTTTTTCCGAAGTTTAGTACAAGTTTCATGGTATACATAGGAAGAGAAGTGAGAAATATGAAAAGTAGAGCACCTCTAAAAGAGTTTGGACGGTGCTAGCGGGCTGGCCAGCTGCAGGGCGTACCGCTAGTTTAAAAAAATATATATAATTTTATTAATAGTCATTTTTTTAATGATTACGTAAAAGAATTAAAAATTAAAAAAATATTTAAATGGTAATTAACTTTGAACAATAATATATATCGAGAGATCAACTATATATGTAGCATTTTTCTATATATATATATAAGGTAGGCAATATAAAAAAATAATATTATATATTATACTTTTATCTCGTTATCTAATAAAAGATTATTTAATAGTAATAAATCTATTACTTCTTATATAATGAAATGAAAGTATAATGATAGTATGGTGAATAAAATTTTAATTTTAAGAAAATTTCTTTGTATATATGTAGCTAGCTAGCTAGTTCAAAATATTTGGTGTCTTTAGTCATTTAAAATTTTCATCCGTACATGATCATTAATCTAATACATATAAGAAGGAACGTCAAGGTTTTTCTTTTCTTCAAGCTTGTAATAAAATCATTTTTGGATATAATTAAATGTGTACATAATTGAGAACAAAATTAGGTTTCTTTCTCTAAAAATATGAAGTAATTATCTTCGCATGTTTAGTGAATTGTTAAAAAATAAATCCACAATATTATTAAAAAAAAAACTTATTTAATCATTATGTAAAATAATAATAATAATAATAATAATAATAATAAATAAAAAATAAAAAAAATAAAAATAAAAAATAAAAAAAAAAACAGCACAGCTTTAACTTCTAGCGTAACCTTATCTAGCTAGCGGCCAAGGTTTTCTTCAAGCCTTCTTGCGGCCATTTATCATTCGTTATCGGAACCAGTTGAATTTTTCTCTTCTTGATCTGTTGATCGTAATCGTGCTAATTAAGGGATCGGAGGTCCACAATGGCATGCACGCACATGAAAGCATTAAGATCTCAATTACGTACGTGCATTAATGCATGCATGCTTTCTCCACTATAAAAGGCACTGCGACTCGGTTTGCTAGCACCAAGCATTAAGCATTGCTTTCTTCTATAGTACTTCTCGATCTCTAGCTGATCCTCTGGTTTTGAGAAAAGATGGGGAAGGTTTCCTTGTACCTTGGTGTGATGCTGCTGCTATTGCTGGCGGTAGGACTGGCTGAGTCTCGAAAATTGGAGAAAGTTGAGCATACTGAGAGCATAAGAGGTGGTTTCGGTGGAGGAAGTGGAGGAGGATTCGGTCAGGGCGGTGGTTCCGGAGGTGGCTTTGGAGGTGCTTCTGGCGGTGGTTCCGGAGGTGGCTTTGGAGGTGGTTCTGGCGGTGGTTCCGGAGGTGGCTTTGGAGGTGGTTCTGGCGGTGGTTCCGGAGGAGGGTTTGGAGGTGGAGCCGGAGGCGGTGCTGGCGGCGGCTTTGGTGGTGGGGCTGGTTCAGGTGGAGGAATTGGTGGCGGATTTTGATTCCAAAATGTAAACCATCTTTGAATAAATGTAATCACAGCTTTGAATAAATGAAGCTACTGCTTAGTGCTTAGCTCGTGTGAAAATTTATTATCTGGTTGTACAAAAATGCAATTGTTGGCGGATTTTGATTCCAAAATTTAAACCACCTTTGAATAAATGTAATCACAGCTTTGAATAAATGAAGCTACTGCTTAGTGGTTAGTTCGTGTGAAAATTTATTATCTGTTTGTCCAAAAATGCAATCATCAAATTACAGAAACGCAGATCTATCTTGGAAATTCAAAATTAAAAGCTTGACCATATGTTACTGCACTCGCATTCTACATTGCCAAATAGCAAGATTCACCAAAATTTTACAACACTAGAATTGCAAAATTATCATATGAATAATGTAACTTAAACTGGGGTATCAGCAGCTAATGCATGCTTGTCATCTGTAACCCTCACAACATTCTTTTAAGTAAAGTTTCTCTCTCTTTCTAGTGGCTATGATTTAGGACGACATTCTTCATGGCCAAACTGGCAGCCATTCCTCGCCATTGATGTAATCTATAGATAGGAAAGGGGCAGCTTCTTTCTCAGTGAGTTCTTTGGACCATGGAGCACGCTGTTGTGACTCTGCTCCTGGTCCATTGCACTTAAAAGTCTTAAACTCAACGTGGTACATTCTTTCTTTGTTGGAAAATCTGTAGGAAAATAAACGGTAAGGAATTTTTACTCTGTGGTGCCGTCATAGCTCCAATTGGTCCAGCCTTTAGGTACAACAGTCTTAACAAAAACAAACCCACTATTCTCATTTGCACTTTCCCTGTTTTGAGCTGTGATTGATCCATGAATCGTCACCCTCTTATCTGAGATTACAAAGATCTCACAGCTCTGCATGATCACATCAACAATTTAATTGTACATAGCATTAATTAATTTGAGCAAAGAAAAAAAGAGGCGAAAGTGAGTCTGAATGAAATTTATCGTTACATGGAAGACGGATCTGCCGCGGCCAAAGATGAAGTCAATCGAGCCTTGGATGTAACAGTTATCGTAATAATGCCTGCCTTTGAAATCAAAGAGGGTGTTGTGTGTACTGTAGAATGCGCAGTGGTAAAATGCTACTTTGTCTGCGGCAACGAATGCTGCCACTAACTGATTGTGTGAGGTATAAGCAACCCCTGTGGGAGCCTCATTCTGCATTAATTGGAGACCCAAAAAAAAAAAGTTTTAAGGGGAAAATTGAAGGCAAATTTAAGATTGAATCATTGATCATTTCCCCGGGGGCGGGGAAGTGGAGGGATTTAATAATGGTTGAAGATCGAACCATGTTGGTGATCCTCTGAGTGAAGCTTTTGTTTCTATAACATACCATTTGCTTTTTTAGTGCATGTCTCCAAAATAGAAGTGTTTTATGTGAAAACATAAAAACATAATTTGAAAAGTTCAAAGCATGTTGAGTCTGTCGATCAGAAGGGTATCCCACACTGCCTGTGGACAATAATATGGATATATAAGGAATGAGCAACCCTCTTTTATAGAATCTATTTTACGGGATGAGTTAGACTCATGAATTTTTTCATAGTATCAGGATCAACCACAAGACAAATGGCAAACGTTAAAATTAAGGAATGATGAGCAACCCTCTCTTGTAGAACTTGTTTTATTAAATGAATTAGGTTCATGAATTTTTTCATAATATTAAAACCAACTATAGGACAAATGGCAAATGGAGACTTGGTCTACACTACTTATCCCGTGATAAAAATCACCAGAAAAAATACTGGCCTGCCTGTAAGGGAAAGTATTGAGAAGATTATTCCTGTTTATAAAGAATAGACAGCTTTCTCTTCTAAAACTAGTTTTATGAGATGAGTTAGACCCATGAATTTTTTCAATATCAAAACATTAGATAGCAAATTGTTTGTCTCTCAATAGGAATTAGCATATTAACGGTTGAAAATGGAAGTTCTAGGCAGAAAAAAGGTGTAGAGTTAATTTTAATTAAATATGATTTGGCTTCGAAAAATGCAGATTAAATGGTCAAGAGAGTACCATTTAGCTATATCATATAATATTAAAGAAAGAAACATCTCATTTACGAACTAAAAAAAAATGGATTACCTTGAAGCTAACACCGAAGGCAATGAAGTTGGGGGATTCGACCTTAAAAGTTGCAGAAGCCACGTTATCAGAAGAGCTTTCCGACCATATATACAATGGCTGATCTTCCTCTCCCAATTCCTCTCAGAAATATATAGGGCTTGTTTTTTGGGATGTGCACCTTTTCTCTGCCATTAACCAAAATAAACAAGAATATAAAAATATATATATTTATATATATATTTATATATATAACAAGTTAATACTTAAGCTCCTCATAGATGGCATGCAAGCATGCATGGTGTTAGATCATCATTCACGTATGTCGACGCACAGAGAGAGAGAGAGAGAGAGAGAGAGAGAGAGAGAGAGATACTTACGTGTAGACTCCTTTCCTAATATGAATGATAACCCACTGAGAGTTGCCTTCAGGAACAGAATCAATGGCAGCTTGGACAGACGTGAAGTCTCCATCGCCATTGATATATATCGACCTTTATCGTGCGGTTGGTGCCAATTTTTTGTGTCAATAAATTAAGGAGAGTCAATCACTGTTTTCGCGTCCATTCCATTGACATGATCCAGAAAGGAGGCAGAGACCACAAAAATGATTGCCAAGACAATACGAATTGCTCTAGGGAGATCTGAACAAGGCCAAGAACAGAAAGACATGATACTTTCTAGAGTGGCCTTTGCTTTGGGGAATCAGAGTTTGAAGGTTAAATATTTATGTGAAATTTTTTTGTTAAAAACCAACTAGTTTGCATCGGGTCTTTAAGTGAAGAGGTTTCAGTTCATTTCTGGGGCGTAGTCTTTGTTTGGAAGGTAGAAATATGAAGTGTTGGAATATTAATGGAGGAAGTTTGTTACGAAAGGCACTACCTATTTAATTTGGTGGGCTTCCATTGGATCCTTTTGTGGTTCATATATACTTACTGTTTTCTTTTCGTGTAATTTTAGTTATTATGACACCAAAACATAACTTTTTTTAATAATTTTATAATATGTAGGACAACAAATTAAGCTAATTATGTGAGGCACTGGATTTTTGAAGGCCCCTCGAATGGACCGATAATAAAGAGACAGACAGCTCTTTCTCTTGGCCATCTTGGGTCAGGAATTGATTTCCAATTTAGGCTGGACGGTACTTAACAAGGGCATAATATATAACCTGTTACATAATGATCGTGGCCAACAATAAGTTCATAAAAATCGGACAGAAAGAAAGGAAGAACTTCAGTTTAATGTCGGAAATAAGTTATTCATGGCCTAGTCCAGACAAAGAGCTATAATTGGTTTAGCTCAAGTACATGACTTTCTGTCTCTGTGACTGGAAGGGATAAAATCCCATGGCTCAAATGGTGCTCCAAGGCCAGCCCATGAGGTGCCATCAGGAAGGGATCACATGCAAAGGATACATAAGAGGGGGGGGGGGGGGGGGGGGAGGGGGAGGGGAAAGGAGGTGACGGGAAAAGGGGAAAATGAGAGGGAATGGGGGTCAAGCATGCGAGAGAGAACGTCGTAGCGGCATAAAGCTGAACTGTCCTCCAACCATTGATAGGAGCGAATAAAATGGATTTGAGATCAAAGTGTGCGGGGGCTTCTTCCAGACTTCTCCTCGGCAACTAGAAGGAGAGAGCTTCGTCAACCTCTAGACCAAAAACTTCAGCTTATCATTTGTACAATGAGTTATTACAGACTGTGAGTGACTATAAAAATATTTTTATTTATAATGAATTTGTATTCCAAATGATCCATGGACATAGGTCTTGTGCCAAATTATATAAATCGGTGTATCTTATTATCTAGTTATATTTGTTATATTTATCTTTTATTTACTCAATGAATATATGTATGGATACCATATTGTCACTCCGGACCACCATCGTGGCCCTAAATTACATCGATCGAAGCCCGAATCATCACCATGGGTAGGGAATGATTCATTCTTGGCTAGGTGGTTACAAAACACACCTTATACATTAAATATGCATTGCTTATTTAATTTAGATGGTATCAACAAGCATTATACTAATCGCTGGTTCCTTTTTGTTTGTCTTTTTCCAAATCTGGTAGCTAATAATCGGTCTGATGGTCATGTTTTGCTCTCACGGCAGTGCTGGTACTTGTTGCGTTTGTGGTCTACATTCATGGTTTGTTGAACTAATGAAAGTGCATAAATAAGGTATTGAGTTTACTAGGTTCGCCACTAATTCCTATGTCGATGGCTTTGGGGTGTAAAATCTACTATAAATGGTGTTAATACAGGCACTTCTTCTCTTAAAACTGTATTACATTGAAAACCTAGCTTGCCCTTTTCAATGGTGTGGAAATCTACTATAAATAGAGGATGAGAAGAAGTTCACGAAGACTACTCTTTGGTCTTCCTTTCTTAGAAGATGTCAACTCCTTCTTGTGCAAGTTTTGTCCCATCAATTTTTTGCTTTTGCTAAAATAAATCTTCAACGTGTGGGTCTGAGTTGCAGCTTTTGGCCCCCAACACTACTTAACTCAAAAGTTGGCCAAGGTAAAAGAGGCTACAAGAAGGAGGAAGAAGAAGATGAAACATGCTCTTTGGTCTTCAATTCTTTGAAGATGCCAATCCCCATATTGTGTAGGTCTTATCCCATCATCCCTTGGATTTAGTGGTTTTGTCCCCAGCACCACTAAATCGAAAAGCTATGCTAAAAGAGACTATTATTGAGTTTTATTATGCGATCACTATTGGGACAAGCCGTATAAACCATGTGCTCTCGGTTGGAGACTTCGTGTTCATTCTTGGAACTATTTGATAAAGATAATTTTCTTTAAATTATCAGAGATACACTTATGGAAAACTTCTTGACGAAAGCATGTGCACCCGTGAAATTAGTTTGGGATTTTGTTCCTGCATACCCAAAAAGACTGAGATAGCTGGTGAGAATCAAATTACACACATCCCATAGAGAGTTGACATTGTATATAATCTGTAAACAAGTAGTTCTACCCACTTCTTCCAAGTATTGCTCTCTACAGAATGTAGGCCAATTAAGAAAAAGAGAAGAAAATGGAGGAAATAATTGCGATAGATTTTGAAAGTTACTTGTACAATACTTGCATTATATATATATGTTACTGTCTTCTTTATTTAAAGCTAGACTGGTCGGAATGTTGGATCCGTCGATAATCATGTTCACAATTTCTTATTTCTGCCACGATATTCGGCTTAATCATATGCATTGTCAATGTCATTTTCATGAGTATTACCAGGGAATTATGACCAAAAAGCAGTTCAAGAAAATGCAAAAACTCATAGCTGGACAGGAAAAATTCATCCTCGTTGCCACTTTGACCCTTCTCACTTTCTATTTTCAAATAGAAAAATAAAATATTTCTAAAAGCTGCTGAGTGGTTGTACCATCAATGTTAATTCCAATTGAATACTTCCCCTTTATAATGAAGAGAAATGTTGTTTATTCAAGATTTTATCATTCAACCTATATTTATTGATGTCACGCTGGGCCTTGAGCTCACGTCTTACACAGTCGAGTATATCTTTTGCCACATCTGAGCTCCGTGCTGGCATCTTATCTAGTTGAGTACACCTCCTGTCTAATTCCATGTCTGGAAATCTTTGTTACTTAATGCAAAGTGAAACGGATAACCAAGAACCCTCTCTGGGATTATTTTCTTTACAGATCTCGGTGAATCATTTCGACTGCATATTTTATATTTAAAAATTCTCAATGTCTTTTTTGAAACAAATGGTCCTTAAGAATCGCAGGCAACTAGAATTGATAAAATATACCTGGTCCAAAGTAAGCCTACTAAGCCCAGTCCAATGGGAAAAGTCCCACCACTAGAAGACAAAAGAATGGAGAGGAATGAAAGACAATAAGTGGACAAGTAAAAGGATTGTGTCAAAATAAGAGGGGAATAAAAAAACAAAAGGAATATGTCAGACAAGTAAGGTAAAGGTGGTTCATCGTCACCACTCTTTAGAGGCACATGAAAAGAGAATGGAGATAAAAGGAAACGGCAAACACCAGGGTGACTTCTACATCAACTTCTTTAACCTCTAGAAAGGGTCTCCAGAGAGAAGATACTCTCCAACAAATATATTTTAGATATCCATTATACAATAAAAAATAAGAAGTTATGAGGGACTCTAAGTAAGCTTATTATAATGGATAATCCCTCTTTAAAAACTCTGTAGACATAAGTTTTATACCGAACTACGTAAATCTGTGTGTCTATCTCTTTTTTATATTCTCGACATTTATTTTTTATTCACTATCATGAACGTATGCACAGCCACACCAGATCACGCTGGGGGCTCCAAACTACACTGATTGAGGCTCAAATCGTCATAGCAGGCCGAGAATGAATCTTTCTTCCCTTTTAGATTGTTGTGAGATTTTTTACTTTAACAGTATCATAAACGTTAGATCAAATTGAATACTTCCCTTTATAATCAAGAGAAATGTTGTTTCTTCAAGATTTTATCATTCGACCTATATTTATTAATGTCATATAATTTTTAGTGTATAATATTGATTTTTCATTTTTCTTTGCTCGAACTTAATACTTTTGATCTGATATGACGGCAAATAATTGTATGTCTTACAAATTTAAATTGATAAGAATAAATAAATATATTGACAAAAAGTGGAGCCTTTATGGACTAGAATTGTGTGCTCAGCTAGATTAAATGGCTTCAAGGTACCATTTTTTTCAACAAATTACTTTACTCCTAAGGCCTCACTCTCTCTCTCTCTCCGTTAACACCATTAGAGCATTAATCAAAGTTCCATCAAAATTTAACTAAAAAATTTATTTTTATAAATTTAATTAGCTATTTTTCAACAACATCAAATAACAAACTCTCCAAAGCTATCACTATTCTATTAAAATATTAATTTTAACCTTTTCATTTATTTTAATTCTAATTGTAATTTGAATATTATTCATTATTAAATATTTAATTCTAATTGCTTGAATTGAATGTTATTTCCTTCACAAATAGGGTTTAGGTTTTGTGAGAAATGGGAAGAACATTCTATGTTTTTATGTATTGATCTCAAGGATTGTGGGAAGAAAAAAACCAAATAACATCTACGGGGCTGTGTACAAGAAGGTTGTTAAAGTGCAGGCCTAGATTCTTTATTAATTATTCAAATAAAATACAAAGAAGGTATCGGGCACCTTGGATGCTTCAGTGATCAGGTTTTCATAAGCTAAGCAAAAGTATTGCTTAACCAAGATTGCCCTTCCATGAACTGGAAGGAATATTTTATGGCCAAAATATGATTTGGCCAACAACTTGAGCTGGCTAGATTTGGCCAATGAGTTTGGTGTTTGTTAAAAATACTGTATATTTGTTGAGTTTGGTGTAGATATAATTTATGCAACTTAGCTAAACTTTGGTCAAATTTTAACTATAGCTATTTCACTAATAAGTGTAGTGGCTTCAATAAACTTTAGTTAAAATTTGACTAGAAAATTTACTTTTACAAATTTTAGCTAGTCACTTTTTACAATTCCAAATAATAGGCTCAACAAATCTTTTACTATTCTATTAAAATATTAATTTTAAACTTTTTATTATTTTAATTCTAATTGTAATTTGAATATGATTGTATTAAAGATTATGGTTGTATCACAGTTTATTGTTATATTCACACCATAATCAAACTCTCAAAAGTCAAAACCACAACCAAAAAGTGGGAAAAAAAAAGGAGGACACACGGAAGGAATCAAGAGAATCGCAAGGAAGAAGAACAAGAAAATTGTATCCGAGAAAAAAAACTAGAAGAATCCAAAAATTTTATTGTAGAATCTATCATAAAGCCTATAATCCTACAAAATAAAAAACAAATAGACAAAGAAAAATAGAGCTAAGTGGCTATGGTGGCGACGATGGGAGTCAATGGCATGAGAGAAGTAGGCAACAAATATTTTAGTTGAAAAATAATATTTAGTCAGCCTTTTTAGCTCAATATATTTGGTCAGCCATATAGTCTTTGGTTAAAATTACTATTCATTTTTTAAGTTTATTGTTGCACTTTATTTTACATTTTAGCTATTCTTTAACTAAAATTTAACTTTGTTAAGCTCACTACTAATGCTCTTATGAGTCATATATCTTTTTATAAAAATTATATTCTCAAGTTAATGTGTAGAGTATACTTAATAAACTGCTTTTATGATATGATTTAAAAGATAAATTTTACAAATTTAATCTTATCATTTAAGTGATGTAGATAGTGTATTTTACGTACCAATTTGAAAATATTTTGATTCTTTCAAGTTATAAAATTTTATAAGTTGGGAATTTGGAATATGAACAGACGATAGAAAATATTCTAAAGTTGCCTTTCAATTTTCTTATGTTTCGCCAACCAATTATACACAGAAGCCTAGCTCTATAATTATCACACTCATCATTCATGCCTTTATGCTTATTGATGATATGCAATGCGCATTTGCTTAACAAAATTGACAATAATTGGTCCCCTAAAAAGATTAGAATTGTAGTCTTTGTTACGTGATAATATAGATAAAAATCAATGCAATCCAACACGTACGTACCTTAGTGGGATATTGGGCACAAAAGTAGTTGTCTTCTAGCAGTAGCTTTGCCTCTTTTTGCTTGAAATTTGGTTTGAGAGAGGGAGAGAGTAGATCATCCCCCACCATACCTTGCATCTTTAATTCGTGCATTTGGCAAAATACTTTGCTTTAATTTTAACCAAGCGGATCAACATGATCTCTTAGGTTCTTGTTAAAGATAGAGTAATGATATGGACATAACTTTTACACAATTATTAATACACAGTAGTATGCCTGCGTGACACTGCCATATAATAATAAGTATTTTTAAATTCAGATTGTTGTGGACCAACTCAACTCTTTGGTTGCATGTAATTGTGTGTGATCGAGTAGCAGTGAAATACATCCACAACACAAAGATATATATATATATATTATTCTACTATTATATGAGAGTATCAAGCGAACAAGTTGCTATATATATATAGTATAAAACTTTCGTAAGTAATACTGTCTTTGAGACTATTACTTTGCATTCAATTATTATTTAGAAAATTATAGTAATTAGTAAATCAATGCAGACAATATTGATATTAAAGCTAAAAATTTTTATTGAAATAGAATATATATTAATGATCGTAAATACAATAGTTTATTGAAATGATTCAGGTACTTGTCATTAATATAGTATTTTAGTAAATTATTCTTAATTAATTATTATTTTTATCATTGTTTGCTTTTATTTTTACTATCATTTTTTTTTTCAATCTTTAGGCTAAAACACAATAGCCACACTCATTAACGATCGCCTTTTTGGCGACTGTTCGAATATATATTATTTTACTTCTTTCTTCAGTCAATATTTAAAATTAAGGTGGAAAGCTTGAAGTGAAAACAAATTAAGAGCTAGCTTTAATTTTTTGCTTATTAATTAAGACATTTTACATAGGACCAACGTTTTATAAATGAAAAATGCTATATCTTGCATCTTCATTTCACTTCTAACTTATTATGATGAAGTGACATTGTTTATCAACTTTTGAATTTGTTTTTAAAAATAAAGCTTTTACTCATCATCCTCACATCATACATAATTTTTTAATTTTTAATTTTTTTTCTTACCAAATGTGTGATGTATGGATGATGAGTAGAAGAATTCAATTAGTTTAGAAAGAATAAAACTAAAACATTTTTTAAAAAAGTTAAAAAAAAAAGTGTAGCGTGTGGTGTATGGTAAGGGTGAACACCGAAGGGGTCGGCGTCGATTTCGGTTCCAAACTGAAACCCCATCAAGACATGAAAAAGCCTCTCTTCTCAACCGAAACCAATCGACAAAGGGAAAGAGAACATGCCTAGTCTGATTGGCCGATGTCGATCGGTTCAACGGTTTAAAAATCAGTTCCCTCATTCTAGATTCACTAACCAAATCCACAAAACCAAATTTACAAAACCCACTCATAGATTCACCAAACAACCAACAAAACTCAACAAAAAAAAATTAAATGAATAAAAATAAGTCATGACTCACTCACAGAGAACCCATTTCCTGCCTTGTGAGAGAGAAGGGGAGGAGGTGGTGGCTGCGGCCTGCTTGAGAGGCTGTGAATGTGAGTGTGAGAATCGAAAGAATATAGCATTTGAGTGAGAGAGAGAAGGCATGAGAGAGAGAGAGAGAGAGACAGAGAGACAGAGAGAGAGAGCAAAGGTGAGAGAGAAACTATGCGAGTGCAAAGAATCAAAGATGAGGCATTGAGAGTGATGGCGAGGAAGAAAAAAAAGAAGGGGGTTTTACCCCAATACGAAATGGTGTTGTTTTGTATTAGACGCATTTCGTATTAGGGTAAAGCCAAATGGCACTGTTCACTTCTTTTTTTTTTTTTTTCCTTTTCTTTTCTATGTTAGAGGGCCCAAATGACATTGTTTCACTCATTTAAGTGAAACGGTGTCATTTCTATATATGTATAAAGAGAAAATATATATACATATAAGAACCAGTTGACTGGTTTAGTAGTTTTTCATACAAGAGAACCGAAATTGAACCGACTGACATCCGACGTTGGTTCCTATATATTTAACTCGCCCGCCGAATGATTCAAGCATTTGATTGTCGGTTTCACGGTTTGGTGTACAGCCCTATTGAATGGTGATGATGAGTGGCAAAACTCTTTAAATAATTCTTTTCTGTTTGAAAATTTAGATTTTAATCTTTTTTTAACTGATCATTGCAAGTGGTAATATGCAAAATAAAGAATGTCAGTACTCTAATTTTATTGATAAATACTCATGGACATTTATTGTCATATTATTGTTTTTTTCTAACTTTGATCTTAGATTAGTAACTCAGTCAATTTAAATCCAAATAATAATTGAAAAATATTGGGTTTCCAATATCTATAGTCTCATTTTCTCACATTCATGAAATCTTGGAAACTTAATTAAAATAAAAAAAGATTAGAGTAATGATTTATTTTATTTATTTATTGAAACAATAGAACTTTAATTCAAGATATTCTGAGTTACAAATGACAACTAGACTTTTCAGCCATAAAAATATCATGTAGTGCCATAGGATAGTCTTCTATAAAGATTCTTTGCCAACTTGTCAGGGTATTTGCCAACTTGTGAGCTACCCTCTTGGCTTCTCTTGACATGTTGTAGACCCCAATTTTCACTGCTCGTGGGCTGAGATTTGATGTCCATAACCAACTGTCCACAGTGACCTCTATTTTGCCCCTTTTCTAGCATCACATTCAAAGATAGTTTTCATGGATTCCCAGGCCTCGATAAAATACTATCGCTTTCCATAATATTAAGGTTTCAGCCACTTTAGGTTATGTTATGAAAGGAATTTGTTTGTGCATGGGGATGAGCACCGACTTAAACGTAATCAGATTTCCCTAAATCCAACTCTAGCTCCGACTTTTTCAAAGTTCAAATCCAAACTCTGAATATGACTCCAACTTGTCGGAGTGGAGTCGGATTTGGACTTTCAACTTTGAGCTTTTTTTTTTTAGTTTCATATTTATCCCATTTAAAAAAGAATTTTTGTAAGCTTTCAAATTTTAATTTTGAAAAATTAAAAATTAAAACTGAATCATTCACTGCTAATTTACTTCTATATTAATATCTAACTTATTTTTATACTAGATTAATACTATAGTATCTAATGACATGTTCTTATCTGATAGTATTACATATCATTTTTAGTGTCTAATTTCATGGTATTATACTATAATATTACATGTTATTATAATATGTTATTATAATATACTAGTATCTAACTTATTTCTACATTAGACTTATTTCTATTGTCTAATTACATGTTATTATACTTTAGTAAATTAGTATCATGTGGTATTAACTTATTATACTAAACTTATTAGTTATTTCTATACTAATTTCTAATTTATTTCTATACAAGACTTATACTATAGTGTCTAATTATATGTTATTATACTAATGTCTTATTAATTTCTAACTTAATTATACACTAGACTTTCGAGTGTCTAAGTCATGTTATTATACTTTAGTAAATTAGTATATGTGTTAATAACTGACTATCTAACTTAATTTAAATTCTAGCATCTAACTTATTTCTATACTTGATTATATATGGTAGTAATACTATGATGTTTACGTATAATAAACTATCATTAGTCTACTTATATTATGGTATATGTGTATTAATTTATAATAGTTAGCTCTTACTAGAATATTATTAAATTTAACTATATAAGTTCCAATTATATGACTATGTAACTATACTAGTATATATCATTAGGGTTGTGCAGAAAAGCTGGTGACTTGGTCCATCCATGAGACTCAACCCGACCCAACCCGACCGAGAAAAACGGTTTGAACCAGCTTGCGGGTTGAACCCGCTAAATGTCAAAACGATCCGACTCTCACCATTTCTGTTCTTTCACACTGTGATTCTTCTTCGTTTTACTCCCAACAAAAACCAACCTCCACTAGTCAAGAGCAAAGTAATATTTATCGTGGAGTGGAGGGAAAAGTTGATGGCACCTATGGGCTTTATTCAACTAATTGAAGACAGCATTTACAGAGTATAATGTTCTTCAAACCTTTGACAGAAGCTTGTGTTCGAGCATCTCCTTTATATGTAACTGAATAGAAGGCCCCATTGATGAGCAAATATGCGCACTTTTTCAGTACACACCTTTCGCACCCAATGGCTTGTTGGCTTCTACCGATCTCTATTGGATACAGGCAGCAATCAGTAAGAATTATGAAGCATTTTAGAAATCAAAGAAGTTTAGGAAATAAAGGGAAGATCGTACTATTGCAGCCAGCAAATTAATAAGAAGATCTTCCTCAAAAAGGTCAGCCTTTCCAAAAGGTAGATGAACAATTTCAGTTTTGTCCACTCTGTATTCAACTTTTCCTTGCTTGAATTCCGCTATAAAATTAACCAAACATTTCAGATCTTGGTAAGCCCCATGAGATCTATATTTTTCGTCCGTTGATTTTGCTGTGGAATATGCCGAGATTGCAAAATATGTGCAAGAAAGAGAGAACGAGAGGAATCGGTGTCCGCTGTCAGCAAAATGGTGGAATGGGTTTTGGTGTATTCTGATCTTGATTTATAGGTAGATCTGACTTTGGGTCGGGTCGAACTGCATCTATTTCATGCTATCACGGGTCGGGTCGGGTCAGCCAAAAAATCCAAGCAGTTTAGCCGGGTTTCAGGCCTATATATCATAAATATATAGATAAATACATATTTTTATAACGTATGTACAATATCGGAGTTAGCTGAAAAATTAAAAAAGAAATCCAACTCCAACAAAACAAAGTTGGAGTCAGAGCAGAGCCAGAGTGGAGTCAAAGCAAAGCTGGATTCGAAGTCAGATTTTCAAATTTTTGCTTAGCCCTATATGTGCCTCACAGCCAAGGCTTTCCTCTCCGAGTCTCTCACCATGACTCTCAATCCTATGAAATTTTGCTTGGACTTTATAGCTCCATTCTAGTAAAACTTGACGACCTTAGTAGTTGGTTTGATCCATGCTACCCCTGCTATGTCACTGTAGAGGACCGTTATCTCACTTTTTGCCAGATGGTAATCTATTATTGTACCTTCGACAGAGTTAACAATCTATCTTGAGCTAGTAAAGGTCCCTTCCAAGATGAAAGAGTTTCTTCGAAAACATTGCCTCGTTATTGTAACTGCTATCCAGTCCAAAGCCTCCCTATGGTAATGAGTTTGCAATTGGTCCCGAAGATCCAATAAATCATTTGAGTAATCTGATCTCTTATGAATGTTTCTTTTTCCCTCTGACCAAACATCATTTGCATAGTTTCAAAGGATATGAAAAATTGAGTCTTTTTCTTGTTGATGGATGGGACATAAGAAATCTTTTGTTATTTTCCTTTTATGCAAGATTCTTTTTGTAGGTAAAACCTCGCGGCATGCTTTCTATAGAAAATTCTTTATCAATCCTAGAACATTGAACTTCCAAATTGCTTTCAAAAGTCCTTTTTGTTGTTGGTCGAGTACTTTCCATCCTTCCTTTTTGCGAGGTGCTTTTCGATATGGTATGCACTTCTAATTGAGAATGAACCATTTTCAATATAAGACCAACTTATAGAGTCTAATTTTTTTATTAGACTAGGGTATGTTTGGGAATACAATTATTCTCAGACTACTTCACTATTATTCACAAATATTATACTACTATTTCATTACTATTTACAGATGATTTGAAATACTTTTAACATCCGAATAGAGCCTTAGTGGAAACCCACATCATTTTTGCTTCCATGAATGAGAGAGGTATTCCACCATCCCGTATTTGGGTCTATGAGTCCCTAAACTTTAGCTTCTTCATGTAGGACTTTAACTTGTGATTGCACCTCTAATGAATTAGGTTAGGGTAACTATTTATATTTCCAGATCTCGATGCTATTACCATCTTCCATTCTCCACATAAGACTTTTTTAGAGTATACCAATAGCAAAATGGATACTTTTCCAAGACATGGATGGTCTATAATCTAGATCAACATCTAGTAGCTGAGTTTTATTGTGATATTTTTCTTTGAACACTCTGACTGCTGATGACTAGAGGGATTGTAAGAATCGTTAGACTTACTTTGCTAGCAAAGCCATGTTGAAGCATTCTAGATCTCGAAACTCCAAGCCTCCTTTATTTTTTGACAATTCACTAGAATTTTACTATCATTGAAGTGATCTCCTTATATAAGGATTTTGGGAGTTTAAAAACACTCGCCATATGTGTGGCACTCGCTTAAATAATTGCTTCTAATAGGCCGAATTTCCTTGCCAGCTTGAGATAGGAAGTTATTTTTCCATAGGAAGTTATTTTTCCAATTCTTCATCCTTTGCCACATCCTCTTTGATGTTCTTAAAATAGCTATACTTTGATTTTCCTATTAAAGTAGGCAACCCCAAATATCGTTCATAACTATTGCAAGTTGTCACTCCTACCCTAGTCAAGATCTGATCTCTGTTGCTTTGATTTGTATTAGATCTAAAGAAGACTAACATCTTTTGCCTGTTGGTACACTGGCCAAAAGCTTTTTCATACGTCAAAAGCAACTTTTGTTATCTTTCTCCTTTCCTCAAGGTTGCCCCTATAAAACAAAAGACTATAATTTGTAAAAATAAAAAATAAATAAATGATTAATCCTCAAGCTTCCTTATAGAAACCGTCACCCATTTTTTCTCATTTCTTTTTTTCTACTTGAGTTACAAGTGCACTCAGTCCTTTTATACATAAAAGAAAAAGATAAGGGGGAAACTACGTCCCCTTGTCATGTTCCTTTTGTAGGCTGGATCTTCCCATGCGCTTTTCTGTTTACAATGATAGAATATGAAACCATGTGCACAAATTTCATGATCATAGCAATCCATCTCTCACAGAACCCTAGCTTCCTATAAATGACCATTTCACATTATGTTAAGCTTTTGGCATATATAATGTTATGGCCATATGCCCATTTTATACTTTTTTTTTATATATATCTAATTCATTGTGTGTACGTAGTGCTTTGTAGGCAACCAAAATATTGTCTGTAATCAATTTGGCCAAAATGAAAGTACTCCTCGACAATAGTGGATGGAATGATTTCTTCAATCTATTTGCAAGAACCTATGATGCAAGCTTATACAAGACATTACATAAACTAATTAGTCTATATTCAATTACACTCATGGAACTTTTGACTTTGGGGATAAGAGAAATATCATGAATATGATTCAAAGAAGGAAGATTAGCATATGTACGTGCATATGTTTGAAGGATGCTTAGACTCGTCCATTGTAACCCAATTTTTTTTTAAAGAGACCAGCTCTAAAGCCATCAGGTCCAAAGGACTTCAAGGATTTGCATCTGCAATTGGAGTCGTCTAACTTCTTCTTTACTAAAATTTTAGAGTAGAATATCTTTTTCGGGGATGGTCTATATATATACATATATATAAGAACCGATAAGAATGACACATCAAGAGATTTCCATAACTTGCTGATGCAAAGAACAAACGAGCATGCATACGATGTACATGAACCCAAAAAAAAAAAAAAAATCATTCTTTATAAGCGATTACGCGTAGTGTCGGGTAGAAGACTTCCCGACTTGATTTAAAAAATATTTATACCCAAGACAGGTTTCACATCAAGATGCATAATACAAGGTAAATATATATATATATAATATTTTAAAAATATATTATAAGTAATATGACTAAAATATCTTATAATTTGTTATTATTGTATAAAAAAGAGTAATGATATTACTTCTTTTATTAATCACCATCCTTTCATTATTTTATTATTTACTTATTTATTAATTAATTATTTAATATCACAATAAAAATAATTAAAAAAGTTATTAATATTACTACAAGGGAGGTAATTAGATATTTAGATGCGTAGCGTGCCTAGCGATCTATTCGGTGCTCTGCACGTCTGTGTCTACGGTGGTCTACACCGTGTAATTTGGTGTACTACTTTTTCCCGCTTTTATCCAAAGTCTTCAAGACCCATTTGGTTCTAAGTCACTTTATTAAAAAGTAGAAAAGGCTCGGATGGAAAAGCGATTGAATGCATTTAATTTCATGGATTTGACTTAGAAAGCTTTGGGAACGAGTAATATTATATGCAGATGTAGATTTATAAATATCGCATAATTATTTTAAAAAAGAGTGAAATTCACGATTAAAAAGTTAATTTTTTTCATGTAGGTCTTATATTAATTCATTTTTTTTAAAATGACTGCACGCTGTTTGTACAATTACAACTGTAAATATCATTTTTCTTTAGAAATTTGTGATATCTATGACCAATTTACGGAGACTTTTGACCAAATTAACTTGACTTATAGTGTTTGTTTAGAATTTTTTTAATTTGTACTGAATTGAGATTAGTCTAATTTTAAGTTAAATTTAATATTTAAACACCTAACTCTTAAATTATTAAATTTATCTCAATTCAACACCTTTTTACATGTGGGACTCACAACTTTTTTTCAATTTCTCATAAATACATCTAAACTCATCTTAACATTCAAATAAATATAAACTTATTTTAGGTAAACTCCATAAAATTCATCTATACTCAGTTCAACATCCAAATAGGAGTGAAAACCAACCATATCAGTGCATACCGATATATTTTTCAAGGGATTATTTCAATCGAAACCAGCCGATAAAGGGGGGTAAAACAACCAATATAGTTTCAGTCGGTTACCCTCGGTTCATCGGTGTCCCTGTCGATTTTACTCTTGACAAAAAAATCTCACAAATATGAGATCTCATCGGCTTAACTCAACAAAATTACACAACAAATTACAAATAAGCAAATAACCAAAAAATTGAAAAAAAAAATTGAAATGGAGACTTGAGACTACTAACTATGGACTGCGTGACTACGGAGTGCGTGTGTCAAAAACTCAAAGCAAAGAGGGAGATGAGATCATGAGAGATCTGAGAGGGAGATGAGAGGCAGAGCTGAGACTAAGAGGGAGATGAGAGAGCTGCGATGGAGATTGAGAGATTGCATCGGAGAGAGAGAGAGAGAGAGAGAGAGAGAGAGAGAGAGAGAGAGAGAGAGAGAGAGAGAGAGAGAGAGCTGAGACTCGAGGGATGAGAGATATGAGAATGAGGAGAGGAAAAGCTGAAGAAAAAAGAAGGAAGAAACGACAGGGGGTTTGGGTTGAAGCCCTAACCTAAAACAGCATCGTTTGGTGTATTAAATCATATATGTTTTTTTTTTTTTTTAAACATTGGCTTTGAAACGACGTTGTTTCAAGTGGAACGGTGTTGTTTCATATATAACAAATAAATACATATGTACCATCAGTTAGTTCGGCAGTTTGGCATTGGTTCAAACTAGGACCAAATCAGCCAACCTCAGTTTAAGCAAGTTTATACTGCACGCAGACCAGTTCTTCACCGATTCCAGCCAATTCCAGACTCTAGCGGCCAGTTCCCATTAGTTATGGCCAATCCGATCAGCTCCTATACACCCCTACATCCAAACGGGGCCTTACCTTAGTTGACAAGCATTAACCACCAAAGTTCTAAGAAGTTTCAAGGGAGAGACTCATCAATTGTGCATTCATCAGCATTGAATTTCCAAGAAGTTTCATGGAAGAGACTGATCAATGTCCTCATGAAATCATTAAACTGACAAGTGAAATAATTAAAAGTTAAAACACTCAATATTTCTCAATAAATGGATACCACCCATTTTAAGGAAAATACTTACAATCTTTATATATATAATAATACGTATTGACGACTATTAATATATTAAAAATAAATACACGTAATATTACTATTTTAAGTAAAATAGAGAGAATAAATTTCCACATGAAAATCTTTGTCTATATGCAAGCTTCTTCACCTATTTGATGAAATACTAGTTAAGTTTGATGCTTTTATCATATTCCATTCCTCTTCAGATGAGATTCTTAATTGTAGTTTTAGTTTTATCTTTGTTCATTTATATGATATTCTTTAATTCAACTTAGAATATTCATGCCCTAATGTCACTCAATACAATTGGACTAAACTATTTTATATTGATGTGACATGTGACTATACATTCTTTGGTTTTTTAAAAATCGACCATATATATATATATATATATATTTGATCATGACATGATGGTAAGTGCGTGCCATGCCAACAATTTTCCTTAATGAAATAAAGAAGTTTGAATGGATGGATCACCATTATAATATATGGGTAGTAATTCAAAGATCATTTTGAAAAAAGATCAAAACCCAAAGGCTATCACAATTATTTTCCTAAATCTAAATGCCACTTTTTTTTTATTTATTTATTTGATTGTCACTGTTTGCAAAAGTGTATATAAAAGTGATGCAATATTTTTATTTCAGGGATTCAAATACTTATATTCAATCATAAATGAAAAATCAAGAAATTAAATCAAACAGTATGTATATTCTCTAATTTGGAAAATGGAAAAAAAAATCATAATTTATATATTTTTTTCTGCCACCTTTCGTTTTAATTGTTAAATAGCTAATATTACAAAAAATTTGAGATAAAAATTAAGTAATGCTAGACATAATCACGAATTGTGTAAGTTCTGTTCACTCTTTTTAAAAAAATGAGATCTATTATAAAAAATTAATTTTTTTTTATATAAATCTGATAACTATTTTTTTTTTCTTTAAAAAAGATGTGGCTGATATAAATATCATTTCTCATGAATACCTTAATCAGATTAAGAGAAATGGAATAGGCTTAAGCACATCCATTCACATGTCAACCATAATGTTATTCGTTGCATCACCGTCCATTTTCATCGGTGGTGGGGCCCACTTTCTTCCCATTAGAATCACCGAGGAAAGTAAAAAGAAAAGAAAAACGGAAAAGAACATTCCCATATCGTAAAGGTACTTTCGTCTTTCTCAGCACTCACACCTCTATCATGATATCATCTGTTCCTTCGATCAAATTCTATATTTAACTAAAACACAAAAAACACTGAAAAAATACAATGGCTCTCTCCGTGAACGGCGAGATAGAAGAGATGGTGGACTCGTCGTTCAACCGATTCGACGTCGTCTCTGACGACTCTGACCACTCCTACCTCAACCTGAACCCTCCCAAAAAGGACTGCGGAGATTGCTTCGTCAATGGGAACGCTAGGACCCACAAGAAGATCATGCAAGAGTGGAGGATCCTGGAGAAGAATCTCCCGGAGTTGATCTTCGTGCAAGCATACGAGAAGCGCGTGGATCTGCTCAGGGCCGTGATCGTCGGCGCCGCTGGTACACCCTACCACGATGGACTGTTCTTCTTCGACATCGCCTTCCCCGCCGATTACCCGACTCGCCCGCCCCAGGTCCATTACCGCTCCTACGGGATGAGACTCAACCCGAACCTGTACGCCAACGGGCGGGTGTGCTTGTCCCT
This sequence comes from Carya illinoinensis, assembly GCF_018687715.1. Taxonomy (NCBI): domain Eukaryota; kingdom Viridiplantae; phylum Streptophyta; class Magnoliopsida; order Fagales; family Juglandaceae; genus Carya; species Carya illinoinensis. The sequence goes on along the minus strand of NC_056753.1, from coordinate 22,258,184 downwards.
ACTCAACACCTGGGCCGGCAAGAAGAACGAGAAGTGGAACCCCTCCGAGTCCACTGTTCTCCAGGTTTTGCTCTCCATCCAAGCGCTGGTTCTCAACGAAAAACCTTACTTTAACGAACCCGGTCATGGGATGCTGGGTCGGTCTATCTGGGAGAAGAGGTCGCAGGCATATAACGAGGACGTGTTCATCTTATCGTGCAAGACAATGCTGTTTTTGCTTCGAAGGCCACCGAAGAATTATGAGGGCTTCGTGGCCAGACATTTTCGGGAGCGAGGGGACATAATACTAAGGGCTTGTGATGCTTATAGAGCTGGTAGTGTTAGAGTCGGGTATTATGGAATACATGGGTCATCGTCTTCTTCGTCTTCAACGATCATTGATGCGTCGGAAAAATTCAAAATGTCGATAGGGAAGCTGTACCCGGAGCTTGTTGCTGCATTTCAGAGGGTTGGGGCTTCCGTGGAAAATTTCGTCGAGCGGTTGAAGGCGGAAAGCAAAACGGCTCCTTCCTCGAAGGCTCGAGTGGTTTTGAAAAAGAGTCAAAGGACGCGTGGAATTGGGCTTACGAAGAAGTTCCTTCGGAGAATGATGGAGGTCTTGGGATTGAAGAAGAGTGGAAAAAGCAAAGCAGATGTGACCAAAAAGAAGTCTTCTTCTCGGAAGGTGCGGACATCCACCACTGCGGTGGAAGAAACAGAGCGAGAGTGAGAGAAAAATGAGGTGGGGGACACGATTGGCATTATTTTTCTTTATGGGGACACTTTAGACAAGGTAAAGAATAGGACTAACCTTGTTTTTTTTTTTTGTGGAAAAAAAGGGTTATTTCTTAGGTATGGGCTGTGTGATGATTCAGATTTAAGGTATATAGTTTAGTCCCCCCAACTTGATGTGACTCTTTAATTTAAAGGCTAAAATCACTTTTATAATGGATGGTACTTCGAAAATTTATTTCATTCATTTTTTTCCTATAAATTATTGCTTTCTCTTCCTAATTTGGCCTCATTTACTCGAATAAATTATCTCAATTCATCTAATTATATTTTATCTAATCAATATATTTTTTTTAAATTTTCACAAAAAATATAATAAATAATTCAACATTTTCAAACTTTAAAATAAAAAATTATATTAAAAAATTATATTCTAATAATATTTTATTCAATTTTCATTTTATCTGTATAATTGAATGAGAACTTAGTTATTTAATTTTGCATTATATCTTGGTGAGTTGATGCACCCATTTCGGATATAAGAAGTATTTCATTTTATCTAATCTCATCATTACAACTTTTTCAAGTTTCTACAAAAAAATATAATAAACAATTCAATTTTTTCAAACTCTAAAATAATAATAATATTAAAAAATAATATTCTAACGATATTTTATTCAACTTTTAACCTTCATCTCAACTCACTATCCAAATCGTATTATATTTCCTTACTTTTTTTTAGATGATGTTTGAGAAATGAAATGATATGAGAATTTTATAAATAATAATAGTAGTGAGATAGTTTGAGTCAAGTATTTATTGGTTTTGAGAAATGAGAAAGAAAAAATTGAATAAAAAAATTATAAAATTAAAATATTGTTAAAATATAATTTTCTAATATAATTTTTGTTTTGAAATTTGAAAAAATTGAATTATTTTTTATTTTTTATTTAAAAATTTGAGAAAGTTGTAATAATTAGTTTGAAAAAATTTGTATTTAAATAATGTTTAAAAAATAAATAAATGAAATGTGATGAAATATATTCCCAAACATTTCCTTAAATGGTTAGTTTACAAAAGATCTCACAAATGTATTGCTGTGATGCATCAGATTTCAAAACTTTTTTTAGCATAAAATAGACTCAAACTGCATTTATTTTTTTGAGATATCTTTACAAATTTAGCATATTTATAATATTTTGTGATAGGATAATGAAAATTGAGATGATAAATAATATTACTTTTTTTTTTTAAAAATATTTATTTATTTTTTATTTTTTTAATATTTTCTTATCATCTTATAATATAGAATTAGATAATGATGATTACAATCCATATATGACATTTCACCAAATTTAAATGTATCATTTTAAAGTCAGAAAGGCTCGAATAGATCCATTAATTGGAAGCAACATTTAATTACCACAGCTTGTTGCTGCAAAGAAGAGAAGAATACACTATAAAGCACAGCTGCAAGTTACAATTATTAATTTGGTCCCGATTACAATGGGCCGTACGCATGGTTTGGTGGTAAGGTGATGTTATACAGAAGCCACGTATTTACAGCTAAATCTGCAAATGAAGAATCTCGGAGGCCTCCCCAAAAAAAGTAGGGTGGGGGGTAGGAAAAGAGAACGACTTGTGGTAAGAAATTGTCATGGCAAGAAAGGACCAGAAGGTTGACATTCCCATTACCAAAACGTCAGCTTCTTTGCTGCTTGTCTTCGGAAACTTATGGCATATGTCATTCAAGTCTGAAACTTCATCTCGATTGAAGACCATTCTAAATGATATCTATGGTCTATAAAATGCGTAAATACCGTATAAATATTTTTAAAAAAATAAGTATATATGAAATCTATTTTAGATAAAAAAAAAATTCTTTGACGGAACTAGTAATGCATTGTTGTATCTATATCATAATAATTGACTGAAAATTGATTTTAGCTTGAAGATTTTGAAAACTGATTTCCAATCTTATACTCTCAAATATTAAAGAAAAATTATACTCATCATCTTTATATTATATACATGTTTTTATTTTTTATTTTTATTTTTTTTTCTTAATCGATGTATGATGTATAAATGATGAGTCAAATAACTCATTGCTTTTCTATCTCTCATATTTCTTACATCCTTTTTTTTATCTTCCTCCACGCCCTTGCCTTTTTCAAATTTTTGATTTTCTAAAGTTTTTAATTATATATATTTAAAGTTGTAACAGCTTTTGAGATTTTTTTATTGTTTTCTTTTCTTTTGTTTTTAATTTTAATTTTAATTTTTAAGTTTTTATAAGATTTTATATTTAGGGTTTTAGGTTTTTTTTTTAAAATAAAAAATTATACTTATCATTTCTTAAATTACAAATTAATATGTGATTTAGTATTTTTATTATTTTATTTAAATATATATATTAATAGAAGAACAAAAATAATAAACATATGTCGATAGGAATGATTGATGGTAAAGCACTTGGAGCAAAAATTTCAATTAAAACATACAGAGCATTTTGACTTTAAGACAAACCACGTAGGCTATATTTTATAGAGTTGAAACTGAAAACATTCTTGGCAAAATGCAGTAGATTCGTTTGTTTTGAGAGATTAGATGGGATAAGTTAAGATTAAAATTAAAAGTTAAATAAAATATTATTAAAATATATTATTTTAATATTAAAATTTGAAAAAGTTGAATTATTTATTTTATTTTATTTTATGTAAAAATTTAAAAAAATTATAATAATTAAATAAGACAGAATGAAATAGGATAAAAAAATTTTGTGAAAATGAATAAGGGTGAGAAGGGAATTTTTGAAGAGGAGCCATACTTTTTCTAAAGTTTTTCAGAAAGACTGGAAGGATTTTGTTTTTATGTTTTTATAAATTTTGTAAATTTTTAATTAAATATCATGCTAAGATTTATCAGTTTTAGGGTATCTTACTTACCAAATATTGATTTTGGGGCTATTTAAAAGAAGAAAAATACTAAATATATTTAAGTAAAATTTACAAAAAATTATCATCTTCACGTATCAATTATTAATATGTTAAAAATTATAAAATTTAAACTTTTTAAAAAATGACGTAAAATTATAAATAACTACATATAATACTAGTTAAAAAGAAACAAAAAATAAAAACTTGAAAGAGTTTTGCTATATATAAGTAAAGTCGAGTACTAATCTGCATATCAATATTGATTTTTTTATATTCAAAATTTAAATTAGTATTATTTTTAATAAAATATACTTTTTGATCAATCACATTAAATTTATACACATATTAATGTATGGTTATATTTGTAACTAAATTTTTCTAACTGAAAATAGGAGGGAATATTCCCTGGTGGGAAGTAGGAAGCGCACAATGCTGGCAGTCGAGTATGGTAAGTGGTAACACCACCATCAAAGTAGATCAGAATTATGGCTTCCATTTTTGTCACTAACAGAGGCTCTGGTCCACCAAATTCTGCGCAGCTCAAAGCCGTCTCTATCACCTTCCATATTCATATTTCGGAATGGACAAAAAAAGAAAAAAAAAATTGCTACTCTTACAGAAAATTCAATACATAATACTGTAAGACTGTTCAATCGGATTCTAACCCGGGAATCCGAGTACATCTAGGCCGAGAACCGGATGTCAAATCCGGGCTGAAACCCGGCCTGGGTTCATCCAGATCAGACCCAATCCGAAATCCAAATGTATCCGGGTTTTGAAAAAACCAGATTCCGGGTTGAACCCAGTTTTTTTTTTTTTTTTTAATCCAGTGTCATTGTAGGCACTCTGATTATGTGATTATGACTATAAATTGATCATGTTTTTTTATTTTTACAACAATTATCAAAATATAAACCAACCATAAAAATGATGGAATGCTATAAAAGTTACAAGCACCCACTTGATTTACAAACAAAATGACAAAATAAATCTGGAAAAACACTTCCATAATACAACTAGCCAAAAGTAATTCTTAAAATATGCTTAAATCCAGTGAAGAGGCCCACGAGCAATAGCATATGACAATCCATCATACTGCAAAACAAGAATCAAAGAAGATATATTAACATGGAATCCTGAAACTATGGCATATGCAAAGAAGTATTGGAGTACTCACGTTGAATAGGTTGGCATTTCTATTCAATCCGATTCAGCATCAATCATTGCAAAGCATTTCTATTCAATCCTATTTAGCATCAATCATTGCAAAGGCCAAGAATTTACACACTTTTGATTGTGAATTCTAGTTTCTTATTTATTTTACATTATTAATGTAAGTTAACAGAATGATAACTTGAAGGATAAAAAAACTGGTAAGATTTCTATATTCTAGTGGATTACGGGCTTGCATTTCATCAAAAGCATGGTATAATTCTCTAGTTGTCTTTCCCTGTTCATTGCATTACTCTTCTCCAATGAATGTGTCTTTGTGTGGCCAAATAAGAAAACTTTGGTCGAAACACTACCTCCAAGTGGCTACACAACTTGATGAACTAAATTACCATTCAGCATATATACTTTCAAAACCAAAACCAATCAATTGCAACAAGACAATGAAATCACCAACAAGCTCAACTTTAATAGCACCCTGAACATCCATTTATGACATGCTTCATTTCCCATTAAAAGGAAAAAATGGAAAAAAGGAAAAAAAAACCAAACTTAAAGAAACGAAAGTGAAACTATATCCTTACAGCGACAAGTGTCATCTCATGTTGTACCAAATACATTTTACACTTCATCAATATGAATTCAAGTAATGATAGGCGGAACCTTTGTCTAAACTTTTTACTAGGAAATTAATGGAGGCATGAAGGTCTAGTTTAGAACTAATTTTGGCATTGGCAGCGCGGTTTCGGCCTTGGGGGCCTTGACGTTGGAGAGGATTTTGCAGTGCAGTCCTTCGACTTAAGGGGGCCTCGACGTTGGAGAGAGAGAGAGGTGGGGCTCAACTCAGACCCTTAATACACGAAGTTCCTCTACAGCGCACCTCATTATCCAAAACCATGTACCCTTACATAGCACTACTCCATTGGTCTCCGTTATCTTATACTTAATAGCAAAATCCGGTTAGAAGTGTTTCACGATTCAATTATTTATCCCACAAATTAATTAGTATCCTAGCTTTTTTCTAACCTGGCCTGGGAATTAATTATTATAAGAATATCATTCTATTTAATTATTCTGGAAGAATCTATTTATAATATATATATATATATATATATATATATATATATTGAGTAGTTGATATAGCTAGCTATGACGATGGTGTGACCTGCATGCTGAATGACTGACAACGACTTGGTTATTTTTGTGGGTAATTGAGTACGTATAAGATGCTTAAACCAGCTCTGATAACAAGAGTCAAGACGAAGGAAAGTGTGACGGGACAGAACACACATGAAAAAGAAACAAGCAACCTTTTCTTTATATATATAATCCATCGCTCCATGGTTTCATTAGGATCACAAATAAGCATATTCGATAATGTTTCTTTGCATCATTAGTACGCACCAAACTGGTAAGAAAAGTTTCACTTACTCTAATTTTTTGTCAACATGATTGGAAAGGCTGATTCACAACAGCCTGCTATGAAGATAAAGCTAGATAATCATCTAAAAAAATATTAAAAAAACAGAGTTAAATATATAATAAACTAAGTTAGATATTAAAAAAATATTTCAAGTTTCAAACTTACCTTCAAAGTCCATCAACTCTATGTATTCTTCCAACTCCCAGATGTCAACAGGTTTGGTCTTTAACCAATTTTGGATGCAAATGAGAGCTTTGACATTCTCTGGAGACAATGAGCTCCTAAAAGGATTCAAGATGCGTCATCCAATGCTGAATGCGGACTCCGAGGCAACAGTGGAAATAGGGGTGGCTAACACATCACGTGCTACCTCAGCAAGAACAGGATAATGGGCGGCATTAACTCTCCACCAATCAAGATATCAAAACTGAGTGATTTTGGTGCACATCCATCTGACAAATACCTATCTAGTTCTGATCTAAACTCCATAAACCCTTGCTCCTCAAGGTATTTCTCTAACTTGCTAACAAATTTAGTTGAACTACTAGAAGAAGTAGAAGTAGTGCTTGGCCTCTCTTGAGCCACATTAAAACTCCCCCCATTAGCCACATGAAATTTGTTATACTGCTCAATCAAGCGGCTTAACAAGAGTTTAACCTTGGCCTCTATCTTATCCCCCAACTCATCCCCTTTGCATCATCGCAACCAAAACCTCATTGACAACATTTTGTATCTTGGATTAAGCACAAATGCAACATATATCATTAGGTTAAACTTATCTGTGCTACCCCAATACTTTTCAAACTTATTTTTCATATTCGTGCCCATGGTTCTAGTGATGCTATCATTACTCATGCACATATCAATTAATGTATTTTCGATTGTGCACAGTCCCTGAAAGTATACATCAGAAATATTCAATGTGACATCATAAAATATTTTCAGTAACTCTACAAAAAACTGTACTTTTTTCCAATCATCACTAGTGGGGTTCACAAATTCATTATCTACATACATATAATAGCGTTCAAAGGCCAATTTGTGTTTTATAGCAGTGCTCAACATCAAGTATGTGGAGTTCCATCTAATGGAAACATCCAAGCAAAGTATCCTCCCGCTAATATTTTCCTCTATTGCACAAGCCTTGAACTTGGAAAACCTTGAAGGTAAAGACTTTACATATTTGACGGCTTCTCTAATAGTTGATATTAACTGATTAACATCTCTCAAACCATCATTAACAACCAAATTCAATATATGGGCAGCACACCGCATGTGAAGCAACTCACCACCCAATATGGTACCTCACTATCCTTTATCCTCCTCCTCATGTAATCAACAACAACATCATTAGAGGAGGCGTTATCAACTGTAATAGTCAAAATCTTATTAATCTCCTAATCATGCAACCCCAAGTCTAACACCCTCCCAATAGTTTCGCCTCTATGATTGGAAATTTGGCAAAACTTTATTATTTTCTTATGCAATCTCCAATTGCAATCAATAAAATGTGCAGTAATGCACATGAAGTTCTTGTTTTGCACCGATGTCTAGGTATCGGTGGTTAGATAAATTCTTTGACCATCTAATAATTTCTTTAGCTGTATCTTCTCTTCGTTATACAACTTAATAAAATCTCTTTTTAGAGTGAGTCGGGATGGCAATGTAAATCGAGGCTCTAAATTGGCCACATACTCAATAAGCCCTAAGTGCTCCACTAGCCTAAAAGGCAATTCACACCTAATAAAAAACTTAGCGGTTGACAACCTAAGTTTTCAGCATCATACTTTACTTGTGGGCTCAATACTCTTCCCTCCGTATCCTTTTTACCACTAGAAGATTTAGTTTTTCCAGATCCTTTAATCCTAAGAGGAAAATTTTCACATACATTATAAAGGTGGTGATTCATTGAAGAAGTATCATTCCTATAGTGGCAACTATACTGCTTACCACAATGATTGCACTTAGCTTTTGGGTTATTGGAGTCAATAGGTAGCACTTTCTCAAAATGTTCCCAAACTACCGATTGGTTATTAGGTGTTTTCTTGGATTTTTTGGGTAAGGGTGGGATGGAATGGGTAGGCTGTTGTGTATATATGAGTGAAGGAGTTGGAAGATTCTCATGCTCCTCCACATCAACTGAAAGAGAAAAGGAGTCACTACCAACCCCTTGAGTTGTATCGACATTACAACTCACAGAATCTTCTTCCATCTGTTATTGAGTAATAAATACAGTAGAATAAACAATCAAACACAGAAAGGAATAACCGAATTTGAAATTACTGATAAACAATCAAACACAGTAAAAAAATAACTGAATTTGAAAGTACTGATAAACAATCAAACACAGCAACAAGTTGTAGTGTATTTACAGTTTTATAGGCATGACTGATCAATTTGTCGATCGAAATATTCAAGTTAGACATATTTTGCTTGGACCTGTGTAGAATCTATCTATGTACAGTACAATTTTATCGAAATATTCAGGTGCTGGACTAAGCTTCACGTCTAATATGTTTTGCAGTGCTTTGGTGGCAAGAGCATTGATTGAGAACTCTCATTTGATAAAGTGGTCTCTGCTATTGAAGGCATTCTCTGGTCTTTTTGCTTTACTGTGTGGTAATGGCTATATAGTAGGCACCAATTTACGTAGCTGGCCCCTCACAATAGACTCAAGTACAAAGAAACTCAAGGGCGCTGCTTAAAGTTTGAAGTTCCCAAATTAATGCCACCATAAAAGTTTAATTGTAAAGGCTTATTCACAAAACCCAAAACAGCAAATGAAAACATAAAAAATGGTCTATTACTAACTCTTGAAAACACTACATTTATAGATTATATGAGAAAAACAATTATCTACAGAATACTATTTTCATTAAATTGAGGGGGGAAGTTGGTTGTCATGGGAAGTACTGGTCAAGAGAATGTAACACAAGTACCCTAACAATTTGTATGCTTCGAAATACTATAGATATTAACAGGGTGTAACTAAGAGTTTAAATTTCTTATGCATATGTTATGGGACATATTCAAACTTTAAAAAAAAAAATTGAATAACCAATAAATTTTTAAAACTATTAATGTGAAATGTTTTCAAATCAGCAGTATTGGGTGTGAAAAAAAGTGCTTATAAATAAATTTTTATTTATTTATTATTTTTATGTGAATTATTGATGTTAGAAAATAGAAAAGGAGATGAAGAAGATAGGAGGAGGGAGAGAGGCTACATCTTAATTGTTATTATCAAGTGTTATTCAATACATAACATGATCTGTCCCTATATATAATTAAGTAAATGAGGTTAGAGAAAAAATGAAAAAATACAATTAATCAACGATTCTAATTGATATTAGTTGATCATTTATATAATAAACTAAATATAGTAGATAATAAGTCATATTACAATTAATATGACTTAACTTGGGGTATGCCATGTTATTTATTCCCTTAATCCTTCAAGAGAGAGAAACCACCCCCGCGCCCCCCCCCCCCCAAAACAAAACAAAACAAAACAATGTACAACACAACTACCTACTACATTGATGGTTGTGGTCCATCCAGTGTGATCAGTATCGCCTACCCTGTGTTTTACTGTGAACTTGCCTTTATCATCCACTACCATTAACGGCTTTTTGAGACTAGCATCATCATCACTACCGCGGCTCCATTACAAGTATAATAGTATTTTTTTTTTGCCTGAACAACATTTTAACATCACCTTCACTACACACAATTACAGTCATTGTCTCGGGCAACGCATTTGACACCAAATCATTGTGCCATTATAATTGGCAACCAACACTATGACCTCCAGTAATGCAACTGTTACCACCTTCCCCACCATCCATCCAATGTCGTGACTATGAGTTGTATCCAAACCAAGTATCAAAAGACCTTTTAAACCATAACATGGGCTAGAAGTATCCAAACCATAAGAAACTTTTCCCTTTTTGGTAAGTAAAACTACCCAATTGTGATGAGTGTGGATGGAACAATCAAAACTTAGTAAGAAAAAATGATGCATTCCAAAACAAGTACATTTTAATTGTAAATGCTTAATCACAAAACTCAAAATAGCAAATGCAAGCATAAAAAATGTCTCTCCAAAGAATGCATTACGCCAATTCAAATTGTTTCCAAACTACAAAGGAAAAAAAGAAAAACAAAAAATCATTACCCAAGTCTGTTATGATGAGTATAATCAATAAAGAATGCCACTAACTCGACTAATACAAAAAAAAAAAAAAAAAAAAAAAAAAAAAAAAAAAAATCCCAGCAACCACCATAACAACTATACCCTTTTTTAAAATTAAAAAAAAAAATCAAAACCAACAGAATTACACTTATTTAAACAGGTCATTGTCCCTTTCATTTTCTGTTCTTAAACAACAATGATGAAAAATTATAGTTCTTGACATCATTGAACTCACCTCTATTTCTAGAAAACCCAAATAGAGGAAAAAAAAAAAGGCAATATATAAGAAGAAAAATACCTTAATAAGGTAACTTATAGTTAAATTAAAAAAATTAAAAAACAACTATCTACAGAATACTATTTTCATTAAGAAATTTTCACAAACAATTTGTAACTTTTCCATTAAAATTTCTTTTATAATACTCGGTAACCCTTAAACAAGTAGAATCGTTTATCCGAACATCAATATGAAAATTTTGATGAAAATATAACCCAAACATAAAAGTTCATGTAATAATGCAAACATCCATCAAAAATCAATATGAAGCATCGACCCAGCTACCAGTAGTGGATACATCAAAAGACAGAATGAAAAGCAAGACCCAAAGAGAAAGAGAAGGAGAAAATTGACTTCGATTGGCGCACAAGGCTGAAGACGATGGAGTGGAACTTCGATCGGCAGAGGAGGCTACAGTTTCGAACCTTTGGTGTGGGTGAGAGCGTGCGAGAGAGCGAGAGGGGAGAACGAGTGCAAGCCGAGTTTTAGAAACTAGGTTAGGAACTTAGACGAGTTTTTGAAGAAACATGGGTACCGGGGTTTTAAACCTGGGTTCCGAGTTTAAAACCCGGTACCTGGCCCGGGTACACCCGGGTTTAGACATTCGGGTTTCGGCCCAGATCAAATCCGGGCCGAAAACCATAACCGGGAACCCGGTTATCCGGGTTCTGGTCCAAATGAACAGTCCTACATAATAGATACCAAATAGTGTAAATTTTCTTTCTTTCTATTTTTCAACCATTTTTAAAACCCTTTTCACTATTTTCAAAAGTAAAAATAAAAAATAAAAAAAAGTATTAAAAAATACTTCCTCAACTATTAAATAAAACAATTTTAAAAAATCGATACAAAATATGAGTACAATTTTTCTTTGGCTCCATCTATCATTTCTATAAGGAAAAAAAATATATAAACTCATTACTAGTCACTTCTTTAATTACTAAGAAAATTAAAAAATTAAATTATATTAATAGACATATTTGAGAGTCATACTAGCATTTTTCTTTTTGAAAATGATACTTGTTCCTCTCAAAGTTACCATTCAAAATTATCATTCGTTCAAATATTTTATTTCTTTTTTTCTTAATGGTTAAAGACTTGACTATTAGTAAAGTTGTGTATTTCTTTTCTTAATAATTAAGGATATTAAAAAATGTTAAAAAAATTAAAAAAAAAAACTAAATACACTAGGGGCACAACTAGTGATATTGAGCAGTCCCAGGCATTGTCCTTTAATTCAAATGACCCTCCATTGCATTTTTCTGTTCTTTCTTTTTTTAAATGGGCAAGAAGAATAAGGGGACATTTAAATAAAGAGATAAAATATAAATTCTCAAAATTTCTCATTCCCAAATATTACTTATACACAAAATACATTTCAATTTTAAATTTTTAAATTTTTCATCTAATCATTATCCAAACAAAAACCAATAAAAACTTTAAAATAAGTTGTAATCAAAGCAACTTTTATAACTTCCAAGTAAATATTATATTCAAACAAATTTTTAATTTTATAATATTTTTATTCAATTTTTTCTCTATCATTTTTTAAAATACACTCAAACATCTTAACTCAAATTATTGCACTACTTTTTATTTAAATAGTAAAATTATTACACTACTATTTATAAAATTTTGAGATATTTCAACTGTCGAAATGAACCCTAAACCAATCAATTCTACTATGTACAACCGCAGGATGCAATCGCCGTGTAATCGGCTGCCACGTCAACGTCTGACTGAAATTAAAAAAAAAAAAATGAGACGCCATCCAATGAGGGCATTTCGACGAAGAAGAAGCCACCTAAAACTCAGGTAGTAAAATTGCTTAGAAGAAGAACGTCCAGACTTGGTTCAAGTGAGGGTATTTCAATGAATAGAAAGAAGCCATTTGAAAAGAAAAATGCCGAAACTCATTTTGACAGAAAGAAAAAAGACCATCTGAGAATAAAAACACCAAAACCCATGTCGAGACTCATTTCTACGGAAAGAAAGAAGACAATCTAAGAATAAAAATGCTAAAACCCATTTTGACTCAGAGAATTTCGATGGAGAAAGAGATATCGGTACACCAAAATGCCGAAACCTATTGGAGAAGGAAACGCCCAAACCCATTTCCAACATAGAAGAAAAATGCCCCTCGACTAAGAAGAGAAACCAGATCCCAAAACCATTTCTTATCTAAGCTTGTCTATGTCTAAGTGCTTTAAAATACTTTCTTCTTGTCTTTTTATCCACTTTTTAAAAATGCATAATTAATTTTCTTTTCTTTGATTGCCCAATTGCATGTGCGTGTGTTTTGAGAGTTAAAAAAGAAAAAAACAAAGAAGAATAGAACCTAGGGACGCAGTGAAAGAAAAACTCAAGGAAGGAAAAAGTTGAAGAAGATGGGAGAAAGAGAAGCTTCAAATTAGAGAAAAGTCAAAACGGTGACTTCACATGAAACACATCTTTAAAAAATTATTAAAGATGAAATCTTTTTAAGTGTGATTTTCATCTCGCAGCGTGTTGAAAATTTTAAATGAAACGGTGTGTTTCATTTATCTGATATGGCACTGGCAACTACCCTACGGTTGCACGAGCCGATTGTATACAGAGTTTTCTTTAGCCAAATAGTTACATCATTGCTTAATTTGCTTTTAGTATAGTCTGCAATGTAAAGTTAACACTCATGTGAATCTTTAAAGAGCAATGCTACATACAGTCGTGAATTGCAAATGTCGTGCAATTGTTTTGAAAAAAAGTGGGATCCACGATTAAAAAGTTAGTTTTTTTTTTCATGTAGATTCCATATTAATTCATTTTTTTCAAACCGACTGCACGCCGCTTACACAACCACGACTATAAATATCATTTCTCATCTTTAAAACCATACAAGAAAGTGTCTTTCAAGGTGGAGGGATAATTTTCCAATATATACCGTTACAAAATTTTTATGTGCAGTTACTTTTAAGTATTTCTTACATATTCTTTTAATATGATTAGTTATATTATATTTTTTAATATAAAATAATTATTTTAACAAATCACATCAATAGAATAAGCAATGAGCATGTAAAAGTGATTATATATAATAAAACTCGTGCATGTCCATACAAATCTTTTGATAACAAGTAAAAACTGCTTAAAAAACCTCTATTTTCTATAGTGAGACCCTTTTTTAGGAAATGATTTGTATAATATTAGAATATACAAGTCTCCTGTATTCCATTTGAAAACAAAATAAGTAAATCACATGTAAAAATTCAGTTTTTAATGTTGAATCCTACTATTTTTTTAAAGAAAATGTATAAGATTTACATATCTTAAAATATATCTAACGTTAATATTTTTTTCAAACGCTTAATAAAAGTGCATCTGGACCAATATCTAGCCTTGGGGCATGTTTGGACATTAGAAGTTTTTCATAATTTTGTAAATAATAGTAAAATTGATTTGTACAGTACTATAATGTATAAATCTCACGCATTCCATTTTAAAATAAAATTGATAAATTTGAAACCCACGTTAAGAAACTTGGAGGGTTTGGACAAGAGTGCCTTTGAACTGATATCTAGTCTTGGGCTATGTTTGGACACTTGAATATTTTATAATTTTGTGAATAGTAGTAAAATAGTTTATGTCAAGATATTTTATTGAGTTTTGAGAAAATAAAAAGAAAATGTTGAATAACAATATTATAAAATTAAAAAATAATTTGAATAATATTTTTATTTTAAAATTTGTAAAAGTTGTATTGATTTTTGTATTTTGTTTTGATGTTCGTAAACAATTGTATTGATTTTTTTGTTTTGTTTGAAGAATGATGAGATAAAAATATTAAAAATTAAAAATTAAAAACATATTTTAAATTTAAGTAATATTTAAAATAAAATTACCATAAACATAAGCCTACACACTATATTTTTTTTTCTTTTACTAAACATTTAAAATATGGATGATAAGAATTCAATTTATTTAATATAAATAAAAAAAATATAAAAATAAAAATAAATATAATGTATAAAAGCATATTTATTATTTAATCGAAAAAGGAAATAGGGACTGGTGCATACAAATGGATGTTGACCAAGTATGCGTAGAATTCGTATTGCTACATATAAGCAAAGTCGCATATTAATCTACGTATCAATAATAATTTTTTTATATTCAAAATTTAAATTAATATTATTTTTAATAAAATTTATTTTTAATTAATTATATTAAATTAATACATATATTAGTACATAATTATAATTACAACTATATTTTTTATAACTAAATTTTTTTGCGTGGAATTCAGCACTTAGTAAATGATGAGAATAGAATTTGTCCCAATCTGGCAGAATGACATGCCCCTGTGCTGCCAAAGGCTGCTTGTGGCTGCTGCTGTGGATGATCAGGTGCATTATGTTACAGTCCCATCGGATTCCCCCACTCCATTTGGCTAGTGCTCTCACCTTTCATTCTTCCAATTAATTTTCAAATGCATATGCAGACGCTGAAAGAAAGAAAATAATTTATAAATTCTATCATTCTTTTAGTTACATTCTCTCACCATTTTCTAGTGTAATATTAAATAGAATAATTTACCTAAAGTTATTTTTATGTACTTCTTGTATACTTATTAATATATTAATATAATTAATTGGATTAATTTTTTTAATATACAACTAATTATATTTATAAAATAAATATAATTAGTTGTTTTGCGGCCAGGAAAAAGAAATTATTATACAATTGCATTGTACCATGCTTGCAATAAGCCCACTTCGATCAATATTCCTCCTCGGGATTGGCTTAAACTAGTCGTATATTTGTTTTGAATCATAATACACATAAAATTATTTTTTTGTTAAATAATATTTATAGCCGTGAAGTGTATAAATATTGTATAATTTTTTTTAAATAGTAAATATTGGACCTATATGAAAAATATATATATTATTTTTTTATAATAGACCCTATTTTTTTTTTTTTGCAAAAAGTTTGTGCGGTGCTACCATTAATCCTTTTTTTTTTTACTATTCTTTATACAACTATATTTTAAATTTGAGATATTTCTACAAAGATGTTACTAATTTTATAAGTTATTTTATAAAAATACCATTCATTTAATACTTGAAGTTGTTGATATTGAAACTTTAGCAGCTTTGAGGGATTTGCAGTTAATACTTCATATGGGTTTGTTTAATTTGATTTTGGAAGGTGACTCGCTTATTATTATTGAATCTATTTGTTCTAGTGAAGCTAACTTTTCTAAGCAAGGAATTGTGATCACTAAGATTAAAAACCTTCTTTGTTGTTTCAATTCATCTAAAGTTCTCCATGTTAGTCATCAAGGGAATGAGGCTGCTTATCTTCTTGCAAGGCATGCTTATTTTATTGATGACACGTTATAATGGTGGTATTCATGTCTAGAACTTATTCAATCTAGAGTGTCTTTAGATATTGCCATGTAACTATGTAGGGTTGGATTCTGTATTGTCTCTTCGATCTTTATTTTGGAGGTCTCTTCTTTATTCTGCTATGTAGGGTTGGATTCTTTCTTTTTCTCACTTTGATTTTGATACCATGATTTCTTTGTTGTTGATTTGCATTTAGAGGTCTAATTAGATTTCTACTTCTTCTCTCATGTTCATAATTCAGTGGGAATTGTTGTTTACCCTATGCATGCGAGGGGCATATCATACGGTTCTCATCACTTGATCAATTCTTATCGATTTATTCTCTTGCTCTCTCCTACAAAACAGATCAATTAGAACACAAACAAAATTTTCATTCAAATTAACACCTACAAAATTGTCATGTATCCCTTAATACCTGAAAAGAAATGATAGTTATAGTCATAAGTATACAAGCGCCGCATAATAACTTTAAAAAAAGTGAATAAATACAGGACCCACATGAAAAAAATAATAATTTTTTAATAATAAACCTCACTCGTTTTCATAACGACTGCACGAAACTTACACACTTTATAACTATATGTATCATTATTCATATATGAGACACATGACATTTTTTTAATTTAAACATTTTAAAAAATATTTAATTGTCGCACACTCAAAAGAACATATATTATTTAATTTTGTAGATGAGACGTTAGTTGCAGGAAGTTTCTTTCAGCCTCATTTGGAAGAAAACTTTGTCAAAACGAGTCTTTCTATGGAGTTTATAGTTTTATTTTATTTTTTAAATGGAATTTAGAAATTGATCATGGGGTGGTTCTACCAATGGTAAACCAAGGCAGGCCGCGTACGTTTTGAGACTTTTTTTTTTTTTTTTTTTGATAATCAGACTTTCCTTTCATTAAGCTCAAAGATCCTTACAAATAGCAAGTTGATAAAGTCATATAGCTTGACTAACAAAAGAAGGACAATAATCCCACAACATACAAATATCATCAATCAACCAAGCATGTCTTGCCAGAAAATGAGCCACCAAATTGCTCAAACGGTTGACATGCACGACTTTAACTTCTTGGAAGGCCTCCATTAGTCTTCGTATATCTTGACGAATAAATTCAAAATCTGTTAAACATTCAGAATTTTCATTCAAAGCATTAACCAAAATCAAACAGTCGGTTTCAAGCATAAGCTTCGGGACACCCCATTGAACACACAGCTGTAAACCTCTAAGAAGCGCAACTGCCTCAATGAACTCAGTAGAGGAGACTTCTTTCTCTACCTTAGAACAAGCCACGACAACCTCCCCATTATGATTCCTCAAGACCACTCCAACCCCAGCAACAGAATGTTCAGGAAAAGTGGCCCCATCAATGTTCAATTTCAGAAAATCATTCGGAGGAGGATGCCATCTTACCACCTTGCTAATCTTTGGATTTGAAACATCAAACAGGTGCACCTGTTCATATTCTTGTTTTAAAGAAAGTGCATTATTGACAGTCACATTAAAATGCATAGAAATGTTCTCATAAATCCTTTTATTCCTTCTATACCAAAGACCCCACGTTATAGCTACAGATCTGGCCAACAAAGAATCAGAGCCTCTAACTCGGGCCAAATGTGCCAGATCCCAAAAAGACAACTCAGATTGCAAGTTATCCATTTGAGAACAAAACACCCCCCACACATTCCTTACTTCCAAACAAAAATACAAAGCATGAGCAACATCTTCCATACCTTGATTACATAGCACACAGGTTGCATCATCCAATACATGTTTCTTCTTCAGATTCAGATAGGTTGGAAGCTTCTCCTGACACGCTCTCCATGCAAAAATCTTCATCTTTTTAGGAAGTTTCAGATGCCATAATAACTTCCAAAACACAGCTTCAGAGCTGCCACTAGAAGACTGCCCAAGTTAAAGATGTTGACTCTGTTGAAGGAATCTATAAGCACTCTTAACAGAAAAACTACCATTCTTCTCGTGACTCCAATTCAAAGAGTCTTCAGAATTTATAGAAATTTGTAGTTTTAAAATCTGTTGAACTAAATTTGGATTGAATAGAGCTCTCACCATATGAACATTCCACCAACCTGTGCTTGCATCTATCAAAGAATGAACTTTTAAGTTCTCATCAACCTCAACCAAAGCTGAAACACTTGAACCATCCGGTAACCATGGATCCTTAAAGATACGAACAGTTTGCCCATTCCCCACACGCCACCTACAACCTTTTCTCAAACAAACAAGAGCTTCCCAAATTCCCTTCCAAACATAAGATGAACTAGCACCAACTTTGGCTTCAAACAAGCTTGAATTCGGAAAATACTTGGCTTTATAAACTTTGTAAAGAAGAGAATCCTCATTTCTTAAAAGCCTCCACCCTTGCTTTGCCAAAAGGGCTAAATTAAAAAGATGAAGGTCTCAAAAACCCATCCCACCTTGGAATTTTGAAACACACAACTTCTCCTATCTACACCAATGTATTTTGTTTTCCCGAGAGTGATCACCCCACCAATATTTTGCCATCATCATCTCTAACTCATGACACAAAGTTTTAGGAAACAAAAAGTAACTCATGGCATAAGTAGGGATAGACATAGCTATAGCTTTTATAAGCACCTCCCTACCCCCTTGAGATAACAAATTCCCCTTCCATACCTGTAACTTCTGCCACACTCTCTTCTTTATATTAGAAAAAGCTTGCTTTTTTGACCTCCCAACCATGGGTGGCAGCCCTAAGTACTTCTCATACTGCTGTGTAAAACTACCTTCCCACAACTGCATAATATCTATTTTCAGGTCATCATTCACATTTTTGCTAAAGACATAGAAGTTTTTTCCTTATTGATACATTGGCCCGAAGCTCCCTCGTACTTATTCAACAAAGCTTGGATCTTCACATCGGCTTTACAAAAAATGACACTATCATCCGCAAATAACAAGTGATTTATTCTAGGAGCACCTCTACACACACCCCAATATTTCTGAAAGAAAAGAGGAGGCATACCATCAGGTCCAGCGGCCTTAGAATGGTGCATCTGTTTTAAAGCTAACTCCACTTCCTCAGCAACATAAGGTTTTAACAGAGCCTCATTCATCTCAGTTGTGACTCTAGCCTCAACACCCGAAAGAATATCCTCCATATCCACACGATCTGCAGCAGTGAACAGATTCTGAAAGTATTTAGTAATTAAAGCATCCATCTGATCTCCTTTTTGCCAACGACCAGACTCATCTTGCAACTGCATAATACTGTTCTTTCTTCGTCTAGTGGATGCCTTAGAATGAAAATACCGGGAATTACAATCCTCTTCTCTAAGCCACTTTACTCGAGATCTTTTCTTCCACATTAACTCATCCCTTTCAAGCCATTTTTGAACCTCAAGGCAAGCTTGTTTATGTTCCTCTAGAAAATGTGATCCCAAGTCATTCGCTTCTAAACATTGCAGCCTACTTTTAGCAGTAGCTAAATTCTTCTGCACATGGCCAAAAGAAGTCTTATTCCATCGTCCTAACTCTGTAGCACAGCGAGAAATCCTTCCCATAATCTGATCCAAAGAATTAGGACCATTTCTCTGACACCAAGCCCTCTCAATAATCGAAGAACATTCCTTTTCGCCCACCCACATAGCCTCAAATCTAAACAACCTCCTATTCCTCCTTCTAATCAAAGCCCCTTTAGTATCCAACCATAACGGGATGTGATCAGAATAGGCTGCAACTCCATGTGTAACTCGAAGGTTTAGATATATTTCACACCACAAAGAGTTAGCGAGAAATCTATCTAACCTTTCCTTCACTAAACCCTCCTCTCCCCTACGGTTACTCCAAGTAAAAGGGGCCCCCTCATAACCCAAATCTCTCAAGTGGCAGTCCGATAAAACCTCTCGAAACTCCCTCATCTGTGATTCACTCCTTTTGTTTCCACCCAATTTCTCAGAATGATCTAAAATTTCATTGAAATCCCCAAAAACTAGCCACGGTAGATCAACCCCACGGCCCAAAAATTTCAAAAGACTCCAAACTTCAGACAGCTGCCCACTCTCGGGATGACCATACACCCCTGTCAACAACCATTCCACCCCATCACAGTTTTTAATAGATGCATGAATATGATTTCTAGAATAACTAACAATCGTCAGATGAATGTTATCCTTCCAAAAGAGAGTCAAACCTCCACTTCGACCCACACTGTCAACACCAAAACAACACCGAAAACCCAACCTCAACTTACAAAAATCCAACTGGCGAGATGATACTTTCGTTTCTTGCAAAAACATAATTTCGGGAGCTTCACACGTGAGTAAATCACGTAGAGTATGAATACTCCGTGGGTTCCCAAGCCCACGGAGATTCCAAGATAAAATCTTCATTGGACTTGGCGGGGCTGATCATCAGCCGCCGCAGTTCTCTCTTTAAATAGCTCCACCGAAATAGAAGAAGTGGAAGAAAATTTACCTCGTTTAGCTTCAGCCTTCACAATCGAAAGACCCTTCCGTTTCTTGCCATGGTTTGAGTAGAAAAACCCGTCGGACTAAAGGACGGAAGTTGCCTCAACCCCAGGCACCGAACTGCCTTCATTTGACTCGGTCTGAATCTTTTGCAATGCCCTAGAACCGACTCTCTGCCCCCTTCTCCTTTGAGCACTGCTTTTGGAGCCAGACCCACGAACAAGTTTAGAACCGTTGTTACCCAATGGGCCAGAATCAACGCCCACAAACATATGAGGGGCCTCCAACACCGAAACATCCATAAGCCCATCTTCCACTTGATTCTCTTGAACGACATTTAAACCCACCGTTTCAAACACTTCCTTATTTGAGCCTCCCACATCCACAGGTGATTCCAAAACAGCAACCCCCTCCTTCAACGCAGACGGCATAACAGTCGGGTCAGATGAAGATCCTTTATTTGCAGAAATTTCGGCCCCTTCAAATTCTGGATTTTTCTCCCCCACAAGATCCGTAACGGACTGACCTCCACTCCCCTTTCCGTTACTATCCTTCCGTGAAACTGTCTCAACCGGATCAAGCGTCGCCACCTCTGCTGTAGCCGTAGCAGCCATTGTAGTAGCACGTCCTTCACTCCTATGAGAATTAAGAAATCCCACCCGTAGCCAAGGACCATATGGAAGCCTATGGGAATCGACTTGATTTGCATCAATATCCTCACATTCCTTTAAGGAATGACCACCGTTCATAAGAGAACCTCACCCAATAGGACACCCCCTTCTCCACGATCATACTCTTCCGACGTAAAAGAGGTTTGGAAATATTGATGAGAACCCTGACTCTCATATATTCCCCCCACTCCATCTCACCGTTGTCTAAGTCTACTTCCAAAACCACCCCCAACGCACCCCCAACTAACCTCCCGATATACTCATTACGGGCCATTAACGGTAAATCGTGTAAACGGACCCAAAAAGGAGCATGCACCAATTCTATCTTACCAATCTGCA
This sequence comes from Carya illinoinensis, assembly GCF_018687715.1. Classification (NCBI taxonomy): domain Eukaryota; kingdom Viridiplantae; phylum Streptophyta; class Magnoliopsida; order Fagales; family Juglandaceae; genus Carya; species Carya illinoinensis. Next base: position 22,236,620 of record NC_056753.1, on the reverse strand, counting down.
ACCTACCGTCAAATTCTTTCAACAAAACCAGATGCTTATCGAAAGACCACGGACCCTCACGCATAACCTTGAGTTTATCCCTCATATCATCAAACTCAACCAACGTAAACTCAGAATTGAGATCACGAAATTTCACACCCTTAACCAGACGCCAAACTTTCCTCATTGTCTGCTTAAACGCCTCGTGATTATAATGCTTTTTAATCAAAAGCTTCATAATCAAACAATTTGCCCCACGTTCTAAAACATCCCCCAGCCAGCTAATCTCCACCGAGATTGCTTAATTCTCTTTCTCAGTTAACGACAAACTTGATACAATTCATCTAATGCATCCGCCATGCCGAACACCTCGTACGAGAGATGAGAGGAAAAACCCCTACTCTATCCAGAGAGAGGAGAAAAATTGAAATGTTTTTTTCTCTGTGTACGTTTTGAGACTTTAATTCAATAAATTGTGTAAAATATCAGCTATTAATATCACCCTTAAAGAAATTTTATTGTACAAAGATTTTACAAAGAGTTTGTTATATACAAATAAAGTCGCATACTAATTGTATCAATATTGATTTTTTTATATTTAAAATTTAAATTAATACTATTTTTAATAAAATCTACTTTTTTATCAATCACATTAAATTGATACACATATTAATGCGCAGTTGTACTTGCAACTAAATTTTTCTTTCTACAAAATCTTGTTGTGAGTTGAGGAGAAATCAATTTGTAATAAATAAATAAAAATTTGTTACCCAAATTTAAAGTATAATGCAATTTATATCTTCTGCATTCACGTAATTTATTTATTATTTTCTTCGCCGTAAGTGCTATGACCCCTCTTCAAAATAAAGCCGCTTTAGAGATTTCGGCTACGTACATATTGAGATAAATCTTTGGAGTTATAATATAAAAAGTTGATGAATGAGATCTTATATTAATTAGCGGTTTAAATTTAACCTTTTATAATGACTCTAAAGAACTTCAATTATAACATTAATTAGAACTATTAGAATACGTCCAAAGCTAATCATGGGTATGTTGATCTCAGTTCTAGTCCTTAGACTAGAGCAAGATGTTTGCATAAACCGGTTCACAAAATAGAATGAAAGTGAAACTACTTGAGTAAAACAAAATTCCATGATTCAACAGTAGTTCCAAGTAAAATACATCAGGAAGTAGATTGTTTTCGAGATCCAAGTGACATACTTGAGTAGCAGGGAAGGCTTTACTGGATTGTTTGTTTCCATTTTTGATGTGTTATTAAGTTTATTATAAGTATTTCAATGAATTTCTATTTGAGACTTCTTTGTGCATTGATTGTTTTTTCTTTGGCTAGGCATTAGGGTTGCTAGCATGGGTGTTTTTTTTTTTTTTTTTTTGGGGAGGGGGGTCGATTTGGGCCCTAGCCCCACCCTTCTTGAGTGGGCCCCCCCGTTGAGATGCTAGGGATGATTGGCATTTGGCACCCACGGCTGTTCGCCCAACTACGACAAATGGCGATCAACTTTGCATCTCAAAAATAAGTTTATAATTGAAAAGATAAAATAAGATATGGAAAGAATATATTTTTATTCCACACTTTAAATTTACAGAGAAATACAATATATATACACTATAGTCAATAAATGATAACCAAAAGTACATGGATACATTTGACAAAATTCTAACAAGCTAGTTGTCATGCAAAATTGGGGAAAATTGATTTTTGCCTTATATGTGGGCCTTGATCTTCGGCAGAGGAAATCTTCTCATTGATAGGAGAGGCAATCATCTCATGATTTACGGTGGTGTCAGGGTGTGCATTAACATGCCTTTGCAAGTTCAACGGGAGTGAGCGAATGTTGAGTTTGTCTCATAAGGAGGAGAATTTTACCGTGATTAATGGTTTGGTAAGGACATCTACCGGCTAATCATTTCCATAAATAAAACAGACAATGAGTTGCCGTCAACCCACATGTTCACGGATAAAGTGAAAATCAATAGCCACATGTCTAGTGTGAGCATGAAATACTGGATTTACTGAGAGATAAGTGGCACCAATGTTTTCACACCACAGTGTAGGTGGCTGATGAAGAAAAATGCCAAGATTCTTTAGAAGACTTTGTAATTACATGAGTTCAGCAGTTGAGTTTGCTAGTGCCTTGTATTTAGCTTCAGTGCTTGGGCGAGTAATAGTTTGTACTTTTTGGAACTCCAAGAAATAAGATTTTACCTAAAATAGATAAGATAACCACTAGTAGACTGGCGATCATTAGGGCACTCAGTCTAATCTACATCAGAGAAGGCTTGTAACTGAAATAGTGATTTTTTATTGATAAAAAACCCATGATTTTGAGTGGATTTGTGAGAGCAAAGAATTCGCTTAATGGTTGGTGGTGGGAGGTTGCATATATTGACACACTCAATTTACAGCAAAAGATAATTTAGGTTGAGTGAGGAGAAGATACTACAAGGCTCCAACTATATTGCTATAGATATTGGGATTTGAGAAAGAATCATCGTCAAATTGAGTGTTGGAGTATTCAAAGTTATATAGATGAATTACAATTAAAATCTCAGGAAGCCAAATAGAAGGCTTCATCTGAATAATTCATTTATTAGTTAAACCTGTTAGCTGGCATTTAAGTTAGTTATTCTACAAGTACAGAATCTACAGATGTCAATAATTAATTGGTCATGTTAGTGTATAAATACATGACCTTGTATAGAGATGTAATTTCAGTTCAACAAATGAGAAGTAATGATACAATTTGCTTACCTCAAATCCTCTGTTTTTCCTGATTCTATAATTTTACATGGTATCAGTAGAAAATGAATACTCTTCTGCATACTCTCTTGATCATTCTTGATCGTTCTTGATTTTTGTTCTGCTTCTATGGCAGATCATTCAAATAGTTCTATCGAAAATTCTTTCGATAATTCTGATAGTGCCTCTATGGCAGCAGCTACTTCTAGGATGAATTTCTCTGACGATTCATCAAGTTGTTATTATCGACACCCTTCTGATAATCCTGGTCCACTTCTCGTATTTGAAATTTTCACTAGTGAGAATTACATTGCATGGAGCCGATCGATGTCAATTGCTCTTATAGTGAAGAATAAAATTGCCTTTGTTGATGGATCTTTGATGCAAGCTACTGATGGTGATGCTCGTCTCTCTGTTGCATGGTTAAGAGCCAACAATCTTGTTCTATCCTGGTTGATGAATTCTATTGCCAAGGAAATCCGTGGAAGCCTTCTATATTTCACAAATGCCTTTGATATCTGGGAAGAACTCAAAACTAGATATCTTAGGAGTGATGGTCCAAGAGTGTTTATTTTGGAAAAGTCTCTCAGCTCCTTTTCTCAAGGTTCGAAATATGTCACTGAATACTTCAATGAATTCAAGACTCTATGGGACAAATATATCAGTTATCGTCCAATTCCTAATTGCAAATGTGGAAATCTTGACAAATGCTCGTGCAATATCCTAAAGAATCTCACTGATTGACAACAACCAGATTACATGATGAAGTTTCTGGTTGGTCTTCATGATTCTTACTCAGCAATCAGAAGTCAGTTGTTGTTGCAATCCCCTTTGCCATCCATGAGTAGAGTATTCTCCTTACTTCTCCAAGAAGAAAGCCAAAGATCTTTAACTAATAAAATTGGCATTCCAACTAATTCACATGCAATGATTGCTACACAATCATCAAAACCAACACCAAACAACAATCGACTGACAAAGCAGAAGGGAAGATCAGATCTAGTTTGTTCTCATTGCGGCTACTTTGGTCATCTTGCTGACAAATGCTTCCAGTTGATTGGATATCCACCTGCATGGAAGGGACCGAAAGGAAAAAGATCCATATCTACACTAAATGTAGCTTCGAATTTCCAAAGATTGCCCACTGCAAATAATACTTCAATTTTGGAGTAAAATTCAAGTAATTCCAACATTTTTTTCTCTCAAGAGCAAATTCAAAATTTGCTAACCCTTGCAAACAGTATCTCAAATTCGAACACAAACACTAATGCATCTGCTAATGCTGTTTCTACCTCAGGTAAATTCTCCTCTTGCAACATAGCCTCAGTATCAAAGAATCAATTTACTTGGATTTTTGATACTGGAGCAACAGATCATATGATCTGTTCTCCTCTCCTTTTTTATTCTATTGTTTTGCCCAAAAACCCTTCTAATGTTCATTTACCAAATGGTCAAATTGTTCCTATCATTTTTACTCGTTCTGCCAAGTTTTCACCTTATATAATTCTGCATAATGCTTTGTATGTTCCATCTTTCAATATTAATCTTGTATCAACATCAAGATTAACTAATGACAATTCAATTGGATTATTTTTTCTTCAATCCAAATGTATTTTACAGGATCTCAGCAAATGGAGGATGATTGGGCTTGCTGAAGTTCAATCTGGTCTATACCATCTTCAAAACATTTCTGCTGAAGCTAATAATGAAATGCATTCTTTAGCTCTTTCATCTTCTACTTCTATTGTTGAAACTTGTAATGTCAATTCTGATATATGACATTTTTGTTTAGGCCATCTTCCTTCTGCAAAGATACAATTCATAAGCAATTTAGATTCTTCTGTAAAAGTTGTTCACAATAATGTTTGTGAGATTTTTCCACTAGCAAAACAGAAGAAATTACCCTTTCATGTTTCAAGTTGTCAATCGAATAAAGCATTCCAATTAGTTCATGTTGATATTTGGGGTCCATTTTCCATTCCATCTTATTCTGGTTATCAATATTGTTTTACAATTGTTGATGATTATACTCGATTCACTTGGTTATTCCTGATGAAAACCAAAGCAGAAACTCGATTCATCATTAAGAACTTCCTGCCTTATCTTCAGACTCATTTCAATACTAATGTTCAAACTCTTAGATAAGATAATGGCCCAGAGTTTAATATGCCAACTTTTTATCAAGAGCATGGCATTATACATCAACTATCATGTATTGAAACACTTGAACAAAATGGAAGGGTTGAAAGAAAACACCAACACTTGTTGAATGTGGCCAGATCTCTTATGTTTCAATCTAAATTGCCTTTATCCTATTGGACAGATTGTGTGTTAACTGCTACACATCTGATCAATCGAACTCCATCTATTATACTAAACAACCAAACACCATTTTCTCTTCTATTCCATAAACTAGCAAATTATAATCACTTGAAAGTTTTTGGTTATTTATGTTTTGCTAGCCACAAAATGTCTCTTTCTTGGTTATTCACCTAACATCAAAGGATACAAATTATTCAACTCCTTACTCTTAAAACCTTTGTATCTAGAAATGTAGTTTTCCATGAATCCATTTTTCCTTCCATTCCAAATATAGTTCATACACCATTTGTATTTCCAGATTTTCCTCAAATCTATGACTCCATACCTGATATTTCAGTACCTAATATCTCAATTTCTAATATTTATGTTCCTAATGCTTCAGTTCCTTATTCTTCAATCCCTAACACTTCAGAAGACTAGATAAATACCGACAACAATATTCTTAGAAGATCTGAAAGAGTTAAGCATTTTCCTACATATCTACAAAACTATTATTGTGGTGACTTGACCAAGATCACTTCAGCATCTCAAGCACCTTCAAGCTGTCATTCTGCTGGTAAGCCTTGCTGCATCTCATCTTTCTTATCGAATTCAAAATTATCAACAAAACATAAAGCCTTTGTTTATGCCATTTCATCTACATTTGAACCCAAAACCTACAAACAAGCTAGCTCTATTCCACATTGGAAAAATGCCATGGCAGAAGAGATTAAAGCTCTTGAGCATAATAAAACTTGGGATCTTGCAATTTTGCCTCCAAACAAAACTGCCATAGGATGTAAGTGGATATAACGAGTGAAATTTAAAGCAAATGGTGATGTAGAGAGGTATAAGGCAAGGCTAGTAGCCAAGGGCTATACTCAACAAGAGGGGCTTGATTTCTTTGATACATATTCTCCTGTTGCCAAGATGACAACAGTCTGAGTTTTACTTGCTGTTGTTGTAATTAAACAATGGCATTTACATCAATTTGATGTAAATAATGCATTCTTGCATGGAGATCTATATGATGAGGTTTATATGCAATTACTACCAGGATTCTCTACTTCAAATGATCCTCAGGTTTGTAAACTCAAGAAGAGTTTATATAGCTTAAAACAAGCCTTAAGACAGTAGTTTTCCAAATTGTCTTCATCTCTACTCAATCTTGGTTTCCGCCAAGGAAAATTAGATTCAAGTCTTTTTATCAAACAAACTTCAACTAGCTTCATGGCCCTATTGATTTATGTTGATGATGTTATAATAACTTCTGATAATCTTGAAGAAATAGCTATTGTGAAGAAGTTTCTCCATGATAGATTTACTATAAAAGATTCGGGTGAGTTAAAATATTTCTTAGGCATTGAAGTTGCTAGATTAGCCAAGGGTATCACTCTATGCCAAAGAAAATATGCTTTGGATATCTTAAAAAGCAGTGGTTTTTCTGGCTCCAAACCAATTGCCTTCCCCATGGAATCCAATCTTAAACTCACAACAAATGATTCAAGTCCATTACTACCTGGTCCAGCCTCATATCGAAGACTCATTGGCAGACTTTTATACCTTACAATAACAAGACTAGACATAGCATATGCAGTACAGGCTCTCAGCCAATTTATGTCTAGCCCTCATACAATGCATCTCCAAGCAGTAGAGAGAGTCCTTCGATACTTGAAGGCTACATTAGGTCAACTAGCTTAAAACTGTTAGCTGGCAGTTAAGTTAGTTATTCTACAAGTACAGATGTCAATAATTAATTGTTCATGTTAGTGTATAAATACAAGACCTTTGTATAGAAATATACACTAACATGACCTTTGTAAGAGATGTAATTTCAGTTCAACAAATGAAAAGTAACGATACAATTTGCTTACCTCAAATACTCTATTTTTCCTGGTTCTATAATTTTACACAGAGAGAGAGAGAGAGAGAGAGAGAGAGAGAGAGAGAGAGAGAGAGAGTGTGTGTGTGTGTGTGTGTGTGTGTGTGTGTGTGTGTGTGATGAAGACATGGGTGTGGATATCAGCTTTGCATTAGACATTTGGTCTTTTGGAGAATATCAAAAATATATCGAGGACGCAGATCAAGGTAGTGCAAGTAGAGATCTACAAAACGCACCAAAACAAACAATTGCAAATTAAGTCTTTTTACCAATTTTGGTTTCAAACCACAATTGATCAATTCACCTATTGGATCAAAGCAAACCACCTATGGCGGTTCCCTCCTTGGCAGAGGAATATGGGGTTTGAGCACCACAGTCAATGTAATGAGGTTTTTTGTATGAGGCATTCCACATTCACTACAACAGAAAGCACTTTTCCCGGCGAAGGAATATGGAGTTTGAGCACCACAGTCAATTTATAGTTTTTCACCAGGAAAACTATAAAAATCACCGCTATATGCCTATCCCAGAAATTATAGACTCGCCGCATAATCGCTGGTACTATTCAGTCATTTCTTCTATACTGCCGCGAACTTCTAAAATTGCAGTGTAATGTGTGATTTTTGGCAACGATTTCCTAATCGCTAGAATATAATTTCAAAAAGCTAAAACTAGATGCCGGCGATTTAAAAATCGCTGGAAAATAATTATATGGCAATTTACTCATCGCCGGGAACTAAATTATAAAACGGTAATTTAAAGGCCGGCGTTTGAGAAATCGCCGTATAATTATTTTCTAGCAATTTGTTTATCTCCGACATCTAGTTTTAGAAACGGATAAGTTTTTGCCGGCATTTCAAAAATCGCCGGCTAATAAATTGCCAACGATTTCTCAAACGTAGGTATATAAATTTCAAAATGGTAATATATATGTCAGCGTTTGAGAAATCGTTGGCAATTTATTAGCCGGCAATTTTTGAAACACCGAATAACAAATTTAAAAACGGATAACGAGTTATCGGCAATGAAGAAATCGCCGTCAAATTAAATTCCAGCGATTTCCCAAACGCCGGTATATATATTAACGTTTTGAAATTTATTTTCCAGCGTTTAGTAAATCACCGGCTAATAAATTGCCAGCGATTTCTCAAACGCCGGCATATATATTACCATTTTGAAATTTATATACCGGCGTTTGAGAAATCGTTGGCAATTTATTAGTTGACGATTTCTAAAACGCCGGCTAACAAATTTAAAAATGGATAATGAGTTACTGATAATGAAGAAATCACCGTCAAATTAAATTCCAGCGATTTCTCAAACGCCGGTATATATATTAACGTTTTGACATTCATTTTCTGGCATTTAGTAAATCGTCGGCTAATAAATTGCTAGCGATTTCTCAAACACCGGCATATATATTGCCGTTTTGAAATTTATATACCGGCGTTTGAGAAATCGCTGGTAATATATTAGCTGGCGATTTACTAAATGCCGGTATTTAACACCACTGCCATTAAATTATTTTCCAGCGTTTTTAATATTGCTGCTCTTTAATATAGCAGTGATTCATAAATCGCCGCTATATACTATCACAACCATTTGATTATCTTCCAGCAATTTCAGAATCGCTAGAAATTGAATTACCAGCAATTTTTTTCATGAAAATTTTATTTATGGTGTTTTGTAAGTTTTTGGCGGCGATTGAAAAATCGCTGAAAAATCCTAAAAATTTGAAATTTTAATAACCCAGTATTCCTACAAAGGTCGCATTTAAATGAGACCAATGAGTTCTCATTTAAATGAAACCTTGTAAGAATATTGGGTCTCATTTTTCACCCATCATTAATCATGAAAACTAAATATTTTCTCGCCATTCATCCAAATGTACCTGATTGACATGAGTACCTAATTAATTATCCATACATCAACAAATTTGTCAAATATCAATATTGACCTGAAGTTGTCAATGAGACCAAAGTCATATATATTTTTACACTGGGTGGTGCTTTATATTGATCATATCAAGTACAAGCTAAGCTACTGATTATGTGAAGAGATAATCATCACTAATATTTTTATAGTTCAAGCCTCTACTACATCCAAAATCAAAGAGCTACCAAGTTGTGCTTGTTGGTGCCTTCAGTGCACGCCAATGAACAACACTGAAGTTTTGAAGAATGTTCCCATCTGTTTAAAATTAGTGAAACAAAGACAAACTCATGAGCAGCCTATATGACATAAATAGTTCTTTCTTGATCATAAAATATTAGTACAAATCATTTAAATATCGATAAGTTGGAATGTGACTGTACAATATATCCATATATCGATAAATAAACTAGAAACTCTCAATTAACCTATTTGGGATGGAAGTACCTCAGAAACCTCAGAACTCTTACTTTCAGTAGTTCACACCACAACAAAAGCCTCATTCAAAATGTCATTAGGGGCCTTGATATTGTATAGTTACCTAAAATTTATTGTTTGGTCGATTTGAAATATGAGACTTATATTGTGCTAGTGTTGCCTATATTTGTGAAGATGTTTTCCTGAATTAGAATTTTTTATGGTATAGTGCGCAGCTCATATGAAGAAATAAATAAATTGCACTCCCCACCCTTCAAAGATTGTACAACAGAGAAAAGTTTACCTTAGTCTACAGTGAATGGTAACCTTGCCACAAGCTCACACTTTGAGAAAAAGTGGCAAGTGCAGACTACAATAACTTGGGGGCATTTACACAACCATCTCCATCAAAGACAGATGCAAGATTTGATTCTCTTCCACATGCAGTTTCTGTATTAACAGCACAATCCAGCGACAAGAACGGCAAGTAATCTGCAGTTGAAACAGAGTACTATCTCAGTTTCTGTTGAAATATAGCAACTGCACAAACTAAAAGGGTGATAAAAGGATGCACCAATACATGGAGTTGGAGCACAGTCAGATAAATTAAATTTCAAGAAATGAATCTTAAGACTCTTAAGCTTGGGAGCTCATGATCTCTCAACCCGCACCCCTTATATATCTCTGTTGCACACAGAATAAAACTTATCCAAGGAAGAACATAATTTACAATAGCATGCCAGAGGGAAGATGGATCAAAAGTTGCCACCATCTCTAGCTATTGACACTAATAACATCTCTACCAACTTGTCAAACAGAAAAATGTAAATGATTCCCAAGCAACTTCCATTATTGCAATATTAATTGTACGAGTAATAGAAACATTACTTGCTGAATCCTACTACTGGTTTTTTTATTCAATCTTGAATAATTCAGACATGTAGAATTATCCTCCCAAGTTATATTTTTAGTACAGGCCTTAAAATCACTAGATCTTAAAGGTTATATTGTTTCCTTTCACAAAGTGCTAATATATAAATATATATATTAGCACCAAGAGGCTAAAGACTCAATTTTCCTGTTGAGTTACAAGAAGTACACCACCTGATCCAATAAAAAACAACTAACTCTTAGAACAGGCTAACATATGTCAACAATCTCTCTCCCCCCTTCAAAAAAATAATAAATTGTTTATTAATCTTTCTTGCAATTTAGTTCACCTGTCCATCACCAATCATTAACTCAATGGACCAAGGGTCAGATGGATATGTAATTATCTGCTTGAGTTAGTATAATCTATTCATGCTTAAAGAAATGGTTTAGGATTTCCTAGCATCTTCTCCTTGAGTCTTTACTAAGCAACTCTTCTCTATACACTTTGTATTAGAATGTATATTATAAAAATTTTTCTAAACATTTTAACAGCAAGATTAAGTAATGAAATCATAGTAATAAGCTTGTAGCACTCTTATAACCCAAACCGTGCATGTCTTGGTTGCAATTCCTGTGTGAGTTAATTTTAATCTATATGGATTAAAAAAATATAAATCCTGTATAAAAATAAAAAATAAAAATGAAATACTACAATGGATTTTGTTATCTTCATTCTGTCATACTCAAGTAGAATTAAGATTTTATAGGTATTCAAATAGAATGTCATAAAATTCTAGGAAAATGGAAAGCTTGCAAAGCTAACCTTCTTATACCAGAATAACAAAACCTTCTTATGTTTTTCCCTGGAATCATTTTTGTTTACACGGAGTTCATCCAAAAGCAAGACTTTCAACTTTTTTATCACATGGCACATTATTTACTCCCCAACCAAGCTTGTACATTGATGTATTACCCTCACAAATAATGAGGACATCCTTTTTTTTTTTTTGGAGATTTATTTCCCTAAAAACCAGTATTCCATGTGCATCGCTGGAGCTAAATACAACCTAAATGCTGAACTAATATCAATTAACAAACTGCAAGTCTGAATGTGTAAGCACATCTAAATGCATTGGCCAAGTGAGTTGAGCATATGCCATTTCCTCCAACAAGGTTTTGCAAAAAGAGTAACAATTTTACCTATTTGTTCCAAGTTCAATTATAACCACCATAAAATTCCACTGATTTTATGTTGCAATATCATAAATCATAACACACTCATCCGCAGGAAGCCACTACAATGTTATGTTTCAAGAAGAACTCTCAAACCCCTATTTGTGCAAACAAAGAGGCCATATATGTAAGCGGTTCAGAGCCATGGTGATGGGAAATAATAGATGCTTTGATGTTAACCTACCAAAGAATTACATTAAATTGACCATATGAGTTTCATTCATGAAGATTTGTGTGCTCCTTCAAGGCTAAAGTAAGAGAGAACAGCTCATGGAAACGTCTAATAAATCATTCCAACAACAAATCCTAAAAACTGTTGTAAGATATTTCCTCAAATTATCTTACAAGCATCTCAAAAACTCAAATCTTTAGGAGCTAAACGAACCCTAAACTGCACATTCCTACCAAAAATAATTACTTGGAGGTCCACATTATTATGATAATTGAGGTTAGCTGGAACCTGAAACACACCATCATGGAATAGAGGAATACCTTGAAGAAGTCTCTTGTGGTCATGGCTGTTGATGCGTCGCCCAGCGAGAAAATGGCGGCTGTCAAAGAGCTGAAAGAATCCATTCATGCACCCAATCTGCTTCTGCAGATCTTGATTGTTCCTGGTCATGGTCCACAAAAGTTTTGCAGACAACAAAAGCTTCTCTTTTCTGGTTCCTACTCCACAAATTACACTTGCTGCACTTCCATTAAGATTCCATCTCCAATAATTGATAACAAAGCTTCAGGATTCCAGGTATATTTTGTTGCAGAATCTAAGATTATACTTGACATAGTAAAATCACACATTGACAAAATTTGGCTTTGCAAATAATACAACTTCAATCTTGTGTGGTAAGTCGTTGTGTTTTCCAGCTACTTGGAGAACAGAAACACTGCACTAAGGCTTCTTTATGTAAAGTATCACTCTGTAGGGAAAGCTCAGTGGCTTGTTTCTTTTAGAGTTACTTTTCTAAAAGAGTTTCAGAGAATTTATTGAAAAAATAGGAAATAGTCGAGGAACAGAATGAAGGAGGCGAAGAGGAAAGTACAGAACCTCAAATAGAATCCCTATCCATGAACAGTAAATTAAGTTGTTCTATGGGAATTTTACAGAACAAGGCTCGCCATATCCTTTGCAAAACTCAAGTAACAAAAAAAGTGTTGGTTGGGGACCCCAAGACTCGAAAGTTACCACTAGTCCCCACCTTCTAAGTACCATCAGTATAAAGGACAATCATATCACAAACACTTACATCATGGAAAATAACATATACTCTTATAATGGATCCATCTAACCCTTTTTTCCCTTCAATTATCTTTAAATATCAAAGATAATATTATAAATTACTGAAATCCTTCATTTGAAGATTTTGTATATATACAGGACTTCTTTCTATAAATATCCCAATGCAATTTCCCATTAATTGAACCACCAAATTTAATCTACCTATATTATTCCATATGAAAAGGAAAAAAGTCTTTCAGGGGTCACTCCTGTATAATCAAGTATATGCCACCTCAAATTCCACTCTCCTTTTAATGTACCATAGTAAATTCAGACCGTGAATCAAAACTCCTTAAGAATAAAACTCACCCCACGAAATAACATCTGTCCATACTCAATGGCAGTTGAATTTCAACCTAATAGAAGGCCAAAGTATGTATAGCTAGAATAATACATATATCAACCACCAATGTGAAGCTTTAGAAATGAGCACTTTTTTTATCCATTTGATGTTACAGATTTACTAAATGATAAACAGATTAGCTTTACTTGTGCATTGAGATTCCTTCGTTACTCATCTAATCAAAACAGATTCCCTTAATACCCATAACTCCACTGAATCTGACAAATGAAGAATCTCACTTTTCTGCCAGTTTTTGGGCTTCATCCACATTCTACCAACTGCTAATTATTAATGAAGAGTATTTAACCAAAAATAGCAAGATTCAATCTGCTACCCATCTGGTCACTCCCATCAAATTCTTATGGGCTTAAGAATTTTAAATAAGCTGTTATGTTCTAGCCTTGAATCATAGGTGCATAACAAGTGTGTAATATAAAAATGCACTACCGTGTTCGTATGTTTACTTCTGCAAATATTAAATTAAACTCAAGGTCAAAAGAAGTGCAAACCAACTTTCATCCATTGTAAGTTCAAAGGACGCTGCATCCTTAGTCTTCTTTTGGGCCCCACTGATGACATCATGCTCACGTTGTTTTCCCTCTGTCTGAATTACAATCTCATGCTTGCATCACTTATGAGTTCATTGCAAAGCTCCATATCTGGAAAAAATATATATTGTTATCTAGTAAAACAAATTTTTTACTAATACTACTTGGAGACATCAGAAAATATTATGATGTCTTAACAGTTTAACCTGTGAGCAGCAGATAGTGAACAAACGATTAACAATAAAAATCGTTGATGAAGCCAAGTTGATACATATTAAATTGGACAAGATATAGATCTAGTTACGTTCAAGTACACTGGACTATATGAAATACTTGGATATGGTTGTTACTTATCAGTAAGTAACACAGATTATCACTTATAACATGTCAAAGGCTGACCAAAGATTTGGGGAAAAAATTAAATGGCTGCTGTTTTGCAATCACGCCCAGAAAAATTCACCTATGGCTAGCATTGTAGCCTATATTCCCTAAACTGTTTTGTTGGTTGCTTCCAATCCTTCTGACTGTCAGCTGGAACATCATGCTAGGATATCTCGGGAAAAGTTATAAAGATCGCTAAAATCCTATATTTCTCTAAAACTTTTGAATTGCTTCCCTATAGAAAAATCCTAAGACAAGTAATTGGGCTATGCCTATTTACTTGTCTTAGTATAAATTTCTTATAAATTTTTCTAGCATATAAAAAAGGGCTATAAAGAAATCTGCGTTACCTATTTCATTTGTCTTAAAATTTATATTTCTTATCTATATAGAAAGGGCTAGACCAACAAATGAACTTAAAATTAATTAGTGTGCATGCAAATTCATATGTAAATCCTTAAAACTAGGGTTGTGGCCAACTCGGCCAAGTTTATTTGTATTTAAAGAGTACTTACATGTTGGTTTTGAAGTCTTTTGAAATTGCCATTGAAACAAGGAACCGGAACCATCAAATAAATATCAATGGTAATGAAGTGTTAACCATTTGCTCAAAAACTTCTCACGATCCAGTCGTCGGGCCTAAACTTCCCCAATATCCCCAGTGTTGACATATACCCCTTAATATATATATATATAGTAATATATACTATATATATATATATATTGCCCAGCTGTCTTTTTGACTAACAAAAAAGCACCCAAAATGCCAAAAAACACTCGACCCCCCCTTATGGGTTGGGGGAATCATTACACTGAGTCTAGCGATATGACTCAGTGAATGTGGGATGATCTTTAAAGAACGCTTGCAACAGCCTGTCAGTTTGAATCGCATGCTCCCTAAGAGCCCGCACCTCTGATCTCACTTCATCCAGCTGACTCTTATAGTCTTCGACATCTTTCTTATGTTGTTCAGCATCTTTCTTGTATCTTTCAATCTCTGACTGGTAGCATTGCATTTTAACTTGGTCACGTTGTCTACTTGACTCGAGGATGACCATCTCCTCGAGTCCTCGTGCATATCCAGGTCGATGTCCGAGGACCTCCCTAAAGACCGTTGCTGCTGTCTCACCACTTCGTTCCTCTAGTTCTAGGCCATCCAATCTACTTTGCATCTCTTTCTGCACAAATGCAAAACAACGATTATTAACAATCTACACAACCCTATGCTCTTATTTATTATTATCAGAAATAAACATAGATCAAGTAGCCAAGACTATAAGTACTAGTACTACTATACTAGTGGAAGGACTAGTGTACTACTCACATAAGTATCTTCAGTAGCATTTGTCTCAAACTTATTCTTCTTCTTCGACTAGCGTGTCTCCTTATAGAAGTCCACTAAATTTCCATTCTCAGCACGCTACATGTGTGACATATGGGGAATCAAAATATGTTTGTAGTTCGAAAAATTAATTTATTGTGGTTGCCATTTGCAAATTAATCTCAATGAGGTTGAAATGAGACCACTACCCAATCAATAAGGAAATAATATCGGAAAAAAAAAAAAAGGAATCTAATTTCAACGGATTAGGATGCCAATATTTATTGTGGCCTATGAGTTTGGAATTTGGACAAGTGTATTGAAGTGTATTTATTTATATAGGGCGGCATCCTCATACCTTTTGCTCAAGTATTTGGACAAATGATTTACATCCTGAAGTGTGATTAATTGCCTGAAATGACATTTTCTGCGGTGCACGCACACCCAATGTTAGCAATAATAAACAACCGGATTTGCCTCAACTACATTGCTCCACTATTTAATGAAAGGTCTTATGGTTTGTATAGTTGAAGAGCATATATACCTTAAAGGCATCACTGCCCCACCTGCCACACAACTTGACCCATACAAGTGGGTCCACCAAGCTTGTGCCATTAGCTAAAGCTTCTTCATGGCTTCCAAAGGATTGATAAATCTTGTGCAACTCATGATGGAAGGAGTTGAAGCGCTTACGAAGTGCCTTTGTCATCGTCAACCGGTGGTTTCCCTTTCCCAGTCTAACATAAAGTCAACCTACAATAATCAGCGAATTAGTATATGTGCTACGGTTATACTAGATAACACACTTCCATAGTAACATTTCACTACTAACTCATAAAACTTACCCGAACGTGGTCAATTAGCTCATCTTTCATGGCTTGTGGGACATCAGTCCATCGCGCATAACTCATGTTACAATATTGTTTAACAATCCATGATACTCGTGTTGTGAACATAGAAGCATGATCACAACAAGGGGCAGTCTCACCATCGTTTATCTTTAAAAGTACTTTCCCGTTCTTTCTCACCTTCTCAAACTCAATGCATCGAGCAGGCCCATGTTTTCATTTCCTCTGTTGCTGCGTTAATATGGGCTCCGTGGGGGCATCTGCAACTATATTGCAAAATTCAGATGATTAGTGTATGTAATTATAAATTATCTAAACTCTTACAAATGGGTTTAAATATGTCAATGCATTAAATATGTATATGAAAAACACCCACCAATTTGAGGTATACTAGAGTCTTCCAATCTTGCATGTTCTCTAGTAGGTGATTGTTCCCGCACCGGTGAGGATTCTTGAATAGTTGCTGGTGTGGGAATTGGGTTGGTGGATGGTGGGGGGCTTTGGGGCTGTGTGGAATCATCCGAGGACTCTTGATTACACTCATCAGGGCTATGATATGAGGAGATTTTTGCTCCCCATGGTCGGTTGTGGTGAGCCGAGTACGGTACATGGCGCCTTGCACTAATACCCCGGATTCTCCCTCCGCCTCTAGAACTAGGTCTCTCTCAGTCACCTACATGTGTATGAGTTATGATGATTGTAATAAAAATCAATCTCATTCTACAAAATAATCTGAAAGGCACAGACATGGTTCGAATAACTCCTAATATCCTACATTTTTAATTACTTTTGGCTAGAATAACCCTTACTTACATTATGAGCATACTATATACAAATGAATAACTTATCGATCTAAAGTATATACCTTGATAATTAATAGTGCTTCTCATGCCTCAAGCTTCAAGATGGGATTGCATGATAAATTGTAAAGCTTGAAGATGGCAACACAGTTTTGTTTTCCTGTAACCTAACCAAGAATAATATGATACACATCATAAGTCAAATAAGTTTATTAGGTATTAAATATAAGAAAACGTAAATGTTATCTTCAACATATTAGTTCAGTCCTAGAATTCAAACATCTGATACTTGATGGTTTTAAGCAAGTAAAGCAGAAATTGGTATTTCATATAAAATAATATTGAGCTGTCTATGTACTAGCACCAATTTGGAATAGGTAAATGAATGTACCAACCTCAACTCATGTGAAGTTTCTAGCTTTTGATTATAAATCTGACATAGACTCTTCGTCTGTTGATAGGTCATCCTTATCTGAATATTCCCCCTCATTATCTGCATTTCCAGAACCAGAAGTAAGCATGTCATCATTAATAAACCTGGATGAAGAGTTGCATTGACCATCACTAGCCATGACTTCTCGTGCATCAATATGGCTAGGTGATATATCAAGCCTATCAAGTGGAGTTGACACTGGATTTTCATTATCACTCTACACTGGTTCATAATAACATGATGACTCATTTTCTTGATCGGCCTCATTAATACTTGAATCACCATTATTAATATCTTCTATAGTAGTCGACACTGACGAAATGTAATATACATTCCTATTTGTATAGTTCTGCACAACACCCCAATTCCCTTTCTCCCTTAAATCTCTTATGTAGAAACATTGATCAGCCTGATTCACCAACACGAATGGTTCATCCTTATACCAAGTCCTATTCATGTTGACACTAATCATATGGTCATCCACCTGCACCCCTCGTTTTTTATCATCAACGTCAAACCAATCACATTGAAATAGGTACACCCGACGCCACTCCATGTAGCGTAACTCTATGGTATTATTAATAACACTGTAAAATTCAGCGTTATTTGTGTCCTCGTCCCCAGTCAGCAACACCCCAGAATTTTGCGTACGACAACGAAGTTCACGCTGCTTCGTATGAAACCTTTTTCCATTTATTATGCTTGCAGCATATGATGTAACCCAATGATTAGGCCTGCAAGCTAACGCATAAAGATCATCGGACACATCATGTAGATTCTTGATACGATATTCTTGGATCTATACCAAAATTGTTGAAAATTCACAACGTATATTTTCATCATTAAAAAACATATCAAGGAAACATGTTTGTTTTCAGTACGTAGATAAGGTTGGAAAATAACTTACACCATGCTTGAACCAAGTTGGAAAGTCAGTTTGATGTGTGCAATCGATGCAATTTGGGTGTTGCACCTTATATTTCTCATAGTGTTCCCTACATATGGAGCACGGAATCGCAAAGCAAAATATTTGACGTTATGGGCATTGCATGTATAAAATTTTGTATATGAAGAAATGGAAGTAGATGATCAAGTAAATTAGTTGATTATTACTGTATATAGGGTCCAATCTCCGGACAATTGTTGAACACATACCAGATCGCTGCCTTAAACAATTTGTCTTCTAATTGCACATTAGAAGCTATACCCAAGGGACGGACTTTCTGGTTGAAAATTTTGAATCCATCTATAGTTTCCTCTTCTTCAGCATCAATGTTTCGGTCCGCTCGATTGAACTTCGTCTCAACATCTTGGAGGTACATGGAGCAGAATGTCAGGCATTCAATGTGAATGTAGGCCTCAGCTATTAAACCTTCCGGTCGGGCTTTATTCTTAACATACCACTTGAATTTGCCGAGATATCTCTCAAATAGGTACATCCACCTATATTGTACTGGACCCCCAAGTATGGCCTAACGGGGCAAATAAACAATTAGGTGGACCATGACATCGAAAAATGATGGAGAGAATATCATATCCAGTTTGCATAGAATGGTTATGATATCAGTTTGGAGCTGTGATAGGCGATTCACATCCAGTGTTCGAGCTCACAACTCTTTGAAGAAAGTGCTAAGTTCAGTCAAAGCCAAGGCAATGTCACTTCTTAAAAACCCCCTAGCAGCAATTGGGAGTAGTCTATGAAGGAAAACATGACAGTCGTGACTTTTCATCCCACTGATTTTGCAATCACGTAGAGAAACACAGTTCGAGATATTGGAAGAGAACCATCTGGGAATTTGATATTGGACAGCCACTCACAAAATTTATTCATTTCATCTCCGTGTAATGTGTACAGTGCATGTGGCATTGTTACATAATCACCTTCATGCCTCAAATGTAATTCTTTTCTATAGCCCAAAATCTCAAGATCACGCCTTGAATTGATATTATCCTTAGTTTTTCCTGGACTATTCATTAAAGTGAATAAGATGTTTTCGGCAATATTCTTCTCAATTTGTATAACATCTAAATTATGTCGAAGTCGAAGTGTTGACCAATAAGGTAACGTGAAGAATATGCTAGACTTTGTCCAGTTCAGCTCTTCAGCAGTACATTTTCTCTTCCTATGAGATTTGCCAAATTGAACATCCCCAATCATCTGCAATTGACCTAGAATATCGTATCCTCCTATATCCCTTGGTGGCATGCGATGATCTTCCTTGCCATTGAACAACCCTTTCCTCCTTCTCCACATGTGATCTGGCTGTAAGAAACGGCGGTGTCCTATATAACAATGTTTTCGACCGTATTTCAACCAACTGGAGTCTGTGTCAGCATTACAAGATGGACAAGCTAATTTTCCCTTTGTTGACCAGCCAGAGAGTTTCCCGTAGGTAGGGAAGTCATTTATTGTCCACAACAATGCAACATGCAACATAAACGTCTCCTTAGTTGCTGCATCATATGTAGGGACCCCATATTCCCAAAGTTCAAGCAGTTCATCGAGCAACGGCTGCGAGTAAACATCGATCTCATTCCTTGGTGACTTTGGACCAGGAATAATCAAAGATGTCATAAAGAATTGATCTTTCATGCATGACCATGGTAGCAAGTTATATGGGATAAGGATCACTGGCCAAATGCTATGAGGTTTAGTCAAGTTGTTGAAGGGAGTGAAGCCATCACAGGCCAAACCGAGCCGAACATTGCACGGATCCGCAGCAAACCAACTATGATGTTCTTTAAATTTCTTCCAATACCTAGAGTTAGCCGGATGTCTTAGGCTGATATCGTCTATCGACCGTTGATCTTTATGCCATCTCATATCACCTGCTATCTTCGCAGACATAAAGAGACGCTGCAATCTCGGTTTCAACGGGAAATGGCGCAACACTTTTTGAGGTATAACTTGTGATTCGTGTGTATTTGGCATCCACCTCGAAGTCTTACATACAGGGCATTCATTAAGTGAGGCATTTTCCTTCCAGAATAAGATGCAGTTGTTGGGGCATGCATGGATTTTGTGATAATTGAAACCCAACCCGCGCTCCAAAGACTTTGACTCCTCATATGATTGTGGCAAGAGTGCATCAGGGAAGGCAGACCGCAACAGATCAAGTAGCATGTTAAATGACTTAATTGACCATCCACCGATTGATTTGATATGTAATAACTTGACAATGAATGACAACTTCGTAAATTTTGTACACCCCTCGAAAAGAGGACGTCGGGCATCATCTAGTAGCTTGTCAAAAGTAGTTGTTGGTAAATCTTCAGGTATTGGTGGCCTATTTGGCGCAACAATGTTGTCTTGGGGCACATTAATAAAGGTCCCTGCTTGGATGTCATCCAACATATGCTGCATGTCATCTATGTAATCATCTTCTGGTATAACCTCATCACCAATATCATCATCACTGACGTACAAGGTCGTCTCCTCCTCCCCATGAAATATCCACTGCTTGTAATTTGGATTTATCCCTTTGATAAACAAATGGGTTTCCACCTCAAATATAGGTAGTCACAGATTGTTAAGGCATGTACGCCATGGACACCGAATTGGATCCCGTCCACTTGTATGATTTTGTGCTTGTGTGAGGAAATTTTTAACACCCTCGGCATATACAGGTGATAAGAGTCTATCGGGCTCGTTCATCCAACTTTTGTCCATCTAAAGAAAAATATGGTGGGAAAGAGATTTAGATAAACAAAACTCCATCAACATAGATAGTTGATGAAGGCTGAAAACTATATTGATTCATTCTCATAAAGGCATGGAATAAAAACATGAGATTTTCACTATAGGACTAGCAAGTGTATGCGATTTGAGTTCGGGTCATACGAGAAAGGGGTGCATGTTACAAAGTTATATCCATGAGTCCCCTAAGAGGTGCATGGATTGAGTGATGTTGCGCAATCATGATGGTTTCATCGAATATAGTCATGGCTCAAACCTTGATAAATTTTTAACTTCCCAAACATTTATTACCAGGGGATACTAAGGGTCACAATCTTCATTTATAGTCATGTATGGTTCATGGATAATTGACTGTCTAAACAGAAATGAACCAGATGAAGATAATCGGGGCAATTGGACAACTAAATTTGAAACGTCTCCTTAGTTTATGACATCATTGTTATCATAGGTCAAGAATGGTATTGGATAAGTTGTCATCTGCATTAAGATCAGTTAAAAGGTGTGAATAACACTGGCTACGTAGTCTGTAGTTGTATATATAGGGATTTTTATAAAACAAAATTAAAAAAAAAAAAAGGAGAAAAACCCATATATATTCATGGCTGGGCAACCCTTAAGCTATGGCCAACACTACCGTGTCTACACAAAATAATTAGTAATAGATAATAAGATAACGCATTAACAATTGACAATTTAGATCAAGCCATGAAGTAAGATAATTCATCACATGTCAATACTAAGAAAATACATGTGGGAATGTGATAGTATTAACTATCTAAAACAACTACATGTCCACCACCCTCACTAGGAATATACTGATATAGGCATTGTATAACTATATATATATCTGTATATGTATAGTCATACATACCCTAGAACTTGAATAGAACTATCATAAGTAATGAGTAAAACTGTGAAACAAGTTGTATATGAGAACTATACAACGTAACGAGGAAGCATGGTTTTATTTATTTCACAAAGCCAGAAAACATCCATATATGAAATGAGAGTTCATGGAAACGAAAGTAAAACGAGGAATTGCAGATGCAGATGCAGATGTTGTGGTTACCTTCAATAACCAATAGACTATGTCGAGTTTCGACTCACCCCTAGCTGAAATGGCTCAACAAATGACAATTCTCAAAGGCTATTGTGAATGCCTTTTGTGACACCCCGTTTTTATGTGTATTTTCACTGAAGAAATATTTTAATTTAATTAATATAATAGTTCTTGTATTTTAAATTATCAGATTTTAATTGGATTTTAATTGCTGTTGAATTTAAATTGCTGTTTAATTTATTTTAGCTTGTCTTTGGATTTAAAATTAAATAGTTTGTTTTTACTAGTTAATTATTATATTTTAGCTTTACGTTGTGTTTAAAATATTTTCTTAGTTTTATTGCTTTTAAACTTTTTTTCGTTGGATCAGTTGTTGGACTCCAGAGGTGAGGATTGGACCTCATTTCTTTTCTTTTATTTTTCTTTTTCCCTTTTTCCTTTTCTTTTCTTCTTTTATTTCTTTTCTTCTTTTTTTCTTCTTCCTTTTCTTCCCGTTTTCCCCCTCTCCCTGTGCGCAGCTCCTCTCTTTTCTCCTTCCCGTCGCCTCCACTTTGACTGGCCAGTTCTCCGTCGTCCGGCCACCATTTAGTGCACCGCCACCACCATTCTCTTCTCCTTCCACCAGAGATCATTCCCACCAATTTTCAGAGCCATCAGACCAGCCGTTAGCCTTCAAGAGCCGCCGGAAGTCGCTGCACCTGCTCTGTTTTTGCCCCTGTCGCCGGTGGCTTTCGCAGCCCAGAACCGCCGGTCGCCGGCGGCGGGGCCTACACCACCCACCCAGTTTTCTTCCCCTCTCACCGGTGAACACCCCCACCAAGTTTCACCTCCATCCGAGCCACCGTTAGCCACCACGAGCTCCTCCAACCCATACGGTTTTTCACCGTTTCCGGCGCCGTCACACCACCTCCGGCCACCATCTCTTCACAGCTTCTTCCCCTACCTCTTGCCGACCTAAACCACCCATTTCTGGCCTCGATCCGTTGCCGGAGCAGCTCCCACGAGCTCAACTCCGTTCAGCCCCTTTTTGGCCTTTGACCGCCATTTCCACCACCATCCACGGCCAAAACTCATTTTCCTTAACTTCATAAATATCTCAAGGCCATTCCCTATCAATTCCGAGCCTTGGTTTGTCCCCGTTCAAAAGTGGGTATTTTACAACCCACGGCCACAGTATAAATTACACTGTTACGTTGCTTTCCTTCTGCCGTTTGCAACGCCGCAAGCTTTCTAAAAATACCGTATAGCGCTGTAAGTATTTTCCAAACCCTACTTTTAGATTTAAATATATTTTTCTCTTACAATAAATTATTGCTGCTGGTTGGTTGATTCCGGACTGAGTCCGACGAGTTCGAGGGTCGGATGGATGGAGGACGGAGTTGCTTGATTTATTGATTTGTGGTTGGTTGATTGTTTTGTGCATTGAAATTGCATTTACATGGTGCATGCACGTGCATTTTATTTTATTTGAGAAATCCTGTTTTGCTGGCGTGAATGGATTTTCGGGTGCGTGTGTCTCACGAGCCAAAGCCGGGATGAGTTATTATCTCGATGGACCTCCTCTGGTCACTCGGGAGTGGATAATACTGAGTGACGTCCCCTGAGTTGTCGCTGGGCGACGACGGGAGCGGGGCTAGAGGATGGCCCGGCCAGGTACGCGCTGGGCGCGAGTCTGGGCATCGCTCTACTCACCGACTCCATGGCCCTTCGCTGGCGAGGGCTAGAGGGTGGCCTGGCTAGGTACGCGCGAGGCGCGAGTCTGGGTATCGCTCGTTTAGGTGTCACATGCGTAGTCGTTACCTGCGGTGTGGCACAGAGCCAGGGTATGCGGGTGATCCCTAGGGGAGATCATGGTGCATGCATAACCGGATTGTTTTTATGGTTTTCGGATGTGGGCCATTTTCTGAGAAAATGGCGATGCTTGGTTTCCGAGGTTTTTGATCCATTTTCTGGGAAAATGGTGGTTTGGGCCATTATTTGGGATAATGGCAAGACTTGGTTTTAAGGATATGTTTTTGGGCCAAATGGGTTTTTGGCGTGCGTGGTAAAATTATGGTTTTGCGGGACATATGCATTGGCTTTTCTTGCATACATGTTGTTTGAGTTATATATGTTTTTATCTAGTAGTATTTGGATTTTACTTACCTACGGTACCATTTTTGGTTCCGTAGATTTTGGTGCAGAGTACGAGGAGGAGGAGGAGGCTGAGCCCGAGGATGCGGCTCCGCCGGAGTTCTGAGTTGATTTATGTTTTGTATTTGGCTTTTGAACTGTATTTGTGTTATGTAATATTTTATTTATGTATGTTTTAAACAGCTTGTATTATATTAAGAAAAATTCTGGTACTTAGTTATATGACTTTCGTTATCCGCTGCGTTTCATTTTACACATTTGTTGCTCTTACACACATTTGGCACTCGTCTTAGGGTGGTGACCCGAGTTGTCATCATTCGGACGTCTCGATTTCCCCGTGTCCGTGCATGGAGATTTGGGGGCGTCACACCTTTTAGCATCAAAAGAAACTCGATGTTCAGTTGCAATCTACAGGGGAAAATCCAAGTCATTTTCAGTTTCAGGGCAAACCAGAATATATTTATCACGAATTCAGGGTAAAAAAATGCACTAGAAAACTATAGACAAAGATTGTTGTTATCACAATATGGACTACATAAATTAAGTTGGGAAAATCATCTACTCCAAATTTCCTGGCCTACTCTTCACTTGGGGAAAATAAACAACGAAACACAACCTCAACCCATTTAACTTGCTGTCCATACATTCAGCATAAATTGCCAAATGTTTATAACTCCATATTTCATATCATGGTAAAGGAATTGATGAAGGAAATTAATAGCATGCTTGCTGTCCAGTAAAGGACATTGAGTTTTATACATTCCAGATAAATGAAGCAAAGGGTGATAAGAATTTTCTAATGATTGGAAATTAATTAGAAATGAAAGGGAACAAGTAAGCTTCCCATTTAATCTGAAATTTTAACCAAAATTCTCTGTCTAATAGTTTATTAGGAACTTGTTCCAAATAATTAAATGAGGAGCTAAAGTTTGAAGATGGTGTGTTTCATTTCCCTTGATTTAATAGTTTTTCATAGTAACATAGCATCCTTTGAACTTACTATGGAATCCTGGTCATGGTTTGCAATTCTTTTTATAGCAGTTTAATTTAATATTTGCAGAAGTAAACATACGAACAAAAAGTGCGTTTTAATATTACACACTTGTTATGCACCTATGATTCAAGGCTAGACCATAACAGCTAATTTAAATTCCTAAGCCCATAAGGATTTGATGGGAGTGACCAGATGGGTAGCAGATTGAATCTTGCTGTTTTTGGTTAAATACTCTTCATTAATAATTTGCAATTGGTAGAATGTGGATGAAGCCCAAAAACTGGTAGAAAAGTGAAGTTAGGAAATTTGTCAGATTCGGTGCAGTTATGGGTATTAAGGAAATCTGTTTTGATTAGATGAGTAACAAAGGAATCTCAATGCATATCATTTCAGATTCTAAGCATTGCACTTTTGATGGTTCCTGTGATTTGTGAAGAGTAAGAGCCATTAAATATGATGTTCTTCTTCCAGCTAATTAAATACTCATGTCATCTTGAGGAAAATTAATCTCATCCAGCTACAAGTTTCGATCACAATCCCCATTTTAGATAAATTATAGCCACAATCAGGTACTAATTGAGACAGCTTGCGTAGGTTTTTACGATCCCATCAAATACATATACTGGAACATGAAGATTAAAAATTACAAGTAAATTATAATTAAGACATACAGTTTTAATCTCCATTTTTCAGTACTATAATTGTTTAGCATGCAGCATGATGCTTAGTTCAATCAATATTCTAAGGAGGAAAGAGCCGCCTTAATTAAGGCTGTGCCAAGAAATTGGCCATGGCATAATGGAAAGTCACTAGATCTCCAGTAAGGTGCATGAGGAGGTTGGCTATATGAATTTAGAGCAATGCTACATACAGTCGTGGAATTGCAAACGCCGCGCAATCGCTTTAAAAAAAAGTGGGGTCCACGATTAAAAAGTTAGTTTTTTTTTCATGTGGGTCCCATATTAATTCATTTTTTTCAAAGCGACTGCACGCCGTTTACACAACCACGACTACAAATATCATTTCTCATGAATTTATATATAATGTGGGGAGAAGAGAATCTCCTAGTTTCTGTCCTTCTCTTCGAAACTAAAACTGCAAAACATGATCATCATTCCTGAACATGATGATGAAAGAAACTCATGATCGATGTCACTCAAATTAGTTTAGTGTGAGCACCGTCTCCATATATCTCTTGGTATCATCCTATACATGTTGACAAGTACGTGTACGTGTAGTGCTTGTTGGCAGTGAAATTTATTATTTAAATTTCAAAATAAAACAACTAAAATGAATCTTGTAAGTAAAATTATAAGTAAATGTCACACTACTCTTATAAAAAAACTGTGGGACATAGATCATTTTTCTTTAATTAAGGCATACAAAAGAGACATCACTAGGAAAAATCAGATGCCACATCAAGACGTATGGAAGTCCATTATGCAAACCCCAATTCCACCAGCAAGAAAAAAGAAAAAAAAAAAATCACATTACCAGAAATTTCGGTGCATGAAAACCATGCCACGTGGAAGATAATTGTCCACAAACGAAGGCATGCCAAGGATCTTATTATTGAAACAGAAAATAATAACTTTTTGCTTGGGTCTCTTAATTGTCCACAAATGTAAAACAAAATCCCTCAGGCACTACTCATGATCACAATTGTTTTATAGAGCGTCACCAATGGTCTTGAAAAAAACTAACGTGTAATATTAGAGATTGAACAAAGATACCAACCTCTAGCTAATAGAAGTAAAGAGGAAGTAATGTCCAATCAAAAACAAGGAAGTTTTATGATATACATTAGCAAGATGCAGATAATAACATATCCCAGTTTTCTAGAAGTGACTAAGCATTCCCAATACAAGTTAGCTTAGTTCCTCACAAAATTTACTTACTACAATTAGCTACCTCGAACCCATCACGGTTCATGAACATTTTTTCATTTACTTGTATTAATCCATAAATACAAGTAAATATTTAAAGACCAAAGATTTGTTCGTGGGGTATGCATATAGTAGGCCAAGATAAGCATTTCTTATAGGCATTTCCAGTCACCAACATCAAAGAGGTGAGGAATTAGTCATGCAGGGAAGTTGCTTTTGCCAAATTCAGAATATCAAAAGCAAGAATGGTCAGAAGAGACCAACCATTCCCCATAGAATGCAATTTAGCACCCATTCAAACTTTTTAAGTAAATTTATAACCCTCTTGTTAAAAATTCGTTGTATTATATATTATGGTTTTCATAAAAGGGTGAAGACATCAAACATGCAAATTTATAAGCCAAAAGGCAGTTACTTGATGAATCAACATAGTTCCTCAAAGAGCTACAAAATTGGGTTTAATTCACACCCAAGAAACAGGTGCCTTTTGGCTTGGAAATGCATTGAACGACCCTATCTCTACTGTGCAAATTAGAGGAAGATAGAAATGAGTACTAGGAATTGGGTTCAGAATACAGTACCTGCACAGACCCGAGTCAATTTGCACACGCCTTCTCTAATGCTCAGCTGCTATAACCAAGTACGAGCCATTTGCTTCATTTTACGTTCAAGTTACATGCTGCAGCTGATCTGGGTAGCTGCAAAAAAACATTTTTTCAGAATGTATTGGACTTGGTATTCAGAAATTCTAGAAAAGCAAGATGAGAAGCATTGCATTTAGTTGAAAAGCTTGAAATAGAACTGTGAACTAATAAATGGGGATAGGTTGAAACCAGAAGGTATTTTTATAGCTATCTGAAAAGGATAGAAACATCTCTAGATATTTTTATAGCTAGGTACTTAATATCTATATGATAATTGAGTTTCATGATGGAAAACAAAGGAGACAAAAAATCAAGTATATGAAGCCAATTCTCTACAAATAATCACTGTCCATAGTTGAATAACATATACTCGAGATGGGAATAAAAAATTAAAAAATAAAAACCAATCAAGATTAAGCTAATTGTTTTACACTAATCACGGTCGAGCTGAGTATGGTGGAGAAAGCTTAATGGTAATGAAGAATCTGGAGTTTAAGAAAAAAACTCCATATATATACCTTAGTCTATAGTTTGGGTTTTACCTAATACTTAGAACCCATGTGCAGATGTAATTTTGGGCTTAGTTTGATGCTTAGTTGGGGTTTTAACTAATACTTAGAACCCATGTGCAGAAAAATATATGTGCTTAGTGCATCAGGAAAGCCATTTTAAGCTGCAATTAGAATACAAATACACTTAAAAGCATGCTTTGCAGAAACTATATTGTGTCTGGCTTTCGTGAACCTAATTTTAACATGCTTCGACTCGACCATATTATCATTCATAATAAACCAAAAAGAAATATCAAAGCAGCCATTACAAGTAGGCCAACTAGAATCAAGTTTAAGTAATGTAAAAATCTGATGAACGTATGGGCAGTGGTAGAAAGAAAGATGAATCAAAATAGAAAGAGTTTCAGAGAAGCCAATGTCGTAATAATTTTTTGGAGGCAGATAACAGGCTAACAGCAAAGAAAAGGGGAAGAATCACTGTCCATACACAGAACAAGACATCATGCAGAATTGGGAGAAAGTATTGATGCTTCTAAAGTCTGTCAGAGAAAGCCATATTCCTATATAGCTCATGAAGATGGAGGGAATATAACTTACATATCAGTAAAATTCAAACACCAGCAGTTGTTAGTGTAACAACAGAGATTGTTAACATTGCAGCAACAAGTTTCCAATCTTAGAAGTCTAAAAACCAGTATCTAAGGTCATAAATGCTACACAAATTCCAATAATTAATGGCAGCTGGCCATATACATATATACAAACACCAAGCTAGATGAAAGTGATCAATTAATAGTATCTGTCAGATTGGTGAGACAATTTGTAACATATTAATTAGTAAAGCATATGGACCGAAGTTGCTGAAAAATCAATCAAGTAAATCAAATATATAAAGGTTATGTGATGTGGTAAGAAAGATGTGGTAGACTATAATTTTATCTTTTTTTTTTTTTTTTTTTTTTTTTTTTTGGGGTATTGCTTAATTTAATATTTTTTTCCTGACTGACGGTGTTCTGCATTGCAATTTCTGTTACTTGTTCCGGTCAAAGAGAATCCAAAGAGTTTCGGCCCTTGTATGACTGTGAGCAGTGCCGTTTGAGGAAGGTGAGTATGCTATTACTTCCAAGGAACTCTGGACGGTATCTTGGAAACTATAATTTTAAACTTCCAAGAGTTTTTACCTTTGTTGTCTATATATGTTTCCTAGCATTTTCAAGCCAGTAACGCTACGTCATTAATTTACAACAATAGGAATGAAATAAAAGGTACTCAACATATGATCTTGCCTATGCATTAGTGTGAGCACTTCACCATTCGAAGCATTATTTATTACGTTGATAATTCGTGGTATATTCAGATCATCTTTGGGTGAAATTTTTTTTTTTTTTTTTGATTGGGAATATGCTTCACTGCATTCATTCATAAACGAAGTTACAACTGTGACTTATCAATACAGGAAAACCAGACTATAAGTCAACTAACGCAACTGCTCAGGAGCTTCCCCGTCAACAAATTTCTTTGTGACGGACATTGTCTAAACTTCTAACACCTTCACTCTTGACTGCAGTCAAAAGAGAAAGCGCTCTGTCAAAACAGAGCTAACGACCTTTCTTCCAAAGAAGAGAGGTACACTCAAGCTCCATCCTCCCAAGGAGGAGGAGTACCACCACACTCTCTCCTCCCAAGGAGGAAGAGTACAAACACCTACATTCCTCCAAAGGGGGAGTAGGACTAACACCCACATTCTACCTCCAAAAGAGGAGTGGGACACAAACCCATTTCTTTTTTATTAAAAAAACTAAACTAAACTAAACTAAACTAAAAAAACAAAAAACAAATACAAAAACAAATAAAACTGGCTTATGGGCTGTAAAATCAAATGGCCCAGCCTGAGACAAAAGCCCAGACTAAGTGCTAGTGGGGCCCGGCCCAAACTCGTTAGGGTTTCCAAAAACAAACTGCCGCCGCCACCCGTATCTCCTCTTTCCTTCCTCTGCATCATCCCCCGCCGAGTCCCCTGCACCAGCGTACTGGAAGGCCTCCTCACAAGATTACTGAAAGATCGGCCCGGCCCTCGCCCTCATGCCGCCGTTTGCCCAGTCTTACCCCAGTCCGGTGTATCTGCTCAGCATGCTTCGGAAAACGTCCATAAAAGTCCGGCGCATTCGCACGCAACTCCGGAAGGCACGGTCCACTCACAAGCGACTTCCACAGACCACTCGCAAGCAACTACGCCCTCATGCCGCCGTTCGTCCAGTCTCCCAGTCCGGCGAATGTGCTCAGCGTACGTCCATAAAATAGTCCGGCGAAGCATGCTTCGGTTTGGTGAGAGCAGAGCCGGACGTGAACAAACCTCTGCTTTCCAAGGTGAGAGCAGAGCTCACGATTCGGAGGCCAAATAAACACCAGAACACAGAAATACCACTGCGTGAGAGATACACCAAAAAGCCTAAATCCACCGATAAAACAACCACCTCCAGCCTTATTATTAGAACTAAAAACGATCTAAACCAAAGACGAGAGTAAACAGAGGGATGGGAGGGAGGGGGAGCCGAGGCTCCCTCCTCCCTCTTAGGAGGACTATCGGCTTTGTTCTCTAGAGAGAGAAATTTTTTGACCTATATCTTTGGGTGAAATTGCTAAGCATGTAAACCATCAAAGAAGTTGGAGTTTGGAATTTCTTAGAGATGTTTTGTCTTAGTTCCGTATGAATAAATACTCGACATTTATACGAGGGATTAGGATAATACTTCATGTTGAAATTAAAGATATGGCTAAAAAGGGTTTGGTCCTGTGAAATATTAAGGGATTTTTTTTTTTTTTTTTTTGTCTCAACAATCTCAAACTCATCTATAATTTTTTAAACATCTTAACAAAAAGCCATGACTTCTCTTTAAACCTCTTATGTTGATAATGGCGTTTCTTGAGTTATCCCATTTATGACGTAGGCTTTATTTGTTAGAAGCTGTACCAGATACAGATGGTGATATCTAATAGACTAATTCCAAACAGGCTCTATGTATTTTAGTTGCTATAGGAGAGAGATATCTGGAAAAGAGAACCAGTAAATTAAGAGTTTCTATCAAGTGTAAACAGCCACATATAGAAGGAAGGTAGGAAGGATATTGTTATTTGGCTGCAAAATATGACTCTGAGCGAAGTCGTATGGCTAAAAAGGGTTTAATGTGGCAGGAATTTTGACATGCACAATCCTTCACCCTACACCCGACCACTCACCCTTGTTTCCAATTTTCAAATCATTACCACTATACTTCAGTTGTGACATTACAAAAACTGTTGCATTTACTGACCTATGGCCAAATGTTGGCTAAGCAGGAACAAGATTATTCTTCTGCTACTGGAGTTGGCAATCATCCAGATGAAAGGTAATTGTAGAATTTTTCTTTTCTCAATATATAACAATGATGCTTATATTTATACATTTCATACAGGATATTAACATCATTGTAGCATCCAGTGATGCTTCTAGTGCTGTTCGAATTAGCAGGGTGAAAATGGTGCCAGTTTATTTTTATAACTCCTTGGCGAGTTTCTAATTGCAGCCAAATGTATATATATGGCAGCATTTTATATTGCGGCGATTATAAAATCGCCAGTAAAACTACGATTTCTTGTAGTGTCTGAAGGGTAAGGTGAAGTCTTTGCTCGGACAAAATATAGAATGTTTTGATTGCACACATTACTAGAGATGGCAGATGAATTGGTTCATAGGTGGGAAGGTTTTTGACTTATAGAAGAGGAGAAAATGGAAGTGCTACTGCCAGAAGAAGTAGTTATTAAATCCTTTAATAGAGGCCAACACTATCTTCTTTTGTGACGATTGTTTCGGAGAAAGGGATGAATAAAGAAGCATTTAGATCAACTATCACTAAGGTTTGGAACTCAGGTATGGATTATCTTCGAGGAAGTGGGGGATAATAGGTTCCTGATTGAATTCTAAAATAAAGTTGTCAAAGAAATGATGTTGATTAGCAGGTCATGGAATTTTGACACATTTCTAATCAATATTCAAGAATTTCGTGGTAGTGTTCCTCCTACGGACATAATATTTACAAGGGAACTGTTTTGGATTCAACTACATAATATGCCTTTGGCTACTATGACAAAAGATGTTGGCACAATGATAGGGTCAACTATGGGGTAAATTTTTAAGGGTTTGAGTGAAGCTTGATATTACTAAACCCTTGGCTAGAGGCAGATTGTTAAAAATTAATATTAATAATTGCTAGATTGCATTTAAGTATGAGAGACTCCCAGAGTTTTGCCTTAGCTGTGGAGTCATTAAACATAATTCTAGAGGTTGTCCTATGAAGAATCAAAGAAACTCATCCACAGCAGACAATAGAGTACAATATGGGCAATGGCTTCGAGCTGCACAAGTATCTCTAAATGTGTATGAAGGGAGCTAGGAAATATGAACGATAACTGTATAAAGAGATACCTTCAACTGGTGACCAAGAAAATAGCATGGTGACTCTAACCACCATTGTTACAGTGGAGGAAAGGGAATCTAAGTTGGGTTTGGAACTAGGAACTGGGGTTACCGAAGAGGTGATAGCTGAGGCAAAACCTCTGGCTGAATTATAAAACAACAAAAGTTCCAGCTCCCAAGTTACTGAAGGGAGTGACGTTCCTGACTTGAGTATGCCTCTCAAGTACTAAGGGGCAAATAATATTTAGAGAGAAGCATGTTTTATTTAGATAAACACCAGAAAGGTGGAGCACAAGGGTACTGAAGATTGGAAATAGCTCACCTATTCCCCAAATTGGAAGTCTTTCACCCATCCTACAGGAAAACATAGTAAGGCCTAATGACCCTTTATGTGAGATCCAAATTGGTCAGACAACCAAAGTTGTGACAAACTCTATATGGAAAAGGAGAGCTAGAGCAAATCAAGTTTGTTTTCAAACTGACTCTTTCAATATGGATTTGGTGATTAATGAAAAGAACATGAAGAAATGTGACAAACTTGGAAATATAGAAGAGGGCATGGATCACTCTCCTAGCAAGAAACCCAAAACAAAACTCAAGCCTAATGTGAGCATAATTCAGGATGATTTGGTGGAGTTAATAATGAATTACTTAAGGTGGAACTGTTGAGAGTTTGGAAATCCTCGTACAGTTCAAGAACTTCACCGCTTGGTGAAAACTAAGCGCCTATCTATAGTTTTCTTAATTGAAACAAAAAGTAGTAGAGTGAAAGTGGAACAAATTAGAAATAGAATTGGCTTTGTTTGTAGCTTTGTAGTAGAGAGTAAGGGTAGCAGTGGTGGTTTAGCCTTTCTCTGGTCCTCTCATATCCAGGTGGAAATGATATCATATACTCAACTCAAAAGCATATTTTAGTTAAACAAACCTTAGAAGAAACTAGGCAAGACTGTGTAATCAATGGTTTCTATGGTGATCCAGTTACTGTCAAAAGAATCGACAGCTGAGGCTATTAAGAGCTTTAAAACCTTATAGTCCTACTATCTGGTTGTGCATAAGGGATTTCAATGAAATCCTTTAGCTAAATGAGAAATATGGGGGACCACCTAGACCTTATAGTGAAATGGAGAGTTTCAAGGAAGTTGCGGAGGATTGTGGACTAAGTGAATTGAATTTATAAAGGGGACAATTTCACCTCATGCAATAATAAAGTAGGGAGCAATTTCACAAAAGAAAGACTTGATAGGACCTTTTGAAGCATTCAGTTATACAATCTCTTTCCAGATCTTTATTTTACAAGTCTTGCATCTTACACATCTGATCAGTTGTATTCTTTTGATCAATTGCATCTTAAAACGTCTGGGAAGAGATTGCATCTTACAATCTCTTCCCAGACCTTTTGAAGAAAGATTATTCTTCTGCTACTGGAGTTGGCAATCATCCAGATGAAAAGGTAATTGTAGAATTTTTCTTTTCTCAATATATAACAATGATGCTTATATTTATACGTTTCATACAGGATATTAACATCATTGCAGCATCCAGTGATCCTTCTGGTGTTGTTCAAATTAGCAAGGTGAAAATGAAGGATCTATCTACTTCCTGGGTCTGGGAAAACTCTGTGGATGCTAATCATGATCAGTCAAAGAGTTCCCAGGTTCTGCTATTTGATTTAAACATTGATTCTTTTATAGAAATTAATAGCGTACATGGCAGCACTCGATCATACCTTGCTAAAACGGGTTGAACAATTATGAAAGCCTTATGAATTACATATAGAATCAAATAACTTAACGTTTCCAACCAAGAGATTTAAAAAAAACCTGTAATTTCTCCCTTTGTTTAGTTTAATTGGCTGGCATTACAGATCGAATTATTATGTCCTAGTTAGAGGCACTAACAGACCATTTCCTCCATCTAATCCGTACTTTCAGACAGTGGGATATCCATTTAAATCTGGGATAAGAGAGAAGGCCGACCATTCTACTAATGGGCATCAAGAAGGTGGACTCCTAGAATGTCTTGAATTATCAGGTGTAGCTGATCAAACCAAGAAACTGATCTATCAGAAACCCCAATTTATTTGTTATGTGTGGCCACAAATATGTGTGATATTTACTCATCCAATAATTTATGAATTCCTAATAAATCTCAAAAATATGTGTTTTCTGATAAACACATTTCAATCAGCATAACAAGCTTCAAAATTTAATCACTGACTAATTACATAACCACCACTCAAGACCAGAAAAATAAAATTATAAACCAACAAAGGGGGTACACGAAAAATTCAAGAGAAATTATTATTTCAAAATTCGCTTCCTGGCAAATGATTTGAGGAAGAAAGGTGTTTCATATGGGGTTGGGAGGTTAGCGGGAGAGGAATGACCATAGTAATTTCGGGGGTCCTAACAGTAAGTGAGGAGGAGGGACTTACGACCGTGGCTTTGGCTTCAAAGATTAAGGCGCCTCTAGATGTTGAGCAGCTTCAAAATGGCTGGGTTTTGCCTTGCGTGGTGCTGCGTTGACGAGAAACGATTGGGCTTCTTCCTGGGCAGCCGGCGTGTGCAAACGAGGGTCTTCTACACCAGTGGAATTTTGGAAACAATGAAACAGGGGAAGCTTTAGAACAGGTAGGAGAAGACTGGTGTGGGAAAACGAGGAGTGGAAAATGGGCACCAATGAGGTGGGGTTTCAGTCGGGGGAGGCTGCCGACGACAATTTTGGTCACTGATTCCTCCGCTTCGAAGTGCCAAAGCTGGTCGTGCGATGATGAGGGCGGGGAAATAAGTTGGGGGGAAAGAGTTTTGGTGCCCTTGGGTCCTATCCCGACACTAAATGAAAATATTCTATATTGCGGCGTGGAACGTTGTAAAATGGTTTTGTAGTCACCGCTAAAAAGATTTAATTACATGGCGCCAGGCTATTTTTAGAACTCATTAGCGAGTTTCTAATCGCAACCAAATTTATATATATGGCAGCGTTTTATATTGCGGCGATTATAAAATTGCCAGTAAAACTAGGATTTCTTGCAGTGATTCCACACTCTCTTCTTGTAGGTACCTTGACTTAATTTCAAGGCATCCTTGGTCATTCAAAAAAAAAAAAAAACAGTGACCCTAGGTTATTTTCTTCGAGTTTTAAGGTTACAAGCTAAAAAGTGACTAGTCTTTGTGTCGAAAATCATGTTAGCATCGAATATGATAGATAACATGGGCTACTGCGTACCAATTAGAAGCAGGCGACCGGCCGACCAAACCGGCCATGACATAAGCAAGAAAGCAACACTGAAAACGAAAGATATCGAAGGGTTACTCGACCCATGTCATGTCCTAGAAGTTTTTGCATATACCGATAATCTGCTATCCAGAATGTTGTCAAGGTGGCCCAGTATTTGCAGGGTGGCGTCGGCATTGTTCGTGCTGTAGGAACCAAGCACAGAGCCTTGACAGTGCCATGAGCAGATCAATCATGTATGGTGCAGCTTGTTTTCGGTTTCCATGTCCCGCAAAAGTGCAGCACCTGCAACTGTATATTGAATGGAAAGTAATATATACTTTCTGTGGGTTAAACGACCCCACGTACCTACAACTCGTAGAAGACACGTTGCTCACTCACACGTTGCTATGTTCTACAAAATCCTCGAGGGAGGCACACAGAAATATTTGCTCAATTCAATTTACTATCTGGTTTCTAAGTTATTGTGGTTTAGATTTCTTGAACTTTTAACACTTGCAAAAGCTCCAATTGCAATGAGCATTGGCCTACAAGAGAGTTTACATTACTTACCCGACCCAGCTCCGGAGTTACTCTAAATACAATGCTGCCAATGAGTATAATTTCGACTCGATTCGGTTCGATTTCACCTTAATTCTTCAATTTGAAATAAACTACTTTTGACCACAAATTGGGTTGGATTATAATAAAAGAAAAAATAAATTTAAATATTTCTAAAAATATCTAGATAATATGATAAGGAAAATGCTAATATATGTCCTACATTTGCTCTTTCATTTTGATTGCTTATGTATTTATATTTTTTTTTCTTTACTTAATGATTAAGGAATTAACTTTTAGTATATTAATATACTTTTTTACTTTTAAAAATATTAAAATATGTTAAAAAATATAAAAATGAAAGAAGAAAAAATAAATTTTGTTACGTAGAAGCAAAGTCGCATACTAATATGTGTACCAATACTGATTCATTCATATTCAAAATTTAAATTAGTATTATTTCAATAAAATCTATTTTTTAATCAATCACATTATATTAATATACATATTAATATGCAGTTGTATTTATAACTAAATTTTTTCAAAAAAAATTTATACTAATAGCACGCCAAGCTATCAAAGTTGATAGACTATCACCACCCATTAAATAGTGTTAAGGGTGTCTAGTGTTTGGTAAGATATTTCAACTCCTCATTTTTTTTTCTTTTCCTTCCAACTTTGGTTTGAGATATCCATGTAGGTGCGAATGTTAGGAAAGTCAGCAGCAAATAAATGTAATTTATCCCCAAAAGGAAAAGATGGGAGGGGGCAACAAATTCAAAATTTCAAACTTCATGACTATTAACTTCAATAATCTATGATTCTTAGAAACATCGAACAGAACCTCAAGCAACCAAAGTTAATGATCTACAGTGAGTAAAGAAGAAACGTTTGTTAGTAGAATTTTATTTAAGAAAAAAAGATATAGAAAAGCTAGACAATGATAAATGCACATTCTTTATTTTAACATTTTGACAAAATTAAAGAATAGAGAGAGAGAGAGAAGAGAGAGAGAGGAGAGAGAGGAATAAAGTAGGAAGAGTTGGGGAGGAGCATTTGCCGTTTTCCAAACAGAAGAGGCAACAGAGAGGTTGAAAATAACACCCAACAAAAGGCTTTCCCCACACCATCTTCTTCCCCACAAGAGAATGAACCTTTTCCTGTTCCTCTACCACCGAACACGCTTACTAACCTACGCGCCCTCCCTCTCTTAACCTACGCATCGCCCCCCCCAACACTCCATCTATAACCCGAGGTTTTACTTGTTCCTTTTATCTCTGTCTCTCTCTCTCTCTCTCTGGAGTCTGCGTCAAAAGCTTGGAGGACCCTTTCCCAGACGGAGACTCCGATTGCGAAAAAGACGAAGAGGGTTCGGGGTTCCGGCTGGGGTTAGGGTTAGGGTTTTTGAGAGATGTGGGATGCTTCAGGCATTGATGAATATGATCTCTCTGTGCTGGAAGCCATTCGGCGGGCAGGACGTCGGTGAGAGATACGATTCCGTCTCCGTGATCGGCAGCCACTCTGGCGGTGGAGGAATTGAAGGTAGAGATGGATTGCTTTGGTCTCGCGATATGGGCAAGTGCGCGGCCGGGGATTTCTCCATGGCCGTGGTCCAGGCCAACCAGGTCCTCGAGGATCAGAGCCAGATCGAGTCTGGACCCTTCGGGACCTTCATCGGCGTCTACGACGGCCACGGTGGCCCTGACGCCGCTCGCTATGTTTGTGAAAACTTGTACAGGCATTTCCAAGGTTCTTTGATTTGACTTCCTCTTATATACAGTAACTTTAGGGTTGTGGTCTTGAATTGGCCACGTCTCAAACTTACTCATGGATGTCCGCGCGCGAGCGCGTTATCTGTTTGCTTTCATGGATTGCAACTGTTTGTTCTTATACCGGCAGTTTTTGGGATCAAATTTACTTTACGTGAGCTTTAGGAAAGCTAGTTTTTTTATTGGGCGTTTTGAGATTTTGGATTGCGGAGTCTCGTGTACGGTTGAAACTCCAAGAGGCTTTCAAATGTGTGGTACTGCTGTGTCAGTACTTTTCTTGCTTTTAATAGTTTAAAGAACTGTAATTTTCGCTTTCAAAAGCAAGAAAAGTTCTTCGGATTCACAATAATTTATGTGACATGAAGTTATGAAGTTCTCCCGCGGGATTTTACCATTTTAATTTTATTAGTTCTGTAGAGGAGAGTCCCTTATGTTGGCTATCTTAGGCTTTGTGTTTATGCAGCAGTATCAGCTGAGACGGAGGGAGTTGTGACAACCGATACCATTCAAAGAGCTTTCCGTGAAACAGAAGAAGGGTTTACTGCTCTTGTGTCACGGTTATGGAGTACCCGACCCAGCATAGCAACAGTTGGGTCATGCTGTCTAGTTGGAGTTATTTTTCAGCGGACTCTCTTCATTGCAAACCTTGGAGATTCGCGTGTTGTGTTGGGCAAGAAAGTTGGTAACACTGGAGGAATTGCCCCAATACAGTTATCAACAGAACACAATGCTAACATCGAAGCTGTCAGGCAGGAGCTTAAGGAGTTGCACCCCAATGATCCTCAAATCGTTGTTCTCAAGCATGGTGTTTGGAGAGTAAAAGGAATCATCCAGGTTATTTCAGAGTTTTACTTACTGACTAGAGTTTGTGTAAATGTGGTTGTTATCTCCAACATATCCTTGATTAGAGAGAATGCTGTTTTTCCGTTGTGCTTTGGATTCCAGAAATGACTTGAATAAGAGATCTTAGGCGCTTCCCGTGTTATTACCTAATTGTTCCTTATCTTTCAATGGCCTTGTCTAAGTAGAGTGAAAAATACGGGAAAAAATGGAGTTGTACTGACTTGGATGACCATAGAATATCCCATTTTCTCATAATGGATGAAATGGCTAGACATACTAATCTTACAATTTTAGAAAAGTTAGATTCTGTATGTCGACTGAAAGAAAATCTGAACTAATTCAGTATGGAAACGACAGTTTGATTTGTATTTTTTTTTTTTTCTTTTGAGGAATTTTTTGCATCTATTCTAATTTGCATCAATCTAAAAATATATTTTAAAAAAAATTGTGACTATTTTCCTTCCTAAAGTGATTTCTTGTAACCGACTATTTTTTTATTTGATGCAGGTTTCTAGATCCATAGGTGACGTATATCTGAAATATTCGCAGTATAATAGAGAACCGATAAATGAAAAATTCAGACTTCCTGAACCAATGAACATGCCAATCTTGACTGCGGTTCCAACTATTCTTTCTCATCAGCTCCATCCAGATGATTCTTTCCTTATATTTGCATCTGATGGTTTATGGGAACACTTGACCAATGAAAAGGCCGTGGATATTGTTCACAGTCATCCACGAGCAGTAAGACTTTGTTCACTATAATCTGTTATTATTGCAGCATTATTTTCTTGGGTGCAGTAAGCTTGTTGACTGATTGGGATTTGCTGAATCATGTCAGATGCGACTGTGACATTTCCATCATCAATTCCAGTAAATGGCCTGATAACTTTTCTAACATCTAGCTGTTGGATGATAACAATCCATTTACTGGAATTAATTTTACATGCATTAATACAGCTATAAAAAGAACATGCATTCATAATTCATGTGCCAATATTCCTTTTGCTCGACAAAACTGGGATTTTATCCTGTATACATCCTATTTCATTGATCTTACAATTTCATATGCTCGTTCATATGTGGTCATCTAGCTTCATCCTGTATTCAGGTCTGTTGGCTATGCTTTCCAATGTTTCTCTTTGTTGGTTTCTTGCTACACATGACGTACTCTCATTGTTCATGTGTATGAGCTGTGAAGACCATTACAATGTTCTGCTTGGTTTACAAAATTTCTTGTAAATAGCTCAATTATTGATCATTGAAATTATTTGTGTTGCTGTTTTCTGCCAGTCTCGTACTCGGTAATGTTATTAACTCTCAGTTTGTACAAACTCTCCCCTGGCTCTTCTGGAAGAATGAAAGTGTGGTTATTTAAAGCTAGCTTCCAATTAGCATTGCTACTAAAGCCTATTTGAGGAGTTTCTGGTGTAGAAGGTTTAGGAAGGCTTTAGCACTTCTGATAATATTAGCCTGGAAGTGCAGCCTTCCCTGTAGAGGTAAAGCCACAACCCCCCCACCCCCACCCCACTCCCTTAGGCTGGGGAGAAAGTAGTATAAGGAAAGATAAAAGGATGGGGTGAGAATATTATGTATCTTTTCTAAATTCTCATAGCCCGGCCTC
The DNA here is from genome assembly GCF_018687715.1 of Carya illinoinensis. Taxonomy (NCBI): domain Eukaryota; kingdom Viridiplantae; phylum Streptophyta; class Magnoliopsida; order Fagales; family Juglandaceae; genus Carya; species Carya illinoinensis. The sequence goes on along the minus strand of NC_056753.1, from coordinate 22,195,897 downwards.
CTCAGCATGTTTTGGTTTCTCACAAAAAATGTCTTGGGCTGAAACTTGCCACTCAGCCATACTTAAAAGAAAAGAAAAAAAGAAAAGCAACCCATGAAGGAAAAGAGGAAGAAAAAAAAAAAAATCAATTAACTTTTAATATCAGAAGTTCTCGTATCTCACTATTGCACTTTGACTATTTTACTTATAAAAAAACTGTTGATATCAGAAGCGCTACATTATCTCTTTCTTTTAATATTTCCTCTTTTTATATTCATGTAAATTAAAATTCCTGTATTTTTATCTTTTCATATATAATGTGTTCATCTTAAACAAGCATGTCTAATAAATAAATTTTGTGATTGCGAGTATCTAATGATTCAATTCATTTTAAAGATGCGCACAAATTTATTTTCGAAACCTTTTTGAAGTGTCTGAGGGGATATGTGCTAGCTTAAGATTTATGTTATTTGTAATTTTTCTTGTTCTTGGTTTTGCATTATTATATTCATTTAGTTAGCATGGTGGTCGTAGGACTCGTATAGTTTTGTTACAGTGAGCGAAATGCCAAGATAGAAACTTAGATCCCATGTATATTTGGAGCAGAGCTGAATTATTATATATTTTTTTTCATTCATGGTGGTTTGAGTGGATTTGATTCCCCTGCTTGTACTTATTCGTAGGATATTGTTGCATTAATTACGTTTTTGTGGGGTCTTATTGTGCTCACCAGCTTCTTAACTGCAGGGAAGTGCCAAAAGGCTTGTCAAGGCTGCGCTACAAGAAGCGGCAAGGAAACGAGAAATGAGATACTCGGATCTTTGTAAGATTGACAAGAAGGTTCGGCGCCATTTTCACGATGATATAACTGTTATTGTTTTGTTCTTAAAGCACGACCTTATATCCAGAGGCTTTGTTCGAGATCAGTGATAATGTGAGGAAAACAAACACGTTTCCGCATCCTCTTATTTTGGCCAACATCCATGAAAAAAAGCAAAAGCGAGAAAACCCCACACAACCGCCAGAAGACATGTTATGGTGCATGGGGTGAAGAGCAGAGCAGCACTGACATGGATACTTATAGTGAGATTACTTTATCTGAAGAGGCTTTTGAAAAATTTGTATAATGTTGTGAGAAATTACTTTTGATTACTACAAATACCATGTTATACCCTGATATAGTTTATTTAAAATGCATGTTCCCTTTTGATTTCCAAATCACTTAGACGTGGAAAGAAACTTGTGCTTTGTGCTGTGTTTTTATGGTATGATGTATGGATTTGCTAACCTAGCAAGGGGTCTAACTGGGGGGAGGGTTTGAATGGGCACTAGGTGAGGTGAGGTGAGGTGATGATTATTCAGCCAACCACTCACAGTATTGCCTTCTCACGAGTGGTTGATAATTGAAACAGGGCCATGCTGCTTAGTCTCGCTTCCCTTTTCTTTTTTTTTTTTTTTTTTTAACTGTAAGTGGTGTGCATACACAAAAAACTAGATACTAAACTTTAATTACTTTGTTTTTATTTTAAAAGATAAGAACTGATCTCGAATATAATATCATATGAACGTTTGTGATGGGAGTGTTACAAAAAAAAATTGTATTATATTTCTTTGGAATTTTTGAACCCCTGTTCTTTGGTACCCATTCTTTTACATATTTTTGAAAAAGGTTTTTAAAAAATGTGTTAAACAAAAGTGTTTACAAAAATTAGCTGTCATTCATCTTTGTTCTTTACTACGTTTTTGTTTTTTGGACTGACACTTGTCACTCGATTCTGGACGGAGGATCATTGAACCGATATTGGAATGGTAATGGCCAGGCCACATTGAGCTGCTTGTTTTCGTCGATGTGGTTATTTTACTAAACAAAGTTGCAGGTCTTCCTTTCTGCACATATTATATGGCACTCAGCACTGGACGGGAGTGCATGTTCATAAGAATGTAAATGTGCAGGCATTCTTCATTCCTTGCTTGCACTATGAGCTCAGATTGAGTATGCTATTGTCTGTCTGGCTTTCCTTTGAGAATAGGATTTTCAAAAAATATTGCTTGTCTTGTTGGGCAGTTATGTTTCATAAACGAAGAGAACGCAGGCAATTGTATCATAGACAACACCATAAGTTGGTAGAGAAGCTGTGGGTGGATTGAGTGCTCCCCATATTAAAAGGCTTGTTATGTAACACGAGAGGGCTGTTGTCAGTCGGCTTTGGGCTATTGGTTGTTATTCATTTGGGTCACATTCTCAAATACTTCTCAAATCAGTGAATTGCTTCAAGATGTTGCATTGGTAAGGCACATCTTATGACATGAAAATACTCTTTTATGTTTTATCATCCATCATCATCATAATGTTTTATCTTGCATTTGGTAAGGCCCATTTGGTTTATCTCGCATCATCATCATAATGTTTTATGAATAGAAAGTACTTGTCGTTTTAATTTAAATAATGTTTCTGGACATTAGATGTCTCTTTATGTATATTCTATTGGACAAGTCTCTGAAGTCAATATGTATCCTCATAGGCAGAGGAAGACAATATATGCACTTGTAGATTCAGAACTTCGCAGAATTGTGATACATTACAGGTGAATTAACCTACATTCAAGCATGTTTTATTTGTATCATTAGAACTTGGATGGAGAAGTTTTACACAAACGACTAACCTGCCAGAACCTTTCTCCTAGCATTTAAGAGTAAGTACTCAGATGCAAGTCATTCACGAGCCTCAATTCAAGTTCTCTGTTTCACTTGTCATGCGATTTAAAACACACTGGGGGTAGATTTGGCGTCCTTGTTATTGTCACCGGTTACAAGATGCAAATTTGAAATGTTCAGAAATTCTACAAAGTTATCTTGCATAGTTTCTGTAGTCAATCATTCCCCTTGTGTTTTCTTTTCTTCTCAACAAATGTTAAGAGGCCATTACATATCTGCTATACCGAGTTGAGTAGTTTCTTTTCAATTCTTGTCGATATCCCCCCAGCAGCCAGACACCGTCTTGGTCAATGAAAGGAAAAGATCCAGTACGAATCTTCCCAAATTGCATCTATGGGGGGCATTTTTATTGCTGGATCTTCGTATATTTCCTTTTGTCGTTATTTTTTCATCTCCCGTGCACTGACCTCAAACCAACCTCAAGCCCTGTATGGAACGGAAAATTAGACATTGTTTCAAAGCTCAGATGCTCCTGTTGACGAAATCTGCTACTTACTGTTGTACCAAGAGCTATATCAGCTATTAAGATATTATAGCTATAGCTCAAATCAAAATTCGTTTTGAAATTGCGACACATTAATTCCCTGAGGGTTAGCTTAATCCCAAGGACCTAACTTCTAATCAATGCGTGTGGGACAAAAGATTGCAAATGCTCCAGCGTTTAAGAGAGCAACCTGTGGCAGAAAAAATAAACAGGATCTAATGCTAGCTCATTATCAATCATCTAATGCTACCCAAAAGATTTAGACCTAGACCATGTTATAAAACCGACCCCTTTACGCTCTCTCTCCATGAGGCTCTACAGTTTTTAACTTTATAACCGAAACCAAAATACACAATTGATAAGGTGCATAAATCTGCTTACAATATCCCATCCACAAAATGAATAGATATCAATTTTAAAACCCGTTAAACAGAACATTTCAGCCCAATGTTGGCATCGCAAAACACTTCGGCTGAAGCTTGGTTGAATAAACTTTTAATTCCAAACAAACCCCAATTAGAAGAAGAAGGAAAAAAAAACACAAAATTGGATGAACAAAGGGACAACATCAGATATAGCTTTCTAGGGCTGCATTGTCCATCAATTAACAGCTGATAATCAACTGCTCAGAGCCCAGTGCATATTCATCATCTGCATGGATAGTCAACTCGACACTATCCTCTATATACCAACATAGAAAATGATTGGATAACGAGAATAATAAGTAATTAACCAGTCGAGCCAAAACCAGGATTGCAGTTTAAAACAAAAAAAAGGTCAATAATTGGAAGGCATCCTCAGAAAATATGCTTATAGTTGTCATCAAATTGGACAATCAGGTCTCAAAGATTTCATGCCATCATTGGAGCCCCCATATGCTAAGATGTTGAGAAGGAAATTCATATACAATGGTAACTACAAATAATTAGCAGAAAACAAGAGATAACTTCAGGACCAACCAAATCTAACTAAAAAAATTAATTACTTTCTTGTAAGATATAAAAACAAAAGGGGATTTGGCAAGGTGTTATTCACTGTGCCTGGGAAATGCTACTAAGGCAAAGTGACTCAACTCCCTTGCACATGACTATGCCTCTTATATACTCCATAATAAGAATGGAAGGAAACACCCTGAATCCATTGGCTATCAGATCAAAGGCATCCAAATAAGAGGTATCTTCATCAATTATAAACAAGAATACATATAACACAGAGAGAGAGAGAGAGAGAGAGAGAGAGAGAGAGAGAGAGAGAGAGAGCTTGGTAATTTGTAACGCCACAAGGCAATGAAGGCGTGGTGTTGTTAGGTTCATAGCTTTATATACTGGAATATAAGAAGAATTAGGGTTTTGCACAAATGTGTTGGCTAGAAGATCCTTCATCATCCTTAAAATTACGAAAGACGGGGTGAATCTTTTGGACCTCTGGACTGCTTTACGTCATGGGCCTCCAATTGATAGTCCAGAGTCGTAGTAGGCTCAAGCGATTGGATTTGCAACAGCCCGTTTGGTTCTTTCTTGTCTTTAGATTCATAAAAATGACAACCTAAATATTAGAAAAAGTTAAAAATAAAAAGAAATAGTAGACTAGTGGTCTACGAAATGACCGTTTCTATTCAAAGCTCTTTAGTTCTTTAAGAATTTCTTCAATTTTTTAAATTTGTTTTCAATAATATTATAAATATTAAAAGAAAAATTTTATTTATTATCTCTACACTAAACACTGATTTTTATTTTTTATTTTTTCTTAACAGGTGTGTGTTATAATAATAATGAGTAGAAAAATTTAATAATTTTTTAGCTAAATGGCTAAATCTACAATATAGTTACATAATCAAGAGGTGGTTACTTTTATTATTATTATTATTATTATTATTATTGTGAGACTCAATCCAAATGGTGGGTTGGATGTATAAAAAAATAATATTGCAGATGACAATATAATATTAATTATTAAATAATAATAATAGACGTAACATTTTTATTTTGTCTTTTGTAGCGCAAGCTTGGGTCTTTAGCATCTTGGAGTAGTTGTGTTTGTTGGAGAGGAGAAACTTGTGAAGGGACGGCCTACTGGGCTAGAGAATATGAACGTATCCAGTTTGGTTTTAAATAAATTTTGAAACTAAATTGATATATATTATTACGAAATATTAAGTTTAAGAATTGTTGAGATTTGATTCATTATCGAAATTGAAACTTTCTTATTTTTTTATTTCAGTTCAATCCAATTTTTTTTTTTTATTTACCATTTATATGTGTGGTACTGTATAAATATAGTATAATTTTCTCAATATTAAATTTAATTATTAGAATTTAGTATCTATTATTAATAATTACTAACTCATTAGTGTCTAATTATATACTTGTTGTATTGTCTAACTTATTAGTGAGATTAACTTATTAGTTGTAATTGATTAGAAAAAAAAAATTGGAAAAAAAAACTTATTGGTTGTAAGATTAATAGGCATGAATAATAAGACTAAAATTGTATATAATATAAAAAGTATTTTATATATAATATAAAAAATTAATATATATATATATTCATCTAATTTGGTTCAAACTAGTTTTTAAAATATGAAAGCCGATACCAAACGCACCAATTCAATTCTATTCAACGATTTTTATGGTTTTTATTTTTTACTGCTACATCCACGGACAAAAGCCATCGAGAAGAGTCACTGAGTGTTCAAATTCTTTTTTTTTTTTTTTCAAACATTTTTTTTAAACCCCTAAATCATTTTTTAAAAAGAAAAAAAAAATCACAAACTTATTAAAAAACACTTCATTAACCATTAAGTAAAAAAAATATTACAATTGGTACCTTTTGTCGGTGATATTCCTCGGTGGAAATATCATTTCCCTTTTCTTGTCACACTCCTACTAGAGAGGCCAGCTAGGCTAGAGATAATTGGGTCTAGTGAGAATTGCTTGATGACAAACTTTCTTCATCATCATTATCAAAAGCTTGTGACATACCTTATGCTAATTTCTTAAGTTCATTTTTGCTTGTTATTGAAACTAATTGGGTTTGAAATCTGCTGCACTGAACTAAAACTTCAAGAGGTTTGGTAAATTGTGAGAGCATCTTAATAATATGCTCGTAATTATACTTTTCACACTATTTCATTGAGACTTGGTGTGCTAAGAACTTGTTATTGTTGCAAGATGGATGTGGAATAATGATATACTCCGATCTTCAATTATAAAATGGTACCATTATTCAAGCCAACTAGGACACCAGGACAAGAATAATTATTATTATTGTTTCTATTGACAAATCGAGACAAAACAACTTTCGCCAACCATTATCATGTTACTATATACGTTTTACTGTTTCTACCGACAGATCAAGACAAAACAATTTTTGGCGACCACTATTATGTTACTGTACACCTTTTATTGTTTTTGCCAAGAATAATCATCAAATGCACTATTAAGATGCGTATAGAAGGAAAGCTTGTAATGGAAGAATTGGCATTCAAAAATCTTCTCTCAAAATTATTATTCTCCTATATTGGAACATTATTCTCCTCCTCCTCCTCTTCTTCTTCTTCTTTGTAAAATAAAAATAAAATAAAATTAGATTAGGAAGTGTGAGTATATCATTAAATTTACTCCACATCCCTCTTGCAACAATATCAATTTCTTAGCACGCAAATCTCAGTGTACCGGTGGGAAAAGGATTTAAAGAAAGTAGTAGAAGGTATGTCACAAGTTTCTAACAATGATGATGAAAAAGTCTACCATCAAGCCATTCTGAACAGACCCAATTATTTCCAGCTCGACAGGCCTATCCAACCCAGCACCCATCACAAGCTTCTCCTCTCCAAGACGCTCAAGACCCATTTGGTTTAGACTTTTGAGATTATAATCCACATCTTTTTTCATAAAAGACAAAATAAAGATGTAGGATCTTTAATTATGAAAGGGTAAAATTATTCAAGCCAGCTAAGACTTCAAGATAAGAATAATTATTATTATTATTGTTTCAATGGACACATTAAGATAAAATAATTTTTAGTAACCATTATCATATTACTGTATATCTTTCAATTATCACGTTACTGTATATCTTTCACTGTTTTTGTCAAGAGCAATTATTGAAGAGAAATGCTAAAGCTCGGAGCTTTCTCTTTTACCGAATGCTTTTTTTTATTTAACTTAGTGATTAAGTAAATTTTTTTAAGTGATGGTGTGAATTTTTTTTTTAAAAAAATTAAGAATATAAAAAAATGAATAAAAAAATGACTTTAAAAAAAAAAAGGTGCATTCAGGAGCTTTTTTTGAGATGTTTTTTTCGGTAGCTCTAGCGCTACTCATTATCGAATGCACTATTAAGATGCCTATAAAATGAAGTCCCGTGAAGGGAGAGAGAGAAGGGGCATTCAAAAAATATTTCCATCCTATCTTCTTTTGTAATATATTCTTCCTATTGTCTTCCGTTGCTAATACTCTAAAAAATTAATTTCTTGAAAGTATTGTCAATTTAATAATAAGCTTATTAAAATGCTTAATGGATCGAGAAGCATGATCAATTGTTTTTTTTTCCACTTAATGATTAAAGAAGTGACTATTAGTTAATTGATATATATATATTAAATATTTAAAGATATACAAAAAATTGATTGAAAATAAAATAAAATAAAATAAATCCATTTACACTTAACGGTACAATGAATGGCACCATTCTCATTGTATAAATAAAAAAAAAAAAAAGTGCCTATATTCTATCATTGTATGTCATTTACACGTATTTGGTATGAAGAAACAAATTTTCACGAAAAGCAATGTAATGCATATGGAGGGCTGATGGGAAATGCGAGTCGATGGAAGTTACATTTGAAAATGAATAATTATAAGGTTACTGTTCTACTACTACCCATCTACTATTCTTTTTGTATTTGATTTGATTTTAATTTTTTATTTTATTTAATGATTAAGAAAGTGATTATTAGTAAATTCATATATATTTTTTAATTTTTTTTAGTGATTAAGGATGTTAAAAACATACTTTAAAAAAAAAAAAAAAAGCTTGAAATGAACTACCCGGGTTAGTAATAGGGTAGTAACCTCACTAACCTTTGAAAATTGCCATTTTTGGTAGAAGATAGTCAGATAGGCCCCCCATCTTTTCACTTAGACTGCTAATCACATCATACCTAGCGGATATGCTTAATCAGACAATAGGTAGGTATACAACCTCGTCAATGAAAGCTGGGTCGCAACATTCTTGGCAGTAAATGAACCTCGTGATGAATGTCAATATGTCATAGAACCAATTCAAAAACAAAAGGCCAATAAAATTTCTGTGTTTGATTGATGACAAACCTCCAATTATAAATACACGTGTTGCAGCATCCTTTGTAGAGGAGTACCTTTCCTCTTTTAGCACAACCCACCCTGCCAAGTCGCGTAATTCTCAGACCAAATCGATTTCTCCTTCCTGTACTCGCTCCCTTATTGACTTGTAATGTATTATGCATAGATCATCAGGCTTCATCTCCAGGAGTTCATCACTGCCAAAAATGAGATCCGGTTCGGTTAAGAAGATGAAATATTTGTAGGAGCCCAAACTAGAAAATTGCACGAATGACGGATTACCTGCCATCAAGTTGGAAAGGACCCAGAAATCTCCTGCTTTTGCAGACAACGAATGTGTCCAAATGTGGCTCTGGGACTGCAAATGACAACAGAGAAACCTTATGGATTGAAGGTTCACATGTGTGATGTGTCATTCAAGCAGTTACAACTCGAGCTAGCCAAATCTCATTCCAAGTCACGTTGAGTTGAATTCTCAATTCTTTCACTCAAGCATATGATACAGCAGTTACAACATGTATATAGGATCTTCCAAACTGATTACTTTTGGAGAAACAATAAACTAATGATCATTGAAACAAAAATAGAACTGGAAAGTTGTGTATATCACCATTTGATCAGAGCAGTAACTACTTTAGTCAAGATAGAAAAGCAGGGGATGTGCTCCGCTTCTCATATAAATATGGCAACAGCTAAATTATCATGACTGTAACCAATGACAATACTCAACGCTAGAAAATCAAACCAAAGACCAGAGTGCAGATTAACAGAACAGGTAGCTAGCACGAAGAGATATCTAACTCTAGTGGATCAGGGAAGGCAGGGGGATAAGTCCATTACTGGTAATACACAGCCATACTAATGCCTTACCAATGGTAAGGCTACACATACATTGCAATGGGGCTCTAATTGATTGGGTGAAGAAATTGCGAGTTGAATGTAAAAACAAAAAATTTTATTGAAGTGAATCACTGAGTTACCACTTAAGGAACTGAAAATGACTATTTCTAGACTAATTTGAGATAGTCCCGGCCTCCAAGCTAACAAGAAAACTGAGGATTTTCAACGGTCTTTCTCCCTAGTCTTACAGCTCTCATATTGTGGACCTGACCACAGGCCCCACACATTTAAATTCAAATTTTAAAAGATCGGATATCCAGCTAGGGACCTTGCCATCTCCGCCTGCCCTGCTTACTACAACCCAGCTGTCAACCACCACGTCAAGTGTGGCTTTTGAATCTCCATTGGGTCCTGGCTATCCATCCCAGCTGTCCCTTCAAACCCTAATATCGCATCCTTTAGACATGCTCCCTCATTTGCAGACATCTTTCCTGTCTCTCCCTTCTGAATTCTTGCCAACCCGCACCTTACCCTTTCAACAGACAACTTGACACAATATCACCTGCATGTCCACATCAATCTGCTATCTTTAATTCCTAACCTTTGATTTATTTCCTTCACCATGGTCCATGGCCGAAGGCCACTACAGACATGCTATGTTGCCCTACCTAAAAACCTTTTTTTTAATATAATTAATAAGAAACTTTTTTATTTTTTTTTTAATTTTTAATTTTTAATTTTTTTTTGTCGAGGAACCTCTCCAAGGCTGGATCCTTTGGACCCACCCCTGCAAAGTAAACCTCGGTCTCATGCACCACACCCTCGGAAGTTTTCCTACACAAAATTGGTTAAATCACTGGCTTGTCACTAAGGGGTTGTAGCCCCAAAGGATTGTTTACACCCATGAGGTGTTGAAGCTTAGACCTTGAAGGGAGTGATATCCCAAGACCTTCACCACTTGGGCCAACCCCATGGGGTTAAGAAACTTTATTACCAAGAATAGGCAAAAACCAAGTACACAGGATGCATACAACGGAAATACCTAATTCTCTCTAGAAAACAGAAGAAAAGCTAATTCAAATCCAGAAAATTAACATCATTCAGTACAAGAGTTTTAGCCCACAAACACAAAGTACTAAAGAAGAAATCCCTAAGTTCTCCCATCAAGCGTTCTTTGTCTTCAAAACATCTCATTCATTTCCAGCCAAAGATACCACATCAAGCATGAAGGACTCGTCTTCCATATGGCAGCTCCACGTTTTCTTCCCTCAAATCCATACCAACCTGCAAGTAGATCCACCACATCCTTAGGCATTACCCAAACTATACCTGTCTGAGTAAAAACCTCATTATAGAAAGACATGGCCACTTCACAGTGAAGAAAAAGATGATTTATAGATTCACCATCCTTCTTGCACATGACACACCAATCAGCTATAAACATACCTCTCCTTCTAAGATTGCCAGTGGTCAAAACTTGGCAAGGGATACCACCAAACTGAAAAGAGCCAACTTTGTAAGTACCTTCACTCTCCAAATATTTGTCCAAGGAAACTCACAGCTCCGGTGACACGTTAATATTTTGTAGAAAGATGTAACAGAGAACCTGTAATTTGCTGCATGATCCCACAGCATACTATCCTCCCTTCCAGCACCACGTTTGACCCATAAAGTCTTCCCAAAAAAACAGTAACATCATTCACTTCCCAATCATTAACATCTCTAACAAAGTCAACATTCCACTGAATATTATTATCAGTACAGGAGAAAGAATCTATCACTGCTGCATTTTGGTCCCTGGCAATCCTATAAAGAGAAGGAAACTCCAACTTAGGTGTAGAATCCTCACACCAAATGCCATGCCAAAAAAGAATCCTCTTCCCATCTCTCGCCTTAGAAAATTCTCTCCAACCTTTTCGAATGAACTCACCTCTAGCTTCTTTAGAGCACCAACACCCCCCCCCCCCCCCCCCCCCCCCCCCCCAACACCAAAAAAAAAAAAAAAAAAAAAAAAAAAAAAAACCCAACAAACTTCCATATTTAACATCAACAACATTTTTCCATAAGGCATATCGATATCTCCAAAGCCATTTCCCTAGAGGTGCCTTATTGAACAGCCCACCACAAGAAAACGGTTGACAAACCTTGTTCCAAATGAAACTTTTTTTCTTCTTTTTACCTCCCCACAGAAAATTCCAAAACAATCTCTCAATTCTTCATGCTACCCTGCCAGCAAAGGAAAAAGAGAGAGAAAATAAGTAGGAAGGTTTGATGATGTGCTTTTTATCAAAAGGTTATTCTTCCCCCTTTAGACAAGTAAAGCATTTTCTAACCAGCTAATATCTTTTCAATTTTCTCAATCACCCCATCCTAAATTGTAATTGATTTATGTGAAGCCCCAAGGGAAGACCGAGATATCTCATAGGAAACAGCTTCAAAACACAGCAATAATGCTCTTAAAGCATGAAGATGATCTGTATTAGGTTCACTAAAGATAAATAATCATCATTTTAAACAATTCCGAGGCTCATCACCCACCACAAAACCAGACATAAAATTACCATCCACCGCAGCTTCAATCATCCTACTCAAAGCATCCATAATCATAACAAAAAGGATGGGAGAGATGGGATCACCTTGTCTCAAACCACACAAACTGTTGAAGAATCCAACCGGAGAACCGTTCACCAATATAGAAAATCTCCACGTTGAAACACAGTGCTTGATCCACAAATGCCATTTTTCTCCAAAACCATATCTCCTAAGCAAGTACAAGAGGAATTCCCAACTAACATGGTCATAAGCCTTGTCCATGTCCAATTTAATTAAAATTCCAGATTTTCCCAATTTAATTCTACTCTCCAAACATTCATTAGCATTAAAACTGAATCAAGGATTTGTCTCCCCATTTAGAGACTTCACAACGATCCTCTCCATCACCCTGTTCATACAATTGGCCAGCACCTTTGAAATAATTTTATACACTCCATTTACCAAATTAATAGGCCGAAAGTCTCTCATCTCCACAGCCCCTACCTTTTTCAGAATGAGTGCAATGAAAGTAGCATTAAATTTTTTCTCAAATTTCATATATGAAATTCAAGAAACACCTTCATAATATCTTCTCACACAATGTCCCAACATTCTTGAAAAAAAGACATTGAGAACTCGTCCTGACCCGGACCCAGAGCCTTATCCCTTTCCATGCCCCTTAACAACATCAAGAACTTCTTCTTCAAAAACTCTCTCCAACCATTCTGCTTCAGTTTGATTAATAGAATAAAAAAATAGCCTATCCAATTTAGGTCTCCAAGAAAAATCTTCCGTAAATAGCTTCTCATAAAAATTCACAATATGTTCCTTTATTTCTTCTTGATCCGAGATAAATCGATCCCCATCTCGAAGAACCTCAATGGTATTGTTTCTTCTATGAGAGTTTGCCATTTGGTGAAAAAATTTAGTACACCTATCACCCTCCTTCAACCACAACACCCTAGATTTTTGCCTCCAAGAAATTTCCTCCATTAACAATATAGTCTCCAATTCAATAATCACCCCTTTTTTCTATCCCCATCCTCCCCTAAAAAATCCATTGCACCTCCTAATCCTCCAATCTCCTCACATACTTCTTAAATGCTCAACCAACACAGGTAATAGAGCCTCGTGGTAGTTGATCTGGTCAGCAGACAAAACATGTAGCCACCAGTAGCATAACAAGTAATCCTTTTTAAACCACTAGCTTCAATATCAGCATCTTTAGTCATTGACTAAAGTCATGAGAGAGTTCTGCCGAGCATACAATGCAAAGGTGCAATATATTTGGAAACATCCTGTTACTAAAAAAATCTCCAACCAACCAGGAAATGAAAGAAAGCAGACAGAGGGACCAACCAAAAAAGAAAGAAAGAAAAGACTTTGTCAGAAATAGAGATGTTACAACCATAAAGAAATTTACTGTAAAGATAGTAGAAGGGCCCGAGGGTGCAGTGCACAGGACCAAGGTTTACTCTGCAGGGGTGGGTCCAAAGGCCCTGCCTTGGAGAGGTTCCCCAACATAAAAATTCAAAAATTCAGCAAAATTAATGTTCATATGGTGATTCCCCTAGAAAAAAATGATTTAGAGCTCATTCCAACAAAGTTTTATTGATGGTTATGTTAATAAAATGTGTAAATGAAAATAATTTCTCCCCATGCAATCCAGATCTTCTCATAAACAAAATCAAAAACTCTGACCCCAAACAAGAAGAATCAAGAGTTTAAACATCTTAAAAAATTTTAAGATGCCTACATTAGAAGTTCATATTTCACTTCTAGTTCATATATTGGACATATAAACTTGAATCTGAAACATATTTCATGTCAATGTTCTACTAAACATTCATATTAAAGCCACTTGAAAATTTTGAATCCTATGTAGCAACCAAAAATTTGTATCCATTTTTCATGATATTATGCATGGAGACTGCAAATAATGGGAATCCTATCAATAAAGAAGAGGCATAAGCATCGCCTCTTGATCCAATCTGTCTTCCCTGGCTTCCCCAACATACTCTTGATATGAAAGCAACCTCCTCCCATAGAGAAGGGATCTAAACTCTGGGTCTCCATGATCACCCTCGAACCGAAACCCCCAAAGTCATTAGAATTGGAGCAATAACAAAGGCATGCACAAACTTCTACATGCAGACATGAGAGAGGGGACAAGGAAGGGAGGGAGGCCCGTAGATAATTAAAATGCAAAAAAAAAAAAAAAAATGGATGATTGAGTACCCATGTCATTCTCTTCACTTATTATGGACTGCTTTAGTATGTCCCGGTAATTATCAGGCAATTTTGACAGAACACTCTCCTCAAGATGTCTCTCCATATCTTCAGTACACCTGTAACCATAACCTCAACTTCAACAACTGTGAGGAAAAAAACTTAAATATGTGCTTTCATGATAGAAATGCAAAATCGATAAAACCATACAGCCTCTACCTTCTTGCAAATCCTTTCTCTTGTCCAGAAAGCCGGCTCTGAACTTCGGAGTTATTTGAGATATGGAATATGTATTTTTCAATCTGCAATAAACTAACTTAGGAAACAAGATACACAATGTAATCTTATGTTGATGCAAGGGATCTCGGGGAATTAAATTTAATCTTAAGTTGATGCAAAGGATCTTGGGGAATGAAAATTTAATTCAGTACGTTCTATTTTTCCTCATGTTGGCAAGATTAAAATGAATTTATCTTTTCTGTGTTGTTTAGTACAGGTATTTATTCCTTTGCAGCTACATTATAGAGATACTAACAAAGATACAACAGAAAGGCTAATTAATCACCACCTTTTGGAGGCGAATCCGAAGATATGATCTCAATAAATACTGAGTCCTATCCAAGTCCATCTGATAGAGTGATACTGAAAGAGGATCAATGCCACTACCCGAAAATTCCTCAACGGTTTCTTCCTGTAAACACCAAAATTTTTGTCTCAATAAGAAGATAAACATAAATGCACTAGAACCAGGTCTACGTGGAAGGGGCACTACTTGATTTAAAGGATGTCGTGGATACAGTATATGAATGCCATAATTACGCTAAATACAGGTCCAGACGATTTCCATAGTCGATGTCCACATGTAAGGAAAACAAGGCGTGTGAAGTAGCCCCCATCGCATCCATGACACTCAAGATTAGCCTTATCTTTTGCAATAAAAGAACCCTTGAAAAGCATCCATGATACTTAAGTATAATTATCCAGTGCATTAATTCAAACAAAGAATCATTCAGCCAAAAATGCAATATGTCAAGTGAATTAAAATAGATATAAGTTTTAGGCTTCCCAATTTCAAGCAGCAGATCACAACAGAAACCTCTCCATCTAGATGAAAATCCAAACTCAAAGATAAATCTGTTCTATATTAAACCTTCAAAGGAAGAAAACTGCAATGCAATCCCCGATTGTTATCGCCAAAGCTCTCAAAAGTCATAGATAAAGCACAGATAAACCACAATCTAACACTTAAGTCAGAATAGCCATTCAGACAATTCATGGCTCATTATGAACAACATTAACCAAACAGGTACTTTACTTATCAACATCTAGCGTTGCAGTTAAGTTAAATTTTCCTGGGAACCAGACGAAGGGGAGATTAGGGTTTTTTTTTTTTTTTTTTTTTCTAGGTACGGGTTGAAGAATAACCATCAACTGGATCTGCCCTCTGATGCGCTGAATGAGAGCGCTCTCGAAGTGAAGAATCTCCGGGGCAGCCTTCTCGTTACGCCACGCCCTCTTCAGGAGCTCAACGTCGGTAGTCGAAATCAGCGCCTCGTAATCGCCATCAATCCCAGGCGTTGACGCCGATTCCGATGTCATCCTGTCTGTCCGATTACCTTCTTTTTTGAGGAAAAGGGAGAAAGGGAGGGAGGTTTGGTTTCCCTCTGAGCAGTACCGAAATAGAACTCGAATTGGCGGCAAAAAAAAAATGAAAATGAGAGTGAGCGAGAAGACAGGTACCACGGTGGAGACCAGATCACCCTTTCTCCGCGAATCTAACACGTCACAGGAATGTCCTCTACTTAGATCAATAATGCTACGTAAATTTACAAATAACGTACAATTATTTTAAAGAAGAGGGAAATTTATAATTAAAATTTTAATTTTTTTTAATATGGCTATTATATTTATTTATTTTTATTAAAGTAATTATATAACACTTGCATAATCACAATTATAAGTATTATTTTTTTTTAAACTGTGTTATTTGCGCTTATTGTTAGCCATATCATTTGTGTAATCTTTTTAAATATTTAAAAAATATATAAATTTATTAACAATCATTTCATTAATCATTAGGTAAAAAATTTTAAAAATTCATGAGAGATCAAAATAAAAATTCAAAACTTTTTTTATTTATTTAAATTATTAATGTATTTTTTTAGAACAAAAACTAGGGGGATGGATTTCCGGTCTAGATTGGAAAAATCAACCGGATTAAACCGGACCGAAAATCATATTGGTTGGTCTTAATCCATTGTGTATAAGAAATTTGATTTTCTGTTCAGTCTCGGGTATAGTTTTTTTTTGGGCCGAATTAGACTGAAATATTTACATATAAATTTTTATAATTTTTTTTATATATAATATATTTTTTTTATCTAATAGTTGCGTAAGTTAATTATGTAATTTTCATCTAATATATCACCATGAGAAATGATATTTGCAGTCGTGGTTGTGCAAGCGGCATGCAGTCGCTTTGAAAAAAATGAATTAATATGGAACCCACATGAAAAAAAAAACTAACTTTTTAATCGTAGACCCCACTCCTTTTCAAAGCGATTGCGCTGCGTTTGCAATTCCACGACTGTATGTAGCATTGTTCATATCACCATTGACCATGTTAATTCTGAAAAACTACACGATAAGCCAAAATGGAAAAAAGAGTCATTCTCGACTTGCTATGGCGATTGGAGCATCGATCGATGTGATTTGTAACCCCTCGTAGTGGTCCAATGCAACTATATGGTATCGATGTGTACATTCATGATAATGAATAAGAAGTAAAGGCAAGGAAAATAAAAAAGAGTAGACACTCAGATTTACATAGTTTGCCATATTACTTACGTCTATGGGGCGTTTGGGGATGGGAAGTCCTCTATAATATGCTTGTTTTGTTGTCTCCCATTGTCAATATATAATGGAGATCGAAACTCTATCTTTTTATATAAGAAATGCCATCATTGTATCCTTCTCCTCATGTTAAAGAAGCCGAAGAAGAAGTTGAAACCCCCCAGAGTCGTCTAATTGTTTCCTTTTATCATACCCGTCTTTCCGCGTGCCTCTTGGTAATGGTGAGGAATGACTACCTTTTCCCTTGTGTTTGGCATCCTCTCTTCTTTTTACTTTTTACTTTTTCCTTTTTGTCTCTTCCTTACTTTCCTCTTGACACATTATTTTTTATTGTCCCCTCTTTATCTCCCATTCCTCTCTTCTTCTAGTTAGGACCCTTTGTGATGGCCTAACCTGTTATCTAGGCTTGAGATATTTTATTTCCTTTAGACAATATAAAATGTAAAATAATATATGATATCAATTAACTAATATGTCATATAATAATATATGTTATTATATGTAACTAAATACTCTATTATTTACACCTAATTAAAATAATTAGGTAATTTTTTTTAAGATACCTAGATTGGAAGTAAGCATGAATAATTTACAAAAAATTAAATTACTTAATATTCATTAACCATATATAAAATGCTAGAATTTTAATATAAGTCATTATGAATACTAAAGTACTAAATTAGTAACTATTAACATCATAAATATAATTATAATTAATTATTTTTTAACAAGTTAATTATATAATCCACATTAAAGAGTATGTTTAATTTAATTTTACTAATTTAATTAATTTTTTTATATTAATTTATCTTCCAAAACAAAGAGTAAAAAAATGTTCATAGACTGAATCGGATTAACCAGACCGATAGTTAACGATCCTGTCTGACTTGGTCAATAGATGTAATCGGTTCGGTTTGATCTGGCAAAAAAGGTGGACCGAAATTTTCAATCCAGGACCTCCTGAACCTGATCAAATCAATTATACCCATAATAGAAACAATTTCATTTATAGCAGTAATAGAAAAAATGGTTACAATAACAAAATTCATGGAATTACGAATCACCATCTAATAAGACTCTAAACTGAATAAAATTCGGGCATTGAGACCACCATTGAAATGTAATATCCATAAGGTGAGCATGCCTCTCATGTAAATGAGCTGCTTCATTTCCTTGCCTTCCAACATGAAGTACATCAGATCTCTCAAAAGAAGATAGAAGCCTTTGTATCTCAGATAGAATATTTCACTGCATGGAAAAGTTAGGCTTTTTGGAGCCAATATCTTCAATCACAGATAAAGAATCTCCTTTCAATACCAAACTGGAAAAAACGTAAATGCAAGATCATCTGTAAACCCTTTAAAGCTAACAAAGACTCAATGTCTTCCACTTCAAAAAACCTGAACTCTTTTTCAAACAAAGCGAATAAAATATCTTATTTGTCATTTCTTATAACAACCCCTACACCCCCAAAATCAAAAGAATAAAACAAAACACCATCAAAATTGTTTCACCATACCTGGTAAGGGAGGCTTTTAAGAGAGAATAGTTTTCTTTCATACAATCAACTAATGCGATTTAATGGTAGTGCATCTCTTAACATATGCCAAATAACTATCAACAACATCTTGAAACGTATAATTAGAATTTTGAAATAAGTTCATATTCCTATATTCCCAAACATCTCAAAAAATAGTAATAAATTGAGGAACTAAAGTGAAATTAACTTGCATCAAAGCCCATACCAAATCAAAATAATTACCAACAGTCCCCAAAAAAGGTAGAACAAAAGACAAAAGGACAACATACAACCAAAAAAAATTTCACATTTGGACAGCCCCTAAAAGTGTGACAACAATCTTCCACTACAATCATATAACGAGGACAAACTGCGCTAGAAAGAATGCCCATCTTCAGCAAATTCAATTTTGTGGATAGATTATCCTTACAAGCAGGCCATCCAAAATTCAATTAATGTGTTTTTTAAGTATGTGAGATACATGCCTTTTTAACGAAGTGGCACTTGATAATTTTAAGCCCTCTAAATTACACATAATTCTTTAACCATAATCTGATTTAAAAGATAAATTTTAAAATTTAAATTTTACAAATCAAATATTACAATTTAAGTGATGTAGATAGTATGCTCTACATGTCAGCTTGAGAATAGAATAACTCTATTTAAGTATATACTTATCATATATTTCATAAAGACATATCATATTTATAGATATTGAAATTTGGAAAAAAAAAAAAAAAACTACCCTCTATTTAATAATCAAAATGAAAGAAATTGTCCAATAAGAATTGAGTCACAAACATGAGAATTAAGATAGGTCACGGTTCCTAATTATCACTGCATTGAATATATTTAATGGTTAATAGATAATGACACATCAATAGAACTGATATAAATAACATGAGAGCATAAATATATAATGATACTTACATTGATGAATTCGAGAGTTTTGCTTTCGTTAAGATCAGTAGAATGGATTGGCCACTTGCTTATATTATCAATTGCATTTCTTAGTTAATTTGTTCATATAATCTCACAATTTAGGTCACATTTTCCTTCTCATTCTCATTCTTACTATGCATAATACGGATGACAATTAATTAAAGAAGCTGATGGATGTGAAATACAATCAAACCATTAAACACTTCAAACCATTCAACATTTTCAATCTTCGATCTCTCCGCGTGAGAGTCCTCTTTGATCTCTCCACTCCGTTGGGGCTAGGTCAAGTATTAAAAGGTCTTATTGAAAAACTATTTTAGAAATCTATTTGGAGTTTACATCTTCCAAATAAACCCTTTGGTCCCTTTACCTACTGGTCATTGTCCCATTGGTAGCAACTGGATATATCTTATCAAATACAATTCTAATTGCATGATTGAATGCTACAAAGAACGATTAGTTGCTAAAGGATTTTGCTAACAAAAAGGCTTGGATTACACTGAAACATTTCCCCTGTTGTCAAGTTAACAATTGTTCGATGTGTTCTTGCTATTACTACTGCCAAACACTGGCCCTTGCGTCAAATGGATCTAACCAATGCCTTCCTCCATGGTGATTTAGAGGAAGAGGTATATATGACTCCACTCGACAAGGGGAGAATCATGTATATTGACTACATAAGTCCTTTTATGGGTTTAAACAAGCCCCTCGTAATTGGTTTGCAAAATTCTCTCATGCTATAAAAAAGGATGGCTTTGTTCAATCACATTCAGATTATTCTTTATTTGTGAAGACTAAAAGTTCATCTATAACTATGATACTCATCTATGTCGATGAAATCGTAATAACGGCCAATGATGCAATTGCTATACAAAATCTCAAACATTTTCTACATCAACAATTTCACATTAAAGATCTTAGTTCTCTAAAATTTTTCTTGGGTTGGAAGTTGCAAGGTCCAAAGCAGGTATCGTTATCTCTCAACGAAACTATACCATAGAGATTATAGATGATGTTGGTTACTTGGGTACTCAACCCCAAAGTTTCCAATGAAAATGAACTTAAAGCTCATGGATGATCCAGGTGATTTGCTACATGATCTAGAGCGTTATAGGAGATTAGTTGGGCAACTAATATATCTCACAATTACAAGATCAGACATCACATACTCAGTCAATATCATAAGCCAATCTATGTATGCTCCAAGAAAGTCTCACTGAGATGCTACTCTTCGTATTATTAAATATCTTAAAGGGAGTCCAAGTCTCAGCTTGCTATTTTCATTAAGCAGTTCTTTCAACTTGAAGGCTTATTGTGATGCAAATTGGGCAAAATGTCCTATGACTAGAAGATCAACTACAAGTTATTGTGTGCTCTTGAAAAATTCATTGATTTCTTGGAAGGTAAAGAAGCAGAAAACAGTCTCAAGATCATTCTCGAAAGCTGAGTACAGGTCCATGGCAGCAGCAACTTGTGAACTAACTTGGCTCAAATTTTTGCTTAATGACATGCAAATTTCCGCAGGACCAGTAAAGTTGTTATGTGATAATCAAGCTGCACTTCATATAGTAGCAAATCCATTATACCATGAGCGCACCAAGCACATAGAACTAGATTGCCATGTTATAAGAGAAAAGATACAAGATGGGCATATTGTCACCGAATTTGTCCCATCTCATTTGCAACTGGCAGATGTTTTTACAAAGTCTCTTAGAGGAAACATGTTTAAGGAATTAAAAGGCAAGTTGAACATGTTTGATACGCATGCTCCAACTTGAGGGGGAGTGTTAAGATTTGTTGAGATTATATTAGTTTTGATTTAGAGATAATTTTTACTACACATTTAAGAATTTGTAATTCCTTCATTTGAGGGAATTAGTTGAGATCTTATTTGATTCTTTTGCTAATAGGATCGTGATTTGATCTTGTATATGTGTATATATTGCAGTCCATTGACTATAAAAGAAAAATAAGAAACATACAACTTTCTCAATTCTTATTTTTATCGATGATGTACATATTACAGAACATCTAGATGTAGATATTGACATTGAGTATAATGTGAAACACTTGTTTGTATTGTGTTCTTATATGTAGTGCAACCAACAAAAAACCAAGCATGTTGTGGGGTAGGGGTGAAAACCGATCATTCGGTTTCAATTTTGGACTAAAACCGAAACCGAATCGATATCATTAAAAGAGGAGAAATCTCGACCGAAACCGGCCGTTTAAAGGGGAGAAAACCGTCTACATCAGTCTTGGCGTCACTCCGGTCGGTTCGTCGGTGTCTTTGGTGGCGACAGAGCCTATTTTTAGGCGATGACGCTGCACTACCGAGTGGGTGAGAGATGACGCCGAGAGCCGAGAGGTGCGAGTCGCGACACTGCAATTTGAGAGAGAGGAGGGGGTGGGCGTCTGATGAACAAAGGAGAGAAGAAAATCGATGAGTAAGAAGGAGTTTAAACCCTAGAGTGAAACGACACTGTTTGGTGTAAGCCAAACGGCACCGTTTCATTAGGTTTTGTTTTTTCTTTTTTTAAACTTCAGATATGTAAGGTATTAATAAAAAATTATATACCTTATTAAGTCGGCCGGTTCAGTAGTTTGAACCAGGGTCAAACTGTTGCCGAATCGACATTGGTCGGTTTTGAAGAATATCTACCATCAGCCGACCGGTTCATCGGCAGTTCCGGCCAGTTCCTGACGCGACCGATCGGTTCCCGTCGGAGGCGGCCGGTGGCGTCGGTTTCTGTACACCCCTATTGTGGAGGTAGTGAGTGGGAGGATGTTTACGAAGCTTTGTTCTATGGGCCCCCTTCACCGGTGATTCATTCTTGAGGGACATACCTCACCCTCTATATTTACACAAAGATTTATAACCATCAAGTGACAATGATTGTGAAGCACCACGCAAACATGATACATGCTAGCTAAAGGTTTGGTCCAGATGGGGTGGAAGAGGAGCTAGTTCACCGTGTCAGGGAGAGTATAGTCATGCCTATTTCCAACAGAAGCCGATTGTGAGCATACTAGTTTTGCTTAACCCCCACTATAATTGCTTATATTACGTTATCAGGTGGATTCTAGATTGGGATAACCCAAATCATAGAGAATGTGTCCTATTACAGCTAAAAAATAGTTATGTACAATGCCTTTTCATTATCAACTGTACTTAAAATATAAGAGAAGCACTATACATGCAGAGGCCTTGGCAAAAGGGTCAACAATGGTGGATGCACCAGTGTGGGAAAAGTTATTTGAACGATGAATATCTTCTACCTTCTAGGTAAAACATTAATTATATCATTTTTAGGGTTAGTTTCAATAAATTAGACAAGTGGGAATAATGTCCCAATTTTAGGTTGTATATACATATGTAGGATTTTTGTTAGGATTGAAATTGTAAGGAATACATGTTATGGAAGAACATTGTATGATGGAAAACAATGTTAATTTTGATTTAGTATAGTAATTCATTTCCATAGTTTAGATGATCTAGAAATTATCGAGTCAAATTAAGATAAATAGGGAGAAGGCACGAACAAATCACGTAGCGGAGTCGAAGTCATTTGTTAGGTTGATCACTGAGACTGTAAGGAATTTATATATAGTATCTGTAGCTAGTAAACATGTGTATCATTATAATTGTAATGATCTAACTATAATTATTTTGAAGCGTGGCAAAATCGACAACTTCATAGATTTTTATAAGTTATCTAGTTGGTCTGGGAAGAAATGGAGATTTGTTACAGAGCACAATGAAGAGAACAATAACACTATCATGGATTTAGTTATGCAATCTTTAAAAGAAAATTAATTTACATAAGGTATATGTTTTTTTTTTATATAATGGAATCAAATGGTCTGCTTATGGAAAGAAAGAGATGCCACTTACACAGATTAAAATGTAGCAAATGAAGTCTTCAAAGAGGTGCTAGGGGACGGATCTAGGTATGTCCGAGGTTTGGGCCATTCAGTTGTACCGGAACCTAAACTAATCTCTCATTTGATCACCAATCTAATAAAAAATGTTTTGAGCTATAAAGAGAAGTGTGAATAACTAACAAGGGCATTGAAATCAATTATGGAGAAACAAAGGCTCTATGCAGAACGCATGTGTAAGGTTGGCCCAAATCATGGAGTCTCAAAGAGAATCCAAAAGTAATCGGTAGGCAACTTGATATATTTGAAAGGACATGCAGTGAATTTTGGCTAAATGTAAATATATACAAGTTTTGAGAACATATGTTATTTTGCACATAGTTTATGAGATAGTTTGGATACTAGTACTCTTTTTTATATTTTGGCCAAATGTAAATATATACAAGTTTTGAGAACATATGTTATTTTGCACATGGTTTATGAGATAGTTTGGATACTAGTACTCTTTTTTATCGTTGTCCCATGTTTGGCTATGTTTACAATGGATAGATGCATGAGAAGAAAGAGTGGATGAAGTTATTTTGTTAAGTGAAGAAAATGATGTAAATATGTGGTTGACAATGCCTGATGTAGAATATTTTGTAAAAGCCTTACATTACTATAGTTGAACTTAATGTTAGTCAAGTGATAAATCTTACCATTAGTGTTGGAAATTAGGTTAAGGCAAGAACTACATTTGTATGCAACTGCTTTTTGGACTATATATATAGGGTAGTTGCATATTAATATTTTTGTGTGGCCGAACAAGAATGATTTCCTTGATATTGTAGTGGACATCAATGAAATGGTGTATGTAGAGTGCTTGCATGAAGGCTATTGTGCTATAAAATTAATGAAATGCATGCACTTGTAGGCATGTGATTGTGGAACATAGACATGACAATATTATTGTAAGAACTAATTAATGATGCATGTTCTTGTGCACTATATGTTTGAATTTATTAATGATATAATAGATCATATGAAATGAGATTGTAAGAGATCTTTCAATCCAATGGTGCATTTCGGGTTACATGTATTTTTTGTAAGTCCATGATGTTATATGTAGGAGTTGTCTAGTGAACTTAATTGCATTGTAAAATAATGGATAATTGGTATATAGACGATTTGTTTAAAATTTGATTATTTGATACTCATTTAATTTGTAAGCCAATTCAGAATCCAACACCAATTAAATTACCAAAGCCAAACACAAATAATTATAACGATAAATGTGACAAATTCGTGTATTTGCAATGACATGTTTACAAAAAATCATTTCTAATGAATCCATTTGGTGTAGAAATACATTAGCAAATGCATATTATTAGAAATGAAGTTTTCCAATGAATTAGATTCATTGAAACATTTATATTTGTAATGATATGCATTGTAGATTTTGTTGCTAGTTTATATCTACAATGCATGAGTTCGTAGCAAGTGTAAAAAAGCAATGATTTAGTTTCATTGCAAATGAGGTATATTACAACGAATTGAATATGTTACTACTGCTTAATTGCAATGAAAATAATGGTTGTAAGTTATACATTTGCAACAAAATTCAAGTGTTGCAATGCATAAAAATCGTTGTAAATTTGTTTTTGAGCAATTTATTTGTTTCAGGATTACGTTTACAACGAATCAAGTTCGTTGCTACTCTATTTGGCAATAAATATAAATTGTTGCTAATATATATTTGCAACAATTTCCAAATCTCTCAATGGACTTTAGTAACAAAAATATATACATTTGCAATAGAAGATTCTCATTGCTAAAAGTGCATATTTGCAACGAAAATCTAACTCATTGGATAGTATTAAATGCCAATGCGGTAATTCTGAAGTAGAGTGACGAACATTGATCGTTGCTAAGGGACATTTACAATAAAAAAGAAGTTTTTAGAAATGAAATATTTTCTTGCAAAAAGTCTCTTCTGTTGTAGTGCCAGGTCATGTTATTGAGGAGATTGAACATATCCATATCAAGTTTGTATATGGGTGAATGGTCATGATAATGGATATGATCTTTGACCTAACTATACCTATATCTAAAAGATTTAATTCCCCCAACCTCTTCTCACTAACGCTAAGCATGTAGGCTAGCTAGTTGCAGCTTCCAATTTTAATATTAATTATTCAAAGAGAGCCATTACTTGGGTCAAGCTATTTGCAGCTAGAGCTAGCTAGGATGATTTGTTATCAATATTTTCTTGTAACTCTCTCTCTCTCTCTCTCACTCTCTCTCTCTCTCTCTCTCTCTCTCTCTCTCTCTCTCTCTCTCTCTCTCTGTATATATATATATATCTTCACGATTGGAATAAGATTTTTATTGAGGATGCTTAATTTCCCCTGGCCTGATCTCTTATATCTTTGATATTTATTTTAATGCATATATAGGTTGTTCAAAAAAGTCGTAGTTGCATATATATATATATAAGAGTGTCAAGGCTTAATTTCCCATATAGTTATAATCACTACAAGAAATTTGAGTTTTTCTCACGAATTTTTATTCAAGATTTACTATCGTGGTAAATATTTAGTTGAAGGTACAAAAATTATCCATGGGAAAAAAAACAAGTATTTTGCAACGAGATCACATTCCACGAGCAAAACTTTGAGGAAAAATGACTTTTGTGATGACAAATGACTTTTTACAGCGAATTGTTATCGCTGAAAATAGGTCTGTCACATAAACCACCAACATCACTCATTCCACCACCTCATGCCGATGACCCTATCCCTTCGATCATCCCTCTCTCTCTCTCTCTCTCTCTCTCTCTCTCTCTCCACCAAAACTCTTTCTCTTCTCCTTTGGTTTCTCTCCACAAGGCACAATGCCACTAGCTGCGTCGCCCTCGCCGGTGAGCTTCCATCTCTTTGATGTCCTCCCTTTGACGA
This sequence comes from Carya illinoinensis, assembly GCF_018687715.1. Classification (NCBI taxonomy): domain Eukaryota; kingdom Viridiplantae; phylum Streptophyta; class Magnoliopsida; order Fagales; family Juglandaceae; genus Carya; species Carya illinoinensis. The sequence continues at coordinate 22,169,662 of NC_056753.1, read as the reverse complement.
CCTCCCTCCCTTTTCCTCTCGGTGTCTAGGGGTGTAACCGGTCCGGTTCGATTACGCACCGATTACCCTCCTAAACCGGTATTCCGGTTTCCGGTCCGGTTTTCCGGTTTTAATAAAATATATATTTATTATAAAAAAAAATCTGTTTATAAAAAAAAAAACTGCTATGTCAAAAAATTCTACTTAAAAAAAAACTACTATATAAAAAGACTGCTATGCAAAAAAAAAAGTGCTATGTAAAAAATTTATGCTATTAGTATAGCTTTGGTATGGCTTTATATAAATTATATGCTAATATATATAATTTATATTTATCTACTAATGTCTTATGTACTTATCAAAAAAAATATAAAGAGTTTTAAGTGTATTAGGCCATTAAAATTTAGTAATAATATTTGAGTGATTTTCTTTCTTTTTAGGTTCTTACTTCTTATGAATTTATGATAAAATGTTATTAATAAATAATATATATTTATAATATTATATATTTAAAGCATATGATCAATTAAATTTTCATGTTTGAGATTAAACTTTTATTTTATAAATTAAAATAACACTATCTTATATATAATTATAATTTATATTATTATATATTATATATAAAAAATTATATATAACATAAAATATATAACATATAACATTAAATAAATAAAAAAATATACACATATTAAATAGTACCGGTCCGATCCGGTCTAAAAATGGCCGGAACCGAAACCGGACCGGTTTCGGCCGGTTTTTCATTTTATGAAACCGGTTCCGGACTGGACCGGTTCAAAACCGGCACAACCGGGCCGGTTTTCCGGTTTACCGGTTAAAATTTACACCCCTATCAGTGTCTCTCTCTATTTCTCTCTCTCTCTCTCTCTCTCTCTCTCTCTCTCTGTGTGTGTGTGTAAGTTTTGCTGTATATTTTTCTTATCATCTTCCACTATCCACAAATACAAAAGTATGCATTGACCATAAAATTTCTAGATTGCTTGCTATTTCCATTCTAGGTACAGGTCAAGCTGGTCCAGTACATATAACTATTTATATGCTTTGAAATTGAATCTATAATTGTCGATTTGTGATCTAGGAAAATCTTGTGAAATAAATCATGGATTTGTGGTGCAAATTTGAAGAGAGATCTAGTACTTTCAAAATAAATTATGGATTTGGGATTTTACTATCAAGGATCAAGTAGGCCCCCCTCCCCCTTGTTTTTTTTTAGAAGTTTTTATTGAAACTGCTTTTTCATGTGGCCACAGTAAGAGTTTACATGTAATATTTTATTTTTATTTCTTCAAATTTAGGAGATTTCAATTGGGAATGTTGTGCTAGTGTGGTATGTTCTTTATACATTGATGTGAAATTTTGTACTCAAATTGTTTCTCTCTTTAAATTATCTGGTGCTTTGATTAAATTGAGTTGTTACAAGAATACAAGTACAATATGGTGCATCAAGGTCTTGTAAAGGAGGAGGTTTTCTCCTTTTGGCTTAACTGGGATCCAGATGCAAAAGAAGGTGGTGAGATTGTCTTTGGTGGTGTTGATCAAAAGCATTTCAAAGGAAACCACACTTATGCTCCAGTCACTGAAAAGGGTACTGGCAGGTATGAAAATTTTGTTCCAAGCACTGTTGTTGTAACTTGTGTATTGTTTTGTCAATATTCTTTCAATGGTATTGAAAATTTTGTAAATAAAAATGATTTTCCCCATAAATTGATGTAAAAAAATTAATGGTTCTGCTTTTTGTCCCATAAGACTTTCCTTTTGAGTTGAAAAGGAGACAAGATTCAAAGAATATGTGTATGGCTAGTCTTGCTTTAGAGTTTCTCGAGGATTGTAAGTTCTACTTGCAGATACAAAGGATGAGTTGCACAAGGTAGTTGTCTAGATTATACCTAGAGCTTCCGTTATCAGTGCCAAGGTTATAATAATACAAGAAAATAAATGGCATCAAATTCTATTTCACACGATTTCTATCATGCTATTTCCCTTGATCTATAACTTGACTTGTCTTTGTTGTGTTATTTTGCAGTTTATGTGGCTTTTCAAGGAGCAGAGGCTGATGGCCCTTCATTGGTGAAATCAATGACCTTACATCATGGTTCAAACAGTGCCCATTTATCTCTTCATGGTTTTACTAACAGTTTCTTGTTATGCAATTTCTGCAAGTAGAAAAAGTGAGATGCGATAAGTTGTACGTGTTTGTCATTTATTTTGAATGTCTTACAACTGTAATGGTGATTAATGTAATGTATTTTCTTTGTCAAATTTCTTGGACATTTGGAGATGTATGAATGCTATTAAGTATCATAAACTTGTATAAGGATACTATTGGAAGAATTGGGCAGATTTGTTGTATTGAATATGTTGGTTATGATTAGCTATTAGCAAGTGATATATTGATTAGGAGCTTGTTATGGAGTATGTGTATTTGTGTTGGATGGTAATTTGGAAACATGTATGTATTATCAAGAGGCTTTTAAATTGAGTCGAGTATTTGTAAATGTTGGTTGGACAGATTTTATGCATATTGAATGTAATAGGAAGTTTTATGAATATTGTTGTGTAATGAGTTTGTGTTGAACTCAAGTGCTAGATGGATGGAGTATGTGTGATTTTGCTAGATTAAATTACATGGGCATCAAGCATGTTGTATGTTTTATTAGTTGAATTATGTATATGGAAGTGTGTAGAGGAATTTTTGAATTTGGTGCCAAGTAGTCGAGTGTGTTATGTATTGAATCGACTCGTGAATATTGGAATCCATATATATGTTGATGATTCTATTGGTTTGAGATTTGTAAAGCTATGTAGTTATTTGGGTTTGTTGGATATTGAGCTTAAATGGATAATAGATTTAATTTATATGTGTATATTGATTTAGTTGAAGAGTTGGTTAGATTTTATTTAAGTTGATAGGCCCTAAGGCAGACCAAGTCTTAAAAATCAATTACAAGATCAAGAATCAAGAAGATCAAGAAAACAATGCAATGATTGGTGCAATCCAATTGGAATGAATCTAGCAAGAGCCCAACACTCAAGATGGGCTTGAAAGAAGGAGAACCAGTTGTGATCTACTTGATCCAAGTTTTAGAAGACATGACTTAGAGATATGACCTATTGTTGTTAAGGCTTTCAATTTGTTTAAAGGATTTTTATTATTAGTTCAGAATAAGTGGGCTTGAGGATGCTTAACCCACATATGTCTTATTTCTTATGAGCTAGGGGTTTTGGGAAGCCTTTGTATTTTGGCCAAGGGATTATTTGAAAATCTATTATTTTATTTAAACTAGGGTTTTAGAAGTTACTGTAGTGCACTGTTCACGCTATAGTACTTGCAGTACTATTCATTTAGGATTTTTGGAAATTGTTTATTTAAACCACTTGTAACCTAATTTGAGAAGGTCAGACATTATTGAATTTTTATTGGTGAGTTGAGTTTACTCCTCTTGTTGAACTTTTGAATGTATCAAAGGTAAATCATAACTTTTGTGGCATTCTTTTTTTAGAATTTAGGTTCTTGAGATAGGTTTTTCAACGGGTTTAGATTTTAATATAATATAGGTTCTTGAAACGAGTTCTCATCGGGTCTAAATTCTCCACCCATTGACTTGATTTTGATTTTTTGGGTGAGTTTTCAAATTGATTGTAGGTTCAAGGGATTTCAATTCTGCGGGTTCACATCATTTGGTATTCAGAACAAGGTTTTTAATCAAGTTTAATTCTATCTTTTATTTTTTGTATCTTTAATTCAAGGGTTTTATTGTTCTAGGGTTACCAAAAAAAAGTGAAAAAAAAGTGCAGAAATTTGTTTTTTCTGAGGTTGTCAAAATTTGCACCATCTAAGGTTTGAAATTTCTAGGGTTTCTTGCATTAATTAGCGGCATTTTTTTGGATATTTGCCGGTGCATACCCAACACTGGGAATTCTGTCTTTTTTTGTAGTGATATTTCTAAGTTTGTTAATTGCTTGGAGTGTCATTTTATTAATTCTCTTATAGTCCTGTCAATTTCGTGTGTTTGAATTTAATTGTTTGATTCTCATAATTGAATCAATTATTTGTGATTGAACTAGTGAAAAAAAGGAAGAGAAAAAGAAAAGAGAAAAGAATAGAAAAGAAAAGAAAAATTAAACTCAAATTTTTTTTTTATTTTTTTATTGAGCCTTATCATCAAAGGGGGTTGAATATATCATTATAGTTAGTATCTTGTTTTGTAATTACTCTTTCACTCGTTTCAAATCCTTGAGTCTCGTGTCATTTTCTTTTCCTTCTGCGTTTCTATTATTGTTTTTTGGACCTAATTTCTAGTTGGAATAAAATAAGGTTGTATTGTCTTGATTGAATTTAATTATTTCCTAAAGAACTTGAGTGAGAAAACTTTTGAGGCAAAAGGCAAGAGAGTGAAAGATCATTACCGGGAAAAAAAAATTAAGAGTGATACATGAGGGAAATGCCATTATTTGAACGTAAACACGTAAGAGAGTGTGTGAGGTTTTTACCATTAATAACTTTTTTGTGCAGTGCATTATGATGTCTTACACATCACCAAAGGAGATGGAAGACGATTCATACTTTGTGTTGCTGTCCATACAACAAAAGTTTGAAAAGTTGAATTTAGCATTGGAGAAGTGAGGGATAGGATGGATCAACGAGATGCGATAATTAGAAATCTGCAAAGTGGGAGAGATAGAAGAAGACGCGAGCCTAGTAGTATTGAGAATGGGTATGAATATGAAAAGTATGGTGAGTCACTTGTTGCTAGACGTGCTCTCAATACACAGTTTAAGATGAATGATACAGAGCGATAGCGAGAGAATATTTTTCATACTAGATGCCATATCAACAACAAGGCATGTAGTATGATTATTGGTTGGGGGAGTTGTGTTAACGTAGCTAGTACTACTTTAATTGAGAAATTGAATTTATCTACCTTGAAACACCTTAGACCATACAAGTTGTAGTTGTTGAATGATTGTGAGGAGGTTAGAGTAAATAAACAAGCGCTAGTTTATTTTTTCATTGGAAAGTATCAGGATGATGCTCTTTGTGATGTTGTGTCTATGCATGCTAGCCATATTTTGTTGGGGAGGCCCTGACAGTATGATAGGAGGGTAATCCATGATGGGGTCATGAACATGTACAACTTTGTAAAGGATGACAAAACAACCAAGTTCACTTATTTAACCATGAACAGGTCCTCATGGACCAACTAAAATTAAAAAGTAAGATTGATCAAAAAAGAAAGAATGAAAGTGAGGCTGATCAAAAAGAAATGAGAGAAAGTGAGATTGATCAAAAAAGAAAGAGTGAAAGTGAGGTTGATCAACAAAGAAAGAGAGAAAATGAGATTGATCAAAAAAGAGAGTAAATATAACAGACCGCTAGAAATTCAATTGTAGAATTTCTATTGGTTTTAGAAACCTCGTGAAGACCCCATAAGTTTTCACGAATCCATTAAACGTATAGGTTTTAATCTAACCACATAGTTAGTGTTATTACTCACTATGGTATCAGAAGTGTGGAATGTCCAAATTAAGTTAGAAAAGTTTTAATTGGACACCTTAGCATTGATTTTGGCCAAGTAATTTCATCCCCCCACATGGCTAATCAGATGTCGTCAAGAGGATCTAGAAGGTTCTAGAAGAAAAAAATCAAAGGGCTACCTCACTCTTCCAAGTCTATACTCTACCATTAGAAAAGATCTTGGGCTGATATTTGTGAATGTTTTTGGGTAAAAATATCTTGAACTGATTTTTGTAGATATTATTGGGTAAAAATATATTGAACTAATATTTGTGGATATTTTTGGGTAAAAATATCTTGAGTTGATTTTCGTTGATATTATTGAGTAAAAATATCTTGAGTTGATTTTTGTAGATATTATTGGATAAAAATATCTTGAGCTGATTTTTGTGGATATTATTGGGTAAAAATATTTTGAGCTGATTTTTATAGATATTATTGTGTAAGAAAGACCTACACTCAACCCTCACTTCGACCTCATATTCTTTCATATCTTGTGCATAAATATCTCCAGCTCACTCTCCACGAAATCATTTTCCTTTACACCTTTCATTGAATGAATACCAAACACTCTCTCGGATAGCTTTTAGGTATTCTTTTACACGCCCATTTCGAGACTTTTGTAAGTATTTTATCATAAAGTCTCCTTCATACAAGTTGTTCCTTTTTTAGTCTAGTTTATGTGAATATCTTATTTATTCCATTTGAAGATCATTTGGTCAATAAAATATTATTTAAACTCTGAAAAGGTTATTCTAGGAGATAAACTAGAGAATATGTTGTATTTTGGAGTTTTTGACCAAACTAATGGATAGATCTTGGTCTGAAATTTTTAAGGAGTATTTTTAACATGTGTATATGATTATTGGTTTAGGATTTGTTGCATGATTAAATGCTTTGATGAAATATTTTCTTAGATCTAGAAACTTAGAAACTAGAAGAGGAAAAACAGTTTCTATTTCGAGAAAATTTAAATCTTTGGTGGTTTAAACCTATTCCAATGACTTTGATAATTTTATTGGAGGATCTTAAGCCTCTTATATACATATTAAAATATTATTTTGAAGATATTTGATATTAGTTTTAAAGATATGAAATATTATGCAAAAAGATGTCCGGATAGGCCAAAGTGTGGATGTTCTTGACTCAATTGATGTTTTGGTTAATGTTTAACCATGTGATTTTGAATTAGAAGCTTATATATATATTTTAAGACATCTTTTTAAATTATGTGACGGTTTGGTTTGAAGATCACATCTTTATAAGTTATAGATCAAAAGGTTAATCAAAACAAGTTAGAAACAAAAATCAATGGAAATAGCATATGAGAATTTTGGCCCTATGGAATTTTAATAGTTGTGATTAGTTTTAAATTTTTCTAAATTGATATTTGAGTTTAGGATAAAATTTATATGAGGCATGCAAATTTTGGTGACTTTTGGAGTTAGCATGCAAAATCCTTAAGTTAGGGATAAAACAGTTATTTTTCTACATGTAAAGGGTAAAATTGAAATTTAATTCTTTAAGTTAGTATTTTTCCATATTTTAAATTATTAGTGATTTAGTTCTAACTTTTAGAATCACTAATTACAGTTTCTCGTGATCGCACTTGAACTTTTATAAGAAACATAGAGATCGAGGTAAGTTAGCTTTTAACTTACTAGCAGTCTACTGTGTATATGTGCTAAGTAAAGGAATTACAGTGTATGTATGTGTGTTATCATATATGTCATGTAATGTTCATTGTTGCAAGCATATCATGTTATGAAATATTGCGTGTTACGTATTTAAGTCATATCACGTTATAACCCTATCTCAAGTTGGTCATGTCTTTCAAGTTATGTTTCAATCACGTTATGTTACGTCAGGGCTTCTGTCATTTCCTATTCTAGTCACATTTCATCTTAATTTACATTCAGTTTTGTGGGGTCCACAACAACTGTGACACAAGAAATATGGGGTCACAACAATTGTGACGCATACACTACATGAGACACAGCAATTGTGACGTGTAGAATACATGGGACCACAACAACTGTGGAGTATGTATTTAACTACATTGTGATACGTAAAATACATAAGGCCACAACAACTGTGAAGTATGTATTTAACTGCATTGTGATGCGTAGAATACATGTTTCCGTTATATGTGATATCATGTTATGAAATGTTGTGTGATACATGTTTAAGTCATGTTACGACATAACCATATCTCAAGTATGTCAAATTATGCTTTGATTACTTATGTATGGAGTCACAGCAATTGTGACGCATACACTACATGAGACACAACAATTATGACACGTAGAATACATGGGGCCACAACAACTGTGAAGTATGTATTTAAGCAGTTAAAGAATAAATTCAGTTAACATTTCAATTTAAGTTATGTCAGTTATGCAATGTTGTATGTCAAGTTATACTTTGATTACTTATGTATGGGGTCACAGCAATTGTGACGCATAGACTATGTGAGACACATCAATTGTGACACGTAGAATACATGGGGCCATAATAACTGTGGAGTATGTATTTAAGCTGTTAAAGAATAAGTTTCAGGCACACGAAGTATGAGATCACAGTAATTATGACACATACGCTACGTGTGACATAGCAATTGTGACACATAGAATACATGGGGTCATAATAATTGTGGAGTATGTATTTAAGCAGTTAAAGAATAAGTTTCAGATCATGTTCATGTTAAGTCAAGTTTCAGAACAAGTTCATATTAAGTCAAGTTTCAAATCAAGTTCATGTCAAGTCAAGTTCAGTTCACATTTTAATTTAAATTATGTCAGTTATGCTATGTTAAACGTCAAGTTATGCTTTAATTACTTATGAAATTAATTATGCATTTATGCTTTTACTGTCATCCATGCATCATTAGCCTTGGTGGAAGTTTTTTGTTAACTTACTGAGATTTGATCAAATCTCACTTTGGTAATTCCAACTACCATTCTCCCCGAATGATAGATCTTATTACAGGACCTGAAGGAGAATCAGGAGCTGACCAACTAGACATAGTTGACTAAGCGATGGTGCGATATCAATGTTAATATAGTAGTTAACGTAAATTACTATTTGTACAATAGAGTTGCATCTCCAGTACTTTTTTATCATAACCATTTTGGACTAGTATTGTGATTTTAGTTGTTCAATGGGTCTTTATATGTCACAACCCCACCCTATCAAGAGTGAGACCGTGATCCCGTAGCTGTTTTTTTTCCTATTATAACTATAAATTTATTTATAAATAAATGCCTATATTGTTATTAGTATTATTGTTTTTTAAAGATAATATGTGACGGTTTGAACGTATCACGCATAAATTCTAATTCTAACTGAAAGAAACATCTAATAGACATACATTTATATTCCTTTACAAAGGACTCTCAGAGTCTGTCATCTATTCATTTAACGTAACTACTTTAAACAAAAAGGGACTCAGTCCCTTCAGCCTTTACAAAAGAAAACTAACTTAAAGCAGGAGGGGTTTCCATCACCCCACTATAAAATATACCTTATACCCAAGGGTATCTTGACTAGAAGTTAACTCAATAAAACATCCCCGTGTGGGGTCCAATATTAAAACGTAAGAAACATATATTCTCATTAGAAATAAACCAAACTACCCAGGGACTACTAAACGTCGACCCCGCCCTCCTCAGCAATACTCAGCTCCTCAGTAGATTGGTCTATACTTGGACGTTTAAAACATAAATACAAAGTGAGTCTAATACTTAGTAAGCTGTACATCATGCTGTTAACTTAATATGCATATAGTATTTTTTTTTGAAAACATACATCCATAGACCAATACTAATTCTGACAATACTTCCATGCATATGCTTTCTTTATAACCTCATGCATACGCTTACTTCTTACTACCATGCATATACTTACTCCATACTTTCATGCATAATATTTATTTCTTATTTTCATACATACTTATATATCATATCTTCATCTATAAACCTAATTTAATCTTTCACTTTCTTTTGGCCAACACACTATTACGTCCCGTGTGTTGGGGTTAGCGGTCCTATTGGACCTGGATTCCATCCATGGCCACAGGTTAGAACCCTTTTCTGTCAGGGAGTAGCACTGGGTGCACTACCAGTACTACTTACCCGGCATTGCAATCTACCCATTTCTTTGATATCATTTCCTTTTATGTGGCCATTATATATTTTCGTATATTAATTCATTCATTTTCTTTCTTTGAAATCAACATTTTCAGTATCTTTCTTAGTCCGATGCATATGCATTTGTTTTGAAAAAAAATATAATTTCATGTCATGTTTACATATAAATAGAACCTTATTTATTTCAAGAAGCATGTATGAAAGTTCCATGACATAGAATCTATATGCATGCATTGCCATATACACATACAACCAATTATAATCAATAGGATACTTAACAGGGGCTACCAAGAAAGACTTGTATATAATATAAATTCATTTATTCTTTAATTAGAGGAACGTTTGGAAAGAGATAGAGATATATTCTTCCACAAGAGAACTTGGCATGGGCGCATGGTCATAGCTACTTACCTCGATCTGCTGCAATCTCTTTAACTTCAGAAAATCCTAATCCAATAAATAACAAGTGTGTTAATACTCATCCAACATCCAATATATACATACCAAACCACAACATAAAGAGATGAAAATAAAATAAAAATTGACACAATACAACACATCGTTCGGTTTATCCTAACAACACCTCAAAACCATGTATATATATATATATATTTATAAGATGGTTGATGTATTTAAAAAAAAATCCATATATCACTTACACTAAGAAATGAGTTAGGAACCCTTACCCCAAATTTCTTCACTTCTTGAAAGATGAAAACACCTGAAAATTCCAACTATAAGAAACCTCAAAGTGGTAAAGAAATAGATAAAGTGCACTGTTTGAAAAGATTTAACTTTCTTTATTTCTTTTGGGAGCTCACATGGTTTAGGTGATGGAAAGAATGATTGGTTCTTCTCTTGAACTAGAAGAAAGTGAAGGAAGAAGGAGATGTACGATTGCTTGAAGAAGTGGAAACTCCTTAGGAAATGAAAAGGGGTCAAAGCTTATCTCTTGAGGTACATGTTGGATGTCCTAGATTAAGCCTAAAAAGATAAAGTTTATACCTAATTCAATTCAAGGGTGTAAGTTCAAAGGGGCTAATTCATAATTAATTCAAAGTGAAGGACTTAAAAAAAAGTATATTAAGGATATAAAAATATACTCTCATCTCATTTTAATAATTCACATAAAATAAAAACACACACATCTTAAAATAAAATAAATTGAATTAATAAACTAATAAAATCTTTACATGAAAATATTTAACTTAAAGATTAAATTAAAATGACGTAAAGACTCACGTAGTAAGATTAAGGTATTACATTATATATGAAGTATCTTTTAAACATTTAGGATATTTTCAATTTGGTGCATAGTATTGCTAAAGAAAAAAATTTATTCGCTGCGAATATTGCATAATGTTATATGCATGTTAAGAACATTGCATTTTATATGTCATGAACGGGGGCAAGTAACTTTGTGTTACATATAATAACGCTTCAAATGTCCGTCCGATTCCTAACGAAATTTGGGGGTGTCATAGTAAAAGTGAGATTGAACAAAAAAGAAAGAGTATAAGTGAGTTTGAGGAAAAAAATAGTGAGACCGAAAATAAGAGAGAGAGGAAAATGAGAGAGAAAAGAAATGAGGGTGTGGCTGAAATCTCAAGAAAAAAATAGAGTGAAAAGAAAAGTGAGAGTGAAGAAAGTGAGAGAAAAATAAAGAGAAAAGTGAGTTTTTATGCTAAGGCAAATTTTACTACTAATGAACTTGACAAACTTTGCCTAGTATTGTTATATCTTTGTTGCAGGATTATGAGATCATGATTCCTAGTGGTGTGTTTAGTGGATTGCTTCCTATTAGAGAGATATAGCATTATGTTGATTTTGTGCCGGGTATGAGAATTACTACCCGACCTTTTTTTGAAAAACATGAGTTCTTGACACACTTGAAGGAACAAGGTAAGTTGTTGACTAGAACGCATGCTAAGTGGGAGCACTGCCTTGAGATTTTTCCTCATGTAATCACATACAAACATGGTGGGGAAAATTTTGTGGTTCATACATTATCAAGAAAGTATGTCCTTATCTTTAATTTACATGCAAAGTTATTGAGATTTGAATATGAAAAGAAATTGCATGCTAATGATGATGACTTTGCTAGTGTGTATAGAACATGTGAGCCTTCTAGTTTTATGTGTGAGTTGCTTGTGTGTGATAGACGTGGAGATAGTTTGTTGGGTAACTTGGCTATGCTAAAGATTTTAGACGTGTTACATGAGCACTTTTTGCAATATCATTTGTCATTCATTGACATGTCATATGAATGTTTGTGAGAATATTATTTGCTATTCATTGGGGTTGCATATAATCGAAGTTGTCGTTTTAGTGTAAGGAGCACTTTAGATGTGATTCATAAACATTTATGGGAGTATTATTTGCCTTCTATTGACTTCTCGCATGAACGTTTGCGGGAATATCATCTGCCCTTGTTAGAGTTTGCATGTAATAGGACCGTGCATACTATCATTTTTTATTCTCATCTTGAAATTGTATATGGTTTTAATCCACTTACTCCTTTAGTATTGATGTTTTGCTTGTTAATGACAAGAGTGGGTTGGATAGACCTTTTCATATTCTTGAGAAAATTAATGATGATTCATATCAAGTGGATCTTCTAGGTAAGTACCATATTTATGCTACTTTCAATGTTTCTGATATTTTTCCCTTTGATTCAAGTGGAGATTCAAGATCGAGTCCTTTTAAGGAGAGGGGGAATGATGGGCCCAAAGACGGACAAAGTCTTAAGGATCAATTACAAGATCAAGAGCCAAGATCAAGGAATCAATGCAAGGATTGGTGCAATCCAATTGGAATGAAGTTAGCAAGAGTCCAACACTTAAGATGGACTTGAAAGAAGAAGAACCAGTTTTGATCCACTCGATCCAAGCTTTAGAAGACATGACTTAGAGATAGGGCTTGTTGTTGTTAAGACTTTTAATTTGTTTAAAGGATTTTTATTATTAGTTTAGAATAAGTAGACTTCAGGATGCTTAGCCCATATATGTCATATTTCTTATCAATTAGGGGTTTTGGGAAGACCTTGTATTTTGCCCAAAGGCTTATTTGAAAAGCTATTATTTTATTTGAACTAAGGTTTTAAAAGTACCGTAGTGCACTGTTCATGCTACAGTACCTACAATACTATTCACTTAGGATTTTTGGAGATTGTTTATTTAAACCACTTATAGCCTCATTTGAGAATGTAAGATATTATTGAATTTTTATTAGTGAGTTGAGTTTACTCTTCTTGTTCTTGATTGAACTTATTAAAGGTAAATCAAAACTTTTGTGACATTCCTCATTTGTAATCTGGGTTCGTGAGACATGTTATTCAACGGGCTTAGATTTTAATATAATCTAGATTCTTTAAACGAGTTTTCATTGAGTCTAGATTCTCTACCCATTTACTTGATTTTGACTTTCTTGGATGAATTTTCAAATTGATTATGGGTTCAAAGGATTTCAATTCTGCAGGTTCACATCCAATGATTTATAGATTAGAATTTATATGATTGAGAACCATGACGTCCAAGAATTTGACAGATTTGAAAATGTTGAGTGTATCATGCAAGAACAATGGTGGTGAAGCATGGTGATTTGTGGGAACTAAATCAATTTGGATCATCAGGGCTCATATATATATATATATATATATATGTTTTAACTTTCATTAGACAATTTCTTTCAATTTTGTTTGATCTCAATATCATTTTCTTGCTTTTATATATATATATATATTTTGAAATCTTAAAATATTTGCTGCGAATAGTAACTCGTCGGAAATACATTTTGTGTGTATGCCAAAATTGATTATTTCCTGTGATAAAATTTCTTCATAAATAAGTATTTCTGATGAAATGTTTTGTTGGAACTATCATTTGCCACGAAACAGTTTTCTGGAAATACTTTTTTCCCACTATTTACTACCAAAGGCTATTTTCCATATTGAAATAATTTTTTCCTCGTGATTAATCTTGTGGGAAAATGTATGCATTTCTTACAAGTTGGGCTTCTCGTGAAGAAAAATACTTTTAATCATCAATTTATTTTAGAGCATCCCACGGCTAAAATTTGTGGTAAAATGAATGCAGCTTCTTCCCACCACAATCTCCCTCGCCAAAAAGAGGTAATTGTAATTTTGTTTTAGTGAATTAACCATGCATGCATCAGATGCATGCTCTCTCTCTCTCTCTCTCTCTCTCTCTCTCTCTCTCTCTCTCTCTCTCTCTCTCTCTCTCTCTCTCTCTCTCTCTCTCTCTCTCAAACAATTTTAAGTAATCTTGTAAAAACCTCATCACCTTGATATATATTCCAGCTTAATTATGACCTATTAATTGAAATTTTAATTAATATTACCCTCTTATACATCCACCAATTCAGTAGATCTATATGGAAGTATATAGAGGCCAAATAATCCAAAATATATCAGTGATATACATAAGCAAACACACGCGCCATGCATGCACGTAAGTAATGCTTGCATGGTCCCTTTATTTAACAGCTATAATTCACATGCAGCATGTATATATAGATTACAAGCTGCCAGAAACCCGTTGCGTACAAAGCCCATATATATACAGAGAGAGACTTATTTCGTCTTAGTCATGAAACTAAAAGCATGCTGCTAGAACGTATATCTGATAGCTTTGGAAAGTAACATGGATCGATCGATGATCTTGGTTCCACTTTATTTATTGAAAGCCACATCATATATTAATATAATAATCTCCCTTGATCATGATCATCTCCTCACCATCTTATTAATTAATTAGCTAGCTAGCTAGACTAAGCGCCTGTGTTCGCATTTTGTAGTACCTTCTGGAGTATGAATTTCCTTACCTTTTGTTGGACAAGGGTGTTTACGGTGAGTATCATCATAGGATGGTCCTGGAGGTCTTCCGTGCGATGGGTTTGCTTCCGGGCTGCTATCGTCGGTGTTGTTGTCGCCTGTCTGAACCTGATTGGTAATTAGGAGCCGACGATTGGCCGCTTTTGGCCTAGGCTTCTGATCTACTGGGAGCCTTTCTGCATCAGCTTGCAGAGTCGCAAAGATCAAGAGGATTGCAACAAAGGGTACAACAAGTACTAGGGTTTTCATGATGATGATCAGTCTCTGTACGTACGGCCAAATCCTGAGAATTAAGCATGCCGCAGCTGTGTGTGTTAGGATCGATTATCGTTCAAGGAAACTAGCTAAATGATCATGGCTATAAATACTAAATAATTAGAATGGAAGTTAGCGAGCTAGGGCTACAATAATATTGCATACGTACCTGCAGGTATCCTTTTGTGGTTGGGAGATCATAATAAGTATCAGCAGCAGTGAAGAAATGGGTGGCAAAGGTGCGGGCAATATATATAAGATGATTTCCTAATTAGATCGGATCTTAAACCTTTAATTGCGTGTTAGAATAAAATCGAAGCACTGAAAAAGTAAGGGTGGCTAGCTATCACCATGGGAAGACGCGCGCTGTTGCCACCAAAGAAGTAATTATGATTCAAATGGATGGTCAAGCATTTCGTTCTTACCATTCTACGGTTTAATAATTAATCATGGATCATGATTTTACTGTGTAATTCGTTGCATAATCTTTTTCATAACCAAATTATAATTCTTTGTGATCAGGAGCATTTGACCGGCCAAGGATAATTGTGAGATCGATATTCAAACGATCATGACCATCGATCGTTGAAGTTACTTGTTATAAATGTAGGTTATTATACCATGCATGCATATTAATCTGTGTGGTGAAAAATATAGCGCCAATGATTATTATGAATAACTTGAGTTTTATTCCAAATATATTGTAGATTGTGTAGTTGGAAGATAAGTTTGTGAAAAATCATGGCACATGCAACAGAAAACTTTTGGGCAATCACGAAAGGAATACTTTTGAAGAACTCTTGATCATGATCAATTGCTAATAGGGAAATCAATTGTAGCGATTTTAAAAGGAATTACAGCAATTAAAAATGCTGCAATATTTATACATTAACAACGATTTTTTCACGCTAGAATGATCACATTAGCAACAATTTTTTTTCTTTGCAGCGTTTTTTTGTTCTATTTTCAACATCTAAATTACGCTGCAAAATACTATTTCCAACAATTTTTTAAATTTTCGCTAGAAATACCTTATATTAATTGCAGCAATTTATAGAGTATTTGCAAGGATTTCAAATGCTATAATTGAGATTTCTCAGCGATATATCTCTCTGAGTGTGAGGATAGTTACAGCGATATTGAGATTATTAGCAAGGAAAAAAATTCGTTGCTAAAAGTAGTTTTAGTAGCGAGATTTTTTTTATCGCTGCTATGGGCAAAAAAGACGTGATTATAACGGCGAACGTGCAAGGAATTTAAAATCGCTGGAAATGAGTATATGCAGCATTTTAGAGGGACTTTTGCAACGATTTTAAGCACTGTAAATAACCTGATTTCTTGTAGTGGCAAATGAAATGTCATTCTGGATGGTTAGCCGCCACCTTTAAATTTACTATAAAATTAATTGATTACAATCAGATTTATACAATGACAAAACTTTTACTGACTCTAAACCTGACTTGAAATCCCACGAGTAACCCAGTCGATTTCTACAATGGTGACAGTTCGGGAAATCCTTTTGGCCTTTTGTATAGTTTGATCACCATGATCGCCAACTTGATCTTTGTAACAACGTCCAAATCCCTAGAAATATTCCTTTCGACCAATGAACACGTCCACACTAATGGCCGACTCCATATCAATAACCCTAGAACAAAGTGATCATACAAAATCAACAGGATGATGGTCTATATTATATATAGTTATATATATATAGAAAACTGTTAAGAGTTTTATAGGCTTGATCGGTACCTCACAATGGTTTTCTTTCAGGGACAACAAGAAAGAATCTTTGAAATAATGCTCGAGTCCCATAAGAAAAATTGTGCATCCTTACGTTTAAATAGGTAGGGTTAATGTTGGGTCAAATTTGGATAGTAGAAGCATATATACTTCAATTCAGATTCTATGCATGTTCGCTTGCTGAGCGTTTTGACATGGTAAACATTAAAATTTGACATGATCACAGCCTTCATGACACCTATAAAGATCATAAAATATTGATCAATATGGTTAAACTCACAAATTATCAATCTCTCAGTTTAGATCCTAGAAAATGAGTAGAAATCTATAAGCTAAATCAATCCATTAATTTTATCTTTCGTACATCGACCTGTAAAACATTAACATACTTAGAAAAATGATCCCAATGAGGAGATCCATGCCATGCATGATTGAATTAGGAGCACCGAATTCCGTGCTGCATGAAAAAGACCGTACTGATCGTTCATCATATATAGCTAGCTCTTGCTACAGAGACTCCATGGAATTAATCCTCGTCAAAGAAGCTACAAAAGGCCGCACGGGCGCACACATATATACACACGTAAATTAAAAGCTCTTTGATCTACTAGTCTCTACGCGCGTTCTCCTCCATATTTTCTAGTCTGATCAATAGGTCATTACTTCTTCCTTTCCTCTTTCCGAGATCATGAAGAAAAACATTGCTCAAATGTTCTAGCATCTTCAATGGAAGCGGTTTAAGCGTTTACTGATTCATATATGAATGTATGTATTTGACAACCCTAGATTTTTCTGAATAAGGTGCCTTCAGGGGAGAAATGACAACACTAGAATTAAGTTATTTGCAAGACATACAACAGCTAGCTAACATTTAGTCATGCATGCCTTTCTTTAAAAAAAAAAAAAAAAAAAAAAAAAAAAGATCAAGTAAATTAAATTTCTAGGTCTATATCGTGAAAACTAGAGAGTGAAGATATTAAATTGACTTATCTTATCATTTAGATCACACAAACACACACACACACACATATATATATATTAGAAGCATGATAGGGGATCATATATTAATTATTAATTAATCCAACTTGCGCGTTCAACCTCGCATGTTTTTCTTATTCTCAAAACCTATTTTATATACATACATATATATAATATCCATCGATCGATTAATATCGCATTAATCAGGTTCCCTAATATTTTACTCCAGCTTTTCTAGTAGTACTCTATCTCATGATTCACGTAAAGAAAAGATTTTAACAACAGTACTATATAAATTACATCGATTGTCATCGTCCACTTCATTTTGTTCTTCCTTTATGAAGCTGAATATATCCACATTTCTAGCTAGTTGGCATTGCTATTTAAGTGTAATGGCATTATAGATTTTGCACTTAGTTGATGATCATCTTGATTTTTCTTATATGTATCGGCCTACTTAGATATTGGATTATTGTTCTCCACCTCGTATTTACACCAAGGTGGAAGGGTTCCCTCGTCCAAAAACTAATCATATATCCACGCATATATAAGAGTATAAGGTACCGTACGTGTATGTCTATTTGTTGCAAATTTAAACTTTTTTTTTTTGTTTTTTGTTTTATCGAAGGAGGATAGCACCTCCAAACTTTATTGAAAACAAACTCTTACTTATAGTGGAATAATACCATATAAACAAATGAATCAACCAAAACTCATCCCAATTAAAACCAATAAAACATAAAAATTTCCAAACTACCTACGAATATACGCCGGCAAACCCAATCGCTCCACTTGCAAGAATCCTTTTATTTCCATGGGGAGTACATCATACGTCATACCTTCTATCACAACCTTCCTCACTACGCCTTGCTAGAAAACGGCAACCATATTTCCTTCCTCATGTCATAAGCTTATTTTCAGTGATTAGTAACCGTCCCAAATATGCAGCCTGATGTAGTCATATATATATATATATATATATATATATATATATATATATATTTATTTATAAATACTCAATTATTTTCTTCTTTTATGTTAGGTCAATTACTTTAGTGAAATGTTACTTTGAAATATATTAAATCGATCAAGTAGATGTGAGTGAATATGACTTAATTATCTCGAACTCAAAGAAACACTACCATTATAATTCATTTTTTTTTCACACAATTATAAATTATATATTGAGAATATGTATCTTTTATCTTGATTTGCCTTGAAAGCATGGGTTTACACCTCCCCCGTCATCTTCCCCTTTGTTTTGCAATAAACTTAAATTTTTTTTTTTGAAACTATGATGATTTCACTTAAAAGCATATAAAAATCTCTACAATACCGGCTGGCCAATTGGTTCTTTGTATTTCCAATCGGCTTCCTCTTCATCTCTTTTACACTGAGTGATCTCACATGAACTACTCATCTCCTCCTCCCCTTCCCGGCACTCTCTTTCTAGTTGATTTCCTTTATCCTTTATGCATGGCGGACGTCAACCATTCTGGAAGACTTTAAATGTATACTACACAAAGAGCTAGCTAGCTATCACATAAAAACCCTAATATATACTGCAAGCAATTTGACATTTTTCCACGAGTTTGTTTTTCCAAGATCTACTATTGTGGCAAATACTTAGCTGATAACACAAAAACTATCTGTGGGAAAAAAAAAAAATTAAGCCTTTAGCAGAAAGATCATGTCCGGGTGAGCAAAACTTTATGGGAAAACGACTTTTTGCGATGCAAATAATTTTGTCAGATAAGACATCTAATTGCTTATAGCTTTTTGTGGCAATCAATTTATTAGCTTTTGCGGTGCTAATGAATTGCAAAAAATATTTTTAAGATTAATGCTCGTATTTTTTCCCTTATTTCTTTCTTTCCTTCCATGTATTCTCTTCTTTCTTTTCTACCTCCTCCCACTTATACACCGTCCTCTCTAGCCTATGCCTTCCAACCCTTGCCTCCCTTCTCTCGCACTAACCACTGCTAGTAGCCATGAATTGCAGCCATAGCAAGGCTCACGCATAGCCAACCACTCTCAATCTCCTTCTCTGTTTTCTCCCTCAGCTGCCATCCCTCTCCCTCGGCTACCATCCTGGTGCCGTGGGCACCTGTTGCCCTACTCATTCTCCAAATGGTCCACGATCCCTCCACTCTTGAACCCCGTTGCTCCTTCTAGGTATCCTTCGGATTTTGAAGAATTTTTCATTATGATTGTTTTCTTGGACATTGGGAACTTATTAATGAGTGCTGAGTTAATTTCTTATTCATATCTCACATAGACTTCGCTTGATTTGCTGGAAAAGCAGGAAAATGAGAAGAAAATGGAAATTAGAGTTACTTATACAGTTCATGTTGAAATAATTAGGTGGATCAAATTCAGTCTCTTGTTTTTCTGATGTTTAGAATTAACAATAGATACTATCTTTTATAAATTTATTGGGATTTTGGATGTCAATAACTGAAAACGTGTAGCTAGCTGCTTCTAGAAGTAAATGGGGTAATGAACGCGGTTGTAATCTTCTTCAAGAGGTGGTTAATTCACTTTTTTTACTTCTGTTTTGCTCTTTATGACCCTATCTATATTTTTCTTAATGTGCCTCAATGTTTAATATACAAAAGTATAATTAACTTTGCTTCCAATATCTATTAATGTAATTGGATCCCTTTACAAATATCTTTGTTGATACGTGGATCCTCAAACGGGAAGATGACCGTGCAATATCATCATCATGATCATTGTTTGAACTTGGGAACATTAATGGAGATAATATATATATATATATATATATATATATATATATATAATCCTCAACTTGCGCGATTAAATATGGTGAATATATCAATATGTGCAAGTTGAATATTAGTAGTGGACACATGATAATCAGAATGGATGATTCTTCAAAAAATAATTTTGTTTTAAAATTAGCCAGTAATATTTCTGATACTAGTACTGATCATCCAGCCCATTATAAATGAATTAGTTGTTTAAAAAATAATTCACTACAAGAAAAAGGTCTTTTTTCAGCATTTTTATGTTTGATGGAAATAAAATCGCTGTAAAAAACCTTTATTTCCAGCGATTTTGATGTGGTCGGCAAGTTTTTACATTAAAGTTTCAAATTGGTCTTTTACAACGATTTTTTACTTATTGGGACAAAAAAGTCGCCGCAATAATAGAAAACAAAAAAAGAGAATTTTGTAGTGATGTAAATATAGTA
Source organism: Carya illinoinensis (assembly GCF_018687715.1). Lineage (NCBI taxonomy): Eukaryota > Viridiplantae > Streptophyta > Magnoliopsida > Fagales > Juglandaceae > Carya > Carya illinoinensis. The sequence goes on along the minus strand of NC_056753.1, from coordinate 22,148,957 downwards.
GCAAAAACTCAATTTTAATCACACGGCGCCAAAACTCCTTATTCTATTCTCACTTTTTTCCCTCCCCTCTCTCTTTTCCCCTCATTGTTGTTCTACTTCTCTCCTCGATCTCTACTCTTCACGCCTCCATGCAGCTACCACTATACGTCGTCGTCGACTCACCGTCACTGTCCACCTTCACCGTTGCTGGCCATCCAACCAAGCCCCTCTCTAGCCACTTCTCTCTCTCTCGCAGATCTTCCTCTCAATTCACCCTCGAAGTCTTTTCTCTCTTGGGTTCCTAGTGCCATTGTGTCCTCAGCCGCCGTACCACCTCCAGCTATAGGCGTAGCTACCTCCAAAAGGTCCCTAGCCTCTCCACAAGCTCTCCCTCTCTCTCACCGTCAATCTATTCTCAACCCGCACAGATCTCGCTCAAGCACCTCGTATAAGCCCTGCACTGCCTTCCTCCACGGCGCAGCACCACCGCAAGTTAGCCCTCCACACGACTGCAATGCCACCCCCATTCTCCACTGTCTCCCCTTTCAAAGCCGTAAGCCAACCCAGAACAGAGTAACCCTCTGTTCTGGGTTGGGGACTTTTGAATTTATGATCAATTTTTGTTTTGCTTTAGTTTAATGTCTAAATCATGAGATTTATTTTTAAAGTTACAGAAGCAAACGATTGGAGCAGGCTTGTTGTTTAAAAAATCACAAAGTTTTGCGGGCAAGCTCAAAAACCACCAAAAATTCCAAAGCATCAAATGATGCACTCAATGATAAGTATCTTTCTCGCTTACTTTGGTGGAAGGGGGTTTGCTAATTCATACTTTTTTATTAAGTTTCTGGATAAGCCCTGCTCCTTTGATATGTGTGGAATATGAAATTTTTGAGAAGTTCAAGTAAGAACTTGCGTGATTTGGTTTCCTTGTTGTAGAGGTTGGAGATGTGCAGGAAGCCTTGGGGATTGTTAGTGTCGCTGTTGCTCTCGATGAAATTTGTTTTCAATTGGTAAGACAAATATTGAACTCATATAGAACTTTCTAAATTCCATGTCCTCAATGCTTCATTAAACGACTTTTATATCAATAAAATTTTACTTTCACCTATAAAAAAAAATACTTCTTAAAACAACATGATATGTGCATTTCATTTTCTATGTTTTTCTAATGGGCCAGGTGTGCCCATGTCATTGGACATATGTGCAATCGGAGGATATTATGAGATTCATATACCTTTTTGCTTTTTTAGTTTTTCTTGGGGGGTTATTTTATGCCTTATTGCAGTGTCTAGATGTTTAAAAAAACTGAAAAATAGACATCTGATCACTGCCATGAGAACACAATACCTATCAACAAAGAACAACTTAGGTGGGAATGATCAAACTGTAAAATTCCTTACACAGTAATAATTTTAGCTGATTGGTTAAGTACCATCTACATGTTGTGGGATTATTTTATATTGTGCATATAGTACAATGGATTTGAATGGAAAGAAGAAAAAGAAAAAGAAAAATGATTCATTTCACTTAGTCCCTTTTCCTTTCTTTTTCCAATACTTGCCTATGTAATAGGGTCCATTTGTTCCTTGAAAAATTGCACTACTCCCACTTTATCTTAGATTAAAAGAAATGGTTACAGTGGGCATAAATGAAAAACCACAATTTTTCATTAGTCACCTTTCCTTCTGAGACATAATGTATTGCAAATGCAAATTATATATATATATATATATATATATATATATAAATTGCATGGCTGTTGTGCATTTATTCACATCATGCAAATAAATCTCCTGATATTGGGGGCTTCGAAATTGAAGCTTGTGTATTACCTTACCAGTTTATTTGCTGGATATCTTTATTTTCACAAGTTCTTACATGCAGGTCTTGCTCTAACTTGTTATTTTTTAGTATTCAAGCATGCGTATCTAGGTAGTCCATATGTGTTTGGACTTGTAGGAGTCAATCATGATCTTCACTTTCCAGAACCAATTCCTGTTGTTGGTATGAACTATTACACCGTTATATGTGGTGATTGTTTCATTAGATGTTATGCATTAAAGTACTTGTACAAAAACACATTATGCGTTAAATTATTAAATGCTGTTTTTTAAGTATCTAATCAGTTTTATTGCATATAAGTAAAGTATGTTTCTAGTGTCCTCGGTTATTTGGTCGCAAATGTTGTTGTCCTTTGTAGTAGTTTTATTTTATTAACAACATTCCTCTTTCTATGTGTGGTGTGTGTTTACATGCATTCTTAAATACATCTTTAATTAAATACATAATCTATCAAATAGTACCAAGTTGAATTATAGCTGGAGAAAATCTTGACTTTGGACTATCTCTTTTGGGAAAATCTTGACTATGGACAATTTGAGAAAGTGTGAACTTATTGTAATGGATTGGTGCTATGTGTAAAAGAAATGGTGAATTTGTGAATGTTTTTCTTTTCTAGGAATAAAAGGGGAGGGATGTTTAAGGAGACATTTTTTGCCCTTATTTACATTTTTAGGGAATTTAAAGTCTCTAAAAGAAGTAAATGCTTTTTGCAATAGGCTTAATATAATTTATTTTTCATGTTGTTGAAGCTTTTGCATGATGTGAAAGAAAAGGTAGAGAGAAACAAGTAGTTTTTAGCATAACTGGCTACTGTCATTGACAACAAACTAATGTCCCTTTGATTCATGATAAGCTCCTAATTGGTTTTAAATAAAGTCAAACATTTTTCAAAAAAGCACCTTTAATTGTCTAAACTTTTGCCTTCCAAATAGATCCTAGAGGAAAATCAAACCCTAACCTCCTTGTAACACCCAAGAGTAAGCAAACTCTCATCCACCCTAAACCTCCTATAAAACTAAAAGCTTTCCAATTAAAGGTATTTTTTCTGAAGAACAGACCCAAAATTCATTAAAGAAGAAAGAAGAATTTGCCTAAATACAAATACGAAGGAGGACCCAGTCTTCCCTTGCACCTTGGTCACCTATTGTAACACTTGTCTTCATCTTTTTGTAGACAATCGAATTTGTTTACTATAAACAAAAGGCATAGCACAAGTATACATACTTTGCCTACTTAAAAAAAAAAAAAAAAAAAAAAAAGTACACCTATATTATCTTCATAAATGAATTCCATGAACAAATTATATAATTTGCCTTTCAAAAATTTCTTCAGATCTCTATGTTCCAATTTTACTCATAGTGATATGTAGTAATATCATACAATATTTCATTACCTTCAACAATTAAACTAAGTACCTGCATATTCTTTACTTCAATTGTGTTATCCATCTAACCAGAGAGTCTCCATTGATAGTGGCTGATAACAATTTGCTTAGCGACTCCATGAAAATAATGAAAACTAATGGAGTCAACAGATCACCCTGTCACAAACCTTAAGAACCATTGAAGATAACGTTATAGGTGCCCTTTCTTAAAAGCATTTAATTTAAGAGCCAAGAAAGCTTGGAGTTCCTTGGAAATCGTGGGATGATCGCCACAGTCTAACCTTACTAATAAAAGCTTCTACTTTTGTCGACAAGGTTCATCATGACATGATGAACTTTTTCCATGTTACTATGTGGTCAAGGATATGCTTTTCCTTTAGGATCAACTACTTCATCATGAGTTGGATTAGGTTCTTTCATTTGTTTGAGGTCAATACTTGAAATTTTCTCTTTCTATGTGAAAATCTAGCAGTTCAAACACAATGGTATGCTCAGATCTTCTCTGCCTTTGAGAGACATTTGGATCCTTGCACAGCTTTTGCTTCTCACAAAGCCCTAGTACCTAGGACTTATCCCTTATTGCTATAGTTTCTTTTATGTCATTAGACCACAATGGTAAACACTGGTTAAAATGCTTAACTGTGGATTTTTTGGAGGATAAAAAATAATAGCTTCTGAGTAGTTCTTGAACTATTTACTAATAATTATGTGCAGCGTTGATCACTCTGTTCTTTACCATCATTCTCGTGCTTGCAGATATCAGAAGTGGTTAATAGTATGAAAAACTTGATTGATTATAGCTGGGAAAAAGGGACAGGACCTATGGGTAAGTTTCCTGCAAATTTTCATATCATTAAAACTTTTACTTTTACATCATGTTGTTTTATTGGTGGTCTTTTACTAAGGTTGAGAATAATGTTAGAATGTTAGATCAAAGAAATGAAGCTGGGAAACTCTTACCTAGCTCCATGGTAGTATTGCCATGCTATCTTTTGATAAGTATTGCTATATTATCAAACTGATGCATCTAATGTGAATTTATTGGATAAATCTGTCATAGAAATTGTAGAAAATTTATTTCCTTGATTTTAAGCAATTGAAGACTTTAGTGGCTTCATAGCTTGCTTAAGAATTTAGTGGCTTCATAGCTTGCTTGTGAGCCTAATGTGCACCTTGCCGTTCAAAACCCAAAACAAATCCAAAGGGAAGAATGTAGTAGTGGCCCCAAATTTTATGTTGTTAACATAATGGTTAGCTGTTAATGTGTAATTTACCAAAATATATTTGATGACAACTTTTTCCCTGTTGTGTTTTGGACAGTTTCTCACTTTATTTAGGCATTACTTCTTTTTGTTAAATGTTAAATATTCTACACTTGATGGAGATTAGGGGGTTCCTTTTGGTTTTCATGACGTTTGGAGCATTTAGCTTTAGGAGTCTGTAAACTTTATTATTGCTTGCATACGGTACTTGGAAACTACAATTCCCTACCTCTCTTGTTTGCATAGGTGCATGAAAACCTAGGTTCACCTGTATTAATATTATTATTTTTTTTATTTTGTAAAAGACTATTTGCGGCGACTAAAAGTTGCCGCAAAAGGAAACTTTTAGTCGTAGCAAATCTTATTTGCAGCATTTTTTCAATGCTGTGAAAAAACATGCATGTTCCCTTACTTTTTTAACAACGTTTCAAAACTCTTGGAAAAATATTATTCCCAGCAAATTTTTAAACGCCGAAAATAATTATAACCTATTTGCAGCGATATTTATGCTATTTTAAACGGTTTTATAACGTTGCAAAACTTTTTCTTAGCGATTTACAACTAACATGGAAGGGTAAATGTGGCGATTGTTTTTGCTATTTACAACGTGAAAAGTCACTGTAAATAACTTAATAAGTGAGTAGACAATTGCGACTAACATTCAGTACTGTAAAAATCGCTGAGAAAGAGTTAAAACAGCGATTTTGGGATCTTTTGTAGCCATTTTTGGTGCTGGGAAATGCTGATTTTCTTGTAATGATTAGAAATTATTATATAAATAAACATTACCATATTTCAAAGAAATTCTAATTAAGATATGTCGTGTGGATTTAGAATTATCTATGATCATCTCAGTATGGCAGCCACCACTACTTTGGGCTTGTTTGGGGTTGCCTTAAGATGTCTGAAAAAGTGTTTAAAATATCCTTAAAACTTATAGCTTATTTGAGATTAGAAAATCATGAACATACTTATTAGCTTATTTGAGATTAACAAATATTTTAATATGTAACATTTAAATAACTTAATTTTTTCATTAAAGAGCTTTTATGCCTATTAAAACACTTTTTGAGACTCTTAATCCAACTCCAAATAGGTCCTTCATGTCATTTCTACTGTAAAAAGTACTTTATATATATATATATTATTTCTAAACAAATATAACATATTGGAAAGTGTTTTATATATAGTTTATCAAGCAGCAAATAACCTTTTAATAATAGAGTTTAATTTTCAAAATTGTACAATTATAAGTTTTAAGCTAAAAGTTATATTATCTACCGCATTAATCTCAAATATGTATAATTTTAGATGTTCTAGAAGGACTATTAAATTTATTATAAAATAAATATATTGGTATATTAAGTGATAATAAGCCACATCATGTACCGACATCACTATTGATCCATTGCTCTAAATGCTAAATGCTAGATCCGTCGTACAAATGTATTCTCAAACGAGTCAAACCTGCAAAATCTAACTCGCATTAGCCTTTCCTACTGTTGCATAAGCCTCAACACTGATGCCAGCTACTCGAAAGGCAAGATTCGGACTTGGTGAATGTTTAGGATTGGGTGGATAATATAGTTTTTCGTTTAAGGCTTATAGTTATAGAGTTTAAAGTAATAAGTATTATTATTAAAAATTATTTATTTATTATTTGGTAATTGTATATCTAAAGTATTTTCAAACATGTTACATTTGCTTATAAACAAATTAAAAAAAATACTATTTTAAAATTTTATTTATATAACCATACGTATTGATGATATGTCAACTACTAAAAATGATAAAAATTTTGAAATTTAAAATTTAAAATTCCAATTAAAATAAAAAATACTAATGAAATGGGGCTGTCACGTAATAAGATAAATATAAGGGTAAAGTTATAATTATTTGAAAGTTATATAGATATTTTCATCTGTTGACATTTTTTTAAAAGTGTAAGTACTACATTCCGATAAATTTGGAAAAGTGCATTTGAGGAAAAATATTAAATCAAAATTAATTTGATATTTTTCTTAAAACGTACTTTTTTGCCTTTTTATATTAAAAATTAGCACTTAAATATGAATCAACTAAATAAGCTAATTTTATTATTAAAGTAATTTTAATATTATTTAAGAACTTTTTAAGACTCCTAATGTAATCTCAAACGGACTCTTAATTAGTAAAATTTCGCCCCTATTATATATAGGAAATTAAATATCAATATATATTTTGATTAAAACAACAAGTTTAATGAAATTTTGATCGGCGATCGGAAAAAAAAAATCTAAATATCGTTGTTATTTATAATCCTTTTAGATTTAGGGTTTTGACTTCTTCCACCTCCTCACAGTAAGATCATGCGGCAGAGATATATAATTTTTATATATATTGTTTTTTTTTATAACAACATAATACTTTATATTCACTAACAGCTACAAATTACATCAAAGATTCTGATCAAATAATTTGTAAAATACATTTAGGGAATAAGTCCCACCAAATTCTGAAACCATCTAGATGCTTAGCATATTTTGCTAAGATATGAGCTGCAACATTTGCCATGCGCCCTTATTTTGTATTGAACACCTCGGAAACCTCTTAATCATTTCTTGCACTTCATGTGTGACATCCATCATTTCCTTTTATTTTTAATTAGTTATTTTACTAATTACTTTATTGGTTCATTTATTTTAAATTGATTATTATTATTATTATTATTATTATTATTATTATTATTATTATTATTATTATTATTATAATTTATCATTTTTACTGCTTGAGTTGCGTATTTTTTTAATGTGCTTTTTCTTGTTATCAATTATTGCCTATTATTTATTGGCTCTTTATTTCAAATAATTTTTATTGCTGGTTTTACTATTTTATTTTACTAAGTTGTTGGTTTTTTATTGTCTTCTTATTTATCTATTATTTTTAAGTTAGTTTATTCTATGTTTAAATCTTTACCGTTATATCAATTTGAAGACCCCAAGATGAAAGGCCTGAATGAAAACCCAAATCCCTTTCCCTTTTTTTCTCATTTCCCTTTTTTTTTCTCTCTCTCCTCCCTCTCCTTCAGCCCGCACAGCACCCCCCTCCCTTCATCAAATCCCTTCTTTCAACCCAACCTTGCCCGGCGCTGCCTAACCTTGTCATCGCCCACCACACCTGTTCACCCTCATGCCTGCGACCATCACCCACCGAGCCTAGCCTCCACCTCGCCGCCGCCCTCTCCCATGCACACACGTAACTCCTCACATGGCTCCACTGTGCGCAGCTCCTATCGCTGTTGTGACGCCCCAACTCCCATGTACGGAAATGCAGGGATCGTGATGTCAGGATTATGACAACATAGGTCACGCATCCCAATGATGAGTACCAAGTATGTATACATGCAAAAAGTATACAACAAAAATGCAATGAATAAGTTAAGTAATTCGACTAAGTACCAGAATTTTTAATACACGCAAGCCAAAATAAAAGTATTTTAAAATATTATACAGTTATCCAGTAAAAGTAAAGTAAAGACCATTCTTTATATAACCAAAGAGTGATACACAACTCGTGATCCAAATGACCACATGTCACTCCTCCAGCGATGCTGATCCCTCAAACTCAACATCTTCCTCTGTACCAAGAACTACGATACCATAAAACGGTACCACAGGGTATCAAATACCATGAGATTGCGAGTCTCAACAAGTAATAAATCAAATAGCCAAAGAGATGAAAATACATTCATGCAACCAACATGTATGCATGCACTACATGAAACATGCATGTGACCCAAAACCATTCCCCAAAAATAACTACTCACTATTTTCCCAGAAAATGGCCCAATCATTAGATCCATCATTTTCCCAGAATGGTTCACATATCCATTAATCAAGAACCCGTAATTTTCTCAGAAAATAGCCCATTAACCAATTATCAACTCATTGTAGGCGAGAATCACAGACGGAACTCTATCAGTACCACCCTTGCTTAGCACTACCTTTACTATGTGCACCATAGGCGAGAATCGCAAGCAGGACTACCATCATCCCTACTGCGTGCATCGTAGGTGGGAATCATAGGCAGAACTCTACTATCATCTCTGCTAACCACCATCCCTACAGTTCCTTTCCACACAAGGGGTACCTATCAGAACACTGTAGGCTAGAATCGCAGGTGAAACTCTACCACCGTCCCTACTTACCACTACCCCTACAGTCCCTTTTTCATTTCTTTCAATCCTTTCAATTCATTCATTACAAACATACCCAAAATCCTTTCTTACAGAACATGCATGAAACACAATGATGAATGTCATGACATTAAGCACCCCATATAAAATATCCAACATGATCCAATTCACAAACTAACCCTTCCTTCAATCCAACCTGACCTCCATACTCCTCAAACTCAAAGTTCGGCACAACCAACCAGACTGCAAGAAATATGTTCTTACAAAAATATATTCAAATCTCAAAAATTTATTTGGAAAATTATTTACAGTACTAAAATATAGTTTTCATAGGATCACGGAGGTGCTAGAGATGGCGGCACAACAACGTAACAGTACAATTTGGGCTAAGGTCATGGGTCTCAAAATACCCAATTTTGAATGAGGGCAAATGAAAACTTGTGATGACTAGGGGAGGGCTTAGAGGTGTGGGTGAAGCTAATGGTAGTGGTGGTTGGCAGCGGGTGGCGGTATGGGCCGCAGTTGAAGGTCTAAAAGTACAAATTGGAGATAGAGATGGATGAGGTTCAATGGTGGCGGATCAAAGCTGAGGAAAGGTGGTTTGGGTGGCTGAAGGGCCGACAGTGGTGTGGTGAAAAGTTGGTGGTCAATGGTGGCGTGACGGCGATGCTGGAACAAGAATGGGCCGAGGCTTGGGGCTACACGTGGGGGCTGACGGTGGTAAGGGAGGAGCTGAAAATGGGTGGGTGAGATAGCCAACTAAAGGGGAAGAAAATGCAAGGGATGGTATTGGTCACGGATGGCGGATGGTAGTGCTATAGGGGGACGAAGAAAACAGATGGGGGAGAGGGGTGGAGAGGCTAGCGCGTGGGAAGGGGAGAAACAGGGGAAAAAGAAGGAGAAGAAAGAAAGAGAAGAACGAAAAGAGGAAAAAGATAAATGAAGGAAAAGGAATGAGGTCTAGATCTCACAACTTGGGTCACAAAATTGATCCAACGAAAAGAATTTCAAAACGATAAAGAATAAAATAATTTAAACACAGTGACTAGCTAAAATAAAATAATAGTAAAGATCCAACAACACAATAATTTAAAACCCAACAATAAACTAATTTAAAGTAAAGAGTAATTTAATTACAAAACGATAATTAATACCAAGAAAGCACATCAAAATAAATTTCACAATTTAAAATTTATAAAATAATCCAACAAAAAATACAATAAATTTAAAACAAGAGAACCAATATTTAATTAAATAAAATAATCTTTCAATTAAAATACACTAAAATATGGGGTATCATAGCCACGATGAGCTAACCCTTGGCCACCACCTTAAGCCGGCTTCTTCCCTCATTATCAGCGAACACCTCTAGCATGTACCCAGCCCCACGTGCATCTCCCTCCTTCATTCCCAAAATGGGTCTTCCCCTCTACAAGGCTTCACCATCGCACACCCTTAGCGCCGCCATACACCGGTCCTAGCCCCATCGAGCACCACCACTGGCCTCTCTCAACCACACACTCCCTCACTCTCTATCACACGGGTTTCACCCTTTAAGCCTAGATCTGCTGCCATAGCACCACCGTACGCCTTCCTCAACACCACCACTTGCCTCCCAGCACCTCCCTTAGCCCCGTCATTCCCTGCCATAGTTAGCCAAGCTCTTTCTCCATTTCCCTTGCTTGAAATCTACAGCCAGCCCATTGGAAAAGCATTGTCCGCCGTTGCTCCGCCACTTTTGATGTCACCCTTGATCTTCCAGAATTTCCTTCTACCATTGTAAGTAATTTTTCAAAGAATTTAATGAGATTTAAGTATATTTTTATGCTAACATATTTTTTTACAGTTTGTTTGGTTATGCCGGGCCTTGAGTCCGAGGAGTCTAGATTTTTTGATTGGATTGGAAGTTGGGTTTATTTGTGGAGCTTGGTGGTGTTTGGGTTTCTTTTATCTGTTGTGTAGTACATCATGTCATTCATTATTATGTTTCGTGCATGTTCATGTGTTAAGGATGAAAACTGAGTTTCCATATTGAGAAATGACTTTTGGGTGCATGCATATTATGACCCCAAGTCGAGATGGGGTATTATCTCGGTAGAGCTCATCTGGTCACTCGGGAACAGATAAAACTGAGTAACGTCTTTTGGGTTGTCGCTGGGCGACAATAGGATCGGAGGAGATGGTAACGCTCACGTGCCGATTCCATAACCCCTCTACTGGCAGGGGATAGAGGATGCTTTTTCACGAATGCGCTAGGCGTGGAGATGGGCATCGCTCGTTACAAAATCACACACACAGTCATTACTCGTGATGTGATGAAAGGAGCCAAGGTGTAACAGCCCGCTAGAAATTCAATTGTGAAATTTCTATTAGGTTTAGGAACCTCGTGAAGACCCCATAAGTTTTCACAAATCCATTAATCGTATAGGTTTTAGTCTAACTACATAGTTAGTGTTATTATTTACTATGGTATCAAAAGTGTGTTTTTGATTATTGGAAATAGTTAGAAGTGTCAAAATGTATTATGGTTTGTGCCATTAGACTCGGTGGGTTATTTAAGGTCTTATGACGCAATAACTCTTTTTCATATTTTTGGACGAAATGTTTGTTCAAAACTGTGGATATTATTGGATAAAAATATATTGACTTGATTTTTTGGATGTTATTAGATAAAAATATCTTAAGCTAATTTCGTGGATATTATTAGGTAAAAAATATTTTAAGCTGATTTTTGTGGATATTATTGGATAAAAATATCTTAAGCTGATTTTTATGGATATTATTGGGTAAAAATATCTTGAGTTGATTTTTGTAGATATTATTGGGTAAGAAAGACCTACACTCAATTTTCACTCCGGGTAAGAGAGACATACACTCGACTCTCACTTCGGTAAGAGAGACCTACACTTAACTCTCACTCTGGGTAAGAGAGACCTACACTTAACTCTCACTCCAGCCTCATCTTCTTCCATATTTTGTTCATAAACACCTCCAGTCACTCCCCACGAAATTATCTTCCTTTACACATTTCATTGAAAGAACACCAAACTCTCTCAGACAGCTTTCAAGTATTCTTTTGTACGCCCATTTTGAAACTTTTATAAGTGTTTTATCATAAAGTCTCCTTCATACAAGTTGTTTCTTTTTTAGTCTAGTTTATGTGGATATCTTATTTGTTCCATTTGAAGATCATTTGGTCAGTCAAATATTATTTAAACTCTAGAAAGTTCATTCTGGGAGATAAACTTGAGAATATGTTATAGTTTGGAGTTTTTGACCAAGCTAATGGATAGATATTGGTCCAAAAGTTTTATGGAGTATTGTTAACATGTGTATATGATTATTGGTTGAGGATTGTTGCATGATTAAAGGTTTTTATGAAAGATTTTCTTAGATCTAGAAACTTAGAAACTAGAAGAGGAAAAACAGTTTCTGTTTTGAGAAAGTTTAAATCTTTGATAGTTTAAGCCTCTTATATACATATTAGAATATTATTTTGAAGATATTTGAAGTTAGTTTCAAATATATGAAATATTATGCAAAGAGATGTTTGGATAGGCCTAAGTGTGGATGTTCTCGGCTTAATTTATGTTTTGGTTAATGTTTAGCCATGTGATCTTGAATTAGAAGCTTATATATGTTTTAGGAAATTTTTTTAAATTATGTGATGGTTTGGTTTGAAGATCACATCTTTATAAGTCATAGATCAAAAGGTTAATCAAAACAAGTTATAAACAAAAATCAATGGAAATAGCATATGGAAATTTCGGCCCTATAGAGTTTTAATAGTTGTGATTAGTTTTAAATTTTTTTAAATTAATATTTGAGTTTAGGATAAAATTTACACGAGGCATGTAAATTTTGGTGACTTTTGGAGTTAGCATACAAAATCCTTAAATTAGGGGTAAAACGGTCATTTTCCTATATGTAGAGGGTAAAATGGACATTTTACTCTTTAAGTTAATATTTTTCATATTTCAAATTATTAGTGATTTAGTTATGACTTTTAGAATCACTAATTACAGTTTCTCGTGATCGCGCTTGAAGTTTTATAAGAAACGCGGAGATCGAGGTAAGTTAGCTTTTAATTTACTAGCAGTTTACTGTGTATGTGTGCTAAGTAAATGAACTACAGTGTATGTATGTGTCTTATCATATATGCAGGTCATGCTAAGTTATCACATATTTGTCTGTTACACAGAATTTATTCTGTCATGAGTTTCATCAGTTACACAAGATATTTTGTCATATATTGCAAGTACATAATGTTAAATATGTCATCTATTACATGTATGTCATGTCATGTTCACTGTTGCAAGTATGTTAGGTTAATTATGTTTCCGTTACATATGATATCATGTTATGAAATATTGTGTGTTATATGTTTAAGTCATGTTATGATAAAACCCTATCTCAAGTTGATCATGTCTTTCAAGTTATGTTCAAGTCACGTTATGTTATGTCAGGACTTCTATCCTTTCGTATTCTAGTCACATTTCATCTTGAGTTACATTCAGTTTCGTGGGGTCCACAACAACTGTGGCACACGAAGTATGGGGCCACAGCAATTGTGACGCATACACTATGTGAGAAATAGCAATTGTGACACGTAGAATACATGGAGCCACAACAACTGTGGAGTATGTATTTAACTGCATTGTGACACGTAAAATACATGGGGCCACAACAACTGTGGAGTATGTATTTAAACAGTTAAAGAATAAGTTTCAGATTACGTTCATGTTAAGTCAAGTTTCAGAGCAAGTTCATGTTAAGTCAAGTTTCAGATCAAGTTCATGTCAAGTCAAGTTCAATTCACGTTTCAATTTAAGTTATGTCAATTATGCTATGTTGTACGTCAAGTTATGCTTTAATTACTTATGAATTTGATTATGCATTCGTGTTTATACTGTCATCCATGCATCATTAGCCTGTGTGAAAGTTTTTTTGTTAACTGACTGAGATTTGTAATCAAATCTCACTGTGGTAGTCTCAACTACCATTCCTCCCGAATGGTAGATCTTGTTACAAGACCTGAAGGAGAATCAGGAGCTGACCAACTAGACACAGTTGACTGAGCGACAATATGACGTCAATGTTAATATAGTAGTTAACGTAAATTACTACTTGTACTATGGAGTTGCATCTCCAATACTTTTTGGATCATAAGCATTTTGGACTAGTGTTGTGATCTTAGTTATTCAATGGGTCTTTATATATGAAGTATGCTTTAAGCATTTAGGATATTTTCAATTTAGTGCATAGTATTGCTAAAGAAAAAATTTATCCGCTGCGAATATTGCATAATGTTATATGCATGTTAGGAACATTGTATCTTATATGTCATGAACCGGGGCAGGTAATCTTGTGTTGCATGTCTCGACGCTTCAAATGTCCGTCCGATCCCAAACAGAATTTGGGAGCGTCACACAAGGTGTGTGAATGGTCCCTAGGGGGAATTATGGCGCATACAGAATAATTTGGATAATGGGTTATTTTCTGGGAAATGTCGGATTTTGATAAATGGATATGTGGATCATTTTTTGGGAAAATGATAGTTTTATACTTGGGCCTTTTTTTGGAAAAATGTCAGCTATTTCTTTTAATGGATTTGTTTTGGGTCAAATGGGATTTTGGCTTAGGTTGGAAAAATAGTCATCATTTTCAAGGAAAATGATGGTTTTGGTCTCATGCATGTTTCAACATGTGTATGCATACATGTTGGTTGTCTCAATGAGTTTTTATCTCTTGGGTTGTTTGGTTGGTTACTTACTGAGACTCATAATCTCACGTGGTATTCATACCCTGCAGTTCTGTTTTATGGAATTGTAAATTTTGATGTAGATGAGGATGTAGCGCCTGAGGTTTCAACTCTGTCGGATGAGTGACCTGGGGTCACTTTTCATGTCTTGGGATTTGTTTCCCACTTTTGAGTATGTATTTTGGTTTTTATTGTATTTTACTAGATACTTGTATAACCATTTGGAATGGTTTTTTTTTTTTTTGTTAATTTGTATTTAAAATTCTGGTACTTAGTTGACTATCTTTTATTTATCTGCTGTGACCTTTTGTTGCACACTTTTTATTTGTATACAAACTTAGAACTTGTCGTTTGGGGTGTGTGATCCATGTTGTCATCATCGCGGTGTTCACAATTCCCATCTTTCTGTATGTAGGAGTTGGGGGTGCCACATCATGAACCAGATTACCCCAAGCAAACCTTGATTCAGTAGCAGCATTTAGTTCTTAAACCATAAGCAATGAATCACTCTTATGATAAGCTCTGAAATGCCCATTGGAATACACAATTGCAACCCTCTCAATATTGCAAGTAGTTCCACCTCCTTTAGATCAGTAACACCATTTCCTTTTTTACTTGCAGTGAACAAAACCCCACTTGTTTCATTTCTCAACAACATTCCCACCCCTGCTTTATCTAGTTCTTCAAAGATGGTACCATCTATATTTAACTTTAAGACCCCTTGAGAAGGAGGTTGCTAGCAGCAAGTTGGAATCTCCCTTTGTTTCCTAACATCTTTAACTTCCTTGTATTTAGTAGCAATGGTCAATACTTGTTCAATAACTTTTGCAAGTTGCAGATTTTTATCCTCAAAGATTTGTTGGTTCCTCTTATACCACATACCCGAAGCTATGAGAAAGAATTTTTCAAGATCACCATTTTGTCTTGCTGCCATTACATCCATTACTATCTGTATGAATTCCTTTCTCATTTCAGTATTTAATAATCCTTGAAAATGATGTTGCCATGACTAAAGTACTGATAGACAGTATCATAAAGCATGCCCCACATCTTCCTCATTCATGCACCAAATACATTGAGCTTCACTAATGATCTTCCTCTCCTCTAGTTTCCCACGAGTTGGAAGTCCATTCCTACAAGCTCTCTATGCAAAATTTTTTATTTTATTCGACAGCTTCATCTTCCATAAGTTTCTCCATAGCTTACACTGACCCCCAGCATTAGAGCACCCACCATCTTGTTTAGCTAGCTTTTGAAAATAGCTATATGAACTTTTGACATTGAGCATGCCATCCTTATCATGATCCCATATAAGGCAATCGAGCCTCATCTCAGAGCTAAGCATGATTTTCAACACTGATTCTACTACTGAAGGTGGGAGAATCCTTATAACCTTCTCAACATTCCACCAATTTGTCCCCTCATCAATTAGATCATCAACTGTTAGGGATTCATCATTAATTTCTTACATAGAGGTCTGTAGCAATCTATGACCAGTTATCCAATAATTAGCCCACACCTTGATTGATTTATCATCCCCAACTCTTAATCTACATCCCTTTAGCATATCTGCCTTTGATCCCCATATGCCTCTCCATACATAGGAAGGGGTAGACCCCAATCTTGAGTTATTGAAAGTAGAAGATGGGAAATACTTTGCCTTAAAGAGATTATGCAGTAGTGTGGTCTCATCTGTCATGATCCTCCAAGCCTGCTTTACAAAAGAGCTTGATTGAAAATTTTTAAATCTTTGAATCCCATGCCTCCCAAAGATTTAGCCTCACACATTCTCTTCTAGCCTACCCATCTAGTTTTCTGTTCCTCTTTATTCTGACCCCACCAAAATTTTGCCATCATTTGTTCCAATTCACTATAAAAAGTAGATGGTATTTTAAAATAGCTCATAGTGTATGTTGGGATGGCCATTGCAACTGCCTTTATCAATACTTCTTTACCTCCCAAGGACAATAACTTCTATTTGCATCCATTAAATTATGCCATACCTTTTGTTTGAGTTCAGAAATAGCTTGCTTCTTCCATTTTCCAACCATAGGAGGCAGGCCAAGGTACTTCTCATATTGCTGGTATTGCTGAGCTCCCCAAAAATTCAGAATCTCCTCCTGCTGGCTGGTGTTAACATTTTTACTAAACACCATCAAGGTCTTTTATTTGTTCACCTTCTATCCTAATGGCCTTTCATATATGCCAGGTAAGTGTTGGAGCTCCAACACAGATCTACACACCTTCAATCTATTTTGATCTTTCAGCTTGCTGCAATAGGGAAATCAAACCCTCAGTGCATAGTAGGAACAAGTAAGGGAAATTGGATTCTTTTGTCTCAATCCTCGAGTTGGAAACAAAGGCCCTTTGGTACACCATTCACCAGTATAGAGAAAGAGATAGATTTGACACACACAATAACTGACTTGATCCATTTCTCAGCTAAGCCCATTCTTTCCATCACGGCTTTTAAAAAGCTCCATTCCACCCTATCATATACTTTACTTATGTCAAGTTTTAGGGACATAAATCCTTTCTTTCCACTCCTTTTCTGCCTCAGAAAATGCACAAGCTCATAGGTTACTAGTATATCATCTGGTATTAATAGTCCAAGTATAAAATCCGATTGTGACTTCGAGATAATATGAGGCAAAATCTCTTTTAGTCTATTGGCTAAGACCTTAGAAATTAGTTTATATATGACAGTACATAACTAATTGGCCCTAATCAAAGATCATCTTGGGCTGGTTCTTCTTGGGGATCAAAATGATGAAAGTGTGATTTAGTTCTTGAGGGAACTGACCTTGGTTTAGGGCCATTAGAATTGCTCAAGTAATATCTTTTCCAACAACATACCTATGTTTTTTTTATAGAAGAGAGGTGCCATGCCATTAGGTCCTAGGGCTTTAGTAGGATCCATTTGATTAAGGGCTAGAACCACTTCCTCTGCACTGAAATCTTAACCATGTTCTCATTCATGTTAGCAGTCACCCTTCCCCTCAAACCATCTAAAAAGTCCAACTACCCCACCTCATCAGAAGCATTGAACAGTGTACTAAAATACTCAATAATCAACTTATCCCTCTCCTCATTCAATTTTCATCTTCCATCCTCATCTCTCAGTCCCTTAATCAATTTTTTCTTTTTTTCTCTAGAAGTCTTTGTTATGGAAAAATCTTGCATTGGTATCCCATTCTTTCAGCTATAAAGCTTTAGACCTTTGTCCCACGTGATCTCCTCCCTCTCCTACCAGGTTTGCATTTCTGTTATTGCCTCCCTATATTCATCCCTTCTTTGACAGTATGGATCACTAGTTTGTAGCCACTTCAGTTTAGATCTCACCCTTTCAATACCTTGTTTCACATGCCCAAACTTTAACTTGTTCCATACAGTAAGCTTTTCACCACATCTTTGGAGCTTTCTTATCATAGCATTACACCCAACAACACCTGGTTCTACCTGCCATGAAGCTTCAATAATGTTTTTACAATCTGAGGATTCCACCCACATAACCTCAAATCTAAAAATTCAATTTTCCTATCTTTGAACCTATTCTTCATAGTCCTTAAAATTATAAGCACATGGTCTAAATAAACAACTATACCATGTTGAACTCGAGCCATAGGGTAATATGAGCACCAACTATGATTTGTAAGGACCCTATCCAACCTCTCACTAATACAATGAGTGGACTCCCTTATGTTACACCAGGTTTATTGAGGGCGAATATATCCTAAATCCCTTAACTCACAAGCATCCATCACATCTCTACAAGCTTGCATGTGTCTCTCAGTTCTCTATTACCCCCCATGTTTCTCATTGCTTCCCAATATTTTGTTAAAGTCCCCCATCACTATCCAAGCTTGAGGTGAAGCCACTTTTAGTGCTCTAATTAAAGTCCAAGTTTCATGTCTTTTAGTGGCGTCAAGATGTCCGTATATTTCAATAAGAAACCAAGCAGTTTAGCCAAATCATCTCCCATAACGTGTGCATGAATATGTGGCCTTGAGAAACTGAGTACTGTAATGTCCACTTCTTTCTTCCATAGTAAAGCTATACCCATTTTCCTTCCATCACAACTCACAGCCAAACAACTGTCAAACCCTAACCTATATTTTAGTTTTTCCATCTCTTTTACATGTAACCTTGTTTCTTGCAAAAACAAAATCATGAGAACTTCCCTTTTGACCAAGTCAAGAAGGACACAAATTCCACATGGGTTCCCAAGCCCACGTAAATTCCAACTTAGGAGGATCATTGATCCTGGTAGGGCTGTGTAACAACCTCTATCGATTCATTTAGTAGTGCAACTTGCCCTTCCCCCACCTTCTCTTTTCCTTTAAGCTTTTGTTTCTTAAGTGCAATAGCTCTTGTACATTCAACTATATGTCTCTTCTTACTATGTATCTCAACAAGAGTATTAGATATTGTACCTGAAACATGGTGCACGTTTCTTCCATGATCTTGTATTGCATGTGCTGGACTTGCTTAGCAACTACTGGTAGTTGGGCTTGAGATTGTGATATAACTAGACTCTGAGAGGTAGGCCCAGTAGGTATGCTTCCTTGACTCGCATCATCTTCATCATTTACTCCTCCCATATCTGTTACCATATTTGAAATTCATCACCTGCTCTACTCCAATTAATCCCCACCCCATCTTTCTTAACAGTTATCGTATCTTATGCTCCATTAGACAATTTTCCCCCCTTCTGCATCTAACGTATTCTTGCCATTAACAGCTACATCATTATCATAATTGTCCCCTTGATTATCGCCAAAAACATTGCAACTTACATTTCAATGATTTGAGCCACCATCAGCCATCACACCACCATCCCCTGCCGCCCAATTATCCAACATATTGGTTCTTCCCCTGGGCAATGAACGGTTGTCTTCTTCCATCCATTCTAGCGCACAACCATGCCCCAAATTGAAAAGAGTTTGTGTGCTCTTGTTTTGCTACCACACAAACACCACTCATGCAATATTCTTCCACATTCAAAACAGTAACAAGGCAACTTTTCATATTGTATTGGAATCCAATACTTCATGCCATGCAATGTAATTGTTTTTCCTCTAGCCAATGGCTTGTACAGATCCAACTTGACTCTTACTCTCAGAAATTGCCTCATGCCACATTATCTTCTTGCACATCCACATATTCTACTTCACCTAGAGAACCACCTAGCTTTTCACCACGTTCCTTATTCATTCCCACAATGGCATGTTATGAAATTGCACCCATCAAGCTATCGTATCAAAGTTCATAGAAGTCGGTTGAGTGAAGACATCAAAAAGATTGATCACGAATATATGATTACCAAACAGTCACGGTCGTCCTTCAATTACACACCGTCAATTAGCATGATTGGAAAAGAAATTGTAAACACATTAGTTCCAACTTCTATAAACGTTGCCTATTTACTTAACCTCTATATCTTCGCCATTGTAGCTTTCACAATTTCTTCCAAATGGATCCATCCATCCAAATTTTACCAATGAGGCACAAGTACTCCCTCTTACGCTAAACTTCAAGTGCTACATCATTCTCCAAAACAATCGCTGTATCTTCCTCGTCACTAGGTTTTAGATTCCCTTACAATGCTTGTAACTTCTCAATTTGGCTACATGACCTCACAATTGAAAGAAACGCAATCTTGCCTTCCACCATCCTTAGTGACTAGTCAACAAGGAGAGTTTGACACCACCTCAGTCCTCCGGAGAAAAGAGCGGAGACCTCGGGACACTTTTTCTATAGAATCTTTTATATTAATATTGGGTCTATGTGGATTACTAATGCACATAGTAATTATTTTGTCTTTGATCTTGTTGCCTTGTCCTGCCCCTTCAAATTCTCAATTCATCCTTACTATTCGTCCTTACGATGAACTAATATCAATATTTAATTTTCCATTCCAAAACCAAGTAATAATTCCCTGCAGATGCTTCCACCGATATTAACCTCACGATCAGATCATAATTAGTGTATGATCTTCCAGACGAAAACCTCAGCATTCTTCGTTTATTATTCATATCGATCTTCTTCACTCCCAATTGTAATTCTAATTAAATGATGAGATTCACTAGCTATATACGTTGGCCCAAGAAGACAAAGCATATCTCTATTAATACAAGCAAACGCAAAGCCATGCCAGCAACTCCGGTCCTAATTATTCACGTACGCATGGTCCACCTTTACATCTAATTACATGATGAACTACATATATATACACACACACACACACACTTTCTTACAACGTACCCAGAAATTAACCAAAACCGTGTCACATGCACAGAGCTAGAATATAGCGTACACATATGTACTGTATATATACATATCGATCGACTACTTCATGATCGCAGTGAAACTTATAATTGACATGCGCCCACTTGATATTCTAGCTTATCTCTAGTATATCTAGTATATACAACATGCATGACACATGAGTCCTCTTAAAAAGCTGCCTTTGGTTCATTTGGGTATAACGATGCATATTGTCTTACTAGCTTTGGCATGTCTTTCATCTCGATCTTCACGGGCGTTACAGTTGCCATTACGGCGACTACTTTCAGTGGATGATGGAGGAACACTTCCATTTTTCTTATACGCTGGGTTTGGTTCTTCTTCTTCTTCGTCTTCGTTGTCGGCTGTCCCAGTTTCAGTGTTTACTGCGCTATCGTTGTTGGAAGTTTCGTCTTTTGTACTGCTGTTAGCACCAGCGTTGCCCGTTTGATCAGGAAGAGCAGTAGTACTCGCTGCGGTCAGGAGACGACGGTTGGGCTTCTGCCTACTGATCTCCTTCAGTACTACTGGGAGCGCCCTTTCTGCATTGGCAGTTTGCAGAGATGCAAAGATCAAGAGGATAATTGCAACAAAGATCAGAACATGAAATACTAGGGCTTTCATGATCAAGACAATCAAACTTGGTACGAGATCCTGATATTATTACAAATACTATATATGATTGTTACAAAGCTGCAACTAGCCTAGCCTTTTGGGGTTGGAGATGTTTATGAAGAAATGCCAAAGGTGACAATATATAGATCAAGATCATCTCCTAGCTACTTGTTCCTATCTTTATCTTAATTGGGTGATACAATAAAGTCGAAAAGCACTGAGAAAGTAAATAATTAGGGTACAGCGGGGCTTGCCACTTGCCACGATTGTTGCACCATGGCCATCATTTGGGAAACAACCTAGCTAGCTAGCTAGCTATTTATCATGTCCACCAAAGAATTAATTAATTTGACTGAGTTAAATATATACTGATTTCAAGCTTTTTCGAAGATTGTTAGTATTCTATGGTTTGATAATTAATGATGCATATAACGTGCTTTAATTCGGCAGATAGGCTAATCTTCGAATTATAACGTACAACATTGTTCAGTGCTTTTCTTTTTAAAACAATGTACTACTACTGCTTGGAAAATTTTCAAGTGGATCTCATGATTCGCTTCAACGAAAACTTCAAAGAATAATTCAACATTAATTAGCAATATTGTCAGGATCGGACCCTCCACTTAAATTTAAAGATCAATAATTTCAAGGAATAGCTTATGATCGATCCCATCCACCGGGTCCCCTGATCGCTAGATTCAACCGCAGTACTGTTAATTATCTCCTAATTATTGTTTGACTGAATTATTTGTTTCCGAGCATGCATGTTTTCTAGCACTCGTGTTTTGTTCTGATCATCTTTCATCATAGTTTCCTGATCATCTGTCCTCTATTTTTGTCCAAAAGTAAAAACATTCTATCTAGAATCTCCAACCATCCGCCTACAGCCATCATATGCCACTTCTGATCTATTCCTTACATCCTCCGCAATCAAATTAGATAATGCACGTGTTTCCCACTTGTCACCTATTGGTACATGCCTGTGGCGGTCTCACGTACGTCGCTCCATCGAGCAACAACAGCTCATTTGTTTACTTTCTTTTTTCGAATGAGTACTACTCTTGATCTTTTGCTAGAAGCAAACATGATTTGTCTTTGTTTTGTTTCTAGTGTGGTACTATCAGCTGCGGCGGCCTTTCCCCACATTATTCCCGGTAATGTTATGTGAATCTATCAGTAAAAATAAGTTATTTATTATCATACGATTGATTATGTGATACAGTTTTAGTGACCACATATATTAAAAGTCACTTAAAATATTACAAAATATTGTTTGGGTGCGACTAGTGACAAAATTTAAATGAAAAAAGGTAATTTTTTATTTGGTTTACACACAAATTTTGTATAATGAAATTTATACACTGATTTATGCAATTCATTAAACTGTAAAATTCTTTTTATAATAAAATACAGGCAATTTTTTACGTACAATTTTAAATTTGCATGTAGACTTAACGTTTTATTTTTATATACGTATTTTCAAAAAAAAAAAAAAATCTATTCATCATTCAATTATGTAGCATTAGATGATAGGTTTACAAGTGAAATATAATAACTAGTCTCTAATCATCTAATGCCACATCATAGGATAAGAATTTTTTTTTTCTTTTTTCTTTTTTTAATGGGAATATCCTTAATCCATTTCATTGAACTAAAGAAGAGATACAATGAGGAACTTCCTGATCCATAGTTACAATAAAGTCAGAAATGGTAAGAGCATCTTTTGCTAGCAAGTGGGCTATGGTGTTACCATTTCTCCTTACATGAGAAACATGCTACTTTGCAAAAGATTTGAAACAAATTCTACTCTCACATAAGAACAACTCGAGCTACTCCATGCTTCCTTTTCTTCTTGTAGAGTCTTTGTTACCTGGAGTGAGTCTCCCTCCATTTCAACTTGTGTCAATCCAAGATCCTTGGCAAACTAAGCTACTACTAGTGCTCCATAGGATTCGGCTAGGAGGGGATTATGGAAGAGCATTTTATTTTGCCTTATGGTTGCTATAATCTGGCCCTTATCATCCCTTATGACTACCCCTATGCCAATCATTCCCTTTACTTTGTCTATTGCCTCATCCCAATTGACTTTAAACTAGTTCAATGGTGGAACCTGCCATATCTTAGCTGAAGTACAAGTCTATTGGCCCTTCTTTTGAGTCTGGATATTGTCCTCCTCTTCATTCATCAACTCTAGTCTCAGCCTTGTTTCTCTGAGCAGGCAATTTGGAGGCAAGAAGGTTTTTTTGAAAATGTAGGAATTTCTTCTCAACCATAGTTGCCTAGCTACCATCACAAATTCATGTAATTTTGTTGCATTGAGATATTTAAGCATGGCCTTGAAGAAGATCAACATAGGTAGTTGAGCATTGGAGCTTTTCTGTAGTCTCTTAGAACATTGGCCCCAAACATCCTTTCCTGCCTCAAATTTCACAGAACATGCAGGGTGCTTTCCTTTTCTCATGAATAGATTAGGCATAGTGGATCATTCACTACCTTTTTTTTTTTTTTAACAAATTGAATTGAGTAGGGAGAGACTCTTGGCAAGCTCTCCATATAAAAATCTTGTCACTTGGAGTGGCATGGAGCCGCCATATCTTGTTCCAGACTTCTTTAAAGGTATTACTAGTTGAGGCTTGGCCTTCGCCTTCCATTTCCTTAGCTTTCTCCATGTGGTATGCACTCCGAACTGAGAAGGATCCATCTTTAGTGCCATGCCATATGAGCCTATCCTTAGAGTTTATTGAACTGATGGGAGTTTTAAGGATCATTGAGGCTTCCTCTGCTTCAAAGATTTCTTGCACAAGCTCAGTTTTCCATCTCTTGGTTGAAGGGTCAATAAGTTCTACAACAGTGGCTTCACCACTTGGTACCTTAATTGGACTTATTACCTTTACTGGCTTTGTCTTGACTAACCATTTATCTATCCATATATTTATTTGGTCTCCTGTTCCTAGCCTCCAAATTGAGCCTGCTTCAATAGTTTATCTTGCAGCTAGAAGGCTTTTCCACACAAAGGAGGCCTTGGCTCCCACCTTGGCTGTTTGAAATTTCAAATTTGGGAAGTACTTAGCTTTTAGAACCCTAGTAGCAAATGATGTTGGATCTTGAATTAACCTCCAGCATTGCTTGGATAACATAGCTTTGTTGAAAACTTCAAGATCCCTAAATCCCAAACCCCCCTCAACTTTGGCTTGCCCCATTCTTTTCCATGAAATCCAATGGATTTTATGTTCTTTCTCTTGCCGACCCCTCTAATAGTTATGGATAACACTATTTATGGACTGTAATAAGGTTAGAGACAGCTTAAACACACTCATTGTATAGGTTGGTAGGGCTTCAATCATTGCTTTCAAATAGATTTCTTTCCCTGCATGAGAGAGAGTCTTGACTCTTTGATTACTTAGTCTCATCCTTATGTTGTCCAAGATATTCTTGAATGTTTTGAATCTGTCACAACCAAGCATAAGAGGTAGCCCCAACTACATTTCATATGGCATGGTGGTTCTCATTCGTGCTATAGATAAGATAAATTGCTGAGTAGGTCTGCTAGTGTTTTTATTGAAAACAATTGAAGTATTCTCAACATTTAACCTCTAACCCGAGGTCCTTTCATATACTCTTAGTAAGCTGATCATTCTACCACATTCTATTGCATTAGCTTTGCAAAACAAGAGGTTGTCATATACAAAAAATAGGTGGGATATCCTCATCTATCCACGAGCTACTGGTACTTCGTGTATTAGTTCCTTCTCCTCTACTTTCTTTAGCAAGGTACTCAAAACTTCTGCACACAATATGAAAAGGTAAGATGATATGGGGTCACCTTGCCTTATGCCTCGAGTAAGAAAAACACATTTTGAGGTTCCCCATTCACTAGCAAAGAGTATGTGACTATTTCAATGCAATGTATCACCAATTCCACCCAAGTGTTGCAAAAACCCAGCTTGAGCAGGATTGCTCTCAGAAAACGCCACTCACTTTATCATGGGATTTGCTCATATCTGGCTTCAATGCCACATAACCCTCTTTCCCTGCCATTTTACCTTTCATGATATGCAATGCCTCAAAAGCAACAATTATGTTATCTGAGATGAGTCTATTAGGAACAAAAGCTGATTGAGATGTAGATATGAGACTAGGAAGCACTTTTTTCAGGCTATTTGCTATAATTTTTTAGATGAGTTTGTAGAGAACATTACATAATGAGATAGGTTTGAACTCTGTCACTCTTGTTGGTTCCTTCTTCTTGGGAATGAGTGCAATGAAGGTGTTGTTTATGCTTCCCATGCAGCCCCTCGAGTTTAGTACATTCAAAACAGCATTACAGACTTGGGGACTCACTATTGGCCAATGTTTTTTTATAGAACATAGCTAGGAAACTGCCTAGTCCTGGGGAGCTAAGTCCATTCATTTGGAAAATTGCTTCTTCCACTTGCTATGTGCAGTAAGATCTAGTGAGGTATTCATTTTGGGACTCAGTCACTCGAGCTTCTAAGGAAGAAAGACATTCTGTTGGGTGGCTGGGATTAGAAGAGGTGAAAAGGTCAGTGAAGTAGTCTTGGAACAAGTCACAAATTCCTTCTCTCGAGTGCACCACTTGATCATTGTTGTCTACCAATTTCTTTATCAAATTGGTTTTCCTTCTTTGTGATGCTACTTGGTGGAAGTACTTTGTATTTCTATCCCCTTCCTTCAACCACCTTTGCTTGGCCCTTTGCTTCCACTCGATGTTTTCAACCTCTAATGTTTTATCCACACCTCTTTGCACTTGCTTGATCTCCTCATTTAATTGGCCTGTATGTCTTTTCTACAAGTAGGAGAGAAGTGCTAGTTGAGCCTGGACCTTTCTCTTTGAGTTGCCAAAGGCCTTCTTACTCCATTGAGTAAGCTTTTGTTGGTAGTGTTTTAGACCTTCTGAGGTGAAGTTCACTTCGCTATTTTCCATTCTTGGTGACTTCCATGGCTCTTCCACAGTTTTATAGCAATCTTCATTCAGTGTCCAACTAGTTTCAAATCTGAATGGTTTTGTGTGTCTGTTACCAAGGTATTGTTGTTGTTCCATGGTGATCCAAATGGGGCTATGGTCTGAATTAAGAGAGGGGAGGATAAAAAATTTTGGGTCTGTGTACAGGTCTAACCAATCTCATTGCCAAATGCCCTATCCAGCCTCTCTTTTGTGAAGGTTGCCCTTGCCTTCCATTAGTCCAAGTGAACTTATTACCTGAATATCCCATGTCATGAAGGCCACAGCTTTCTACAGTTTTTTTAAATATCTCCATTTGCTTTTGAGGTCTCGAGGGACCTCTACTTTTCTCACAATTACTTAAAATCTCATTGAAATTTCCTATACACAACCATCCAGTTCTTGTTGTAGGTTTCAAAACTTGTAATAGCTGCCAACTTTCATGTCTTTTTTTTTTTTTTTATGTATTTAGGTTACCATAGAAGCTAGTTAGGTTCCAGGTGGTTCCTTCATTCATTCCTTTGACTGCCAGTGAGATGTGAGAGTGTGTATAAGATATAACTTCAACCTCTACTTCTTCTTTCCAAAAGAGAGCTAGGCCTTCACTAGATCCTATTGAGTTAACCACAAAGCTGTTTTCATAGCTCAGCAAATGCCTAACTGAATCCATTTTTTCTCTTCTACTCTTTGTTTCCATTAAAAAAACAAAGGTTTGGGACTTAGTTTGCACCATAAGGCACAAATTATTAACTGGCTGAGGGTTCTCAAGCCCTCGGCAGTTCCAACTCAAGCAACTCATCGTAGTTGGTGGGGCTGGACACAAACTACCACCATATCATCCATGCTAACATACAAGGCAAGTTTCTTCTCCACTTTTGATTTCTTAATGGCCTTAACAGTTGCTGCTCTAGTGATAAGGCCTACCTCTCTCTTAGACCCAATTGGCACGTTTTCTTTGTTCTCTTCTAATTCTGTTAAGGGCTTGCAATGCTTTTATCTCTTGCTTTCCTCTTCCAGATTGCATGTCTCTTAATTCTCTACAGGGCTTGGACTTAGTTCGTGACAAATTGAGCCAGAGAGGATGCTTGGGCCTTTAGGTCATTGTTGCTCTCGAGATTCAAGGATGTTTTTTGGGCCTTGTCATAGTTGGGGGTAACTGGCTCATTTATTGGTGGTTCAGACTCCTCAACACCTTGCATTAGACAAGTTTCTGCAATATTTAAAGCCTTCTCTGGGATGTCCACAAATAGCTCCCCATTTGTTTTCTTAAAAGAGACCTCAAATCTTCTTGCATTTTGATAAGAAGAAAGTGTTTTCACAGTTACCATTTTAGTGTTTGAGTTGTCCCCATCCAGCATGCTAGTGTTCAGACCAACTAGTGTAGGCTCATGCTTTTTGGTTGGAGAGTCATCCCTAACCTCTCCCTCCCCTTCCCATGGCTGCTCCCCTGATTCTTCAGGTGGTGCTGCTGCACCATACATTTTCCTTGAGAATTCACTTTCTCTAGTTGTTGGAGCTCGCAACTAAGCCACATATTGCAACTTACTGTTGTCTGTAGTCAGGGCTGAACATCCTCTCTGTGCATGTTTTAATACCCCACACTTGAAACAAAAAGTTGGCAAGCGTTTATATTTAAGAGGGATCCATGTTCTCTTACCTTCAAAGGTCAGAAAAATACCTCTTTGGAGTGCCTTTGAGATATCAATCTCCACCTTTAGTCACAGGAATTTTCTCCAGCCAATGCTCCTATCATTTGCTTGGATAGTAAGAGATTTCCCAATGGTATCACCAATCCTTTTGCCTACCTCATTAGTCATGCTTGCTAAAGGCATGTTAAAGGCCTGCACCCAAAATTCTTCTGTGGTGAAGGGACTTCAATGATGGATCTATCTCCTTCATACATGTGAAGACAAACCAGCCACCTATCAAATGACCATGGCCTTCCACTTAGAACTTTTTGAAGATCCTACTCTTGGTGAAATTCTACTAGATATTAGTTGCTTCCAACTTCAATAAACTGAATCCAACTTTTGCATCTCCACACTTTTGACATGGTGGTCTTAAATGCTTCTCTATTCACTGGCCTTTCAGCAATGATCATGGCTAGCAAGCAAAAGTTACTTTGTTGCATTGTTTTTGCTGTTGAGTTTCAAGACTATTTCCCATTTTCCTTCTCAATGAGACTTTGTTCTTCCCATTGTTTTGCTAGCTTCTCATCCATGTTACCTCTTCAAACCAACAATGCTAGCTTAAGAGACCAAAAGTCTACTAGAGAGAAAAACCCCACCCTTGAGAGAAGAGGACTGTCAATGTTTTCACGAGTTTTTTCATGGGATGAGAATTATGATGATGAGTAGAATTACTCATTTTCATATTCCCCACACGTAAAATAATTGAAATTCAAAAATTTTCACACGAAATAGAGGGAAATGAAGGAGCACCCAACTCCCTGGAAGGAACAGATCGCCAGTTCCTTAGAGCTCTTGGATCGAAGAACCAAGGACTTCTCGTCGAAGAAGATACAAAAGGCACCAAATCTAAGCTCTTATTTTCCAATTTCTACGTTCCTCTCCACCGCATCGGATTTCAATTTCTCAAGATCTCAAAGAAGAGCTTGAACTCTACATTTACGTCCCTTTCTAAAGATGTTACAGATTCACCAAAGGAACCCGTGGATTTATTTTTAGTTTTTGAGATCGCTGACTCTGATCACTTTAGAGAAATCTCAGGAGTATATCCAGATCTAATTTCAGACTGGTTCTATATTTATCGCCGTTTGTAATGAGAGTTTTGATGCTTTAATTTCTCTAAATTAACTCAATTTTCTGAAGAAAAGAAACAAAATGGCATTATATGATTTTTTTTTTTTTTAAAGGTTATTGGTTATCTGCAAAATGAAAGGTGCAAATGTTGTTTAACATACAAAATCATTCTTTTTCTTTCAAAATTGTATTGATTTTAATCATTGCGAACTATCAATATGGTGATGCAATATGTAAGCTTTCTTTCAGTCCATACTAAATTGCACCGTTTTGTTCCTTAAAAAGCGTAGGAAATAGAAATGAAATGAAAATTCTCATTTAATGTATTTGATTGATTAAGCAATCTGTTTCTGAATCCTGTCTCTTTTCTTTAGAGCTTCTTGATGGCGGCAAATCTGGCTCTTTCTGCTTCATCAGAATCATTGTTTGCTTCTGACCTTACTCCATCCTCCACGGTTATAGTTGAAATGGACGAATCGGGACACCAGTATGGATCCTTCAAAGATCAGTTATGTAGAGGTAGAGAGTGCAATCAATTTTCTCAAAAGAAGTCGATCACAGGTCCTGAAGTCTGCAGATTCAGATCATCAATCTAAGAGGATTATGGATGCCCTAATTGAGATTGTTATTGGTGAGTTCTACCCTCATCCAGAAGAGAAAGACCACTTTGGCAAACTCATTTTGATGAAAATTCAAATAGTTCTCCTCTGTTTCTTCTTATGGATCCTTGCAATGGTAGTAGCTTTCGTCTTCGGTTCAGCGGTTCAAAACTCTTTGAGAGGATCTCTTCCAACCTGAGCCAACAACTACAAGTGGTAAGATCTTTTGTCATTCAGCATTCTAGGTCTAATTTTGCTCCAATATGAGATGCTTTGCATTTTCATTTTACTCCCGCAATCTTTTCTACATTAGAGTGTGCAGTCCTGCATTGACCAAGTGTTTGTAATTTGAAGTGATTTGGTTGAGCACTATCTCACAAAATTGAATATTATGATATGCCTCTATGTGATCAAGAGAATTTACATTGTTTCAAATGGTTTATGCAATACACATCAAGAATTTTCCAGACTACTTGGTCATATGATCGGATGTATTCTAGAATAGCTTGTTAATCTTTTTTATGTCTCTTTGAGGCTATAAAATATACTTCTTTAATCGCCTTTTCTGGCGGAAAGAAGTATGAAAAAAATATAAAAAAATAAAAAATAAAAACCACTATAAATTAGCTGCCTCAACTAGAAGCCTATCTTTCCCCTTCATAAAAGATGAATTGTCTAACATATTGTTACTAAAGTCCATTGCCTAGTCTAAAACTTGACTAAAAGTTGAGATTTTGGCTAAAACCAAAATCAATGGAGATATTTATTTATATTGGATTATCTATCCCAAAATTAAAAATAATAATATAATATTATATATTTTAATAATAATTTTTTAATTTTTTTATATTTTGTAAATACACTCCATATATTAATTAATAATGTAATTTTTACTTAAAATTATAATATTGTTTCCCAACTATTTTTTTCTCAACCTAATTACCCAATAAACACATTTGGGAATATTTTTAGACTAAAATATTATTTTGAAAATGAATAGTGGCTGACCAAATTTAAAGAAAGAAATGGAATTACTGTAGCTCAAAAGTGAAGCCATGGAGTTTTGACTCCTCCAATGCAGACCACTTTTGCTCAAGATAGCCAAAATTTGACTAAGCACATTTGGCTAGGCCAATGCCATTGCTAGGGGTGAGATTCAGCCGATTTGGATTGGAGAAACCGATTGGACCAGCCATTTTTAGACTTGACTAGATCGAATTGGTCCAGTCTGGTTCGGTCCGCGGTCCATGGATTTTTCACCCCAGACCGAATGAAAAATAAAAAATATATATATATAATTTATATATATTATACATATGTCAGTACAATATTACATAAGTATTATATTCTTTAATATATAACTATAATATATAGTACTAGTATATACTAATATATTCACATATTATAAGAGTTATAGTGTAAATTATAGTATATGTATAAATTTATAGTAGTATTGGTATAGTTAACTTAATATGTTAGTATCAAATCACTATAACCATATAGAGTATTATTTAATATCGTATTATCAATTTATTACTAACATATAGTATATTAGTAATACTACTAGTATAGTTATTAGTTATAATATTGGTACTAAATCTATAACTATATATATTTAGATCAATGTATCATATATTATTTAATGTATAACTATAATATATAGTACTATTATATATTAATAATTGTACAATTTATTATGTAATTCTCATTTAATAAGTCACTTAATTTAATTTAATATTTTAAATATTTTTTTTATTAATCGATTAAAAAAAAAGGTTGTATTGGACTAGATTGATAGCTACCGATCTAGTCTGATCTCTAGGGATGTCCGATCCAGGAAAATGATGGATTGAAAATTTCCATTCATCACCCGGACCGGACCGTGCTCACTGCTAGCCAGTGCTCTAAAACAACTATCTGCCGCCTCAACTCTTGTAACTCCACGAAAGTTACTCCACTTCCCTGTCTTAGTCAAATGCCAATGCATCTCTAAAGTTTGACTAAATATCAATAAAATGGTTTGCATTGGGGTAGTTAAAATGAAGAAGCTTTACATATGAGCCACAATACCACCAAAGTTTTCTTCAAATTTAGAGATACACTATTCATCTTCAAAATAATTATTTTTTCTAAAAATATACACCAACTACACCAATATAATTATTACATTTTTTTATATATGAGAAACTAATATATTGCACAAGCAGGAAACTATTAAAATTAATATACAAACAGTTGGTAAAGTTCCTTACATGCGCAGGAGGAACATGTAAATGTTTGTGCAACGTACAAGCAGGAGGTAAGGTTCCTAACTTCCTGCACATTTTTTGTAGATGAAAAATAATAGGTTGAGGAAAAATAATAGTTAGGAAACAAATAATTTAAGTAAAAATTAAATTATTAATTAATATATAGTTAGTGTAGATGTAAAATATGAGAAAAAAAAAATTAAAAATATGATTATTAAAAAATAATATTATATTATTATTAAAAAAATATTATATTATTATTTTAACTAATTTAATATAAAATTTTATTTTAAATAATTTTAATTTTATGTAAAATATATATTTTTAACTAAATTTTAGAGAGAACTTTAATAAAACCAATATCAATAGATTCTGGCATCCATTTATTGAGCTTCCTTTTGGGCCACAAATAGGTTTCGGGGTGTGTAGTTTGCGGACCGGAATGGGCCGAAATCGAGAATCCAAAGCTGGCCGGTGTTGAAGTGATTTCATTAGGAACTTTCCTGTCCTGACACGTGTCTTGTTACAATGACAAACATCTACTTTGCTAAAGTGGCCTTTTGGCACATCTCCTTTTTATAGTCAAGTTGAAGCTGTATTAATTCCATTTATATGTTATATATCGGGAGGCTTGCTTGCAGAGACATGTGAACCACGTTATATATATTTGTCCCTTACGGATTTGATGATCCCAATCCGATCAAAATAATCTGGGTGAGTGCTGTTTCTTATTGTCCAAAAATTAGCTTTGTTTCCCGGAATTAAGCAAACCTGCGACAGAGAATTGTAAACAAAGAGAGTATTTATACGTACACGCACACATATATAAACCACTAGGAAATACTACAATTCAGATTCTATCAAAATGGCCATCTGATCAACCCCAATTTAAGTGCAGGTGCTTCAAATGTAGTGACTGGAGAGAGAGAGAGAGAGAGAGAGAGAGAGAGAGAGGAGAGCTTAAACAAATATTTATAAAAGTGGATTTCTTCAATATGGTAGTCAATGATGCAAGCAATCCCATCATGTAGAAATGATACATGGTACTGTAAAGATATCATGGTGGTAATTGGTAGCATGTGATGGAAGGTACAGGTAGAAGTAAAAACAGTCAAACCTAAGCTGTCAAGAAACGATTTTGAAGATAAAGAACACTCTAGGGAAAGGGCCTTTTATTGTAGGCTTATTGTAGGGAAGGGAGAAATGCACTAGGAAAACAGAAAACTTGATGGCGGTCCTTTAGATACATCATCCCAGTCCTTAAAAGAGCTCTGGAGCTACCATTTGATTTATCCTTTAGCTAATCACATGACTTTTAATAATGTTTAGAGCACGCCAAGCATGTTCTCATAGGCTCTTTCAAGGAAGTAGTTAAAACTTACACGAAAAGGATGAGAATAAATATGAATGGATAAAGACACGAGGAAAATCTGTAGGCTCTCTCATCTGAAAGTGGTTCTTTCAAGGACAAGGACAGATAGGAATCAAAATTGACAGTTAATCCTTAATGGGTCAATTTAAAAAAAAGGCATGACATTCACTAGTAGAAATCAGAGAGAGGTGGGTGGTGGGGTAGCCTTAGTTAAAAAGTGAATGATTTGGTGGATGCAGCCCATTAAAATATTGTAGTTTATGAATAAGTGAGTGAACATTGGGTTCTAGCTGTACTTAAAGGTATAGATTTGGTGTAATCCACAAAATTTGTAGCTTTTCAATGAGATTGTGGAACCTAACAAATGTCCTGTATTTGTAAGAGAGAAAAAGAGAGCATGTTGTTCAGTTCAGGACACATTTACTGGTGTGAAAAACTGAATAAATTTGATGATTTTTTAAGCAGCTGAAGGAAAAAACTCATCATCTGAAATGGATATTAGTAAAAACTGAAAGCGTGGCTTTTGAAATTTATTCATCAATGGTATAAGTCTTCCCCAAGGACACGGCACTTCTAAGTCGAAATAGGAAGATCAGGAGGGAAATATTCTTCTATTCTTGCTCCCTTGAACATAGGAGTTGAGTTTTCAAGAATCTCTAAAACTAATTAGTTAGACATGGTTTTACAAGGCTAAAGGACATTGCAGTTTGCGATTATTTTTCTTTCATTGTAATCCTCGAGCAAGAGTCACAGAAACATGTAATATCAAATAAAATTCCATTCATTTATATCTGTATGCACAAAACAAATCCCTTAAGAGGCTCTCTGGACTTTAGCTGGATGT
This sequence comes from Carya illinoinensis, assembly GCF_018687715.1. Taxonomy (NCBI): domain Eukaryota; kingdom Viridiplantae; phylum Streptophyta; class Magnoliopsida; order Fagales; family Juglandaceae; genus Carya; species Carya illinoinensis. Next base: position 22,114,866 of record NC_056753.1, on the reverse strand, counting down.
TTCACCCTATGTTTAAAGAGTGCTTAGTCAAAAATAATTGATTATTATGATACCGTTTTGAATTGGAATTCAAGTCCTCAAAAAAAGAGAAAACCGTACACATTTGATTTGAGAACGAAACCCTGTGGTCATTGCAACGTAATGAAACTTGCATCACCTTCAACCCTTCATGATAGTTTTGAAAAGAAAGTCTGAGGATGTAATTGTTCTAACTTGACCCCTTAGACAATATTTGGCTAGCAAACTGTCTTGCCAGCTCATTGCCACCTAGAAAGCACATGGGAAGCACGCACTGCTCCTTTCTTCCACTGTTAGTCGAGGGTGTTCATTTAAATGCTGTGACTTTGAATTTTGAATGCTAGATATGGGCAAATATTAAACTAATGAAAGGTTCTGTAAGGAAACCTGGATGCTTAGGTCTGCTGTTCATTATGATTAGGCTGAGAATAGCAGCTCAGTGTGGAGTGAGCCTTGGTTTGAGCCTTGACCCATAAAGAAAGTCAGTTTTGTTCACATTGGAACTAGCTAGATGCAACTATAAACTGCTAACTGTAACATGAAGAGTTCCACTTAGTACTTACCAAAAAGTAACCTCCAGAGTTGTGTTCCTAATTTTAATTTGGTCGAACTGGTCAGATTGGTCAACAAAACCTTTTCCATCGTGGGACCTAATCACCAGCCCTTACTTTTTGGGTTAAAATATCAAAACTTGGGTGTTTCTTTTGACATCTTAATGGGGATATCCAGGAACGATATATAGGATGATATCTAACATCATACACCAGTACCACAGTAAAAAGGATTGATTCAGTTTCAGATTTATCCCAACCCACCTTCAATCACCCTTCGCCGTCCATATGCAATAAGTAATCACACTTTCTGATGACCTTTAATGCTCTCTCCCCCTTTTTTGATACAAAATGTTTATTGTGTCTCGTGTAAGGGAGGCAATTTCCCTTGAGCATCATAATGTCCACTAGCCCAGTAGTGTCTGTCTCAATTTCTTCACAGAATATTTTAAGGTTTCTCAGTAGAATGTCCTTATTGATATGCACATGGAGGTGGCAGCATGATTTTTATGAGAATGGGGGATTAGGTTCATGATTAGTAATCACAATTTTTAGGCAAACCACACCAAAAAAATAACGTGAAGAACATAATTTTATACTGTTCACACCCTCTTTTTTTAATCTCAAAGTCTGGTTGGCAACCCTCTTTTTGTTCACTTAGACATGCGTGAAGCTTTGTTTTTTGTTCTCTCAACTTTGTCCAATGACCAAAGGGATCTTGCAGCATTGAGCCTAAGGATTTGTGATCAAGTGATGGTTATCATTGGTGTCTAGTGGGGAAAACCATTCTCTGCTTAATTGGTTACTGTCTTGATAATTATGATATAATTAGGGGTTTGCAGTGGATAAAAAGCATCTGTTGCGCACAGAGAGAGAGAGAGAGAGAGAGAGGAGGGGACCCAACATGGCAGAAAATGTGGAGCTGAACTGTCCACACACCTCACAAAAGGAGGAAAATTCCAAAACCCCAACAAATAGGAAACAAGGGCTAGGGATAGAGAAAGTGCCAGAGAACCAGCCCACTTTGCACATGCATTTCGTTTGTTTAAAATATTTTGCTTTTATGGATCATCAACCCCCCATGATCATTGCACGGAATGAAAACAAATATTTGTGCGGGACCCTCGTTCCAGTCAATTAGTGGAATCCAACACCACAGATCCACCCAATTACACCATGACACGTACACATTACCCATTTCTTTGTATTCATTTTGTCTTTATGAACCTTTTGCTGCTGATTCTGGCAAATTGTTCCCAATTTCCTCTTTTTTGTTTTTGTTTTTATGGAGATTTACAAATTGGGTTAAACTTGGTCGATTGGACGATTCAAACACATTTTTGTTGGAATTACGCTACAGTTATTGATTCCACGTCAACTTGTTTATGTTACGTATAGTATCCACAAAATTTTTAAAAAAATATTTACAATCGTAAAATAAATAAGTATTACATAATTTCTCTTTTATAAAAAGAAAAGTGAGTGAATATAATTTTTACATTTAAAAAAAACTAAAATTTTAATAACAAATTTTATTATTTTAAAATAATTACGTGATTATTATAAACTCTATAATTATATATAGCATAACTCATAATTTTACGTATGTGCATGCTAGAGAAGATGAATGTTCCGAGCCCACAGTGCACGTAAAGGAAAAAGGTAAGGCACCACTAGATTGCGGGTATTTGTTAAACGCTGCAAATGTATATCATCATTTAGATTTCCCTTCGTATAAAAGCAAGTCTTAAAGATCACTTGTAACACGTGAAATTTGAGATAAATGATATTGAGCTGCCTAGTTTTATATATTACAATTTTTAAATCCTCTTGTTATTTTTTCTTTAATCATATAATATTGGGAAGTTTATCAAGCAACTACTTTAAAAAAAAAAGAGAGAGAGAGAGAGAGAGAGAGAGAGAGAGAGAGAGAGAGACCTATGGCCTATCCCTTTTGTCACTTTGTTCCTTACCCACCCAAGTATAATACTAACGGAAAATTCTAAGTTAATGTATCAAGGGTTAAAAAAATCAAATAAAAAAACAACTCAATCCATCCATCCATTTCTTTCTTGTTTTGTTTATCTGGAAATATAACCAACAAAGTATTTAAGTTGGCTTAAATGAGATAAGAAATATATGAATAGTAATGAAATAGTTTGTTATAAAGTAATGAATTGATTTGGATTAAAATGTTTAAAGAAATTTTAAGAAATGAGAGAGAAAAAGTTGAATAAAAATATTATAAAGTTCAAATATTATTATAATTCAATTTTTTAATATTATTTTTATTTTATAATTTGAAAAAGATGAATTATTTTTTATCTTTTTTTAAAAAATTTAAGAAAATTATAATAAGTATGTAATGATTAGATAAAAATATTAAGATTTGAAATTAAAAAATATTTATGTTCAAATAATATTTAGACATTAAAATCAAATGAGACCAACTCAACATTGAAACAAGACCTACAAACTTCTTCTTTTTCACGGCAGTTGCAACTTAACATTCTGATTAAAAATGATTGAGATTTATTTCTTGTTAAATTTGGATCTTAAAGGTAGAAAAATCGTTTCAAAAATATTGATATTTTGAAGCGTAAAATATAATTTTCTGATTATAAAAGGTTTAAGTGGCATTCCAAAGCAGTGGCGGAGTCACGCTGGGGGCATCGCTCTCCCCCAATTAGAAAAGGAAAATTCTTCTTGTCATTCTCACACTTCACACACTACACTTATTTCAATTTTTTTCATTTTTTTATAATAAATATGTAGTGTGTATATGATAAATAAAATAATTCAATTAGTTTAATAAGAATAAAATGAAATAAAAAATAAAAAAATAATATTTTAATATATAAAGTATGTGGTGTAGGATGATGTGTAGCATTCCTCATTAGTAAATATATATATGTTAATTTTTTTATTTTGATAAAATAATATTAATTTGTCATATATTGACCCTTCTTCTAAAACTTATTTTGGTTTCCTTTATAAAATTTAATATGATATAAAAATGAAATAAATAAAATATATCTCATATAAAATAAAATACATATTTTTATTATAAATAAAATTAAAAAAAAAATTATAACTATAACCAGTAGTATTTCTAACCTCTTTCCATTATCTATATTGAAAGAAAAACAGTTAAGAATTTTGATTTAGATTCAATACTTGATGATTTTGTTTGTTTAAAAGAACTGTTGCCCAGATGACTAACATAAGAGGGGGGGTGAATTGAGTTGTATTTAAAAAAAATAACAATTATAAATTAAATATACAATATAAAATATAAACAAAATACGAAACAGTAATAAATATAAAGAGTAAGGGTAAGAGAGGAGCAAACTCAGTATGTTAACGAGATTCGACCCCACTGCCTATGTCCTCTCCTCAAGCTACTCCTTGAGGATCTCCAAATTCACTATTCAACCTCCTTCAGGTGGAGATAGAAACCTATTACACCTTTGAACAACACCGCTACAAAGGATTCCTGTAGAAAACTCTCTACACTTGCAATCACCTTATACGTGGTGATTTAACTATTCCCTGTGTAGAACACTTTCTACACGCACAAGGGTTATACACACCCTTTTACTGATACAAGAGCTGATAGTAGGTAGGTTATCAGAAAACACTCCTCAATGAGTGAAATAAGAATAATACAGCACAAACTATATCTCTCAAAATGAACAAGGATTAAAACTCAATGCTTAGAGAAGAGAGAATGAAAGTTTTGAATGAATGTTGTATGCTCTTGGTGTTGTAAATGTGAAGCTCTCAAATGATCTATTTATAGGCATATGAGACTTTATATTCAAATTTAAAAAGATTCACATGTCAAAGACAATATCATTCACTTTTTCAAAAAAATCAAACCTAATCTTTTACTTTTGGCATATGACAAAAGGAGCACACTTTCCTTTTCAAAAAATTGAAACACAATCTTTTACTTTTTGCATATGACAAAAGGAAAGTACTTTCCTTTTCAAAAACTTCAAATATAATCTTTTACTTTTTGTATATAACAAAATGAGCACACTTTACTTTTCAAAATTTTCAAACAAAATCATCTACTTTTTGTATAAGTCTAAAAAAAATATCAATCATTTTTGAAAATATTCAAATAAAACATGCACATGTGAAAGATGACAATCAATCATCTTTAATATTTTCAAAATTCAACTCTTTAATCAAGGCATGCACATATAAAAGATGACAATCAATCATCTTTCAAAATTTTCAAATTTAATTTTCAAAAATATTCATGCACATGTAGAAAATGTATTTTAATGCTTTATGATAAAATATTAATTTTGAGCATTAATCCTAATTTCGAATTTTGAAGAGATTTACAACATTACTCTATAATTTTAATGTAAACTTATTCCCTTCTTGCTCATGCTTGTTTCGTTGATGTGTTTGATTCCATTGTATAGACAACTTGAGTTTGAGGCTTCTTTATTCTTTGAATTCATTTGTTATCATCAAAATCTATGTATAAATATATAATTATACAAAACTTGAAATTTTAGGTTCAACAAGAATATAAGTTAAGATTTTAGACATTTTGTATTTCTTTTATTTAATATATTTATATGAATGTTTTTATATTATTTCAATGATATATTATTTTTGACATATCAAATATTTTTTTAATACATAAGTTAATCAAACGTATTTTACTTTTATTATAAATTTTTCTATCAAATTATTATATATCATAAAAAAATTGTATAAAAATGAAACAAAAAATATTTTATATGTATTATTCTAATTATGTTTCGCCTCTTAAAATAAATTTCTGTCTCGTCACTGTTCCAAAGGTATATCACGACGCGGGTGTTGTAGGATTAAGGGAAGAAATTATTAAATTATTAAATAATTATTAAATAATTTCAGAATTAAACCGTTCTGGGTACTCTTCATTTGGATTAAGAGTATCTTTTTAATAAAAATTTTATTTACAGTCCGTTTTATGTACTGTTTTTATATTTTATTAATATAATTAGTTGTATCAATTATTTTATATTTAATAAATAATGTGATTAACTGTATCATTATTTTTAAAATAATATTAGACGTAAATATAATTTTATATTTAATATTAAGTGATAATTTTATTTTATTAATCATTCACCATTTTATTTAAATAAATTTATAAACGTGATAGTTTTTGGTACTTGCAAGCCGCAAGGAAACAGAAGTGACACAACGGAGCAAAGCAAAATTTTAACAAAAATATTAAAAAAGAAAACTGTGGTCTCAAAGTAAACCAACGCGTGGTATCCTCTGATTGCTTTGCTTTTATAAGCCTCTTTCCCACGGGTTTTCTCTCCCTTCATCCGTCCAGAGAATCAACAAACGACACCTCACACGGTCACACCCCCACTCTTCCCCAACCCCGTTACGCTCTCGCTCTCTCTCTCCCCCCGTTCCACCATTTTTCCGTTCCCATCACCTCTAAATTACTTATCAAGAGCCTGATACGCAAGAAGGCAGCTCTCGTATCATTCGAAAGGTAAAAACTCTCCTACACCTTTCTACGATTTCTGTGATCGATTCTTTGCTTTGTTTTCTTTTTTTTTTCCTCTCAAAAATATTTATTAGAATTTGAGCCCAGAATTGTGTTTCGATATACGATCCTGAACGATTCTAACCGGGCTTTATCTGATTCCAGAATTAAATGAATCAGATTTGATTATCTCAAAATCAGGTTTAGCTTCAGCGTCTCCCCCTCTCTCTTTCTAATAAATCTCTGTATCTTTTCCAGGCGTTCGACTTCTCCGCAAAAGACACAGATTTTGAATCCTTTTGTGACAATTGGAGCGGAGAGATACGGAATACCTGTGGATCCATACCATACTGTAAAGCGATGGCGTCGACTCTGCTCTCGAACCCCGTAACGAACTCTGATCGGTCAAGAAAGAAGAAGAAGAAGAAAATCCAAGCTAAGGATCAAAATGAACAGGATCACATCAAATGGAAGTCCGATTCGCAACAACAAAACTACTCTTCGAAGCTCCTCCAGGCTCTGAGCCAAGTCCGGCTCGGCAGTCCTCCACCTCCTCCTTCTTCGGCTGACGCGCCTCGCCGTGGAAGAGCCGTTCGCGAGGCGGCCGATACAGTCCTGGCCGTGGCTGCCAAGGGCAGGAGTCGGTGGAGCCGAGCGATTTTGACAAACCGGCTCAAGCTCAATTTCCAGAAGAAGCACAAGAAGCAGAGAGTGGTGGCGACGGTGTCCGGGCCTAGCCGATCGTCGTCGAAGAAGCCGAAGGTGAGTGTTTTGAGGCTGAAGGGGAAGAGTCTACCGGCCGTGCAAAGGAAAGTGCGGGTCCTTGGCCGGTTGGTTCCCGGTTGCCGCAAACAACCATTGCCGGTTATTCTAGAAGAAGCCACCGATTACATAGCCGCGCTAGAGATGCAGGTCCGAGTCATGGCCGCCCTTGCGGAGCGGCTCTCCGACTCCGGCGCCGGCTCCAGTTCAGCGCCGCCCAGCTGATGATGACACCCTTTGGCTATTGCCACGTCCCATTTCATTTTCTTTTCCTTTTGTTTTAATCTTAATTTTTAATCCTTCTTTATTTCTCCTTTTTTTTATTCTCCTGTTAAATACATGCCCCTTTCTCTTGCAAGGAAATCTATCTCACACTTACCTTGGAATTTCTCTCTTCCCTCTCCTATATTTCACTCCAAGTTCCTTCCTTCTTCTTCCTTTTTTTTACCCTTTATATCCTATTATTAAAAAAAAAGAAAAAAGAAAAAAAAAAAAAGGGTAACCAATTGGCAACATTATTTTTTAATTATTCTTAAAATGCCCTCTAAATATCGCATCGAAAAAGGTTCGGTTACCGACCAAGATTTTCTGGGACTATATATTTAACTACATTTTATTTAATTAAGCTCTACATTTGAGTTTTATGGTATTTAATACTATCGATGGTTCTTGCAGTTTGTAAGGGCTGCATTTATTTCTTCTGCATATCCGTACGATACTGCCAACTTAAAATATTAATTATTAATCAAAATTAATTTTTAATTTATATATATATATATGTAGTTTTTCTTTTCCATCTTGATCAAGTAGTTGTTTGGACATTATCTTCTGATTCAATAGAGGAATAAAATGACACATCTTAACAGAAGTAAAGCTTTTGTTTAAAACATTTCAGATAATTGGTTGCATCTTAAGCATCAAATTTGAAATATTTAATTAAAACGTCATATATATTAAATTTTTATTTTAAAAATTTTTTAAATTCATTTTATATCATATGCATCAAGAATCAAGAAAAACCATTAAACATTAAAAGGATATTAATTTTAAAATAAAGATTAATAATTTAATTAAACGTATATTTTAATCTTTAAGTTTAACTAAATGACATACATGATTTATTTTTCATTTAATAATAATAATAAAATTGATCAAAATATTTATTTTATATTAAAATAATAATATAATAAATTACATTAGTGAAGTATGTAAAATAATTATTACGATAGCCATCCTTATAAATATTTTGTTGTTATATCTGGATTTTCTCAATTATTTAATTTTTAAAATATATAATTTTAAGCCACACCATTCATTGTCTCATTATATTCCTATAAAACTCCGTCATCTGCTTTTTATCAATTAAATATATAATATAATAAGTCTAATTTCAGGCCTTCTTGTTGTGCGTTTTCATTCAATTCATTAATGCCTTTTTAAGACATATGCTCGGTCGGTCTCTTATTTTGTATTTGGATACACGAAACCGGGACACATTTCACGGATTTTTAAGGAAATTATTAGAATCCCATAAATTCGCATGAGGTTGTTCATAAATTGTGTAGCTATCTTGCATCGCATTCTCTGAAAATTGGGAACTAAATGACACTAATAAACTGTCCTAACACTGTTTTTTTTTTTTACCTCGTACGGTAGCTGTTTAGGGTGGAGGGAAAAAGTGAACATATTATCAAGGAATGAAGGGAGGGGGCAGAGCACAACATGTGAGTGTGTCGTGAATAGGCTTGCCTCCACTGCCTAAAAAAGGTTACCGAAAGCGCCGAAGTTGTTTATTAGACAAGCTGTGACTGGGGTTGGGATACAGTGTCACATGGATTCCTTGTCCCCCACGTTATGGTCTATTTGCCAGCCTTCCCCCCCCCCCCCCCCAAAAAAAAGTTTGGGCAGCATGTGATAGAGAGCTGGAGATATCTGAATCACCTCTCCCATGCAACTCTTTGCAATCTTTTATCATTCACCTACCCTACGAAATGGCGTAATCTCCGGACAAGTTCCTTAGGGAGAGTCACTCTCAAGAGGGCCATCCCCATCCCCCCAGTTGATTAATTCCCTGTTTTCCCGAATCTACCAAGATGCTGCCTCTGATTTTGGGTTGCATGACCAAACTGGGGCACACGGTGCTCAAGTTTCATCACCATCAGTGTAATCAGAAATGATTTGTGCAATCGAGAAATGCAGTCGGCTGTAAAAAAAAAATTAATACAGGACCTACATGAAAAAAAAAATTATTTTTGTAGCTTTTTATAATTCATGCAGGTCCTCCTGAATATAAAATAATTTTTTTATAATTTTTTTTTATTCATTTCGTACAGCCGACTGCACGCCGACTGCGTTTCCCGACTGCGTGTAGCAAAGCCCCAGTGTAATGCATGAATATGATGTATGAAACTGATAGAAACATGTATAAATTTTATTTTATAAAAATACCATTTGGAAAATTTTTTGAAAAATATCATGTCAATCTTTAAATAAATTGGACTTCTGTATCAATAGCATTGTTAATGGAATATCCAAACATAAAAAAAAAATAAAAAAAAAACATCTTCAAATACCTAATATGATGTAAAAAATATCATATTGGATTATCCAAATCTTTGCTACAGTAGCTTTTAGTTACAGTAAATCCAAAACTAAAAGCAAATTTGATGGATACTATACATATATCAAATGCTTATTTTATTAATTTTTTATAACATACACTCTCTTTTCTCCATTTACATCTACAAATATCTATATAATTTAATTAGAATGTAATTACTAATTGACATATAATAGGTAGAATAGTAAAATATGATAAAATAAAATAATTTAATAATTAAAAAAATTAAATATTTTTTAAATTATTAATTACTCATTACTATATAGTACATAAATAAATAATCCAATATAGACATTTGATGTGAATAGCTAAAATTTATCTTCTATTATTTTATTGTTATATAATAAAAAATAGTTATTCCAATATAGAGACTTATGTAAATAAAATAGTTAAAATCTAAATTCATTTTGTATTAATCAAAAGTGTCATCTACATATACATAATCCATTAACAATGATCTAAGAGCATCCTCATTTGCTTGATCAAACTTCAAAATTTAGTCAATATCACATTTTTTTACATTTGTCTATTCTATTTAAATTCAATACCCATATTGAATTATCTATTCACTCTCTATATAATAATAAAATATTATTAATTGAATAATTTTTTATTTAATTTATTTTTTTCACATTTCATAATTCTACCGATTAAATAGTAATAATAATTATATTATAATTAATTTAATATTAAAAAATCATATTTTCAAATGTCATTTAATTCTAATAATAAAAAATATATAATTAAACTCATCTAAAATTCTATTTAAATTTCTTAATTAATAACAAAATAGTATTTTTGCTTGGAGTAAGAAATTAATATTTTAATATTTACTTGAAGTGAGAAATTAATATTTTAATATTTAATGAACTAATTGTACCTATTTAAATTCAATACCCATATTGAATTATCTATTCACTCTCTATATAATAATAAAATATTATTAATTGAATAATTTTTTATTTAATTTATTTTTTTCACATTTCATAATTCTACCGATTAAATAGTAATAAGAATTATATTATAATTAATTTAATATTAAAAAATCATATTTTCAAATGTCATTTAATACTAATAATAAAAAATATATAATTAAACTCATCTAAAATTTTATTTAAATTTCTTAATTAATAACAAAATAGTATTTTTGCTTGGAGTGAGAAATTAATATTTTAATATTTATTTGAAGTGAAAAATTAATATTTTAATATTTAATGAACTAACTCTAATTTTCTATATTTGACTAAGTATTTTAGCAACAGCCTATATTATTTTAGATATATCTATTTCAATGTAAGGTCTTTTGACATAAATTATATAAATTTTAACAATTCCTCTCATTTAGTCAAATCAACGAAGATGCTCTTGAAAAAAATGAGAAAATGGGTATTTGGGTCGGCTGGGAATGGGGAAAAGCAGCACACGCACATGGGTAGCATTCATTTCGATCTGGCAGCCAAGCAATTACTGCGCAAAACACATGGAACCATGTGGGTGATTTAAACACTCCATTAAAGTTTTCCATGAGCATCAGTGACTGTAGAGGGATCCGATCGAGCACTGTACGAAGAATTCGTGTTCATCACTTTCTTTTCTTTTCTGGGGCTGGCCGGGTGAACTGCTTACTACTAGTGTTTATCTTTTCCACGTACGTCCGTCTCTACTCCTAATTATTGTTTTACAAATGAAATGACAAAGAGAGATCGAACAGATTTTAAAAGAAGGCTGCCACTCCTGGCCTGCGTTTGCTTCTCTCACATGTTATGGTCACAATCATTGCACAGAACCTCATGCGATGAAACAGTCTTCGTCATCTCCGGACTCCCAGTATATCCTGAAAAGGAAGGGTTACTCATTTGTGTTTTTTAACTTTATATTAAAGAAATTGAATTGATTTTTTTTTTAAATATTTTAAGATATCCCAGAAAAAGATATATATATAAAAAAATGCATTTACACTTATGGTAACACCATTCCCCATCCTCTAACATTGTCTTAAGGGCCTTCTCGACATTTTATGAACAGAGAATTTTTCGTGCCAAAGTCATGATATCGTGGATTAACTTAACTTAATTACTTACCATACATAATATTTTTATTTTATTATATAATATAAATTATGATAAAATTACAATATTATATTATTATATTTCAACAATACCTAAAAGATTTTCAAAAGTTAATCTTTATGACGTTCTAGGGAAGAGCCTTTATCAAATTCTTGAAACATACATTTATGACATAAGCGCAAAACGTTTTTTCATTAGGATTTGTTGCGTGCTTGAATTTGTCTAGTTGCTTTGAATATGTAGGAGGCCTCTTGACTCTTGTTCATATGTTAATATTTTCATGAGCAAATATCATGTCACATTGTTTTGGTCGAAAATTTTCTTTTTCTTTGACTATTGTTAAGATGTTTCTTTGAATATAATTGTCTCATGGGGACACCAAAGACGTGTATCATTCGTTGAGACCATGAGATTATTATACTTAATTTTAAGTAGGTATGTGTCTTATATATACTTCTCATTTCAATCTATCATATTGGCAGAGGTGACTCGACCACCAACATCATAGAGGCATGTCGAATCACCTCAACCACCACTTTAATGGCTAGAAGTGGCTCGATTTAGCACCTTTTATGGTGATTTGAGCCATTTCTTTGTTGATTCTGATCATATTCACCCCATATTGAAGTGATCAATTAATTCAACCTATCCAAGAGGTCTGGACCAATCTAGAGGGATTAACAACGAGTAGGGTCTACTTCTTCCACCCTCACATCCTTTCTTTAAAACATTTACAATTTAGAAATTAATTATTATGTTTTTTTTTTTTTGGCTTTTAGCCCTCTAATTTAAAAGTAAAGGTTAAGATTTTAATAACTAATATATTGTAGAATTATAATAGAAAATAAGAAAGGATCGATGTCAGTCGCCATTTTGATCATAATCTGCCATCAACTGCCATGATTATATAAAACTATGATTGGAAGCCAAGAAACATGCTAATCAATTCAATATTTGAACGACAAACATCCTCCATACAAATGTTTGATAAAAAGTTTCTGTCATCCCCACCGCACTATCTACAACATTATAATCACTCATCGTATAAAATTTAATTAATAATTGCTACATTTTCGAGGAAATTGCAGCTAGCTAGGAGTATTGAGTAGCAAACACATTATAAAAGCAGGCAATTAAGTACACATATAGTGGCCAAATGGCTTTATTCTGAATTAGGTCTCAAAGTTCATTATAGTTAACAAAAGATGTCCACACTAAAAACAATGAAGTGTCTTAATTTTTAAAGTCCTTAACCCTAATGCTACGAAATCTAGTCATAAATTTGAAAGGTGTCGGCTCCAAGGGGCATCAAATCATTGATAGTGCTTAGCCATGTGGCATTCTGTGTCTGGTTTATACCATTCTTGTTGCTGCTACTTACCATCCGCCCTCCATATTTATTTATTTTTAAATAATAATAAATATGATATTTATATAAATAGTTATTATATATAAATAAAATTACGTATTAATCTGTTTATCAATATCAATTTTTTTATATTTAAAATTTAAATTAATATTATTTTTAATAAAATTTACTTTTTGACCAATCACATTAGATTAGTATATTTATTAATTCGTAGTTATGTTTACAACTAAATTTTTCCTTCTATAAAATAAATAAATTTTTTAATATTAAATATATATCTCATTAGTTTTAAAAAAGAATATACGATGCTTATATAATTTATGACTATATCTAATATTATTTATAAATAAACTAAGACACTTAACAAGCATAATTAGTTCTTTAAGCAAAAGTTCTTCTATCGTCATAACAAAATGTAAGTTGGATTGCCCGTAGATCTCTAAAACATAATATTTTACCATAACTCAGCTTTGAGCTAGCAGAATTATTTATCCCAAGTAATTGAAACATGGATCATCCTCTATTCTCTTGCTATTTCTATATATATATATATATATATATATATATTATTTTATTTATAAATCAGTGTATTAAATATATAACTTACACTGAGATCCATTATAATTTATAGTTATTATAAAATTAAAACATTATTATTATTATTATTATTATTATTATGTGTTAGTTGATGTAGCAGACTTATACCTAAGTAGTGTGTTTGGTGTGCCAATAAACATGTTTGTAAATAGTTTTTTTTTTTTTTTTTTTTTCATCTCTTTTTCATTAGTAATGCTATGTACAATGGTAAAATGTGCAAGTACTGCGTAATCGTTTTGAAAAGATTAAGGTTCATTATTAAAAAATATTTTTTTTCATATGGGTCCCGTATTTATTTACTTTTTTTAAATATATTTTATAGTATTTACACATTCTACGATTATAAATATCGTATCTCTTTCTTCATATTCTTCTATTCTTAATTTATTTGTGTACTTTTTACACACTCTAGTAATATAACTGATATCGTTATTTTTTTAATAAAAAATAAATATTTTGGTCAATCACAACAATAGAATGCATAAAAAATACACAAAAATCATTGTATCGGTTAATATTGAAAAACGTTCCCTTCACCTTTGAGTTTTTTTTTTTAAAAATTTTTTTTTAGGGTAAAGTTTCAAAGCAATTATTTTCCTTTGTTAAAGATCGATGTTAAATAGCTAGCCATTCTAAAATAGTTTATTATTCCATCCTTTTGCTTCTTAGTTTGCCTTTCTCTTGCTGTCCGGATATCAGAACAGAAAAGTCAGATAAAGTGGACTAGGGTTACTGTTAATTAATAGACAAGATTCTTAGAACATGGTTGTACACAGGAAGAAAATCATTAGTTACATGTGAATATGTCGTGGCACTCCCCAACACCATAGGTATTGCTCAACACTTTTTCGGCCAAGTTATAAGCCCTTTCGAAATATAAACCTTTATTTTTTTTTCATATGGGTCTGCACCATGCACAGCATGCATGCTAGTACTACAAAAAGCCAAGAAAAAAGAAAAGGACATGCATTTTAAAGAAAAATTGAATAATTTAACCCTAAAGTTTGTGGAACCACATGGAGGGGTCATGACTCATGGCCTTTGGCAATTAAGCTCCAAAATTTGTAAAAGAAAAAAAGAGAAAATAAAATAAAAACGTGGTGTAGATGGGGAATCCCATATGGTCACCATGCCAGTACTCCTCTTTATTAATTGATAGAGAAACTCTTTCATATCGTATTAGCAATTGGCTTGTAATGTGGCACATTTGAGTTCGTCCTCTTCCACCGTGACAAAAAATTTCTAGCTAAAAAAAACAAAGTATATTAGGCTTTGAGGTAGGTATAAGAAAACGGATGAGGGGGCCTAGTTCCCTTTTGGTTTTCTAGGAAAAAGCAAATGACATGACCATTTCCCCAAATCATTTCCCATGTAGTGCTTACATATAAAATATAGGGTTTTGCTACATACAGTCGGTAAATATAGTCAATATGCAGTCGGCTGTACAGAATGAATAAAAAAAAATTTTAAAAATTTTTTTTTATATTCAGGAGAACCTACATGAATAAAAAAAAGTTATAAAAATAATTTTTTTTTCATATAGGTCTCATACTAATTCACTTTTTTACAGTCGACTGCACGCTGACTACATCTGCCGACTGTAAAAAGTATTTCTCTAAAATATAATATATGCCACTAAATCACAAAATTCCAAATGAGATTTTTTTTTTTGTTTTTGGTTTGATATTAGGTTTTCAATGATCCTTTGACCAAATGTATATTATATTCCTTTGTGAACAAAGGGTCATGAAGAATGAGACGCTTCATACTATTAGTGAGGCTGTCATCTAGCTGGCTAGTTCATTTGCAACTGCAACGTTTGCCTCAAAATCAGGGCTTTTTTAAAGTTGGGATATTATATATACCTGAAGACTCAATATAAAAGATAAATGTTGTAATCTTACTATAATGAGAACCTACCCTAAATCTTAAAACCCATTTTGCTTTTAGTTCTAAAGCAGCTTCTCTCCATCTTCTTTGCCAAAAATCTGTCACCAATCGAAGACAGAATCCATCTCTCTCTCTCTCTCTCTCTCTCTCTCTCTCTCTCTCTCTCTCTCTCTCTCTCTCTCTCTCTCTCATGTTGAAAGCTTATCTCTTCTTATTTTGTCAAACTCTAGTCGACCCACTTTGAAATTGCTCTAGGAAATAACTCTTTGTGGTTTAGAAAATGGGATATTGTTTCAATTTTATAAGACGATATATATATATGTGTGTGTGTGTGACTGTGCTTGTGTTTGTTTCTTTTTCTTGCTTTTGAGAATCCACTTTGGATTTACAAGTTTAGAATTATGGAAAATCCTCATGAAGTGATTGGAGGTCCAGTACTACAAAGAATATAAGTGCCCTACAGATCAACTTGATCGACCACCGACCAAAAGAGTAGGGACGAAACCATAATTTCTTATTATCAAGTCGAAAGCCCGATTATAAAACTATATTCCTGGTTTATTTTAAGAGATAAGATGAGATGAATTGATATTAAAATTAAAATTTGAATAAAATATTATTAGAATATATTATTTTAATATTATTTTTATATTGAGATTTGAAAAAATTGAATTGTTTATTTTATTTTGTATGAAAATTTAAAAAAGTTGTAATGATTAAGTAAGATGAGATGAGGTGACATGTTGTATGAAAGTGAACAAGTAAGAACTAAACTTCCTTAATTCTTCTTATACATCTCTTTTATTTATATATGTTCTGGGTCACTCTCACATATTTTGACATGTATTAGGTCTTGAGTTTGAATCTAAATATAGAGTTGGCCTAAATTATTAGTATTAACTGCTTAAGTAAATTTGCTAGTGGCCTAGATTGGGGCCTGAAGTATTGTAACGATCCGAAAGAAATTTGATAGGCGAAAAAATTCTTTAGACCTTAAAAACATCGTGAAATTCCTAAAAAAATCTTATGAACCGAATGGTCAATTAGGTTTTTGTTCATCAATGTATTCAGATCTTGATCTACTATGGTGGTAGAATTGCCTTTCTATTTAATTAAGACACTTAGAAATAAAATTTTTTGAAACAAATTGTACCATTAGACTCATATGAATATTTATGACTTTATGATAAAATGATAAGTTTTGAGTTTTTGGGTGAATGGTAACCATTAAGAGAGCACCACGTGGCATCTGGTTCAAACAACTGTCAAATTGCTATGTAGAATGTCCAAAAATATATAGGAACTCTAGAAAACTTTTTATTTGAACACATGGCACAATCCTAGCCATCCACTTGGAAACCCTACAACACTTATTAAGATCAGGAGGACAAAGGATGCAAGACATGAAGTGTGAATCAAGTTTGTCATCATGGTCTCTTACACCAATCAATATTCCATCCAATCAAACATTATTTGACCAACAAAAAAAAAAAAAAAATGGTTTCCAAACACCAAACATGGCCGGTTGTGACTAAGTGTTAAGGTCTAGTTTGTTTTCGCGACTAAAAACCAAAACTTTGAAAATTTCTCAAAGTTTTCGTACTGTCAAAAGTTTTACAAAAACAAACACACATTTTGATCTACCAGTTTTCATCTCAAAAGATTTCAAGTTTCTTCTCAGGTTTTCATCTCAAGTTTCTTCTCAAGTTTTCAACCCAAGTTTTCATCTAAAAAGATCTCAAGTTTCTTCTCAGGTTTTCATCTCAAAAGATCTCAAGTTTGTTCTCAAGTTTTCATCTCAAAAGATCTCAAGTTTTCATTGGTAAAAAAAATTACACCATTGCTAAATAAATAAATAAAGGAAGTAGCCAAAAAAAAAAAAAAGACAAAATGGTTAAAAAAAAAAGGAAGCAGAAAAAAAATCACCATTGGTAAATAAATAAACAAAGGAAGCAGCAAAAAAAAAAAAAAAAAGACCAAATGGTTAAAAAAAAGGAAGCTAGAAAAAAAAAATCACCATTGGTAAATAAATAAACAAAATAAGCAGAAAAACAAACAAAAAAAAAATTTGACCAAATGGTTAATAAAAAAGGAAGCAGCAAAAAAAAAATGCATCATTGGTAAATAAATAAACAAATGAAGCAACCAAATCAAAAAAAAAAAAAAAAAAGACCAAATGGTTTCTCTCAGTTAAAAAAAAAAGAATCAGTGAAAAAAAATACACCATTGGTAAATAAATAAACAAAGGAAGCAGCACAAAAAAAAAAGAAGTAGAAAAAAAATTGCAGAATTGGTAAATAAATAAAATATTATAAAAAGTACTACAAGTACTTGTGGGTCCCATCATATTACTAACTATAACAAAGTCAAACTAATCTCATCTCATCTCTAAAAACAAACACATATTTCATCTAATCTCATCTCATCTCAACATATCTTAAAAATTTTTTATCTCATCTCATCTCTAAAAACAAACACATATTTCATCTAATCTCATCTTATCTCAACATATCTCAAAAGATTTTATCTTATCTTATCTCATCTCTGAAAACAAGCGAGGCTAAGTGTTTTCTCACTTAGTTAAGTCAATTCCACGTGTAACCAACCACACAAGTACACATTTTTTACATCCTCACTCACTCTCTTACATCTTGGTAATTGCATTTGACCAAGAAAAATTGTATTTGAATCAAACCCAAATGAAACCTCATTCGATTAGCCCCTTTTTGGTTAAGCCAAAACCACATTTTTTACATCCTCACTCACTCTCTACATTTTGGTAATTGCATTTGACCAAGAAAAATTGTATTTGAATCAAACCCAAATGAATCCTCATTCGATTAGCCCCTTTTTGGTTAAGCCAAAACCACATTTTTTTTTTTTTTTATCAAACTTCTTCAACAAGTTTCTCCAACCCTCACCTTATGTCCAGCCCCAAATAGTGCCTTGAAGGCAAGTCAGACAAGTCACACATCAACCTCACACACCTAGCAACAGCAGCAGCAAGAAATCAGCTGCACAGTACTTCAGCTTTTCCTCTTCCATTTTCACAAGCCAACCTCACCTCACATGTCAGTTACTCACCAAGTCAACCCTTCCTATTATTCCCTACCCTCTACCATTTGCCTCCCACACTTGCACATTTTTCATCCTTCTTCCAAGAGAAAACCAATCGAGGTAAAGAAGAAAGCTTTTGAGCATTTTTGCTTGCTTCATTCCAACCCCTTTGCAAGTATTTCTTTAGCTCTAATCTCTTCCATTTTATCTAGTATTGAGTCTAGTTTACTTGAATATGTGTTGATAATTTTTTTATTTTTTGGAGATTTGATTGATGAAAATGGGTGTTGATTGTGGAAAGGCCCGCCGAACTATAAGAAAAATGAATATTTGCGATCAAAATTTTGCAACTAAATGACTATTTTTGACGAAAATGAGTACGTTTTTGGAAAAATTGTCCTTTTCGTTGCAAAATTTTGGTCACAAAAATTCATTTTTCTTGTAGTAGGTTTGGTGTTGATAGTTTTTGGTATTTGTGGTGAACTTTGGAAGTTTTGTGAGATTTTGAAGAAATGTTGAGTAGATTTTGATTTGATTAAGTGTTAACTTGATTAAATGCAAGTTATGGTTTGATTCAATGCATGTTAGGATTTTTTAGAAAGAGTTTTGCATGATCTTTGTATTGTTTGAAACAAATTAGTTTAAAATAAATTTTTGTTTGGCTTAGTTTGTGATTTTAGCTCCTGGATCGTGATTCTATAGATGGCTTTGATTTTTACAAATATTGTTCTTGACGCTTTGATATATGGATTTAGAATGAATTTTTGAAAATTTATGATTTAGATCATTATTAGAATGATGATGAACATGCAAGAGTTAGTCCTAAACTTAATCTAGTGGCTCTTGGGTTTGGTAATGTATTTTGATGAAATGTTTGCTATGACATGCTAGTTTTGATGCTTAAATCAAGTAAAACTTGAATATGTGGTATATGATTTTCTGGTAGTATTCAAGGCTACTAATTCAACCTACATAATAGATCATTAAATCATAGTTTGCTTGGAAGATCTCCAAGCCATAGCTACTCCACCGAGAGTGAAATATGTCCATTCATTCCCTTACGATCTACTGTGTTAGTTTTCCAACTAATATCATTGTGTACTTCTAATACAGTGGGATACCCAAAATAATGGATACCATATGTCATGGTTCCTCTCAAATATTTCAAAATTTCATCCAATGCCTTCCTGGAAAATCAACAAGCTAATATATTTGTTAAGTTTACTCACAACATATGAAATATCAGGTCTAGTAGAATTAGTGATATACACCAATGTACCAATAATTTGGGAGTATTTCAGTTATGACACAGGATCTCCAAAATTCTTGCTTGAATGCAAACAATGATCAAAAGGAGTACCGACATGTTTGCATTTGAATCTCTCAAACTTCTTAAGACTCTTTTTAATATAATGAAATTGATTTATGTTGATACCATCACGAGATCTTATTAACTTAATACCAAGAATTAACTGTGCCTCTCCATGTCTTTCATGTCAAAGTTTATACATAGTAAGTTTTTAACATTAAGAACAATATTTATATTGGTACCAAAGATGATAACATCATCAAAGAAAAGATATAGCATTACACATGCACCATCAACTATTTTAGTGTATAAACACTTATCACATTCATGCATCTTGAAATCATGAGATAAAATTATTTCATCAAACGTTTGGTGCCATTGTTTAGGGGCTTAATTGTTTTAAATCATAGAGAGATTTAATAAGTTTAGTACCTTTTCTTTCAGGTCCTAGAACTACAAAACACTATGGTTGATCCATGCATATTTTCCTTCTAAACCGCCATTAAGAAAGGCGATCTTTATCCCTGTAACAACCTGCTCATTCTTTCTTCTATAATTATGAGCCTCGTTTTATGTGTCGAGTCTGAATGGCATGTTTTTAAAGGTACGGAGCGGATTTCAAAGCAAGTTCAGTATTTTAAAGCTTATAAATATTTTAAATGTCCTAAAAATATTTATATGTGATATTTCTAGTACTATCGGACTAAACTTGTTTTTAAATAACACAATTATAATATTTTTGAAGAGCTCCAAAAATATAATAATTGTGAAAAATTATTTAATTTAAATGATTTTGATCATCTACAAATATTACGATATTTAAAATATGTTGAAAATTCTAAATTTATTTAAATGGTTTTATCCTCTTCAAATAATTAACAAAACTCCATCATTTTAATTAATGATAAAAGAATATTATTTTATGAACTTTAGTTTATAAAATAATATTCTATCTTAATTCCTCTCAGTGTTTTAAATAAAATAAATACTTACACATTTTCAAATTAGTATTTAAACTCACCGTTAGATTGTTTTGAAGATCCCAAGACGAAAGACCTGAATTAAATACCCAAGCCCCTAGCTTTTTCCCTCCACTTTTTCCCTTCTCTCTCTCTCTCTCTCTCTCTCTCTCTCTCTCTCTCTCTCTCTCTCTCTCTCTCTCTCTCTCTCTCTCTCTCTCTCTCTCTCTCTCTCTCTCCAGCCCGATGTACAACCCTCTCCACCCTCACCCGTGCTTCTCATCTCCTCTAACTAGCGCCACCACATGTTGCCCAGCCTCACCTCCACCACCGGCAGCTTTCCTCCCTGCCGGTGAGCTCCACATAGCTCTCCTTCTCCTCTTACGACAACTTAGTTAAAATGGGTTTCAAAGCCCATTTTTTTCCTAGCGCCGCCATACAACGCCAACATGGCCTCTGAGCACTTCCACTGGCACCACCACCTCATGAGCTTCCTCTCCATAGCCTCCTTTCCCTGCAACCCTTTCTCTCTACTACACCACACACACACACGCACGCGCACACGCACAGCTACACACGCCACCATACCACTACCACTGCTATCCTCAGCCACCCACGACCTCCCCTAGCCATTCCTATGCCCAACCAAAATCACCATCCCTCTCACCGTCTCCCACTCTCTCACGGACAGATCCACTGCCATAGGACCACCATCCACCACCTCACCACCACAGCTCCATCACAGCTCCCTCAAGCTCCTCTACGCCCAGCCAAGCTCTCTTAGCTCTCCCTCTCAATTCCCATGCGTTGAGACTCATGGCCCAAACTCCTCCACGGACCACCATGTCTCCATCGTGTGCCACCTCGACACCACCTTGAGGCCACCACTCTAAGACCATGACCAAACATTTCCCCGTTTAGATCCACACCCGTAGCCACCTCTAGTAGCCCAAACAACCACCATACGTGATTTAACTGCCACTTCCAACATCTTTGATCGTGACGGGTAGCGAGCATGCATGGGTTATCCCATCAATGGTATAACCCTCTATTCCTCGTTATTTATATTAAATGTTAGTTGATAGGTTGTGGACTGTATTGTTACTATTGTGGAGTTCACTGTGAAGTGTTTTGATTAATTATATAGTGTGCGGCGTAGTATTGTAAATTGTGTTGTGGAGTATGGGTGTGAGATGTATGCCATAGTGTGATGTGGCGTGGTGTGTGAAGGGAGTACACGTGGAGTGTACTCCATGTAGTGTGGTGACGCACCATGTGGCGTGTGCCATAGTGACGTGTGGTGTAGTGTGAAGAGAGTACATGTGGCGTATGCTACGTGTCGTGTAACGACACACCGTGTGATGTGTGTCATGGTAATACACGATGTAGTGAAGAGAGTACACATGAGGCGTACTCTAGATTGTGTAGTGAAGCACATTATGGTGTGTCGCGAAGAAAAGAATGGTCATGTAATAGAGGAGCGTAGAGCATGTTGTGTAGCATCGGAAACCATGTAGCAGTGTCTCAAAATAGCTGCGATGTGGCCTGTAGTCTGAGGTTACTGGTGTCGACTTGTAGTTGACTTATGGCTTAGAGTATGTGTGAAGTGATGGGGTAGTGTAAGAGTAGCGTAGCGGAAGCATGACAGGTGTACATAACTCAGGGTTTGTCTCAAGTTACGTGACATGACGGAGATGTAGAGGTGAATGAAACCCTGTCGTGTTAAGTGTTGGGATGAACTTGTAAAGGGGCCGGGAAGTAGGAAGGTCCTGCTGACTAGGTTTGAGTAGAATTTGGTATTGAAGTATGGAACTTGTTTATGCAAGCAGGCATTCGTTGGACTATAAGTTGATCTTAGGTGAAAAGGGTAAAGTACATGGGCATCTGGTGAGACACATGTACCGGACAGATTTATCATATATTATGGGTAATTTATCCTAAGTATAGTTGCACGATATTTAAACCTTAGAGTTAGTTTAAAGTCATGTGGCATATATGGTTAGGAATAAGAATTTAGTATGGGATAGGAGGCATGAAGGTAGTAATGACTATGTTGTCTAGGATCGGGATGCGTGACTTAATTGGTCTAGCTCATGCATCAGACTGTGGTTAATAGGAGAGTAAGACGAAAGTTTTAAAGTCTAAACCCAAAGTGAAATGCAGAGGTAGTGACGGTAAATGGACCCCAAAGGTTTTAACATAGTAAATAGCACGTAAGAACCCAGGGATGGACGGAGAGTGTTCCAAGTGAAGCATAATTCTATTTCTAGTATAGTTGTTTATGCATTAAATAGAGAATGACGTGAGGTTATGTGTATGCATGTAGGTTGCTATCTGAATGCATATAAATGGGTTGCATGGAATGAATATGGCATGGAGTCCAGGTAAGTATTATGTTCATACTCTTATAGAGTTTTCTAAATAAATGAAAATGAAAACAAAATGCTTTGAAACACACTTTACGAAAGAACACTAAATATAAGTTTTCAAGTATAAGTATGTAACGACCTTCCTTGGCAGCCCCTTTTTACGCATCCCAAGTATGTAAGTGTATGCATGTGAATAGATAGTATATGTAGTATGTACTAGATATATTTTCATGAAAGGAAATGAGAGGCTTAGGCCTCATGCTTTAAACGGCGTAAATAAAGTGTTTTAAAATGTCCCTATGAACTGATTTTTTAAATGATGCAATGAAAGATGATGTTTAAACTCATGCTTTTAAACGAATTTTAAGAATGAACGGACTAAAAGATTGAAGGAACTGAAATAAACGAAATGACTGAATGTTTTAATGTATGAAAAGACGTAACAGCCATGAATGAACTAATAAGGGTACCGAAGGACTGGACTGGGCAGATTGCAATACCAGGTAAGTAATACTGGTAGTGCACCTAGTACTGTACCTTAACAAAATGAATTCCTAACCCGTTGCCATGGGCGGAATCAAGTCCAAAGGATCGCTAACCCTCACACATGGGGTGTAACAGTATCCAACGGCCAATGAAAGTGATAAGAAAAAATGTATGTATGTTAAAAAAAGGTGTATGCATGATAAGACCCTTTAAGAAATAAAGGCAGTAAGGCATGGGGAACTGTTTTATAAGATGAAGACCATTTTTATCAAAGAAAAACCCCACCTTGCAATGTTTTAAAATGAAATGAATGTCTATGTATGATATGTAAGGAGTGATGAATACATGACTGAAAACCTATATTATTATATTTTAACTGTATGAAGTAATGCTTATGAGTCATCGACTCATTTTAGTTTTTACGTGTGCCCTTCCAGGGAAAAGATGAGCATGACGAGTCTGGACGGACACGACCCAATGGAAGAGCACGAAAGCCTAGGCATAATATTTTGTACGAAAGACTTTAATTATAAAATTTAATGTTTCCTACTGTAACCTTTTAAATTAATAAACATGTTTTATTTATAAACATGAAGTTTTTGTATCTTGGCATGGAAGGAAAAGAAATTTGAAAAGGAACCGTAATTTTCGACTATTTTCTTAAAATAATTTTCTAAATGACCCACCACAAAGACGAGTGTTACAATTCTATTTGATGGACTTTGCCTTTAAGAATGGGGATCTTTATTCCATTAGGTGGACCTCAAGTTTATAGATTGCAACTAGAGCAATTAAGACATGAATTATGGTTATTCTAGCAGTAGGATAATATGTATCAAAATAATTTATACACTCTCTTTTTGTAAAACTCTTTGTAGCTAGCCTAGCTTTAAATTTATCAATAGTACCATCAGGTCTCATTTTGTTTTTTAAAAAAATTCATTTAAATCCAATGGTTGTACATCCAGGAGGAAGATCACATAAGTTCAAGGTGCCGTTATTCTTAAGAGATTCCATCTCATTATTTACTGCCTCTTTCTAAAAAGTAAAATCAATGGAAATTGTGACATCTTTGAAAGTCAAAGGGCATTCTTCCACATAATAAGTGCAAAAATTATGTCCAGAGTTCTTTTCCTTTCTCTCTCGTTTTCCTATTCCAAGTTCATTTTATGTTCAAGATGAACTCACATGATTAGATAAAATGATAGGTTGATTACTAGTGGCAGAAAAACTTAATGTAGGTTAAAAAAGAAAAAAAAAAAAAACCTTTCTACTTTGTTTTTGAAAGGAAATATATCTTTAAGGAATGTTACATCCCTAGACTCCATAATGATGTTGGAATCAATACCTTGGACTTATGAATTGATAATCAAAAACCTATATGAAGAACTACATCTAGCATACCCAAAGAATATTGCATCTACTGTGTTGGGACCTAGTTTTCTTTCCTTAATTTTTGAAACATTAATATTTTCCTTATAACCCCAAACTCTAAAGAAACTAATATTGAGTATTTTATCCTTACAAAGTTCATATGGTATCTTGTCAAATCCTTTAAATGGTAATCTATTCAAGATAAAACAAGATGCAAGTATTCATTCTCCCCATCAATGCTCAGGTAGGCCGAACTAGAGAGTATGCATTTGACCACATCTATTAATGTTATATTTTTTCTTTAAGCAACATCATTGAATTGAGGAGAATATGGAGTGGTTTCCTCATATATAATATCATTGTCCTCACAATTTTGAACCAATTGATTAGAGGAGTATTAACCTCCTCTATCAGACGTGATAATCTTAGGACATGTTTGATAAGTAAGATGAGAATTTTGAGTGAGATGAAAATTTAAAATATTATTTTTAAGCATTATTATTGTATTGAGATTTGAAAAAGTTGAATTGTATATTATATTTTGTGTGGAAATTTGAAAAAGTTGTAATGATGAGATAAGAATTTTGAGTTGAGACATATTTAACAAACCTGCCCTTAATCTTTCTCTCCAATTGGATTTCAACTTCAGTTTTATAGATGACAAACTCATTAAAAAATTTATCTTTTGTTTTCATCAAATAAAACATAACAAAATTTGTACATATCATCTATAAAAAGTAATGAAGTATTCATTACCATATTTAGAAGAGACACCATTTAAATAGCAACCATCACTATGAATAATTTCAAGTAGTAACAAATTTCTTATAACAGATTTAAATGGTTTTCTAGTCTATTCAGATTGAACATATATTACCCATTTTTCATCCAAATCAACAGAAAACAGTAATAATCTCTAAATCTATCATTCTTTTAACATTATGATAATTAACATGATCTAATATAGTATGCCATATTGAAGAGAAAAATGTGAAAAATGCAAATTTATTATTAGAATCAAATTTGTCAACTAAGTTGTTTTGAACATTTATTACAAACAAACCATCACGCACATAAACATTATCCACAAATGACCAATACTTAGTTACAATAACTTTATTGGAATGAAATAACAATGTGTAGCCTGTCCCACTAAGTAAATATCTACTAATTAGGTTTCCCTTGCCTCTGGCATATAAAAATACTTCTTCTAATGGAAGAATCTTTCCAAATGTTAGTTTGAGTTCAATTTTTCCTACTCCAAATACTTGTTGAGAGGTAGAGTTACTCATCATCTCTTTCATGCTGCTTGTATCCTATACGTTAAAAAAATATTGCTGTTAGAAGTGACATGTACATTAGCTCATGTGTCTACCATCCAATCAATAACACTACAAGTTAGATAAACTTGGGGACTTATGGTTACATACCGTTTATCGGTTCCAATGGAATCAGTCCCAAAAAGTACCGTAAGAGCTTGTGGGTTAGGCGATCTTGGTTGTTTGTTGTCTTGGGTTTTCCTTTTCTTATAGTGACAATTTTTGGCCAAGTGATCCGATTTGTTACAATTAAAACAAACGGGTCTCATCATCCTTTTTTATATAGGACTTTCGTTTTAAATTGTTCCTATATCTAGTTTTACCCTTATAAAATTTGGCTTTTGGTGTAATGGGTTTTTGTGTTCTATGGTCTTCTACAATATTTGCTCTAGACTAGAAATCAGAAACCAATGGTGGGATAGAATCATTTTCTAAGTGCTTTTCTTGGATCCTAATAGCGAAGATCAAGGATTTCATGGTCATATCTTCAATCTTATATTTAAAAGATAAGCCAAAATTCTTCCACGAATAAGGCAACTTTTCTATTGCACAAGCAACTTGGAGATGCTCGGAAATACCCATTCCCTGTTGGCGAAATTTATGGTAAAGAATAGTTAACTCATGGGCTTGCTTAACCACAGATTTGGAATCATCCATCTTAAAACTAAGAAATTTGCTTACGATGTAATTATCCATTCTGATATCTTGTACACCATATTTCTTATCCAAAGCATTCCAAATCTCTTTGACAGATTTAATTTGTAGGTAAATATCAAAAAGTGTATTAATTAAATGATTTAGATTCCTACATCTACACAAATTATCATTTTCTTTGTAGGTTTGCAATTTAACGGTACATGCGGGTTTATGTAAATCTTCAGAAGGAGGATCATTATCAATAACAAAATATAATTCAAGCATTGTAAGAAATATTTTTATCTTTACTTGCCAATGCTTAATATTGACTCCTTCAGATTTCTCAGGTACAATAGGTTCGCTAGAAGTCATGGTGACAACCAAGTAATTAACAATACTACTCTTGTTTAACAAAGAGAATGATCTACTCTAAGATTGTTGAAAAATCTTAGATAATAAATTATATATATATATATATATGCAAATGCTTTGTGTGAAACTCAGTCTTGCTTTTGTGTGTGTAGGTGTGTGTTTTTCTTCAATGAAGATGGAGTCCAATTCATGTAAAGTGAGTTCTCTTATTTTTGTGTGAGTTGGGCTATTTTTAGTGTGGTTTGGGTGTAGATTTTGGGCCCAACGGATGTGCCTTGAGCACATAAATTGGAGTCTAAAACCTAGCCTCTTACTACACCAAAACGACATTGTTTTGGCCTTAGGAAGATAGGTTTCCCTTCTTTTCCTTCCCAGCGTCGTACGCCCCTACTTCTTTTTCTCTTTTTTATTCTTTCTTTCTTTTTCTTCTTTTTCCTCCTCCCTCCTGCAACCCAAGAGCCATCGCTGCCCGTGTCTCCTTTACGCCATTGCCATGCGTCATTCGAGCTCTGGCCACCATCCTCGTCTGCTGCCATGTCTCCTTCCAACAATCCACCACTACCCTTGGCATTGTCGCCTGCTCATCGCCATTACACACCAACCGTCGCATACCATCCAAAAGCAGGTGAACTGGTAAACTGGACCGGACTGAACCGGTGGGTTTGGTCTGGTATTGGTTTTTCTTTTTTTAAAACCATGTCAAAATCAGTCTAGTTTTGATTTTTCTCTTTTTAAACTAGACCGATTCGTATATATATTTTAACTTTTCATATTGTATATACTTTTTATATATAATAAATAATTGTATGTAAAATAGTTTTGTACTATAAGATAAATTACTAATTAATATAATATTAAATTTTAAAATCTTATATCACTATGATTTATTGTATTAATAGTTATACTAATATTATATCACTATATTATGTATTATAATATATCACTATAGTCTATAATACAATTATAATATATATTAAAATATACTAAAATATATTATCACTATAGTATTATATATTATAATATACCATATTATACGTAAAACCAAACCGAACTGGTAAAACTGAAAGAACCGGTTTAAGGGAGTTACTAGTGCGGAATTGGCTCCTAAAAATGTAAAACCAGTTCATATCAGTTCAATCCCAAATTTTATTCAAAACGGGACCAAAACTAGACTGGTTACACCCCTACCACCCATGCAACATTCAGTTTCCTTCCACCATCCCACACCGCTAATTGCAATCACGGCTGCATTTCCCGAGCCCCACTTTACTGCCTATAAATAAGTGAGGCCCATTCCTCTTTGAAGCACACAACTTCTCCTCCTCCTCTCAATCATGTTCCCTCCTCGTTGGATCTCTCAAGCCCTCCCTCTCTAGCTCTCTTTCCCTTCAATTAGAGAATTTTTCTTTAAGTGCCGTAGCGAGCCACCTCTGTTCGACCCCTTCCCCTCTACTAGGCCTTTTCCCCCTTTAGATCCACGACAACCCAAGTCTAAAATTCCCCTTTGGGATCTACTCCACCGCCCTCCACTGCAAAGAATTCCCTCTTTCATCCTCCACCACTTTAGATCTGTCATCCCTCTTAAAAGAATCTACTTGTTAGCCTGGTACCTTGCCCAGATCCGTCTCTGCTTTTGCTACACCGCCATTGCCACCACGGTGCTTTGCCCTTCTAGATGCCACCACACGACACTCGCACACACACACTCGTGGGATACTTTAAGTCATCACGCTTGATTATCCAGAAATTGCCATTTCGTGTTGTAAGTGTGGTGCCCCCAACTCCCATGTATGGAAATGCGGGAATCATGACATTGGAATGATGACAACATAGGTCACACACCCCAACGACAAGTGCTAAGTATGTGTATATGCAAAAAGTGTATAACAAAAGTCGCAGTGGATAAATAAAAAGGTCAACTAAATACCATAATTTTAAATACAGATTCACCAAGATAAAAGCATTTCAAAATATTATACAATTATCCAGTAAAATATAATACAAGGACAAAATACACAGCCAAAAAGGGGGAAATAAATCTCATAACTAATAATTGACCCTAGGTCACTCCTCCGGTGGAGCCGAAGCCCAAGGCTTGACATCCTCATCTGTATCAAAATCTACGATTGTATAAAATGGAACTGCAGGGTAGGAATACCACGTGAGATTATAAGTCTTAATAAATAACTAACCAAACAAACCAAGAAATAAAAGCACATTTACACACCAACATGAATGCATGCACATACTGAAACATGCATGCGACCAAAACCATCATTTTTCCTAAAAATGACTATTTTTTCAACTCACGTCAAAAATCTCATTTGACCCAAAACAATTTATTAAAGAAACAACCAGCCCAAGTAAAAAGTCACAATTTTCCTAAAAAATGGTCTTCATATCCATTTATCAAAATCTGCCATTTTTTCAAAAAATAGCGCATTATCTAAATTATCCTGTATACACCATGATCTCCCCTAGGGACAATCCACACACATTGACTCTCTTCGTCACATCACAAGTAATGACCGTGCATGTGACTTCGTAATGAGCGATGCCCAGCTCCAGGCCTAACGCTTTAGTGACCAAGCATCTTCCAGTCCCCGCTAGTAGAGGGGTCACAGAGTCAGTACGAAAGCGTTACCATCTCGTCTGGTTCCATTGTCATCTAGTGACAATCCAGGAAACATCACTAAGTTTTATCCGCTTCCGAGTGATCAATAGCTCCATAGAAATAATGTCCCAATTTGGCTTGGGGTCGTGATACGCACGCACCAAAAACTCATTTCTCAATATGAAAATCTAGTTTTCATTCATAACACATGAAGATGCATGAAACATAATAATGAATTACATGACGCACTACACGACAAATAAAAAAGGAACCCAAAAACCTACAAACTCCACAAATATACCCAACCTCCAATCTGACCCAAAAATCCACACTCCTTGGACCCAAGGTTTGGCACAACCAAACAGACTGCAAAAAAATATGCTAGTGTAAAAATATGTTTAAATCTCATTAAAGTTTTAGAAAATTACTTACAGCAATGGAAAGACTACTCTGGAAGATCAAGGGTGAGCAAGACTATAGGTGACGCCAGAAGTGGCAGAGTAACAATGGAACAGTGTTTATTAATGGGTTAGCCATGGGTTTTGAAACAAGGAAAAGTCGAGAGGGAGTTACAGGGAGGCTTGGCTTGGCATAGAGAGTTGAGGGAGGTGCAATGGAGTTGATGGTGGTGGCTTGGAGCATTGGGTGGTGGCGAACGGTGGGGATCTAGCTGTGAGAGAAAGGGAAACTCATTTCGGGTTGGGTGCTCAGTGGAGGAAAGGGAGCTGCCAAGAGGGGTTGGGCTTGGTTGAGGGTGTTGGCCAATGTGAGAAGAGCTGAAGAGGTGGTCGGTGGCGTCGCAATGTGGTGCATGGCAATGCATGGAGGAGAAACCAAATGGGAGGAGAATGGGCCAGGGGCTTCAATCTAGCCGTGGAGAGAGAGAGAGAGAGAGAGAGAGAGAGAGAGAGAGAGAGAGAGAGGGAGGTCACGGGTTAGCTGGGGTCGGTGTGGTGGGTTGCTGGTGGCAGATTTATGGCTTGGTCACAGCAGCATAGTGGAAATCGAGAGGGAAGGCAGCGTGAGGGGCATAACAAGAAGAGAAAGGAAGAGAAGGGAGAGGCATCGTGGGTTGGGTCCAATCAGAGGTTGTTGCCAATGAGGTGGTGGAGGTGCGGTGATGCAATGGTGGTCGAGGGTGGCTGGGTTGACGCAGGAAATGTAATGGGGGATTTCCATTGGGTTCAAAGGGGGAGGGAGGAGAGAGAGAAAAGGAAATGACGAAGAAAAAGAACGGGGCTTGGGCTTAATCATAACTCTAAATCTTGGTGTCTACAAACTAATTTGACGGTGATAAATACTAGTTTAACTTACTTAAAAAGAATAGATAGATAATAAAACAATTAAAAACATAACTTAGCAAAATAAAATAGTGAAACTCAAAAATAAAATAATTTGAAATAAAGAGCCAATAAATAATAGAAAATAATTAACAAAGAGAAAAAGCTCATTAAGATAAATTACACAACTTAAACAATAAAAAGGATAAAATACAATAATAACAACAACAACAACAACAACAACAACAACAATAATAATAATAATAATAATAATAATAATAATAATAATAATCAATTTAAAAATCAAGGAACCAAGAAAATAATTAGTAAAATAACTAATTAAAAACCTAAAGAAATGAGGGATGTCATAATAAGTAAAACCCTAAACTGACCCTTGAAATACTAATATTGGAAAATTGTGTTTTTGTTGCAGTCTAATTTTAATTGGTTAAGTAGTCAAGGGACCTGTGAAGTGTCGGATTTTAATAACTATAGTTGGTGTTAGAATTGTTGGCCAATGGCTAGGTGAAGTGTTGGGAATCGCGTGAATTGTAATTTGTGAATTTGTGAATCTGTGTGTTGCTCTATCATTATTTGATGTATCTATTGCCATGTCATCTAATAACTGCCCGTCATGCACATGTATTTTAATTGTTATTACTTGTCACAATTTTATTAATTGTTCTCTATTATTGGTTGTGCTATGAAATCAAAACAAATTTGTTTTGGTGTCAAAAGATTAAAAGCATATTTATTGGTGTGTGCGTATTACGACCCCAAGTTGAGATAGAGTATCATCTCAATAGAGCTCTTCTAATCAGTTGGGAACGTGAAAAATTGAGTGACGCCCCCCAGGTATCAAATTGGACGAGGTGATAATGCTCTTGTGCCGGCTCTACTGGCAGAGGCTAGAGGATGCCTGGTCACATACGTACTGGGAGTGAAGCTGAGCATTGCTCATTTCAAAGTTATATGTATAGTCGTTAGGGTGTACGGATGGTCCTTAGGGAAGACCATTATGTATACTAGGATTAAATGGATGGAAATGTAGGTTTTAGGATACTTGGCATTTTCTGTAATTATTGGGAAGGAAATTGGTATTGTCAAATTTTTGGTAATGGAGCAAGATCTCGAATTTTTCTTTTGCCATAAAATGTTTATATTTTCATGTGTT
The DNA here is from genome assembly GCF_018687715.1 of Carya illinoinensis. NCBI lineage: Eukaryota > Viridiplantae > Streptophyta > Magnoliopsida > Fagales > Juglandaceae > Carya > Carya illinoinensis. Next base: position 22,082,523 of record NC_056753.1, on the reverse strand, counting down.
TAATTTTTAAATGTAATTATTTTGGTTTTATTTTTGTTGAGATTGCAAATTCTCATTATGGTGTCCCCACATTTTGATGCAGAGGACGGTTATGAGCTTAAAGGACCAGCCCCGCCAGAGGAGTGAAGACCTGAGGACTTTTCCCATATGTAGCTTGATAAAGCATTTCTTTTTTTTTTTTTTTTAAAGAAAAGCTGAAGATCACTTGTCGAATAGTAACCCTATCCCAATTTTATTAATAAACCCTCACTTATGGTGAAAGAAAAACGTGATTACAGACCGATACCTGGGGTTACAAGATAAGCAAGAAAGACCCAAAACTAGGTGTCAAAAAAACACTAGAAGCCTCTAACCAAAAGCCAAAAAACCAAGGAATACCAAAAAACCAAAAAAAAAAAAAAAAAAAAAAAACAAAAACAAAAAAAGAAAGACCACACCTGCAAAAAAGACGTTAGCACAAGAAATAAAGGAAATAAAACTTACCAAACCAGCATGACAAACAAACGCCACATGAATTATGGCACTAATAGCAACACAAAGATAAAAAACCCAGTTTATCCAAGTGAATTAACCCTCTAAAAAACCTAGGCACATCCTTAATAATATTTCATTCCATGTTAAGACTAGCCACACCACTCCAAGCCAGCTAGTTAGCAACTTTATTTCCCTCCCTATAAACATGCCGAATAATGCAAACCATATAATCACTAAGGGCAAGGATATCCTCTAAAAAATTTTTCAAATACCACACGGCACATCTCCTCCTATTCCACCACAAAACCACCACGTTAGAGTCTAATTCTATTTTCGGAAAATTGATCCCCAGGTTTTTACAGGCTTTGAGGCCCTGCATAAGAGCTAACAACTCAGCTCTAATATTCAAACCGAAACCTATATGAGAATTAAAGGCATGAATCAAATGACCTCAATCGTCTCTATTAATACCACCCACCCCTGAAGAGCCTGGGTTACCAAGACTACTGCCATCTGTATTCAACTTAAACCATCCTTGAGTAGGCTTTTGCCAAGCCACTAGCTTTAATTGTTGGGGAACCAAAGCTGGAAGTTGCAAGGCCTGCAAAATATGCAAATCCTATCAGGAACATTTAGTAACCTTATTCATGTCTTGACACACTGAACCCATCCAAAGCTTAATGGCATGCCAAAATGCGTTGAAAGACTCTAGAAAACCCTCCATACGAGCAGTGCATCTTCTGCACCAAAGATGCCAAGTAATAATAGAAAAAAGAAACCCCACAATGAGCCCCACTTGAGAAGAGGAAGATGCATGGCGAAACCAGGATGTCACTGTCTCCATCCAATTACGACCTAGAGGAAGACCAAATATCACGCTACAATAATGCCATACCTTAGCAGCGAAAGCCCCTTCGAATAGAACATGATTTTGGTCTTCATAATTGCCTTCATCACAACAATCACATCGAGAAACTATCATAATCCCAGTACGTCGAAGACAATCATTAACGCTCAAAGCCATATTCCAAGCTTTCCATATAGAAACCGAAAATTTTAGAGGAAGCAACTTATGACACATCCAAGAATGCCATTCCATAATAGAACCTCGTATGCGAATACAATCTCAAGCTGATTTAGTAGTAAAACTACCACTCTCGTGCTTCTTCCATATCAACACATCAGACCCCCCCTTACAACCAGCCAAATCCTCAATAATGTCATCCACATTTTCCTGGCCCACTAAATTAGTCAACAACTCCACATCCCAAGTATTAGACGTCTTGCAATCCTTAACTTTAAGCAATGGGCTTTCCATTAGTTGAAAATCATCAATTAAAGGACCCCTATCCCTCCATTTATCATACCAAAATGAAAAGTTTCCATTTCTAACGTGCCACTTGGAATTATTAAGGACACAAGGGAGACTTTTAACAATCATTTTCCAAAACCTAGTTCCTTTAGCCATGTTAATGAGGGACCAAGGAGACAAACCCACATATTTAGCCTTAAAGAATCTAGCCCATGAAGACTTACCTTGAATTAAATTCCATGCAAACCGCATATGCAAGGCTCTTTGCATATAATCAAAGTTGCACAATCCCAAGCCACCTTCCTCAATTGGCTTACAAATATTGTCCTAAGCCGTCCACTTTTTTTTACCTTTACAATTAGCATTTACTTCTTGTCTAGGTGGATGATTGTACTATAATTCATGGATTATTTTCTGGAGTTTGTAATTTGAATTTCTGGTACTATTATTAGTAGTTCAAATTGCCCTTTTTATTTCTCCGTTCCGTTTATAACTTTACACTTTAAGTTGCATGCTTGCACATACTTGCTTTCACGTTGCACTTGAGGTGTGTGATCCATGCGGTTAGCACCTTGGCATTGTAACTCCCTCCAAATCACACATGGGGGTCGAGGGCACCACACTTTATAAAATAGAATATGCAAAATAACAACAACAAATTAGAAAGAGAGAACCCAGTATTGAGGCATGTTGTGATGGACACTTTCCATAGAGTAAATTCCACACCTCCAAATCTAAACTTGCACTAGAATTCTTAACAGTCTTTTCCTAAGATATAACGTTGGTTCTCGTTAATCTCTTTGTCGGTACACACAAAAGGAGATCTTTGAACCCGATATAACATAGCCAAAGCTAAAGAAAGAAAGACAAAAAGGAGGAAGTGTTTCTCTAATTTTTGTAGAGAATTTGAAGTACGTAAATTTGTGGGAGAGTTCCTTATTTATAGAGAATGAAAGGACACTTGTGAAAAGTCACAATTTATATAAATGAAAGGGTATTTGTAAAAAGTCATAACTAAAATGAAATAGCATTTGTGAGAAGTCACAACTTCTCAAATTGTAGAGAATATATTCGAAATGTTTCTAATTCACCAAAGGACACAACCATTTATTTGTTGGCTAAGCGGTTAAGGCTCCTATCCCCAAGAGTTATGCATTGGTTCAAGTCACCATGACACATTTTCGTTTAAATTTTGACAACCGAACCAACACATTGAACAATAACAAAGATTCGTATTATTTTTTTACTTTAACAATAAATTTTTATTTTTTATTTTTATCATTTCTAAGTCTAAAAACCAACAATTTCTCCATCTGAGCATAATCCACCTTAATTTATCATCTTCGATTCCTACACCTTCTAACAAATTCATCTCCAAATTCATTCTAATTCAGTTACATACATATTTTGGTATTTATTTCTTTTATGCAGCTAGGCTAGCAGTCATTTGGTTTTTGGGTCCATAATTATAAAGGGATGTAATAATATTTTTAATGGACACTTGGGAAAGTCTATACTCTTCTCAAATAAATAGAATCAACTCGCTTAATTCTTTAGTAATTTGTCCTCTGGTAGGGTCAAAGAGAAGTCATCTACTATGTGGAATTGTACAGGTATAAATATATGTGGGGTCTAGCTCATCAGTAAAGCAACTTAACTAAAATTACCAAAACTAAGAAGCTTAGATAAAGTGTGTAGCAAATGAATTAAACTTGTAAGAAATAATAAAATAAACACTTGGGATGAAATTTTCACTCACTAATTTGGCGATAGATTTACTTCTCTTTTCATCTTCTTTCAATCATGCTCCCATTCCTAAAAGTCACGCTCGGATAATATAGCAATGAACCACAATTCTTAACCTAATAAAACTACTTGATAGATTATATAACAATTGTAAAATAATGAAAGAAAGCCATCAAAGTCTTGTTACTTGTTCAAGTATCAATTGTGCCTTTACGTCTACAACTAATCTAAACCAAGAGCAAAGAATTTCAATCATTTCTAGATGTAAAATGAAATGTCATCTAATAAGTTAATCATTGAAATCACATAACATTGAAGAAAATCCACCCCAAAACAGTCATAGGTTACTACTCATTGAATCCCAAGCCCAAAATCTAGCCTATCATCTCTAAATTATTAAAACGCCAAAAAATGATGAACTCTAACATTTCAAATTGTTGTATGAAAATAAATGTAGAAGAATAAATAAAACAAGCCGAATGCAACTAATCTGAAAACAACTAAGAAAATAAAGTTGGGAAACCGAAAAAATGTAAATAAACTAAAAACGAGAGAGAGAGTTCCGTCTATCTCTTCTAACCAAAATGTAAAAACAAAAGTGATAGACTTTCGCCCCTCAGGTCCACAACCCAAAAATGTAAAACACCAAAAAAAAAAAAAAATCAACCGAAAAAATAGTAGTGCCCAAAGGGCCGACTCTCCACTTGACAAAAAGACAGAGAAATAAAAATGAAAAACCCCCAGTCCTACTTGAGCCTCCCACTAGCCATCTCCTACATGACCTGCTGTGGTCCCATGATCTACTGTGCGTGCGTGTTTTTTTTTTTTTTTTGCCTAGCCTTTGCTGGTTTTGGTTCCAACACATTGCTCTGTTGAAATGTGCCCTGCTCTTTGGGAGACCAGCTATTGTGCATGAGTTGGTGTTGCGGTCCAGAGTTGAAGGCTACGATTGTGCTGCCCCTTTTTGTTCTTATCTCCTGATTGGCTCCCATTAGATTGGTTTCCACCAAACCCATAATCAATTCCTATATTTCCTCATAGGTCCCACATGCATATAAAACTACCGCCCCACTCTTTCTTTCCTTCCATAAATACCCTACAACATATAAAATGATATTATAGTTTAATTATTTCAATGGCAAATATGAGATTTTGATGTGCAAAATATTAACATCAATAAATTTTTCATTAAAATTTAAAATTTGATGCATAATTAAGTGTTCAACCCTTCTTTGATATAATAAATCACTCAATAAAACAACTTAATTATGCATTTCTAACACTTCATCAATACTGTGAGGCAAGATTAAAGCTCTTGATAAATCCATTGTGCATGTATCTTCTCTTGCATGAAGTGACAGTCCAGCTTAATGTGTTTGGTATGTTCGTGAAACACAAGGTTGGTGGCAATAGTGAGGCAGCTTGACTGTCATAAAATAATTAAGCACGTGAGTATGAGACATATGGAAATCAGAAAGGATGGTAAGAAGCCAAAAAATCTCACAAGTAGTAGATGTCATGGATCTGTATTCTGCTTCAATTGAGGATTGAGACATAGTTGGTTTTTTTTTTCCCATGAAAATAAAGAATCACCAAGAAACACAATAACCACTTGTAGGACAATGGTTATCAGAATAAGAAGGCTAGTTTGAATCTGCAAAATATTTAATAATTAATAAGCTGGAGTATTTTTAACATCTTGTTAAATGCGGTAAGCTGTTTTCTAATGAGATTGTCTAAGCTTGTCCATATATTGACTTAGGCGATGAACTAAGTAAGAAAAATATGGCCTTGTAATAGTGAGATATAAGAACCTACCAATGAGCCTACGAAACATTGTTGGATCTACCAATAATTCTCCATCATCTTTGGTAAGTCTAAGATTCTACTCTATAGGAAATAAAGCTAATTTGTTAACAAGAAAACCAGAATCTTGTACGATTTCCAGACCATATTTTCTTTGACACAAAGAAATTCCTTATTGAGATCTAGCTACCCCCAAACCAAGAAAATATTTAAGCTGCTTGAGATCCTTGAGTTTGAATTTATCATCAAGTAATTTTGAAATGCTCCACGATTGTAAATCATTACTTGCTATCACAAAATCATCAACATGAACAAGAAGAGCAATGAAGGAAGAGCCTTCAGATTTGGTAAAAAGTGAGTAATTAGTTTTAGATTGCACAAAACCCATATCAATGAGAGTATTAGAAAATTTTTGAGAACCATTAGCGTGAAACCTTTTCAGACCATATAAAGATTTGGTCTATTTGCAAACTTTAGATTTATCCTTAATATGAAAACCAGGAAGTAGCTTCATATATACATCTTCCAACAAATTCCCATGCAGAAAAGCATTGATCACATTAAGTTGAACTAAATGCCAATTTTGGATAACAACTATAGCAAGTTCTAATAGTAACCATCTTGGCCACTAGGGAAAAAGTTTCAAAAGAATCCAAACCTTTCTTTTGGGTGTAACCCTTGGTGACAAGCCTGGCCTTATATATTTCTATAGAGCCATCAACACGGTATTTAATTTTATAAACCCATTTACATCCTATGAGTTGTTTTCTAGGGTGTAAAGTGGTAACAATCTAGGTATTATTGGCCTCCAAAGCTACAAGCTCAGCAGGCATAGCATTTCTCCAATGAGAGTGCTAAACTTCTTGATGATGAAACTCAGGTTCAATGTCAGCAGTAATGGCTAATGCAAAAAATTTCTTATTAGAAGACAAATGATGATAAGAGAGAAAGTTAGAGAGATCATACTATGTGCTTAAGAAGTAGGACCTACTCTAAAATTTGATGTAGACTGTGCAGTAGAAGTGTTGCAATAAAAATTCTGCAAGTAATCAGGAGCCCCTCTTATTATGGCGGATCTCCAAGGATGAACGTTAGGGGGAAAACTCTCTTAAGGATTAGGGTTGTGAGAAGAATCCGGTATGGAACTATGAGTGTTAAGAGACGATTCTCTAAGGGAAATATCATCTTGAGAAGATGTTGTTGAAGGCACAGTGAGAAAATCTATTGTTGAAGATGTAACAGGTAAAGGTAAAGAAATGTTTGTTTCGGATGATGATATGTTAGAAGAAAGAGGTGAGGGACGGAAAGATTTACAAGGAAAAACATGTTCATAGAAAACAACATGTCGAGAAATTAAAAAAAAAAAACTGATGAGTAGCAACGTTTAAGAGCTTATAGCCTTTGATATTGAAAGGGTAGCCAAGAAATATACATTTGCGAGCTTTAGGGTCAAATTTAGTTCAAGCCATGGGTAGTGTAGAAGCAAAACATAGATAGCCAAAAGTCCTCAAATGAACATAAGAAGGACAAAATTGAAATAACAGCTCAAAAGGAGATTTATGTTTCAAGATAGGAGTTAGAAGTCTATTTATAATGTGAGTGGCTGTGAGGATAGCATCACTCCAAAATTTAAGAAGTAGATGGGATTGAAACATTAGGTCTCAAGCCAGATTCAAAATGTGTTGTCACTGACTAAGGGTTGTGTGACAAGAACACTAGGATTGTCACTCAGATGTATAAAAAATGGACTAAAAGCATCATCAGAAAGATTGGACTAAGGAGATGAAGATGGCACCATGGAAGTCTAGGTGTGGACTTGAGAGATTTTGATTAGGGTGGACTAGAAAAAATCTGATACCATAACAAAAGAGAAGGAACTAGAAATTCTCGTATATTGCCAAAATGAATAAATTGTACATGAGGTATATATATGTGGGGTCCAGCTCATTAGTAAACTGCTTAACAATTGAGTGCAAAATTAATTCACAACTAAGACAGACATATGGTAAACTATACAATACAAACTAAGTAAAATACATGATAAAATATACAGTGACACGTGTTGTGATAAAGAATCTTCTTACTTTTTTTTTTTTCCAAGGAATTACCAAAACATATATTAATATAGATTGATCAGTGGCACATATAAATAATAGCGATGTACGTTCCCGCAATCATTTTCCTCATATATATATATATATAGAGAGAGAGAGAGAGAGAGAGAGAGAGAACACATTATTCAGCTATATATCATGGTGTGGATTCGACTCATGATCAACAACAATAAAGAATAAAGAAGAGATACATAAAAAATTAAAACATGCACGTACGTTCCATGCATGGAACATTAAATTAACAAAGATTCCTTGCCAACATGCATTGCAATTTGCAACCAGACATACTAGATCACCTGGATTTATATATATATATATATATATATATATATATAAACTTGTGGATTAAGGGAAGAACAAACAGAAGCAATTAGCAGCAAAGGCGGTGATCGGGAATCTGAATAGATGGTGATCTACCAACTACGATGTGGTTATGGGAGTGGAAAGCCTAACCATCATGATCATTGATATCAGTTCATGAAAAAAGAAATTCCCTCTAATCATTTATAAGCTAAAATTGAATGTGCATTGAACTTGAAAAAGAATAAGCCAAGGAGTGTTTGGATGTGTGGCAGATGCAGCACTTCATAATGTTCAGCACTGACTTTGGGTCCAACATTTTATGCAGTACATATTTTTGTAGGGCTTATAGACGAAAAAGGGCCCATGAATTGGATTGAGAGAAAGTAGTCCATGGACTTCCATCGGCCTCCCACTTCGTGGGCTTGCTTCAAGTTTATTGGACCCAACTTGGGGCCTCTTAGTTTTACCCCGTATTTAAAACGACGACGTGGGCTTCATGTTGCCGAAAGCACGAAAACGCCTTGACGTGGTTTCTTCTACCCGAGCGCCCTCGCCTCTTCCAAACCACGGTGCAGTGCTACAGAGTCTCCAAGATTCTCTCTCTCTCTTCTCTGAGGTTTTGTAGGAGGAGTTATGGCTTTGTCTACTCCAGGGGTCCCGGAACGAAGAGTAATACCGGGTGCTGAATTCGTTGAAGACGTTCAGACCTGTCTCAATGTCAACTCCGCCCTCGCTTTCCTCCAAGAAAGGTCACCCTACTTTAATTTCAATCTCTCTCTCTCCTTCTCTCTCACACCACACTAATAATTTCGTTTCTTCTTTCTTTCTTTTGTTTTTCTTTTTCTTTTTAAATTTACCTTGCGAGTGACGGAATAGTACTCGACCTATATGAAACCTTAAAAATCTGTTGAGTCCTGTTATTTTATTTTATTCTGTTTCTTTCCACAAGTTGTAATCTGTTGTTTCTTCAAATGTATGCAATGCACTAATCTCTTACAGACTACAGCAGTATAAGTTGGTTGAGATGAGACTTCTCGCTCAGCAAAGGGATATTCAGGTGTTTTTGTTGAATCTCCTTCGTTCTACATTGTCTAGCATGCGTTTTACACTGTTTTTAGTTTTTTCTTCAAATGATATGAGGACTCGCATTCGACTTGACTTGTTGAGTTCCATGTTTTCATTTTCTTTTAGTTATTGTTTACTGTTAAAATGGAAGAGTATTCACTTGCCTATGTTAACCTTAATGGTGCATTTGTGCTAAATAACTTGAGTTTATTTCTTGTCCACCATTTATTGCGTATTGCTACAGAAATTCTGGATTCACCTCTCTAGATTAGGACCTTCTTGAGTTAAGGGAACTGCACCGTGGAGCCATATATTTAATTGGATAGTCGATCGCGTCATCTCATTATTGTCCACATCTAGAGGATCTGTTAACTTTCTTTTTTCGAAAATAAAAATAAAAATCTCACGAATTTGTATGGTAAAGTGATAATGTGAACTTTTAAATGAGAATAATGGTTAGAATTTTAAGAATCTTCCAAAGATTCTGATTTGCGGATTCTGGTTTTATTGATCTTTTCCAATAGACATGGAAATCTTTCTAACCTCTCACTAAGTCGTTGCTCTGCACAGATGTATCATATGTGCCTTTATGGTGGAAGGATTTGGGAATTTTATATGAAAAATGTATGGTGTTAATATGAATTACCATTGAACTGGTATAACACAAAACCTTGGGCATGAATGTTGATCAACATATCAGTTACAAAAATGTGGAGTTGCTTGACCATGGGTTCTAAAATCTGTCCTCTACCATCTTTCTTATTTCTTATTCCTCTCTTTGGGGTTAAACCTGATGTAAATTAAATATTTACCACTTGGTCAACACCTTCATGCTAAATTTTGGATTTATGATGGTCTTGGCACTTTATTTCTTGCTGTTGTAGGCAAAGATCCCTGACATTGAAAAGTGCTTAGACGTGGTTGCCCCTTTGCAAACTAAGAAGGGTACTGGTGAGTGGTGAGGTTCGTTTTCTCACTATTACGTGATGTATTCATATGTAGTTTGTTTATTCACTGAGATTATCTGATAAAAGAGGCTATAATGGTTTGTATGTTTGTGTGCTACTAGTTTCACTATTCTATACATGCAACTCTCGTATTACTTGCAGGATCCGGGTTATATGAGAAAAAGGTCAAAGTTTGACATTTGAGTTTTGAAATTGAAGGCCTTTTCTGTCTTCCTTCCCAGCAGATTTTATTTAAATGATTCATAGTAAAACTAGGGCTGAAACAGGTGCCCTTTTTGTAACCTCTAATCCTCCTAAAATATTACCACATGCATGGAGTTATATAGTTTTAAAAGAAGCTACAAATGGATACTAATGTACAGACCTCAGCTGCGGCCCGTGCCTTCATTTTAAATTGTCCAAGAAGAGTCCAAAAAAGCAATTAATTTAGCTAAATGGATACTTGCTAACCGGAAGTATTTTTTAGGAGTCCTGTTTAAGTGCTTTACTAATGATTAATAGATTGTTGATTTGCTCTTTGTTCTTGATTAGGGGTTTTTTTTGGCTGTGTTATGAACTTAGGCACTTATTACTGACTTTGAAGCCTCTGAAGGCATATATTATTGGGCTCGCATTGAGGATAATGACTCAGTATGTTTATGGCTGGGAGCAAACTTCATGTTAGAGTATTCATGTTAAGAGGGTCATTGCTTTCAAATCTTAGATGCTGTTTAGTTAGCGCCTTCTGTACTAAGGATTCAAGATGAGTGCATGTTGGTGTTTTTGGTGCAGGCCACTGCTCTTCTTCAAAAAAATTTGGATAATGCTAAAGCCAGTTTAGAAGTTGTTGATGCCAATCTACAGTTCTTGAGAGATCAAGCGACCATAACTCAGGTAGTGTTTGTTTGAATATGAAAAGGTTATCCTTTCTGTGTGCATGGTAAGTAATTGAGTTAATTGTGCCGAAGGGTACTAGTTTGCTGTGAATCTTGCACCTGTTGGCATTGAAAGACAATATTAAGTTTAACGCTGGGTGATATGGCACGAGGGTCAGGGTTGAGAGCCTGGGAGGCGTTAGTGTTTTAATCTGTGAACTTTATTGTGAACTTGAGAGATGTGATGATTCCATGTAATTCTAGGCATGCTTAACTTACTATTAATTCTTGACAGTTTGACGACCATTGAGCAGGTCACCATTACTCGTGTGTATAATTGGGATGTTCATCGGCACAGAATTCGACAAGCTGCTGCTGGAAAAGACTCGTGAAATTAAAACGATCCACCCACATTCAGAGGTGACAAACTATGTTTTCCTTGTAAGAGCATGGTCCCGGTCTCTTTAATTGCTTGACTTTGGTATTTGGATTCTCTTCCTTTGTCTGCGGGAATTAATCATCTATTTCCCGCTTTATCTGTTTTGCAGGGAAATGCTATATTACTAGGACCACTAATAGATTAGGAAAAAAATAAAAATAAAAAATAAAAAAAGGACCACTAATGGGCTTGAGCTGTAACATTTGGTTTGCCCGTGAATTTTTGGTTGGTGGAAATGTTTTTTTTTTCTCTTTGCTTCGTGAAACTCAGTGATATAGTTTAGAGATCAGCCGAACTCTATTTGGTTTTAAGTTTTTTAAGTTCTGCTTTAGTGGTGTTGGGGGGAGAATGATGGGACCCAGGAAGCTCCAATCCGAATGTGTCGGCAAAACTTAATCGAATGAAGCTATAAGGCGTCAAGATTGCCGGGTCTGAAATGATGTCAGCCCAATCTTATCCTTCCTAAAAAGGGCCGTAGATCTGGATGTCTCATATAATATCCGTGATTAGTCAGAAGGTACATGATGTTAACTTTGATGTATACTTTAGTCAGCTAACCTAATGATACTCTTTCACGAAGATTTTATTTTTTATTTTTTATTCTTAAAAAAAAGTGGCCTCTATATCAGCCTTTTAAGAAAAGAAAAGAATCCAACGGTTAGGAATTCTTAAATTAACGACTATATGTGACTTATGTTAATGTTTTCGAATCTGATACAGGAGGTGTAAGGGGCTGCACAAACTTTCTTGTTTCAGTCGCTATTTTTATTGGCTTGGCATGAAGTTGAATTGTAATGGGCCTGGCATTATCACACACAGACATCCTATCTGTGGGTGAACATCTATAAATCAAACTTCTAAATGATGTGACAGACTTCTAAATCGGTAGTATGTTTGATGTGTTAATTAATAAGCTTGCATTTAGATTATTTTTTTTAATCCTTTCATTGCATGTTTTGTGTGCCTTCAATAATAGTCCGGACCTTATAAACCAGAGTTCCCAAACCTCACCTGCTGCTACCTTATTTTTGGAATGTGGTATTGGGACAATGCCAGACTTTTTAGGGCAATACTTGTTTTCCTTGAGCCCAACCTTTACTAGGACCATGGAACTCATGCCTGAATCTGTCTCATGCCTACTTTGATGGAGACTGTCTAATATCGTATTTTTCATAATTGCTTTTATAGGACAGTTTTCATGAGATTATATCATTAAAATCTTCTTAATAAAATGGCCCTTTTGAATAAGAGTCTCAACTTTTTATCTGTTTCATTATTTTATTTTAAATTTCTCCTTCAACCTGCCCCAACCAAAGAAGAGACGTCTTAATATATAAATATATATATTGCTGAATCGGAAAGAGGGCCCTACCACAGCTTTTTCGTGTGGGCCAAGAGGTTGTTGAAGTGGCGGGCCACATATTTGTTCTAGTGGACCATCAGAAAGCTGCTTCCAAGGATGGATCTGATCGTCGTGGTCAAGACTCAAAAGAGTGTTACGGAGAACCAACAATAGTCAATTTTCACGCACAGTTGACTCTGGAAACGGGCCCCTAGTAATTAATAACTATGGCTTTATTTTCTTCTATTTTTAAAGAAACGAAGAAATTCATCGTATATGCTATATGAGTTTGACATTTGAACTAAACGCAAATTAAGCACAAATCTTCCTGTCTTCCACCTCTCATTCTGACATTCTATTCTATCATGTAGTTTATTATATATATAAATATATATATATATATATATAGGTATGAGTGGCTGACAGTGCCAATCTGATGGCGCTGTATTGTGATTGAAAAATGAGGTAACTTGAGTGGGCTTTGGTAATTAACCTTGTGATTATGATGGTCCGGGTTGACCACTTCAGCCTGGAAATCTGCCTTCAAGTCACGGGTTTAGATTTTTATATAAAAGAAAAAAACTGAAACTGTGGACAATGGATTTTATAAATTAGGAGTTGGGATACGAATTACGATCGATCGAGGACACAATCTCCCAACATCATCACTCATGAGATCAGCTGTAAATGTCAATAAGCTGTGAGCTCATTGGAATGGGAAAATTGAGGGATAAAAGACTATTGGTGATCGGTATTTGGTCTTTATATATATGTGAAAGTGAATCTTAAACTCAATTGTGAGGATGCAAGATTTAAAAATTTGGATAAAAAAGGAATTCTAGAATGAAAGTGCAAATTAAATGTTGCCATCGATTGCACCTCATTTTGGAAGGATCCATGCATTATCACAATTCCATAATCGTATGTGTATGTGTGTATGTATGTATGTATTATTGTAGAACACTTTCTGTTCATTGATCAATCTTCTATTCTCCTACTCTTATCACTTACTCTATTGTACATGTCTATTTCTGGTCTCCATAGGCGTCACCTTATAAGTCGTAAAGTGTATTCCCATAATTGAACAATAAGGCCCACCAGGCACCAAGCCACAGAGAGCGTTAGGCCAAGAGAGGTAAGAGTGTTGGTTAAGGTATGTGTTATGAATTGAAGCAGTGATTTAGGAGAAAACATTATAAGTGAGTGTTAACCTTAGGATCTTGGACGGATTTAAGATTAATAGAATGTTTAGATCCAATTCTTCTTAGCTCTAGATCTAGTTTACCTATTGATATTATTAATGAGGAAGATTATCTTGTTGACGAATTTGATTGTCCTGATTTTAATAAATGGAGTATTCTAAAATATTAATGCTTAGAGCATTAGCAATAGCTTATCTATCTTCATCTTTATTTTTAAATTTGAATAAACTTTCCTTAAAATCATCTACATTGACTTATCTATATCTATAATTTTGAATAACTATGAACTGTCATTATTTATCTTTGAAGATGTCATTTTCCTTCTTCAAACATTATTTTTATTATTTTTCCTTGTCCAAGTTATGAATTTGTATGAAATTAGACCACACATAGAGTATGTGTGGATTTTTCTATGTTGCTGAATATATATATGGTAGATTAAATTTATTGGACTTGGATATTGAATTTGACTTGAATTTATTGAACTATCCAGATTTTAGGGAAAAAAAATATAATAATATTTTTTTATTATTTGGTCAAAAAATACATAATCCAATGTAGGAATTTTTCTTCATCTTCAAAATTAATCTTCAAAAGATGTGATTTTGAAGATGAATATGCATAAACCATTGCTAGTGCCCAAGGCTATTTACAAATTAGTCTTCTTTTAAGACTGAGTTTAATCTTAAGACTCTTGAACAGACTTATGCTATTTCCAAAACCCATGAAAAAGTTGTTTATCTAACTGAAAATCTATCCATGATTTTTTATTATAGGTTATAAGTTATTGCATATCGACTTGGTTCAAGTTTCTATTAAGCCCCTCACACACAAGGGAATTAATGCTTTTGTGCTTTTGTGTTTAAAGGATGCTAGATTCAAAAAATTTGAAACTAGTATACTCGGTATGATTCAATCATCTTTGTTTAATGATTTTGTACATTTTGATTGTTTTCTTGATCTAACCCTTACTTTGGATGATCCTAATATCCTTATTTTAACTTTTAATATTTTGACATCTAGTTATAATATTAATTAAGGGAGAAAACTCCTTGCTATTTTTTATCGTATTTATTACAGAGTATTGAAAACTAATTTAAATCCTAAAGCTCTTTTAAAAAACTCAGACGATAAAACTTTGCTAATTCAAAGTTCTACTATTGATACTAAGATCCAAATTCCAGAAATGATTCATTGGAAAGATATCACTCTTCCTAATGACTGGTTAATGGAATATGAATCTCAATCTGCTAAGTTTGTTTCTGATGAGATTAATATTGATTATATTCAACAATATCATGATGGAACTGTTAAAACAAGTTTTGATACTAAGGGTAATACACCTTTATTGGTCAATGAAAGAATAAATTCTTTTGCTAGATCTACTACTACAGAAAATATAGTTAAGAGAAATCAAGATCTCAATGATTTTCTAGAAAATATTGTTAAGCATAATTTAAAGCTAAAAGGAATTGCTAGTTAGTAAGCCTCCAAAGCTAGCACAACTTATTATACTACTAAAAATGCATATTTATCTAAAAAAGATTAAGTTGTTAAAGAAGAAGAAGAAGAGACCTCTTCCATGTCTCCTACTGCTTCTGATTTTGCTACTTTTGTTATTCACAACTAGTTATCTATTATAGATAGAGTTTTGTTTGGTCAAGCCATCCACCTCTGGGGACGGTTATTAACTATCAAGGAGCAAAAGTTAAGGCTTCTCCTTTTAAAGTTTCGGTTGTTAATCTTAATGATTCTATTCTAATTCTATTGAAACAAAGCAGATTATTAAACAAAATAATTTTGACAATAACTCTTTTCATATTATTGTTCACCTATTAGATCGTATTGAGGGAAAACTTGAAAAACTTGCTTCCTCTGTTAAAATTGAAAAATCTTTGGTCAACTTACCTGAAACAAGGCAAGGTTTAAGTCTCAAGACTAACCAAGCCAAAACTATTGAAAGAATTGACCAAACGTTTTCTGATTTACAAAAAGTAAAAACTAAGAATACCAAAGCTTCTAATAGTGGTACTACATGTACTATCACTAGTAAAGGTAAGAAAGTAATATCTTATAAAGATTGAGAAACTAAATCTTCTAATTTTTCTATTGATTGGGATATTATTTTACTTGAAGAGAATTTTGGAAACTTTGATTTAGTAAAATCAAAGATAAAAAGGTTTTCTTGAAAACCCAATCCCATGAGTTTATAAAAAAAAATGGCATTCCAAACCTTCTTCTGATTTACATTTTGAAAAATGATTTTTTCAAAAATAGTGTTTTTGTTGATAATTCTACTAGAAATATGGGCTTTCCCCAAGAAGGAAATTCATGGAAAAAAGCAGACTTTTTATGGGAAATATCTTTTTCATACAAAATGTTATTGTGGGAAGCTCGTGGCATAAAATTTGCCGCAAAAAGTATTATAGCCCACAAAAGGTTTAATTCATTACAACTACTTATATTTTCCCATGACACATCTCGCGGTAAGAGTTGATGAAACTAGTCGTAAAAGCATGTCCACAATCGTTTTTGCTCATGGAAATAGAAGCAATTACCAGGAGAGGTACTGGTAGGTATTGCTATTATCCACTAGAATATTTGTGGGAAAAAGTTTTTGCCGATTTAAAAAGAAAAAAAAAAGTATTTGCCGCGAGCTGTCTTCGCGGCAAATGATAAAAGAATTCAAAAAAGAAAAAAAAAATTGTAAAAGCAAAAGATTGTCTAATATAAGTTAAAAAATTATATATAAACCTCCAAGATTCAAATTGACACTAACTGACACTAACAACACTTCCTAAAAAACAACTAATTAATTGTAGTAATATGTTTAAAAGAAAAACCTTGCTACCCATATAATCCAATCCAACACAAATGTAGATATTTTATCCATCTAACACTCAAGTTCAACACAATAAATAACACAACTGTATCATCATAAACCAAATTCACATATCACTGGACTGGTTTGCTAAATATCTGGTTTGATGGAAGGACTCTCTTCTAAGACTAAAGGTCTTCAAAACAAAGACTGAATAAGGAAAGGAAGATAGAAGACTAAATCAGGAAAGGAAGATAGAAGACTAAATCAAGTATATTGAGTCATAAAACCAACAACCACATATATTAACCACATATAATAGCCCGAACTAATATATTAACCAGCCATGCATGCTAATATATTAACCACGTATAATAGCCCGAACAACCACACTCATAAAACCAACAACCACATGTCAACCTGAACAACTATGTGTCAACCCAACTAGATAGTGCCCCAAATAGCCACATATTAACCCTGGACAGCCACACATTCCACCAGCTTGAACCACAAAAGTTATAAGTTCAATTGCATCTACAATTTCAGGTTCAAAAACATTGGTAGGTAGATGAAATGCATTATCTACTCGTCAAGTTCAAAAACTATATACTAGGACTATCTAAAATATAGTATTAAAGGGAAAATGAAAAATATTGTCATGTAAAAGATAATATAAATTACTACAAGTATGACCTCCTAAACCAAGGTAATGTATAGATAACTCACTTCCACAGGCATTCATCATAAAATCCATAAACCTGAGTAATCTACCAAAGGGAAAAATAAAGAGATAAAGAAATTATTAGCTCAAAGTATTACAGATACATTACTTTTTCTGAAATAAGCATCACCAATAATGACAAATGTAGGCCCAAAGAAAATATTCATGCATACTAAACAAGGTGGTAAATTTACAAACTACTCCCAAATCTATCCTGATCACCCCCCCTAGTATATACATGATCAAACTTCAAAGGACATTCTTGTTCTCAAACTGTTAAGGACAAAGATGCCCCTGCACATACCGTCAACCAACAAGAGTCACAGCAGAAGCATACGAGCAGCTCAATGTAACAAACTTTGTAGAGCATGCAGTACCTCTGTGTTTCTGTAAAACCAACCATAGCATTATTAGTCCACTTGATTCTTTGTAGCCTAAACTCTATAAAAGGACTCCTGTAATTACATTTGATATCAATGAAATATACACATTCTCTGTCTTTTGCACAAACAAGGTTAAATCTGGTCTGAAGGATTATCACTCGGAGTAATTCCTCCTAGACACAGAATGTGATCCAGAGCATATATAGCATTCCGTAGAGCACAACAAAAATCAACAACTAGAATGTACCCATCTCATTAAGAAAAAAACAAGCATATCATGGTCGACAAGTGCTTTGTACTTGTCATGTTGTACACAAACATAGAAACGGAACTAAAATCTAGAACAAACATAATGATATAGATACTTGAAGTCTTCAAGTGGTTTTTTTCGTCTAGAAAGGGGAAAATCCAGTTTCTTGATATAAATTTAATAAGAAAATTTTGTAATTTAGATCTAAACTTAATAAGAAACATACATTAAGAAATGAGGAACCAATGAAATGTTTTCTTTCATAAAGAATTTAATGAGTATGAGATGATGGAAAAAAAATTAAGTTAAAACTGCATTGACCTGGCACTAATTATGAAAGCAGTTTCTAATTTATTTAAGTTAAATGGACCAATTCACATTAACAAAAAGAACATGATTGAAGCAGAACCCCTTTTCACGAAAGAAAATGACATATAGTCGTTACCAATCATCAGATTTTGCTTCAAGGAAAAGGAGGTCAATAGAATGAGCAAAATAATCACTGTGAACTAAATTAAAAACCAACAATGCAGCAAAATAAAAGAATAGTTCCCTGACTAGTGGCAATTTACTCCATAACACCTTTGGGGCACTTCAATCTTCAAAAGCTTACACATAACAAGAGAGAAAACTAAGGCAAATAAAGGGAACCTACTCTTAGCGGTGCAGTGGAATATTCTTGGGTTGTTGGCATTGGGGGCCTCGGTTGGATTTCACTGTCTCATGGTGGAATATTCACAACGAGGGAGGGACGGTGCTGTCGGCTTGATGGAGGTGTTGGGGGTGAGTGTGGGTTGATCGACATAGGAGAAAGTGAGAGAGGGACGCGGAGGAGCTGTGGGCGACCATGATGTCGTGCGTGGAGATGGCAGCGATAGAGCCCTAGACGAGAGAGAGAGAGAGAGAGAGAGAGAGAGAGAGAGAGAGAGAGAGAAGAGACTGGAATGGAGAGAGATATGATAGAGGGAGAGTCAAACCGAGAGGGCGAGTGGCATCTCGTGGTGGTGGCGCTGCGTTTGTGGTGGCGGTTGAGAGAGAGAGAGAGAGAGAGTTTTCGATTTGTGGGGGAGGGGGTTAGATACGGCATTTGGACTTTGGAGGGAGGGGGAGATCAGACGAGGGAAAATATGGGAGGGAATTATGGATCTAAGTGATCCAAGGGTGGAGATTTAAAATCTCAAAAAATACTTATTTGCGGCAACTTGATTACGTGGTAAAATGTTTTTTATTTTCACTAATTTTTGATCGTCCAATGGGATTTCGTGATAAAATGTTATTTTCTTTTTCCACGGATGATGTTTGTGACATTAGGTAAGTATTTTCCACCAAATCTTACTCGTGGACATGATCTCGTGGAAAAAATCATATTTGTTTTCCCACAAACAGTTTTCATGTTATAAGCTAAGTATTTGCCATGGATGTAGAGCCTGGGAAAAACAATTCATAGTAAAAGCCCATATTTCTTGTAGATAAGTTGTTTGAATGGACTATTAATGAATTATCTGAGCAAGAAATCCTCAATAAGATGAATAATATGTCTATGGTTGCTAATACTTATGTTACTAATCATAATCTTAGTCATATTAAAATTGTTGATCTATTAGCTATTGATTTTTCTGCTACTCTTTGT
Organism: Carya illinoinensis; assembly: GCF_018687715.1. Lineage (NCBI taxonomy): Eukaryota > Viridiplantae > Streptophyta > Magnoliopsida > Fagales > Juglandaceae > Carya > Carya illinoinensis. Next base: position 22,063,093 of record NC_056753.1, on the reverse strand, counting down.
TATTGGTGGAATAAACATCTTACTAATGATTCAAGAGAAACCATAAAAAAGATTGTTAAGCATGATAATGATAGCGTAACAACGGGCTCCCTCACGGTTAAGAATAAAGTCAATTTCAAATTTTCTTGGGAGCTGAAGTGCTACTACTGAATTAGACTTTAAATTATTTTCTTTTATTCTAAAAAAGGCACAAAGTACAAAAGATTCAATAAAATAAATTAAATCATTTTGTATTAAAATACTATAATGATAAATGAGTTTGCAGAAGTATTTATAAAAATTTCTCAAAGTTCGTGCCATGAAAATCATAACTTAAAATCTCTATACATGATTTAGGCCACTGTTACATCTCTCTAAACTAAGTCACGTCCTGTACCTGTACCTCTATAAATATTTTGACCTGGGTGGTTTAAAAACATAAAATAACTAAAATGGGTCAATGTCTCAATAATTCAAAAACCCATCATAACGTAGACGTACTTAACATAAAGTTTTCCATAAAATATTTTATGTAGAAAACTTAAAATCCTAATTGTTCATACATATGCTATGACATGCATGACTTGTCTTGAATTATTTTACTTATCTGACTTATCATATCTTGCTAGCCCACACATTTAACTATGTGTGCAATGCTGTGCACCGGCCCCAAGCCCCCCGGCTGCAAGGGAAGTTAGCTACTAATAGTATTCTAGCATATTTTGGTAGATCACGCTTAGTTCCGTGACTTGTACATCTACCCATAAATCGCATTAGTACCTTGCATCTACATGACCATCTGATTAACTATTTTAAGCTTGTCTTACACTTGATTTAATGAAACTTTACGTGTCTTATATAACATGAGATGCAAAATATATACATAACTATAATATACAGAATGAAACATAATTAATAATGTGCTTGCAAATATCATTATGTAGATGGCATGTAAACACTGGCTTCCAAAGAACTAGCTTTAATAATAATATATATAACTAACTAATGTATGTTAATCCTAATTTATGATCAAGCTACTTATCTAACATCATTAAATCTAATATTTCTAGTATGAAATCGATTACATGAACTAGAAGGAGAGAGAAGAAAACGTGAGACATGTTGTGAGAGGAATGAGGTAGTCGGTTATTGGAGTGTTGAACGTGGGACACGCACGATACTAGATTGGGTATATGGGGTTCAGCCGTTGTACTTACGAAGGTTTATGGTTTTTTTCAAATAACACACAGAAGAAAGGTATTTATACAGAGATTTGGAAAAGGGTGTCAAAGAGTTCGAGTTCAAGTTGGACTCGGTCGTAATCATTTAAGAAGAGGGTTTAAATTTGAAAACATTATCTAGTAATTCATTCCATGTAGTATTGGTAGTTATTGAGACTACGTTGGGGATTTTAATCAGTGATGATTTTAAAATGAAATAAATTTTTAATAGCTGATCATTAAATTCTAAAAGGAGTCTATCACATTCAATAAATAATAATGGAATTTAACCTAGTTATTGAGTCTAATTAAAACTCATAATCTAACTCAATAATTTATCACTCATGGGCTTATCCAATATGCCTATTAAATATAATTTAGGTCCAATAAAAATGATTAATATTCCGACTTTAGAATTATTGGGCCGGGTCATTACAAATGGTATACATATTTTTGACACCACGATTGGCCAAGTATCGCTGATGGTGTTAATACTTTGCTTTATACTATTATTAAATATTTTATTGATATTCCTTCTAATGTTACAACTCGTATTAATGATTATTTGAATAATTTATGAGGTCTTACTATGTCTGATTATAGATTACATCAAGATGTTTTCATTTCCAAAGTTTTGCTCTGGGAAGATAGTTTGAAACCTTTATTGGAAAGAGAAATTCATTGATAGACTACCCCACCTTTTTGTTCATAAGTTAAAAGTCGAACTTACTGATACTACTGGTTTAATTAATTATGATAATTTCACTTATGGTGATATTAACAATACTATTAAAAAAATATCAGCATGTGTAATGATAAAAATAAAATAAAAATAAAAAAAATTAACTCAACAGTTGAAAAATACTGAAAAACCCAAATATAAAATGAGAAATTTCTATGAACAATTTGGCTTACCTCTTGTTGCCCATTCTAGGCATAAAAAATAAAAAATAATAAAAAAAAAAGGTGATGATTTTTATAAAAGAAAAATGTTTACACATTTTTCTCAAAATCCTACCAAAGTAAAATGTTGAAACCAAGTATGGTCATTTTAGTAAAGATTGTACTAAGAAAGCTAACAGGCGATGAAAAGTACCATAAATTAGTTTGACATTGATAACATTGTTAAAGAAAATTTGATTCGCATTAAGAAATCAAAGTCTTCTGAATCATCTTATATCAATGAATTTAGCTCAAGTGATTCTGATTATCACTCGATCTACTATTGAACTGTCTCATTCTCCTACTATTAAAATTGGTTCCAATGATTGTTGCTAAAAAACTGTTAATGTTTTGACAAAAGGTGAAGAACAATAAAATCTTTTAATTACCCTAATAGGCCAATTCACCAATTTTGAGCTTAAGGAAGAATATTTTCAAAAGCTCAAGAAAACCATGGTGTAAGAAAAACATGATAAAAGTGTTAAAACTAAAATTAGCCTTGACGAGATTTTAGAAAGATTCAGTAAGAAAAAAATCCAAAGAAATCTCTGCTAATGATACCTAACACAAGATTGTTTTTCTTAAAAAAAAAAAAAAATTGTTCAACTCAAAAGTAAGTTGAACAATATCAAAACTGATAATAACTCTTTGAAAATAGAGTTATTACTTTTGAAAATAGAAAAACAGTTTGATCAACACAATGCTTCCGATAATGATGAGCAAGATGATGGTGCTAGCCCTAGTCATCAAGAACCTCCTTTTGATGCTGATAGAATTTGTTTGATTGATCATCACATTTCACTAAAATGGTTTTTCAAAGTTAAGATTATTGTTTTTCATGAGTTTGGATTCAATGTTGTTGCTTTGATTGATTCCAGATTTGAAATGAATCATATCTAAAAAGGTATATATAATGCTTAGTAAATACTAGGAAAAATCTACTATCGATTATTTTTTGCTAATGTTTCCCAAATGAAAATCAAATATTAACTAAATAATGCCTATGTTTGCCAAGATAATGTCTGTTTTAAGATTCCTTTTGTTCTTGTCAAAAATATGACTAATAAAGTGATATTTGGTATTCCTTTTATTTCTACTTTATACTCATTTCTTACTGAGTATAATAGTATTACTACTGATCTTTTTGGCTAGAAAGTAAAATTCAAATTTGCTTTAAAGTCTGATATTGACACCAATGATTGTTTGAATGCTTTGATCTCTGTTAAGATTAAACATTTGAATTTTCTAAATTAGGATATCAAATGCAAAAAGATTACCGAACCATTATCTGATAAACTGTTATAGACAAAAATTGATAATATCAAAAAAAAAAAAAACAAAAAAACAAAAAAACAAAACAAAACAAAAAAAAAAAAAAAAAAAAAAAAACTTTTTAATGATATTTGTTTTGATTTTCTAAATGCTTTTTGGTATAAGAAGAAACATATTGTTGCTTTACCTAATGTTAGACCTATTCAAATAAATAGTGAGATTTTATAATTTTGTAAAAATAAAATTCATAATTTGCTTGCGAAAAAGATTATTAGGTATAATAAATCACCCTAGTCATATGACGCTTTCTATGTTCAGAAAAATGTTGAGATTGAGAAAGGAGCACCTTGCTTAGTCATTAATTACAAACCTCTAAACAAAGTATTAGAATGGATTAGGTACCTAATGACTTGATCCATAGGTTAAGTGAGGCTACAGTGTTTTCTGAGTTCCATATTAAGTCTAGTTTTTGGCAAGTCTAAATTAGTGAAACTGATAAGTATAAGATTTCTGTCACCACTCCTTTTGGTCATTATGAATCGAATGTTATGCCATTTGGTCTTAAGAATGTGATTGGTGAATTTCAGAATATTATGAATGACATTTTCAATTTATTCAGCCACTTTAACATTATTTACGTTGATGATGTCCTTATCTATTCTAAATCTATTGATGAACACTAGAAACACTTGTATTCCTTTCTAGAAATTATCAAAAGAAATGGTCTTATTGTCTCGGTTAAGAAATTCAAATTATCATAAACCAAGATTCATTTTCTTGGTTATGATATTTTTGAAGGACAAACCCATCTTATTAATAGAGCTAACCAATTTGTTGATAAATTACATGATGTCATCATTGATAAAATCTAGTTATACATAAAAATTTATTGGTTCATTAAATTATGTTGCTGAATTTTACAAAGACCTAAGGAATCACTTTAAACCGTTATTTGAGCGATTATAGTCTAATCCACCTCCTTGGCTTGATATTCATACTTCTCTTGTTGAACAAATTAAAACACATGTCAAGACACTGCCCTGTCTTGGTATTCCTACTGTTAATACATTACAAATTGTTGAAACTTGTGACGCCCCCAAATTCCATCTGGGATCGGACGGACATTTGAAGCGTCGAGACATGCAACACAAGGTTACATGCCCCCGTTCATGACATATAAGATGCAATGTTCCTAACATGCATCTAACAATATGCAATATTCGCAGCAGATAAATTTTTTTCTTTAACAATACTATGCACCAAATTGGAAATATCCCAAATACTTAAAACATACTTCATACATAAAAACCCATTGAACAACTAAGATCACAACACTAGTTCAAAATGGTTATGATCCAAAAAGTACTAGAGATGCAACTCAATTGTACAAGTAGTAATTTACGTTAATTACTATATTAACATTGATGTCGCACCGTCGCTTAGTCAACTGTGTCTAGTTGATCAGCTCCTGATTCTCCTTCATGTCCTGTAACAAGATCTACCATTCAGGGGGAATGGTAGTTGGGACTACCAAAGTGAAATTTGATTACAAATCTCAGTAAATTAACAAAAAAACTTCCACACAAGCTAATGATGCATGGATGACAGTAAAATCATAAATGCATATTCAAATTCATAAGTAATTAAAGCATAACTTGGCGTACAACATAACATAATTGACATAACTTAAGTTGAAACATGAACTGAACTTGATTTGACATGAATTTGATCTGAAACTTGACTTAGCATGAACTTGCTCTGAAACTTGAATTAACATGAACATGATATGAAACTTAACTTATCATGAACTTATTCTAAAACTTGACTTAACATGAACGTGATATGAAACTTGACTTATCATGAACTTATTCTGAAACTTGACTTAACATGAAAAATACATACTCCACAGTTGTTGTGGCCCCATGTATTCTACACAAACTTGACTTGACATGAAAAATACATACTCCACAGTTGTTGTGGCTCCATGTATTCTACGTGTCACAATTGCTGTGTCTCACGTAGTGTATGCATCACAATTGCTGTGACCCCATACATAAGTAATCAAGATGAATTATGACTGGAATATGAAAAGACTGAAGCCCTGACGTAACATAACGTAACTTGAACATAACTTGAAATACATGACCAACTTGAGATAGAAATATTTCGTAACATAGCATAACATATAATAGACAATATATTTAACATGACATACTTGTAACAGTGAATATTACATGACTTGACATACATGTAATAGATCGCATACTTAGCATGATGTACTTGTAAGGTACAGTAATACATGACAGAATATATTATGTAACAGATAAAAATTGATGACAGAATAAATTCTATATAATAGACAATTACGTGATAACTTGGCATGGCATAACATATATGATAACACACATACATACACTGTAGTTCCTTTACTTAGCACACATACCCAGTAGACTGCTAGTAAGTTAAAAACTAACTTACCTCGATCTTCGCGTTTCTTATAAAACTTCAAGTGTGATCACGAGGAACTATAATTAGTGATTCTAAAAGTTAGAACTAAATCACTAATAATTTGAAATATGGAAAATACTAACTTAAAGAGTAAAATTTTCATTTTACTCTCTACATGTGGGAAAATGACCGTTTTACCCATAACTTAAGGATTTTGCATATTAACTCCAAAAGTTTCTAAAATTTACATTTCTCATGTAAATTTTGTCCTAAACTTAAATATCAACTCAGAAAAATTTAAAACAAAACACAACTATGGAAAACGCACTATGGCCGAAACATCCATCGGCCATTTCCCTTGATTTTTGTTGCAATTCCTTCCAACTTCAAAACTCATACTTAAACCAAAATTTTGCAACAAACATCGTCTAATCCTAAGTTCAAAACCATACTTAAAACATCCATTTAGAAAAGGCTAATAATCAACACCAAACGTTTTTTTAAAAAGATCCAAGCACTTGAATCATAAGTTTTGACTTTAAATCAAAACATCTCCAAGAATTTCAAAAATCAAATCTTACTTCTAACATATTCATAATATCATCCTAACATCAACCATGCTTTAAATCATCAAACTAAAGTCACCAAAATCACAAAATAACATTTGGAGTTTTTGGTTTTACACTTAGTCCAAAAACATAAACTTTTTCCTCAACTAGTTTTGATAAATCTCTTGATCTATGACTTATAAATATATGATCTTCAAACCAAACCATCACATGGTTTAAAAATATGTCCTAAAACATATATAAGCTTCTAATTCAAGATCACATGGTTAGAAATTAACCAAAACATAAATTTAGCCAAGAATATCCACACTTTAGTTTATCTGAATATCTCTTTGCATAAAATTTCATATCTTTGAAACTAACATCAAATATCTTCAAAATAATAATATAACATGTATATAAGATGCTTAGGATCCTCCAATAAAATTATTAAAGTCATTGGAATAAGTTTAGACCACCAAAGAGTTAAACTTTCTCAAAACAGAAACTGTTTTTCTTCTTCCAGTTTCTAAGCTTCTAAATCTAAGAAAATATTTCATCAAAACCTTTAATCATGCAAAAATCCTTAACCAATAGTCACATATACATGTTAACAATACTCCATAAAAATTTTTGACTAATATCTATCCATTAGCTTGGTCAAAAACTCCAAACTATAACATATTCTCCAGTTTATCTCTTAGAATGACCTTTCTATAGTTTATATAATATTTGACTGACCAAATGATCTTCAAATGGGGCAAATAAGATATCCACATAAACTAGACTCAAAAATGAACAACTTACATGAAGGAGACTTTATGATAAAACACTTAAAAAAGCTTCGAAATGGGCTTGCAAAAGAACTCCTAAAAGCTGTCCGAGAAAGAGTGTTTGATATTCTTTTTATTGAAAGTATAAATGAAAATAATTTCATGGGGAGAGGTGGCTGGAGATACTTATGGATGACATATGGAAGAGATGAGGCTGGAGTGAGAGTTAAGTGTAGGACTCTCTTACCCGGAATGAGAGTGGAGTGTAAGACTCTCTTACCTAATAATATCTACAAAAATCAATTCAAGATATTTTTACCCAATAATATCCACGAAATTAGCTTAAAATATTTTTATCTAATAATATCCACAAAATTAGTTTAAGATATTTTTATCCAATAATATCTACAGTTTTGAACAGACGTTTTGTCCGAAAATATGAAAAAAATGTTATTGTGCCATAAGACCTTAAATAACCCTCCGAGTCTAATGGCACAAACCATAATACATTTTGACACTTCTAACTATCTCCAATAATTAAAAACACACTTCTGATACCATAGTAAATAATAACACTAATTATATAGTTAGACAAAAACCTATACGATTAATGGATTCGTGAAAACTTATGGGATCTTCACGAGGTTCCTAAAGTTAATAGAAATTTCACAATTGAATTTCTAGCGGGCTGTTATAAAACTAATGCCTCCAATATTGGCTATGGTGGCATTCTAAAAAAATTATTTCGCTAGGCTCGTCTAATCAAATTGTTTGAGTTCATTCTGAAGCTTGAAATAGATAAATTAATTATAGCACTATTAAGAAATAAATTTTATCTATAGTACTATGTATTTCCTAATTCAAAGTAATTTATTAAAACAAAAGTTTCTATTATGCATTGATTGCAAAAGTTCTAATTATGTGTTAGAAAAAAATGTTAAAAATATTGCTTCAAAACATATTTTTGCGGCAATTTATTTTAAGTATAATTATTTTTTTATATATTGAATACATTAAAGGTTCTCAAAATTCTAGCCTTGATTTTTTTACTCATGAATTTCTATAGAATGCCAATGACAAGCAGAAGAACCTACAATACTACCACTCCATTTTTTTACTAATCGGTCAATATATATTGACCACCCCCAAAATTGCTTTTGGCTATTTCTCCTAGTTTTCGTTGGGTTCCTTCACTTATTTAGAAGAACGTACAATACTACTCTTATATTCTCACCTAAATACAATTAGGGGTATTACTGGTCCGGTTTAGTCTAATTTTAGACATATTTTAGAACTAAACCGGTATATACCAATTTTGATATTTGAAAAACTGATACCACACTGGTTACACTCTAAACCAATACTTCCAGTTTTACTAGTTTTGGTCCGGTTCAATCAAGTTTTTTGGGCATATTATATAGTATATTGTAGTATATAATAATATAGTGATAATGTATTGTAGTATATTATAATATATATTATAATTATATTATAGACTATAGTGATATAGTATTAGTATAATTATTAATACAAAAGATTATGGTGATATAAGATATTAAAATTTAATATTATATTAATGAGTAATTAATCATACAATAACAAATTATTTTATATATAATTATATACTATATATAAAATTATATATAACATAAAAAATCATATAAAAAATATTTTATACAATATAAAAAATTAAAAAATATATATGAACCGGTCTAGCCCGGTCTTAGAACAAAGAATACTAGAATCAGACCAATTTTGACTGGTTTTAAGAAAAATAAAAATGGTACCGAACCAAACCAAACCTGGTACTGGACAAGTCCGGTCCAATCCAGTTCATCAATTTTTTTTTCACCCCTGAATACAATCCATTATCATTAAACCCTTTTTTTTATAAAAACTGAAAAGATCAAATTGATCTACCACAGTGTATACATATTATTTTTGATTAGTGTGGGAAAATGGGCAGCCCATCACTATGTTACCACAAAGATCCATGATTTTGATGTTACCTATTGCTACTATAATTACATAAGCCTGGTTCAAATTCATGTTATTCCAAAATGTTGGGATGTCTCATTCATGGTTCATCAATTTTGACAAAAAATAAAAATAAAAAAATCCAATTCCCAATTTCTCCTTTGGTTTCTAAAATGGTGGATACAATTTGGTCCTATTTCGATAATCTTCCCTAATAAACTCAATTCTGCTATTAAATATGTTGCTACTGACTAGAAAACTGACCAACATGGTCAAAAATTTCTTGTTACCCTTCACTTCGGCAAAACATATAAGGCACCTTGGATCCTAAAGTGGAGTTATGTTAAGAAAAATGATATTTTTGTTGTGATTGGTATGTCAAGTGATGGGACATTGAAAATGTTATTAGAGATTTTCCTCTAGTTTCTCCGAATTTGGGAAGTACTGAGGAATTCCTTACTGCTAAAATCATGAAGCAAGAGCCTGTATATCATATCGCTAAGGCAATATTGCAACCTGCTTCATTTGATAAATTGAGTAAATCTTCTAAGTCCAAGAAGAAGTTTGTTCTCTAAGGAGTGAAGAAAAAATGTTTAACTTATCTATTAAAGAAGTCCCTCCAAGATGATGATGACAATTATGATAATGAGTCAAAGGCATCATCCAAAATCTTTGTTGACAATACTAATCCTTATAATGACATATTCGGACATAACCCAGAAACCACTCCAAGGATATCTAAAGATTGATCTCCTATTTTGATGATGAGATTATTTACGTTGGTACCAACCAACAAAAACTATTACAATTATTGCTAAAACAAACCCATGATTCCTGCTGCTCGTTCTGACAATTTCAAAGATTCTCGCTTGTCTTTGGTCAAATGAAAAAGTAAACAAAGTCAAAATTATTGTTCATCATTATTCATCCCAAGAATTATTGTATTAGTAAGCTATTCTTTGCCTATATAAGAGAGGCTTGGCTTTGTTGAAAGGGATGACCTTATTACGAGAACATTTAGGAGTTTCAGAACCTAAAAGCCCTTCTCTTCTCCTACTTTCTTGTTCACCTCTTGTAATTCTTAAATATTTTCCTTGTATTGTTGTTCATCTTATATGAAAAACAACCACAACTATTTCAATTGATAATTTGTGATGATTTTGAACATTTTTTTGTTTATTTACTTACTTGCACATTACTCCAATCATCTAGTCCCTTTGGACTTCAGTCATATGATCCCTTTAGACTCTAATCATCTACTTTCTTGTATACTTATTTTATTTCTTATTGGCTGGTTCTATTGGCTACTAATTTTATTGTGCTTCCACCCCCTTTTAGTAATATATACTTACATACATATATATATATATATATATATATATATATATATTGTTGATACAATTTTTCAATGGGATCAGAGGCCAAGAGCATGATTGTATGCCCAAGATGATAGCTTTGATATTCATCTGATGCTCATAAGCTGATATATGTATTAAATATAATACAAAGCGCATAAGACATAAGTAAAGAGATGGAGACAAAGATTTACGTAGTTTAACATAAAACCTATGTCTATGGGTCATTTGAGGATGAAATTCACTCTACTTGATGATTTTACAATTTCTCATAACCTCACAATCCTCTCGATACAATAAAAAAAAAAAATACATAACTCCCAATACAATAGAGAAACTAGAGTTCAGGAGAGATTGAAGAAGATACTATCCTTATGGAGAGAGTCCCAAGAAAGTGTATCGATCAAGGTATTTCACATTTGTAAATTGTTGAGACCCCCTCTTTTTATAGAGGTATTCTTCATTCTTTAGAGTAGTTGAGTTTTGCTTTATGTCTCTCTTTTTTTAAAGCAAACTATCATCATTCATTCATCATAGAAACTTATATCCATGAATGGATACATTATGAGATGTCCCCATATCAAACTTGACATCATAAACTAAAATAACGCATTTGGAACTCCACCATTACACTATTTCCTTTTGTAGCTAGTCTAGTGTTCACTATTGTTGATACTCTCTACAAACAAATGTTGAAGAGAAAATAATTTCCTCCTAAACAGAGACTTAATCTCACCCTTTATAGAAAGAGTGGACTCAACCTCTACAGACAAACATCAGAGAGATGAACTCTTTTTTTTTTAATTAATAATAAGGAAACTAAAATGGAAAGTAGTAAGATACATGCAAAAGAGGACGAATTATAGTTTGGACTAACTCCTGTAGACTTTGGAATATATGACAGCTCATGAAGGCAACACACTTGTCTATTTTCAGCCACAAAGGTATGCTTGGTGGTGGCGAGTGAGGTGATTTGGTGCGCATGTCGAGATGAGCTGTCAAAATAGGTGGTGTGTGTGGACAATGCTCAGATGTGGGCGATGCGAGAGAACCACACCATTAATCTTTTCAAAACCACAAATTTGCTCCGAACTGACTTCTAGTACCCTATTGTAACTAATTATTTTGGTCATGTTCCCTCGAAGTAACATGCCCATATATAAAAGTTCACCAAAATATAAGGAATAGTGTTCCATCCATGTACAATGATATATTACTAGGAAATTATTGAAGTAAATTCAGACCATTAATTGTATATGATGGCATCACATAATTTTTTGAAGAGTCAGTTAGACTTACAATTACACATAACAAAGGATATAAATATAAAAAATGGTGCCACGTACAAATTGACGTATAAGGATAATGAGTAGGGGAGTGCAAAACAATGGGCGGCTTTGATTCCAGCTAACACCCGCCTTGACTCTTACGGGAGTTTGAAAATTCAGAGTTTGGAGTCGGAGCTAATGTAAGCTCTGACATCCAAACTCAAACTCTAATATTTAGACTTAATATATTTAATGTTGTAATATAAGTAATAGGTAGTTGAGTGGCGTAATAGTGTAGGCATGCATTTTGCAAACAGCTGACCCACGTTCAAGTCCACTTGTGTATGAGACATCCTATTTTGCAAATGCTTTTTTTAGAAACTCTTAAAATGACTCCATTTACACCTCCTATATATTCATCTCTTCATTTCAACCAAAACCATACTCCATTTCTCTCTTCCTTCAATTTCTCATAAACTCTGTTTTCTCTCTTGTCCTTAGCCAACAGCTTTCTCTCTTCCTGTGTTAGAATCAAAACCCGAGAATGTGAGAATCATTAGTAGAAACTAGCGAGATAGTTACAAGAATGAGGAAGCAAAGCGCTTCGGCTGCCGACCAAGTTTGGCATTGTCTTGTAACACCCCATTTCCGTAGGATTGAGACGTTATTAACAAACATGATAAAATACCCGGTAAACAGACTCATTACTCTAAAATACCTCATTTATTGAAAAAAAAAACTTAATTGAAAAGATATAAATAGTCTTGAAACTTGAAACTAAATAAAGCACAACATGAGCTAGTCTTAAACAAGACTAGTTATTGCAATGACATAAAAGGACTTAATCCTTGTGTAAATGACACTTATTCAACTCTAAATCCTTATACTAAATCTACTCCTAGCCATCCAGCTCTACATCATCATAATCACCATCTGTGGCAATCAACATAGAAGAAAACAAAAAGACAAACAACAAAAATGAGTCGAATACTCAGTAAATAATACATCATACCGTAAAATACTATCTAGCTTAGCATAAATTTGATTTTTGAAAGACCCTTCATAACGTACATATATCATCACGGATTTATAAACATAGCTTAATTTAATACATGCATATATCGTCACAAATTCACATGGTATATCTATTCCTAGATTAACATGAGCGGAAACATTCATAATCATGGCAAACATGAAGTGTGAATGCATGAGTAACTTGTTTATCTTCAATTGTACTTATTTCATGGTGAACCACGCTTGAGTCCATGGCACCACATAACTTGTCATGTAGTGAAACACGCTTGAGTCCGTGTTTCACTTAACTTGCATAACATGAAGTGAAATACGCTTGAGTGCGTGTTTCACTTATCTTGCTTAACATGGAGTGAAACACACTTGAGTCTGTGTTTCACTTAACTTGCATAACATGAAGTAAAATACGCTTGAGTCCGTGTTTCACTTATCTTGCTTGACGTGGAGTGAAACACGCTTGAGTCCGTGTTTCACTTATCTTGCTTGACATGGAGTGTAACACGCTTGGGTCCGTGTTTCACTTATCTTGCTTGACATGAAGTGAAACATGCTTGGATCCATGTTCACTTAACTTGCATGACATGGAGTGAAACACGCTTGAGTCCGTGTTTCACTTAACTTGCATGACATGGAGTGAAATACGCTTGAGTCCATGTTTCACTTAATTTGTGGTAACCACGCTTGAGTCCGTGGTACCGTCTTAGCAGAACTATGGTAAACACGCTTGGGTCCATGTTACCTTAAAATGTTTATCTTTCATGATGCATGATAATTTTCTTGGACTTCTCAGACTTTTCTAGCATGGCATATTCTTGTACCTGGCATGGCATAACATAATATATTCTTGTACATGGTATAGCATAGCATGACATGGCCTAACATGATTTAATCATTTTATGACATTTCATGGCATGCATGATCTCAGAACTACATGCACATGGCATACATGACCTGGCTATTTATTACATGGCATGCTTGACTTAAATTATTGCATGAACAATACATCGCATATATGGTCTAAGTACTACATGAATGAAGCATGCATGATCTGGCTATTTTAATTCATAGAATACCTATCTTAAATTATTATATGATCATATCATGACTTCCATGTGATTTTAGTAACATTCAATCTATCAATCAACAATCCATAAAAGCATAATATATATACAGGCTTACTTTCATGTAAATCATCGTAATTCATAGAAGTTCGTGAAAGCGATCCAACCTTGACTTGGCTCTTAGCGCAACGTAAATAACCATCAAAATCATATCATATTATCATACCCAATTATAATATTTACATTACGCGTACATTTATATGATCATACTATTTACCTCTTAGCGCTGCTTACGAAATCTCACGTCGTAGCTCGTGACCTATACGAGGCACTAGACGTTACTAATCTTTCTAGAAAACGTGTCGTAGCAATCTAATTATTTAAAATCTTACCATAAAGATAATTTAATAAATAAGTAATTAATAAAAAGAAGAAAATATAATCATAACATAGCTAAATAATTTCTAACTAAATTAACCTAAATTCTAGGTTCATATGTTACAATCTCTCATCCTTAAGAAAAATCTCGTCCTCGAGATTACGTACCTCAATCAAACAAGTATGGGTGCTTGTTCTTCATGTCCTCCTCTAGTTTCCATGTAGCCTCTTTTTCCGTGTGGTTACTCCAAAGTACTTTGACAATCGGAATGGTCTTCTTACGAAGGACTTGAGTCTTTTGTGCAAGGATCCCAACTGGAAACTCCTCGTAGGTGAGATCCTCGCGAACTTGGAGAGGTTCGTATTCTAAAATGTGTGTCAGATCTGGTATATACTCCCGAAGCATGGAGATGTGAAAAAACATCGTGAATGGCAGACAACTGCGGTGGAAGAGCCAACCTATAAGCTACAGCTCCAATCGTCTCCAGTACATCAAAGGGTCCTAAATATTTCGGACTCAACTTGCCCTTCTTTCCGAACCTCATGATTCCTTTCATCGGCGCAATTTTCAAGAATACTTTGCTTCCTACCTCAAATTTCAACTCCCGATGCCTCTGATCTGCGTACTTTTTCTGTCGTTCTTGCGCAATGGCAAGCCTTTTCCGAATGACATCTATCTTTTCATGCATATCTTGAATAATTTCCTGCCCAAGGATTCTACGTTCTCCAACCTCATCCCAATAAAGGGGTGACCGACACTTACGACCATAAAGAACCTCATATGGGGCCGCCTGAATGCTCTCTTGGTAACTGTTATTGTATGCAAACTCGATTAGGGGTAAGTATTTAATCCAACTGCCCTTGAAGTTCATCACGCAAGCTCTAAGCATATCCTCCAAAATTTGCATTGTCCTCTCTGACTACCCATCTGTTTGTGGATGAAAGGCTGTGCTATAGGTCAATTATGTCCCTAACTGTTTATGTACACTTCTCCAAAACACTGAAGTGAAACAAGTATCCCTGTCTGATACAATCTTTGAAGGGATTCCATGCAACCTGACAATTTTGCATACATACAACTCTGCCAATTTGTCTATAGAATACGTCATCTGAACTGGAATGAAATGAGCTGACTTTGACAATCTGTCAATAATCACCCATGCTGCATCCTGACCCCCTGGTGCCTTAGGAAATCCTGAAACAAAATCCATACCAATTTCATCCCAGGTCCAAACCGGTATAGGGAGTGGTTGTAATAGCCTGGATGGCCTCTGATGCTCTGCTTTGACCTGTTGACAAGTTAGACACTGAGCCACATAATTAGCTATCTCACGTTTCATACCGCTCCACCAGAACTGTTGCTTCAAATCTCTATACATCTTAGTGCTACCAGGGTGAACTGTATAGAGTGAGCGATAAGCCTCTTTCAAAATCACATCTCTAATCTCTTTAACATTCGAAACACAAATTCTTCCTTTAAACCTCAGAGTGCCATCCCCAGATATTGAAAATTCAGGCCTTTTGTCTTCTGGTACCTCTCCTTTGATCTTCACTAAGCCTGGATCACTATTTTGGGCAACTTTTATCCGATCTATTAGTGATGATCCCAAAGTCAGACTGCTCAACCGAGCCTGTGTGTCCATGATCATCTCTATCCCTGCTCTCTCCATATCCAAAAGAATGTGCTTCTGAGGGGTGTACATAGAAGCGAGGGTACTAGAGGACGATTTCCAACTTAAGGCATCTGCCACTACATTAGCTTTACCCGGATGATAGTTGATGTTGCAGTCATTATCCTTTAAAAGTTCTAACCATCTGCACTGTCTCATATTCAAGTCTTTCTGAGTAAAGAAATACTTTAAGCTCTTATGGTCGGTATAAATCTCGCATTTCTCCCCATAGAGATAGTGTCTCCATAACTTCAAGGCAAACACAACAGCTGCAAGCTCTAGGTCATGCGTAGGATAATTCTCTTCATAACTCTTGAGTTGTCGAGAAGCGTAGGCAATAACCTTCCCATGCTGCATTAAGACACATCCCAAACCCTTAAGAGAAGCATCACTGTAAATGATAAATCTTGTATTGCCCGAGGGAACAGTGAGTACAGGTGCTGTGACTAGTCTCTTCTTCAACTCCTGAAAGCTTCTCTCACAACCTTCAGTCCATATAAATTTCTCATTTTTCCTCGTCAGCTTAGTCATCGGGGCTGCGATACTGGAGAACCCCTCGACGAACCTCCTGTAGTACCCTGCAAGACCTAAGAAGCTTCTGACTTCATTAACATTGGTTGGCGTGGCCCAGTTCACAACTACTTCAATTTTCATCAGGTCTACTGAAATTCCTTCTTTTGACACGACATGCCCCAAAAAGGTAATCTCTTTCAACCAGAAATCACACTTCTTGAATTTTGCAAACAACTATTGCTTCCTTAATATCTGTAACACAACCCTCAAATGTCCTTCATGATCTGCTGGGCTTTTAGAGTAGATTAGAATGTAATCAATGAACACAACAACAAACTGATCTACATACTCCCTGAAGACTCTATTCATCATGTCCATGAAGGCTGCTGGGGCATTCGTCAAACCGAATGGCATGACTAAAAACTCATAGTGTCTGTAACGAGTTCTGAACGCCGTCTTGGAAACATCTTTTGACTTGATCTTGAGCTGGTGATAGCCTGATCGTAGATCAATCTTGGAGAAAACTTGGGCCCCTTGTAACTGGTCAAACAAATCATCAATTCTTGGTAAGGGGTATTTGTTCTTCACTATCACCCGATTCAATTATCGATAATCAATGCAGAGTCTCATTGAACCGTCCTTCTTTTTCACAAAAAGAACCGGTGCGCCCCATGGTGACACACTAGGGCGGATGTAACCCTTCTCCAACAACTCCTTCAACTACTCCTTAAACTCCTTTAGCTCCACTGGAGCCATACGGTAAGGTGCCTTCGATATAGGTGCCGTCCCAGGTAGGAGATCAATTGAAAAGTTAACCTCCTGGTCCGGGGGCAACCCTGAAAGATCCTTCGGAAACACATCCGGAAATTTCCTAACAACGGGGATATCTTCAAGCTTGGGTCCCTCTACAGGTGGTGCTACAAGACTAGTCAGAAACCCAAAGCATCCTTGTCTTCGTAATCTGGTTGCCTGCAAAACTGAGATCAGTCGAGGTGGGGAGTTTTCTCTCTTTGCACAAAAGCTGAATTCTTCTTTGCCCGGGGTTTTGAAAACTACTTCCTTTTTAAAACAGTCTACACAGGCGTGATTCCGGGATAACCAATCCATTCCCAAAATTACATCAAACCCCATCATATCAAAAACTACCAAGTCTGCTAGAAGGTGCCTCCCACTAATATCTATAGGGCAATTCTTAAGTATGGTGTCGCAAACTACGTGCTCACCGGTAGGTATCGCAACAGATAGGGGACAGTCAAGCCTCTCAGGTACTTTCACATCCAAGAAGCACTTGCTATAAACGAGTGCGTGCCACCCGGGTCAAACAAAACAGAGCTCTGAAAATCTTTTCCATTCTTTTTATCCAACTCTCTGCATCAAGTGCTTCTGCTTTGCCGTCAAAAGTCGGAGGGTGCTGTTGCGTAAACTAGTTTAGGGTGCAACCGACCCTGGGATTCCTCACTCCTAAACCCTGATCATCAGCAAGGTACCAACGAAGTCTGGTAGCAGCAGCAGTCAATACCTCAGGCTCATTCGGTGGTGGTTCTGTGGAGCCTTCAGGGTGCTCATTACTCCTAGTAACCGGTGCCATTCTAATAACATCGTTCATGCAATGAGTATAACTAATACAATCAATCAACAATGAAGCACTCAATCAAGCAAAGTAATAATTAAAACATAATCATAAAGGTCCTCGTGAACCTGGAGCTGGCCAGGAGTCGTCCTAGGTAATTTCTATCCTAACTTTTCTTTTTCTTTTTTCTTTTCTTCTTTTTTTTTTTATAAAAAAAAAAAGGAGTCTACAGAATCTCTTGACCTAGGCTCTGATACCAATTGTAACACCCCCTTCCCGTAGGATAGAGACGTTACTAACAAACATGATAAAATGTCCGGTAAAGAGACTCATTACTCTGAAATACCTCATTTATTGGAAAAACTTAATTGAAAGGATATAAATAGTCTTGAAACTTGAAACTGAATAAAGCAAAACATGAGCTAGTCTTAAATAAGACTAGTTATTGCAATGACATAAAAGGACTTAATCCTTGTGTAAATGACACTTATTCAACTCTAAGTCTTTATACTAAATCTACTCCTGGCCATCCAGCTCTGCATCATCATAATCACCATCTGTGGCAATCAACATAAAAGACAAACAACAAAAATGAGTCGAATACTCAGTAAATAATACATCATACCGTAAAATACTATCTAGCTTAGCATAAATTTGATTTTTGAAAGACCCTTCATAACGTACATATATCATCACAGATTTATAAACATAGCTTAATTTAATACATGCATATATCGTCACAGATTCACATGGTATATCTATTCCTAGATTAACATGAGCGGAAACATTCATAATCATGGCAAACATGAAGTGTGAATGCATGAGTAACTTGTTTATCTTCAATTGTACTTATTTCATGGTGAACCACGCTTGAGTCCATGGCACTACATAACTTGTCATGTAGTGAAACACGCTTAAATCCGTGTTTCACTTAACTTGCTTGACATGAAGTGAAATACACTTAAGTTTGTGTTTCACTTATCTTACTTGACATGGAGTGAAACACGCTTGAGTCCGTGTTTCACTTATCTTGCTTGACATGGAGTGAAACACGCTTGAGTCCGTGTTTCACTTAACTTGCATAACATGAAGTGAAATACGCTTGAGTCCGTGTTTCACTTATCTTGCTTTATGTGGAGTGAAACACGCTTGAATCTGTGTTTCACTTATCTTGCTTGACATGGAGTGTAACACGCTTGGGTCCGTGTTTCACTTATCTTGCTTGACATGGAGTGAAACACGCTTGAGTCCGTGTTTCACTTAACTTGCATGACATGGAGTGAAACACGCTTGAGTCCGTGTTTCACTTAACTTGTGGTAACCACGCTTGAGTCCGTGGTACCGTCTTAACATAACTGTGGTAAACAGGCTTGGATCCATGTTACCTTAAAATGTTTATCTTTCTTGATGCATGATAATTTTCTTGGACTTCTCAGACTTTTCTAGCATGGCATATTCTTGTACCTGGCATGGCATAACATAATATATTCTTGTACATGGTTTAGCATAGCATGACATGGCCTAACATGATTTAATCATTTTATGACATTTCATGGCATGCATGATCTCAGAACTACATGCACATGGCATACATGACCTGGCTATTTATTACATTGCATGCTTGACTTAAATTATTGCATGAACAATACATGGCATATATGATCTAAGTACTACATGAATTAAGAATGCATGATCTGGCTATTTTAATTCATAGAATACCTATCTTAAATTATTATATGATCATATCATGATTTCCATGTGATTTGAGTAACATTCAATCCATCAATCAACAATCCATAAAAGCATAACATATATACAGGCTTACTTTCATGTAAATCATCATAATTCATAGAAGTTCGTGAAAGCGATCTAATCTTGACTTGGCTCTTAGCGCAACGTAGATAACTATCAAAACCATATCATATTATCATACCCAATTATAATATTTACATTACGCGTATATTTATATGATCATACTATTTACCTCTTAGTGCTACTTCCGAAATCTCACATCGTAGCTCGTGACCTATACGAGGCACTAAACGTTACTAATCTTTCTAGAAAACGTGTCGTAACAATCTAATTACTTAAAATCTTACCATAGAGATAATTTAATAAATAAGTAATTAATAAAAAGAAAAAAATATAATCATAACATAGCTAAATAATTTCTAACTGAATTAACCTAAATTCTAGGTTCGTATGTTACATGTCTATTCAAAGAACATCGTTCTCAAGTTCGATCGACTTCTGTTGTGATATGTTTGCTATAATTTTTGTTATTTGTTGTCCTTTGTTATGAAAAAAATTAGAAAAGAACAAGTTGTTCTATGTTTATAATTTTTGTGATATGTTCTATATTGGGAGATCATGTTGCAAGAGAGAAAACAAGTTGTGGAATGTTTTTTGTTGGGCGATCGCCCTATTTTTTTTCCCTTTTCTTTTTCTCTGTTTTTCTTCTTTCCTTCAGCTCCAATCGAGCTTTGATCTCTAACTCCAAATCCAACAACTCTGATTAGAGTTGAAATATGCTCTGATTCAAAGTCGGAGTTGGAGTCCAACTTGACCTCAAACTTTAATAAAAAATCGGATGTTGAATGTCAGAGTTGGACTTTCCGAGAGCCCCGTACTAATAATGAGGCTGACTAGTTGCTGTAAATGAACCATTTGTTTGATAACCCGCTCAGTACTCGCTCGATTAACTCGAATCGAACTCGACTCGTGAAAAAAAAAAAAAACTCGTTCGTGAAAGCAAATATCCGCTTGATTTTTAAATGACACATCCCAACAAAACTCGACTCGACTCGGCTAAGGCTCGTTAAGACCCACTCGTTTATGCTCGAGTCAACTCATTAGCTCAACTCGATTAAAACTCATTCATATATTGATAAATATATACATACACCTATGTATATATATACATATATATGCATTAGCTAATAATATATGCATACCACTTTTATAATTAAGTATAAAATATGTAATTTAATTACTTATGTCTATATAGTGAATATACTTCATAGGTATATTTTATAATTTGAATAATAAAAATTAGTCAGTAAAATTTAATAATTTCATATACTAGTATATAAAAACTATATATGAAATAGATATATGCTATCATCTTATGTGTATGTATTAATAATATATATGCATATAATATATTATTATTTTGGATAAATATCAACTAATTAGATATTAATTATTTATAAATTTTTTAAAATTTTATAATTCAATAGAGGTTAGTTGTATAAATTCAATATTAGATATTTTATTTTTTTATTTATTTAATTTATTAATTATTAAATCATATTCAAAAAATAGAAAAATAAATAATTCGAACTCGAATTCGAACTCGAGCTCGGCTCGACTCAAACTCATTTGTAAGACGAGACTCGAGCTCGATTTGATAAACAAACTCGAGTTGATAGTTTAGTTTATCAAATCGAGATTGAACAAAAAAAAAATTCTTGAATTCAAATATTTTGAATTGAATCGAGTTCGACAAGCCAACGAGCAGTTTGGCTCAAGTCGATTACAACCCTAAACCTAACCCTAGTTGCAGGACCAGTGGATGTGGTAGAGGACGGACGTACCTAGAATGTGTGAACGATAGAATCACCAAGTGTTTTCGTAGACGTGCACGAAACCGAATGCTCTCTCTGTCCTCGTTGCCTAGTACATTGAGCCCACCTTGTCCGCTTGTGTTATAACGCCTTTTTTGGCGTTACAATAACATTAATATATATATCTCTCTAGAGAGAGATAAGAATATTTGACTTTGACTCGTGACGTACGTATGCCATGATTTGGAGCTCGACCTCAAGATGTAGTCCCAAGAATCATAATGTACGTATGAAGATTTGAGTCTCGCCTTTCATTGTTATGTATAAAAGGAATCTATCAAGATTATTATAGTAACTTCGAAATACCGCAATCATCGGTGCCGGTTAGGTTGTATTCGTTTGTCAAACTTATACATATATATATATATATATATATATATATATATATATATATATGTATACATATATTTAGAGAGAGAGAGAGAGACAGACAGAGAGAGAGAGATGAATTTGTCAACAGAGTTCACCAAAAAGAAATCGCATGAATTCTGAATCATGTGGGGGCTCTGAGTCATTCAATCTAATTATCAAAGCCAAGTTTCGCATGCATAATCGTCGTAAAAATGAGAGACCTACCACACTTATCAATGTGCAAAGAATCTTATGCCTCGCCAAACTTTGTAGTACCAGCTTGTCTTAGAATTATTACTTTTCACATGTCATTGATCTCTAGCTACCTAATTTGTAGGATCGATCAAGTAGGGTAATAATATATATATATTATGGGTGCTTGATAAAAGAACAGATCGAAACGTGTTAGCTCAAAACGTCAACCCAATTAAAGATATTTGGGTTCATTGAGTCTCTAATCAATGATCAAGGAGATATGGTTCGGTTTTGAGTTGAATTTGGTCGAATCTGATCTTAATTTTTCTACTAGTTCAACACCTGTAGTCATATACTTTGAACATGACGTAGATGTAGTTATATATATATATATATATATATGCAATCTATAAAATTAAGAAACCTCGCTCCCTGAATCGTTCTTAATTTTCTATAACCAGACCACCTTGTAATTAATTACTAATTAGATCAATAATAACAACGTTTTCAAATGGTTTCTAGCCTAACTTATTGATAGGGTCCAAATAATATAATTACACTCCCGTGGAGTACTAGTTCTGCTAGCTGCTCAAATTAATAAGGTGATTAGGTTGACTGTGAGTCCATTAAAATATACAGTTTTAGAGAGAGAGAGAGAGATGTATATGATATTACATGATAAGTTCAAGTGATCTACTCAATGAAAAATAATTTTCGTTTAAATTGTCCCTTAAAAAAAAAAAATCTGTTGTAGATATAGCACAAGTACTACTCAATGGAAAACAAGGCCAAAAATCTTTTTTTTTTTTTTTTAAATATACTCAAGTGTCCAAAATCATATGGCTATTCATGATACACGTATGCGGTATGAGTACTTGAACGGGCGTCTGCCTAGAATACATGCGGCCTGCAACGATATATATATATATATATATATATATGCACGACAGTCTTGAAATAAAGACACCTGACGGATTATAATGAGGATATGGATCCACAAGTATCCGATGGATGGTCATGTCAGTCAAATATTTAAAATATTGGTCCTCATTGGATCGAGGGTACTGTAGGCCAATGCACTACATTTTATTTTTTCTTTTAATTATTTCTATTTCGTTAGAATAAGATCATATATGGTGTAATATTTTTGGTACCATTTAATTAAGAAGGATAGCTCATGCCTGCATGGTCGGGGAGAAAATTGAACTGCGTGCATGAACATATAACTGATCTCAAATATTCACTCCGAATATAATAAACATTAGAATTTATTTTATGACAGATATAAGTAAAATAAAGTAGTGATCGGTAATAGAATTAAACGGTGCAGTCACTATAAGAAATATTATTTTTAGGGATGAAATTTTTAAGAGTTGAATTAAATTTCATTCTTAAAATTAGTTATTTGAGACAAAAATTATGTTTCTTCCTAAGACATGAAAGCAATTTTTTATGCATTTCAATAGAAAAGTATCAGTTAGAACTAAAGTTTCTGGGACGAAATATAGCATCTCAGAAAAGAAAACTATTCAAACAGTGTTGTATTTCATATTCAAATGTTGACATAATTGTTCGAATAATATTTGTGGCAGGAAACTATACACAATTGTGGCGGGCCGGGGAAAGTTAGAAACTATTCGAATGTAATATATATATATTCATTCTAACACAGTTTGAGACCGTTCGATGGTATGTACTTTTCTATTCGAATGTATATCCAAGCATTTGAATGGTTGTTTTGGTGGAAAGTTATAAATAAATTTGGTAGGTCGGAAGCTTGCTATCTTGTTCAAACAGTAATTTTACGTTCGAACAAATGTATAAACCGTTCGAATGCTCATAGAATTGGCTCGAAATTTGACATAGAACATCGAAATAAATTTAGTTATAAAAATTTATTGAAAGACATTCAAATATTTTAACAATAATTATTATTTGATTCTATTAATTATCATTTTCAAAAGATGAAAAATCTGTGGATTAATTATTATTTATGATAAATTAAAATATATCATATATGTCGTCCTAGAAAATTTATATAATTAATTTAAAAATTAATTAACGGTTTTTCTATGGTAAATAAGAATTTGCAATTAAAAAAAGATATCTCCTTCTAGAGAATGTCATTCATTTTTTATATTTATACATGGTGAGTAAAATAAGAAAAATGATTTTTTATAACAAACAAGCTAGTTATATATAAAAATGATATAGTAAAGAAAGTGACAATATTGGATATAAAACAAAAAGATAATTACAAAATAACACTACTATGTAAGATTATCGAAGTTCTCCGACATCATAATCATGTCTCCCTCAATCTCTTACAGTTGAGCCATGATGGGCACAGTGTCCTCTCCACGATCATCTAAATGTCCTAGATCAAAAATGTGTGATGCTCCTTGAGCAGGGATTGCATCTCCCTAGTAGTAGTCCATGCAACCTTTGTATCAGCACCAACATTCGTAGAAATTGGATCATGCTCTATGACAGTACCGCGTGCCACTACAACATTAGTGATTTCTTTCTGTGAGTAACCCTTACTCTTGCTAAAAAGTGATCTTATTAAGTGGCTCGATTTATAGTTGACCCTGCTCTGTCATTAGCACATCAACTCCCAAATTAACAAGGAGGTTAGAGATAATCAATGCATACGGTAGACTACCTCCAGTCAAATACTGTGACTTAGGTTAGATGCAGGTGAGGAAGTTTAGAGGCAGATCAATAAGCTCTCTTTGTGCCATCTGTAACACAAATCAAGCCCGTTCGATGATGAAATCAATCTTGTATTTTCTCGAATCAATATTATGTGAGACAATTAAATTCAGCATGCGAAAAGATGCGATATAATCAACCTGTTTGATCACCTTGCTGCCATCATATGGAAGAGCCAAATCTTCATGCAACAATAGATGAATCCCATCATGTGTTGGACCATCGTCTACTAGAGCCTCATCCTTGATGGCATCTTCACCATCTGTCCCTATAGAAGTATAGGATATGCACCCACCACATGGGGGATCCCTAGAAACTCAGCGATACTATTTGCTAAGATGGTAATACTTATTCTCTAAAGAAAGAACAAGAAGAAGTCCTCATCAGTCCCCATCTCTACTAAGGCCCAATAAAACTCATTGACCATATCAGGATAAGCCACCTCCTTCTGCTAACAGATCGATCTCCATCCTCTATCGTTGATTATAGAAAACAGGCTCCTTCCATCCCAGATAAAATCACGAAAGCCCTCTATAATGATCTCTCGCTTAACCAATATCAGCCTTCTAGGTTGGTTAGCTTTACTGCTGGGTTGCCCCACCCTTCCAAGTTTTCTTATAACATATGCCATTAATTTACTATTCATAAAACAAATAAAAAAAATGAAAGAAAGCTCTAATTATGTTATACTGATTACTGTTCGAATAGAAAATATGCAGTTCGAACTAACAGTTAGCCTATTCAAATGGTGTAAATTCGTTCAAAAAAATAAATATACTATTCGAACACCATCATCATACAGACATGAACCGTGTATGAGATTGATTCGAACGAATATTTGACTAACCTCAAGCCTATATAGACAATGATGGTGGGTCATACCTCTTAGACGGCAAACAATGGTCAATCTACGGCAAAGAGTGGTGGCAGCTTCAAATAGTGTATGTGAAATGAACCATTCAAATTGTAAACTGGCTTTTATGCCTCAAACTAGTCACGTTCAAACTAGTATTTCTAAGTTTGAATGGTTTGTTTCAATTAATTCAGTTGTTCAAACCTGATTTTATAGTTTGAACGAATGTTTCATGAAGTTTGCATAATACGTTACAAACTATCACAGTAAAAATGTCAAGGACCCAGGTACGTACGAACCTATGCTATATTGTTCGAACGAGATATAGAAATGTTTTATCAGTTCGAAGATAAATTATCACATCAAAACAATCGATGCACGAAGCTTCTAGAATAAGTTTGGACGATTCATTTTTGTCGACGACCCAGGTATGTTTGAACAAGCATTCGAACATGTGCTTACTTTGTTCGAACAGTATATACTCTAATTGCATATTTTATAATTTATAAGTATAATATATTTATAGAAGAAACTATTCTCATCATCCATACACTACAAATTTGGTAAAGGCAAAAAATTAAAAATATATTTTAAAAATCATATGTGGTGTGCAATGTAGGGATGATGAGTAGAATAACTATACTAGTATATATAGTAGCTATAATATACTAGTATACTAGTATATATAGTATAGTATAGTAATATAGTCATAGTTATATAGTATAGTATATACAGTATAGTACTATATATACTATAAATATAGTATAGTACTATATATACGAGTTATAACATAATATAGTAGCTATAATATACTAGTTATTA
Organism: Carya illinoinensis; assembly: GCF_018687715.1. NCBI lineage: Eukaryota > Viridiplantae > Streptophyta > Magnoliopsida > Fagales > Juglandaceae > Carya > Carya illinoinensis. The sequence goes on along the minus strand of NC_056753.1, from coordinate 22,036,525 downwards.
TATACCATTATAGTTATTTTTATTTAACATACTAATAATAGTTATAGTATACTAGTTATATTATGCTATAACATAATAGGACTAGTTATATGTTACTTGCTAATTATATTATACTAGTTGTCTTATACTAGCTAATTATATTATACTAGAACATAATAATAGTAGTTATATTATATTAGTTTATATCATACTATAACATAATAGTAGCAGTTATATGTTACTAGTTAATTATATTATACGAGTTTTCTTACACTAGCTACTTATATTATATTATAACATGATAGTACTAGTTATACTATACTAGTGTTGATTATATTATAATATACTATTGATATTATACTATCAGTAGTATACTAGTTATAATATACTATCCTATATAGTGCATATAGTATAAGATGTCATAAAATGGAAGAAAAAAATATTACATTCAAATAGAATATTATACTATTTGAACAGTGTAGAGCTGTATTCAAATGAATAAGCTATTGCAATATATGAGCATTCGAATGGAAGGATTTGCATAAGGATTGGCGGGAAACATTGCCGCCATACGTTGGAAACTTTCGCCATTCGAAAGCAATATTGAACCATTCGAGCATAATCATCTAGGCGATGTCACATAGGTGGGAAACTTTTCTTCCTAATAACATATGCATTTGAGGGAATATGCTGACGAATATTCCTTTCATGTTGTTCAAACAAAACATAACTCATTCGAACATCTCCTCGTTGAAATTTAGCTCGCAGAAGATACGGCACCATTCTAAAATTTCACGTTCGAACACATAAAGAAGTGTTTGAATGCAAACATTAAACTTAAATCACCCCAAACTTCCATCATCTAGGAGAAAGTTGGATTGAAAGAGAGAGAATTCATTTTACAGAGGGGGATGCCGAAACCCTTCTACAGAGAGAGAATTCATTTTACAGAGGGGGATGCCGAAACCCTTCTACAGAGAGAGAATTCATTTTACAGAGGGGGACACCAAAACCCTTTTAGAGAGAGAGAGAGAGAATTCATTCTAGAGAGAGTGTATTTCAATCCTAGTGTTTTTGTGTTGATAGTGTGCAAATCATTGAGGTTTGTATTTTTTTTATTCCAATTGTAGATTTTGAATTATAGTGGGTTTTTGTATATTTAATTGTTGAGTTATCTCTCATCTTATTTACTGATTAATTGTTAAATGCTCTCTAACTCTATTAACTTTTCATATATAGGTTTTGACCATTTGGATAAACTATTGGATTGCAAGCCATTGAGGTAAGGTTTTTTATTTTTTTGATAGTGGTTTTTTTTATATTTTGAAATTGTCATTAAATTTAGGGGATTTCGAATTTGTGATTAAATCTAGGGGAACTTTGTGTGAATTAATGGAACTTATTTGTGAATGAGTTGTGATTAAATTTATTGTGAAATATATGATTGAAATGGATTTTATGGTTGCAATATATGATTGAAATGAAATTTGTGGTTGAAATGAAATTAAATTTAGGTTTGTTGCATGGTGTTTGTTAGAAAAAAAAAGATTGAGATTGAATTATACAAGTATGTTTGGCATATCTAGCATAATATTTGTGAAAATTATCATATACTCTAATTGATTAGGCATAATATTTGTGTAAATTATCATAAAGTACTCAATTGGTTATTTGTGAATTTGTTTTAGCATAATATTTGCGTAAATTATCAATTGGTTATATAGTGAATTTGGTTCTTTGTGAATTTGGTTTATCATAATATTTGTGTAAATCACTATTACCACATACGAATAACTATAACAAAAAAACTAATAAATTTAGTGAATTGTATCGAAATATGGTGATAATTTAGAAAAAAAATCTCAATTGAACATAATGTTTTGGCATGTGATCCATCCAAGGGGGCCATTCAATACTCAGCATATTTGGTGCATGAATATAGATTTCACATGGCTAACAGAAAATAATATAGAAAAATTCAAAATTGTGGAATCATAGTCGAAAGAAGCTACTGGGAGGAAAACATTGACTTTTACAAAATAGTCGAAGATATCATTAGGTTAACGTACTTGGGGAGACATGTGGTCTGGTTGTTTAAATGTAATTAGTGGGATGTCTCAAATCCTATGTTGGGAGTGTATAATGATGAATAATTTGTGAGTGTCAATACATCTCACACACAGTATGAAGATGATCTTTTTGTTCTTACTTGCCCAGCTAGTTAAGTTGTTTCTTAGATGATCCGGAGTATGGAAACCCATGTCAAGTAGTACAGAAGTTTGCATCAAGAAATGTATATGATTACATTCCAGAGGTAGATGGACAATATAAAGAATTTCATGGTACAACAAATGAAAAAACATATCAAGAAAACAAATCAAGTATCAATTTATTTATTGATCTCAACTAATATGACATGATTCTATTGCGTAGAGAAGATATTGAACCAAAAGTAATTTAGGGTAGCTTATCAGAAGAACATGAGTCAACTGAAATGATAAATGAGGATGAAGGCGACTACTCAAGCAAAACTGATAGTGAATGATAGCCATTTATGTATAAGTATAGTTGTTGTAAAAATAAGAATATTTTTGTGAATAATAATTTGTTATAGTTTAAAACAACTCTGTCTCCCAAATGCAGAACAACTCATTTGTCATCTCCATCCATTACTGACTCCCCAATTGGTTCGTATGCCACTAAAGGGTGGCCAACATCACCAGAACTAGAACAATATATGTTATTAACTTAAAAGGTTTATGTGATGATTTAATTAATAATGTTTTAAAAATAAAATACTAAACTATATTATATGCTTTAAATACTGTATAGTTGTTGTAAGTCATCGTTGAGATCGAGGTATTACTAAAGGTGCCTATATAGAAAAAGTGCGAAAATAAAAAAAAAATTAAAGTTGATATTCTTGATAATCACATCGGTAGCTCTGGGGATCTGGCAGCTTGGTTTGCTTCATTTGTTGGTACCCTTGCCCTTACTAGAACTTTATGTCTTTTGATTTATTTTACCTTAATGCAACATTTAAACATTTGTGATGTTTTAATTATAATATTTGAATATGGTTTTCTTATTTTAAATTTGTGGTTTACTGTATGATGATTACGGTTCGAATACATTTTCGTCACTGTTCAAACGAGCAACCCAAAACCATTTGAAAGAAACTGAAAATTCATTACTTCAGTTCTAATAGATTAATGTAGGTTCAAATGCTATGCATTTTTTATTATTGTACACATACTATTATGTTCGAACAAATTCGTTATCATTTGAACGAAAAATGTACCGTTCGAACAAAGATTGTCGAACAAATTTTTTAATTTTAACATTTCTCAAGCACATTAGATCAGATTACTTATGTTTGAACACTAACTGAGTTGTTCGAACAAATGTAAAGCATTCAAACACTTTCTTCATTCAAACAAAATTAAATAAATTTGTGTCATTCGAATTAAATTTCTATGACGTCTGACCAGATACCTGATTTTTCAAACATGATTTTTTTATGTTCAAACAAAATTTTGATTCGTTCTAAAAAAAAAAAATCTTTAACGGGTCAGACACATTTCATCCTTAAAAGTATTTTCTTGAGATAAAAAATTATCTCCAAAAACTTTTTTGAGACTGACTTTCTTAGATGAATTAGAGATAAAAAATTTTATGTTTCTGGCGACCTTATAGGACGAAAAATGGTATTTTTTGGAATGAGATTGTTCGATCCAAAAAATCGGAATTCTTGAGTGGCCAGAATTTCTTGAGTGGCCCAGAAAGTTGGCCGGGCCTACCCTTCTCATGGAAAACAAAATTTATTATAAGAATTAGGCTACTTTTAATCATAAATTAAAAATTAAATAAAATATTATTAAAATAAATCAATACTTAAAACTTTTGACTCTTTCTTTAATAAAGTACAAAAACATGCATTGAATTTTTCCTAAAAAAAAAAAAAAACACATGCATTGAAGAATCTTAAACTTCATCTGCTTCCACGCGTGGACTAGGTTAGTAGGTTAGGCACATGACTGACTACGTACCAACTAGTCTAAAGACAAATGATACGTGCATATTTTTTTTTTTTAAGCAAATGATACGTACATATGTTGTCAAAGTACTTAATTTTACTAGACTCTTCAATAAAATTTTTATTATTATTTATTGAATACAAATTCATTGAAAGTGAAACAAAATTTTAAAAATAATATTTTCTTGAAGATCTGTTTAAAGGTTATAAAATAATTATATCTATAGCAATTTTTCTAGCTAGTCTACGAGGCTGGCCAGCTACGTGCACACGTCGATGCATACCTACTGCAAAATAGTTTGCAAAATCATCCATCTCTTTCGAGGATGAAGACGAAACTCTTCGTTGGTAGGATTTTCCATAGAAGAATATTAATTTGATATGGAATAATAATATATACAATTATAAAGTATTTAAATATTATATAATTAATTTAAAAAATTAATTTTATTATTAAAAAAATTAATTAATTTTTATATAAATCTCAATTTTTTTTTAAATAATTATACGATACTTGCATACTTATTACTGCAACTATTATTTTTGTTTGACATAAAATTTTATACAAACATAGCATTCTACAAAGAAAAACAATCGCGTGTGGATATTGTATGGGTTGGTGTTTTAGTCTATAGAGAGAGAAACTCTCTCATCTCTCTAGAATCAAAAAGAAAATCTCCCCGAGGCTCCTCCCTCCCTCCCGCTCATTTGCTTTTTTTTTTTAGTTTTAGTTTTTTCCAATCTTTTTTAGCTTAGCTATGGTGTTGCTAATAAGATGAGACGGTCTCTTGTCTTCATGGCTGTGGCACCGTGGCTCAAGGTGAGGTAAAACCTCTCAAGCGCAACTCAGTCATAGACCTCCCCAGATCTTGATGCGGCTGCCATTCCAAGTATTCAAACACCCCAGTGAGGGCTAAACTCTTTTTTCTTTCATAAAAACAAAGGTGGAATTCATGTTGAGTGCTAGGAGGCACTTCACATGGAAACAGAGGTGGAATACACGGGAATGGCTGCAGCTGGTGGCTACCAAGGAATTTCACGTGGGGGTTTTTCTGGATTGCGGTGAGGGTGGCAACGTCGTGTATTTCTGGGATGTCGGCGTAAATCCGTGGTGGCTTCTGTAAATCTCAAGACTGGGGTGGAGTGCTTCGGTTCGGCACAGAATGTGGAGGAGACTCGCCTGAAAACATAGATATTGTTAGGTGCATACGACCAAAGTCCATCATTTTGTGTGTTATATTGTTTTGCATTTAGTTGTGTTGCGAGCCCTGGGCGATCTCACGTGGATAAAATATTCGAAGAAGTAAGTGGTGCAGTACCAAACTAGAGGAGAGCCCTAAAGCTCAGACTCAACCGTCGGCAAAGTTAACTTCGTTACCAAACTTCAGAGTTGAGATGGACAATTGAACTCTATTTTTAGCAAAGAAAACAAAGGAGATCACCAAAGGTTAACTCTAACGTTTATGAAGGTTGTCGTCACTAGCCACGAGCTTGTAGCAGGAGATACGTGTTTGTCGCAACCGTGGAAGGTGGTGGTGACTCTGATTTACTATTGGGCTTGGAGTCAAGCCGTGAGGTGTGGAGTCACGTTGTGAGATGTGGAGTGGACGTAGAGGAACGTTGGGTGTTCTGATTGAGGGAGCTGGATTGCAGCCTACTCACGCATGCTTGCTGCAGAGAACGTGGTTGTTTGGCAGGCACTCACGGATAGAACCTGATGAGCAAAAGATAGTGGCAAGTGTTGCGGCGTGGGCTAGACAAAAGACATCACAACTGGCAACCAGTTGGCAGGACATTATGAGTGTTTTAATATTTTAATGTTTAATATTGTAATATTTTTTTTCTATTATAGTTAGGTTAAATAAATAGAAATAAGTTATTGGACTATCTGTTCACAGCAGGCTTGTCCCTCTCCTCTTTTGGAAGATGAGGGTTTCCCTCCTACTCTTCCTTTGGAAGGTGGGGTTTTAGATGTGTCTTTTTAAATAAGTTGAGATGGACATATCTATTATTTATAGAGTCTCACATTTCAAAAGGTATTGTCACTAGAGAGTTTATTTGAAATTTTAGATAATGTCTATTATAAAAAAATTTATATAGAGTGAAACGTCAAACAGATAAATAATTTGGATTGTAATCAAGATTTTTTTTTTCTTTTATATTTATTAATCATAGCTGTCAGTTATGTAATGAATGAATTGAAATTTATTTTTAAAAAAACAGTCGCATGTGTAATTGAAGAGAGAAAAAGTGAGAGCCAGGGATGTAGCCCTACATAATAGTACGAATAGCGACCTTATATCAATCGTGTACAGAGTACAACCTGAGGACACCGAGGTTATGGGTTTTTTTGTAGCTTTTGCCCCCATAGGCTAAGGTGGTGTAGCACACTCATGCCAATGGCCCATCCTTGAGCCTGCTCATTCTCACTCGGTAAATCAACCAAACCCGTAAGTGTGAAAACCCGATCCGGGAAATTTAGACATTATGTTTAGATGAGTTAAATTGATACGAAAGTATAGAATAAAATAAAATATTATCAAAATATTATTTTAATATTATAATTATTTTAAATTTTAAAAATTAAATTATTTATTATATTTTAGATAAAAATTTAAAAAAATTATAATGATTAAATAAAATGAATCGAGATAAATTAAAATGTTTTAGTATTCAAATTGGACTTAGGCTTGGTTTTTATTCAGAAATGAGATAATATAGTTTTAGATAAAAATTGAATAAAATATTATTATAATATTATTTTTTAATATTATTATTATATTAGTATTTAATAAAGTTAAATTAAGATTTAAAAATGTTGAATTGTTTATTATATTTTGTATGAAAATTTAAAAAAATTATTATAATCAGATGAGATAAAACGTTTTTCAAATTCAAACGGAGCCTTAATTGCTTTTATCTATTATCTATTGTATTTGTGTTCTTTGCAAAAACAAAAAAAATGATTTGATCATGGTCTTAAATTTCTACTATTTTATTTTAGATTTACACATACACTTTATTATGGTATAAATTATTACTCTTCATTAGGATAATCTCTACCTTTGATGTATTTCTCATCATTTATAACTTTATTTTGGAAAAGAAAAATAAAAGATGAAAGATATATATTAACCCACCCACACGTGAATGTACATTCTTTATTTATTGAGCGATGTCTGAGTAGTATCGTTCTATTTAATTGTTAATATATTTTATTAATTTTATTTTTTATTTTTATTTTTTTATATTTTTAATATATTTAAATAATTTTAAAAAATTAAAAAAATATATCAACATATTAAAAAATATTTTTTAATTATTAAATAAAAAAAGTTAACTAACTATCACTTTTGATAGGTAAAGTAGTATTTTTCTTATTTATTTGTTCATTTTTTAATTTTTATGTCTGGTGTCGCGGAATAAACAAGTTTAGTATTCAAAGCTTTGATCTTTGACCACTGCATTTCAGAACTTCGGATCCCCATGGCCCATGGTTCCGTGCGAGACGCAGGAGCCTCGGTCACATCAGAACCAAGCCCTACTATAGAGCGTGGGGTATACTTCACCGAGGGTCGAGATTAGGTGCCTGCCACATGCCCAGTACTTGCCACGTGAAGTAACATGTGATAGGAATATTAGGGTACGATTTGACGAACAGGTTAGATGATGATTTTATCCAAAAATTAAAAAATATATTATTAAAATATTATTTATTAATATTATTATTATTTTACAATTTTAAAAAATTAAATTATTTATTATATTTTCTTTAAAAATTTAAAAAATTATAATTATAAAATAAAATAAAATCAAAAAAATTTACTATTCAAACAGGTCCTAAAAGATTTTTTAAAGATTGAGTTACTCTATTGACAAGTCATATCAAAAATATCTTATATACATCATTTAAATAATAATATTTAATTTAAAAAATTTATAATTAAAATTTTTTTAAATTAAATTATGACATACAAGCAGTGTATGGTACAGAGATTTTAGAATAGTTGTACCCTTATGAAACAATAATTAAATATAATTTTAAAAAAATGGTATTTGCAATCTTGTGCAAGTTTTTAGTATTCTATTTTGAAAAGACGAGTAAATCTTAAACTCACAAAAAAAAAATTGTAGACTTCACAGTTTTCATAAGAAATATAAAAATTTGAATAGCCTAAAATTATATTTAGCATTACCCATAATTTTATTGAAAATTTGCAAGCCATGTTTTTATATGAAAGAGATTTTTATATTTTAGTTGCTACTTACAATGGTTGACAACTTCTTCTTCTTCTTTTCCATTTGTGGTTAATTGTCTACTTACATCTATATAAGCCTAATTATTAGTTGGTAATATGAACTTATCAATTGTCCCATTTTTTTTCTCTCTTTAGTATTTTTTTAGGGGTTATTTTGAAATAGTTTTATTTATCTAATCTTATTTCATTCTTAACATCATTCAAACGTAAATATTTTTTTAATTTTTTATTTTTAATTTTTTATTTAATTATTACAATTTTTCCAAACTTCTTAATAAAATATAAAAAATAATTCAAATTTTTCAGATATCAAAACAAAAATCATATTCTAACAATATTTATATTTTATAATATTTATTTAACTTATTCTCTCTTCTTTTTTTAAAATTTTATAAAATATCATAACTCAAATTATTTTATTACTATTCACATACTATTTCACTATTGTTCACAAATTTATTATTTAATTATGATCATTATCCAAGTATCCTCTAATATAGTTATTCTTTCTATTTTTTCTATAACAAATATATAGTGTATATATAAATAATAAATAGAACAATTCAATAAATTTAATAAGAATATAATAAATTTAAAAAATAAAAAATATATTTAATATATAAAATGTGTAATATAGAACAATAAACCTCCCTCATATATCTATTTAAGGTAAAGTTTCCACCCGTAATAAGGAAGCACACAAAATATTAATATAATACTGAGAGAAAAAGCTCCCTTATCACCTAAGCGATACTAACCAAATGTACCGCTCAGGTAAAAAATATTTTTTTATTTAATAATTAATAAAATAATTAAAAATATATAATAAATAAATAAATAAATAAAAAATCACTGGACGGTATGTCCAGCGGTATGAATGGGCGGCATAATAGCAGCACCCACCGAGTTGTTCTAAACTGTAGTACCTGTAACTATTACTACAGGACACGTTGCGCCAAAGCAAGGCTGGAGCTGTACTCGATCGGTATCCCCCAAACTTGGCACTCTCTGATCATGATTATTACACGTTGAAAGCTTGATTAATGGAAAGAAAATGAATGGGGAGAGAGAGAGAGAGAGAGAGAGAGGGCGTGTATCGTAAGCAATAGTAGTACAATATACTAAAACGGCGTAAAAGGTCATGCTGTTGAATGAAAGATAAACTAAAGAAAGAAAAGGCAGCCATTCGATTTGATACGTGCGACTGAGAAAGCATTGAAAGAAGATATAGAAGGGTACTGGGAGTGGATCACTCGATGTTATATATACACGTGTGAAAAGGGATTTGTTCCCACATCGGACAACGGGGATCATGGGCCGCATATCGTGGTAAAAGTTTATTTCATTCACGTAAAGTCGACATTCATAATTTTCTTCAAAAGACCTCGCGCGTTTATGTTGAATACCACGTACGCAATGCTATCCATCCCCACAAATCTTTTCTCGTGATTGAATCGACTTACTGCTTTTTGGAATTTTTCTTCCTTGCATGTATTCAATTTCTACCAGAAGGTTCATAAGATCATGATTAATTATTAAAGCTTTTAATGTGCTATGATCACAAGGCGGACAGGAAAATATTATATATGTATATATTGATACACATATAAATAAATGCAGTTGGCTAGCTCTATCATTTTAGAAAAGAAAATATTCATAATTTTGTTTATTAACACATAATTAATATAAAAGCCATTAACATCACTTGGTACGAAAAAATATTATTTTTTTAATAATTATAATAAATTTCATTAAGTAATGTGTTTTATAATTATTAGCATAATTTTCTATATAAGATCAAAGAATTATACTACATACAGTTATTTTTACGTTCTCTTTACACATTTCACTGATGTGATTTTCTAAAATGGTTATTTTATAATTAATCAGTACATCATGCATCCTAGTTACTTAATTAGTAGTACTAAAAGTTAACTAGCTAGAAACTAATTGCAAGCGTCTACTAATATATATATATATATATATAAACGATATTCACAGTTCTAAAATTTATAAATCTTGTGCATTTAATTTGAAAAAATTAAATAAATCTAGAATCTACATGAAAATATCAATTTTTTTAATAGTTGGCCTTTTTTTCAAATAGAGTATGCGAAACTTACGCATCTTAAAATCACTATATCTAACATTGTTTTTATATATAATTACACATTTCTCATAATCTTTATACAAGTTGCTGCTTAATTGTTCGAGTAATATTACTTTTAGTAGGTATGTAGTTATAAGCCAAAGACTCATGGCATCGTGATATGAAAATTGAACACACTATAAGCATTCTTAGAGTTCAAACTTTTAATTTAATTTGAATCGTAAATTAATTATATATATATATATATATATATATTCATGCAAACTGAAATTGAAACTGACTTAATTAGAAATATGAATACTTGCAATTAATTGAGGGCCGGCATGCAGATGATAAGTTATTAGGCTTAGGGTTTTAAGAATCAACATATACAGTAATCGCAATGAAATTGGAAACAGCTAGTCCAGATCGAGCTAGATCGAGGGCGCCGATGGTCCATGCAGGAGAAGATCATATTAAAACAAAATGATATATGGATAATGGATGAGATGGAGTCGTCAATTGATGACGGCGTTGGCTGGTCGGAATTATGAAGTGGGGCGGCTATATATATATATATATATATAGAAGTATTCATATAAGGAAGAGTCGAGGGTGACGCAGAGTTTATGTCAGCATGCGCACAGCATGTCAGGCACGGACTTTACACGTGTAGAAGCTTCGTAATTAACGTACAGTACTCTCACCTTTTTCAATCTTTTACTTTCCGGGAAAATCTTTACCTCTTCAATCCCTCATCATCAGTCTTCTGCATTTTGCGCATTTGTTTTTCCAGTACGATGAAATTATTACCTGCAGCTATATATATATATATATATATTAATTTTTAGTTTTACCGATGAGATTCCCATTTTATCAAATTAAGGTAGCTTCTTGGTTGAAAGAGTTGCCCTAATTTGTTACATACGTAACATACCCCCCCAGAGAGAGAGAGAGAGAGAGAGAGAATTGGCTTTGAAATATTAATATTCACTGCAGTCCTCATCACTCGATTCATTGTTACACCATTATATAATATGTTAAGATAAGTATTGACTGTTTTATTTTTTTCATACACTTTGGTTTAAATTACAATTGGCCTCCATTAATATGGGCAGCAAAATGGTGGATCCCTACCACCTCCACCCATATTCAGCTTTCGTCAGCTCAAAATATTCTAGTTTATATATATATATATATATATATATACACACATATATATCGCTATCATCATTTAAAAAAAATAAGAATAATAGGGGAGTAAAAAAAAAAATTATATTAATATCCATATATATATACTTTTGTGGAAAGAATACCATACATATTAATAAAATGATGTTAGCGATATTAAAAATTAGTGAGTATTTAGATTTAAATTAAGACAATCACCTACGTACAAAAATGCTGTACGTACACTTTTCACATGTTCTTCCAAAATTTTCTTTTTTAAACATATTTTGATCCGATCCCACCAGTACGTATAACGTCTTACATACAATATATAGGAATCTAAGGCCACATTAAAAAAATATAAACTTCTGTATATGGTTATATGCAATATTCACTATATATATATATATATATAAGTACTGGTTCTAGCTGTATAGTCATGTCATATATCACAAAACATTATGGTAGTCTTTGTTTTCAAATATTTTTAACTCCAATGATTTAGTGTGTCCTACTATTCAATTATTCAGGAACATCTAATTCTTGAAAACATTGAAATAAAAAAAAGAAGAAGGAATATTCTCGACAAAACAATAATTGCTCTAACTCAAATTTAGTGCTTGGAGCGGGTACATATCCAATCCCACACCGTTTTAATTTTAACCAAATATGGTTTTGGAACATACAAGCTGAACCAAACGCTATGTGCGTGCTTAATTCTGCCTGCCCTTAATTTTGGCGATTTCATAACCGTAAATTTTTTAATTAATTGTGCTAATATATATATATATATATAAATATTATAAGCTTGAGTCATATATAATAATGTAGGTCCTATTTTTATGACATTAACTGATCAAAATTTTGGTTTCGATGGTATCCAACTCACGTAGCCTTATCCATCCCAATTTTCGTGAACGAAAAAATAAAAAATAATTTACAAGATATTTAAAATTTAAACGAGACAATTTTTATGTTGTGTTTTTTTTCGACCCACGTGTAAGCAGAAGAGCCCGTATACACGCAACCGGTGAAACAAGTCAAAGAGCCGCGTATGCCTATGTGGACGCTCGTAGGCTGTCCTCACTAGTATTAAATGCAGGCACCGTCCCTTCGATATGCTCCGTACGAAGTTAACCGGCAACTACCGGTCAATTCCTAGGTGGGAAACCCGCCTTAGCCAACCTGTTCTCCAAAGTCCCAACTTCAAGCTATCCCTCTCATTCAAACTCGATCCCAAAGCACAAATCTCTCTCTCTCTCTCTCTCTCTCTCTGAGGTAGATAGACAAAAGACTTTGTAATAAAACTTGTTGGAGGAAAAGCTCAGATGGTGAAGAATATGCGCTACTGATCGAGTCCATGGAAAAGAAACAAGAGCTAAAAACTGATAATTCAATGGCAAATTCGGCATTTTCCGACGAGATTCCGGGCAGTTTATCTTTACCAAGCATCTTCGACATGCCATGTGATCAGAGTGATCATCAAAAGGGGTTGTCTTTAGGCTTCATGGACATGCTGAGCATCCCTGCAGACTATAACCCATCTTTATTCGATTTGTTTTCAACACCGACGATGATGCCTCAGCCCCAAGTTCAACCGCAACAACAACAACAACAACAACCGCTTCCATCTCCGGCCTCTACGGTTCCTGAGTCCTCCGAGGTGGTGAATACTCCGGCGACCCCGAACTCTTCGTCGATTTCTTCGTCCTCAAACGAGGGACAAACTAAGGCTGGTGGAGGAGAGGAAGATCAGGACCAAGAAAAGACAAAGAAACAGTAAGTTCTTTTCAGCAGACTATAACTGCTAGCCTTTCTTTCTTTTCTTCCAAAATCTAGCTGCTTTCTCAGTCATGTCTGGAAATAGTAGTCGTTTAGGCGAAACGTGAAAATGAATGAAAACGCAGTCAAAGTGAAAAAGGAATTGGTACCTGGGGAGTTTTTATTTGTGGTGTTTAAATTAAACATGATTTTCACGAGGCTGTTGTTTTCTTTATGAAATTAAATTAATTAAAAAAAAAAGTGAGAAGTGTTTGTTTGTATATGCGGGTTTTAGGTTGAAACCCAAAAAGAAGAACCAAAAAAGGCAAAGAGAACCCAGATTTGCGTTCATGACAAAGAGCGAGGTTGATCATCTTGATGATGGGTACAGATGGAGAAAGTACGGCCAGAAAGCTGTGAAGAATAGCCCATATCCAAGGTAATAAATAACACCCCCCCTCCCCCCTAAAGGACTCCAACAAATTTAACCAAAGTTAATAATATCGATGACTTTTCATATGGTTAATTAGTATCAAACTTTGCTAACTTTTTGAGGTCACGTACGGAATTTCTTTGTGTACAGGAGCTACTACCGTTGCACCACTGCTGGATGTGGAGTGAAGAAGAGAGTGGAGCGTTCCTGTGACGACTCGTCGATTGTGGTCACGACCTACGAAGGACAGCACAAGCATCCGTGCCCGGTGACACCTCGCGGAAGTATCGGAATTGCGACGGAAGCCGCTGGCTTCAGCACCTTTGCTTCGCCATTTGTTGTTCCTCATCCTCAGTATCAGCAACAGCAACATCCTTATATATATAGCCTACAGCCGCGTTTGAATGTTAGCACCAGTACTACTAATTTGAATCACGCGTTTCCTAGTTTTGTTCAAGATCAGAGACGTTTCGGTACATCCTCGGCAACTTTCCTTAGAGACCATGGACTTCTGCAGGACATCGTGCCATCGCAGACGCGTAAGGATCAGTTTAAAGAGGAGGAGTAGATTAATTAATGCTTGATTTGTCTGCTAATGGTATGTAATTCGCTGACTCATGAGGGTTTGGTCTTCAGAGAAGAACCCTGTTCACCGTTTCATATAGATATCTACTAATTATGGATTATCATGACAGTAAAATGACTAGACTTTGGCGGGACTCGTGCGTTTTATGCTGTTTCTTTTTCTTCTGTAATTCTTTAATTTGTACTTAAAGATTCTTCAATTTTAGAGATATATATTTGTATCTTTTCCCTCCTGGATCTTCATCTTCTTCTCGGGTTATATCCATGCATTGGCATTATGGGGGGGTATGTAATATATATATATATTTGCCAGAGTATTTAGGGTTAGGGTTTTCCCATTCCAAAGTTGGTGGTAAAGATTCATTTTCTGGCTCAAATCCGTAGGACTTTTATCTGAAAAGGGAGCATTAATCTAGAATGAATTGGGGAACTTGATCCTACGTACTTATTATTCGATACTGAAGGGTGGGGAACCCTAAAGATGGGATATTTGTTTGGAAAAGTTTGTGTAGGGAGTTCGGAGTTTAGTGTAAAGTCTTGGAAACTGCAAGGACGTGCGAGAGCATGTAAAGAGAAATGATATTTGCAATCGTGATTATGCAAGCGGCGTGTAGTCGTTTTGAAAAAAATTAAATTAATATGGGATCTACATGAAAAAAAAACTAACTTTTTAATCGTGGATTTCATTCTTTTTCAAAGCGATTGCACGGCGTTTGCAATTTTACGACTGTATGTAGCATTACTCTCATGTAAATCATGTAACAATACTTGGCATCCGTTAACCTTTCTATTACTACTTTATTTTTTCCTCTTTATATATGCAGTATAAAAAATGGAGCTTGAGGCGTTGAATGGAGATGTGAGCTTCTCGGCAAGGGAAATAAGAATGGGTTTTGGTTATTCTTAGGATGGAAAATCTTGGTATTTTATACACGCATACACACACACTCGAGCTACGGTTGCTTTAATTAAGCAATGTTGTGGAAATATATATGGGGTTGAGTACCAATTGAAGTTATAAACTCCCTAAAATGGAAATCATTGAAGTCCTTCTCCAGATTACACTGTCTTCGCTAGCTAAATTAGAATGTTCTATTTACTATTTACTAGCCAGTTTGAACATATATGAATGGCCACGCTACTTACTTGCAGATATACATAACTTGTTGGCAGAGTTACGGGAATTGTACCTAAGAAGCTAAGCAAGAGAAAAAAATGAAGGGAATGCGTGTTGAATTGTACTTATTCATGTAGGCTGCAGCATGCGTACTGATCTAAAGCTAGAATTATAAAGTGTGGACTGTGGAGACCTTCAATATCTCTCTCTCTCTCTCTCTCTCTCTCTCTCTCTCTCTCTCTCTCTCTCTCTCTAGCTCCAAATTAAAAAACCCCCCACCGGCCCCCTTCTGCCAATCAATCTGCATGGGCTAGCTACTCACTCCCCTCCTCTCCCTCTTCCCGGCCTTCTCCGGCATGCAAGGGCCTATATATATATATATGGCCGTAGCTTTAATTAGGGTTCTTAGTTGTTTTTCCCTCTCTTAGTCAGAAAACTAGAACCGATCCATTGCTTTTCGGCCACGTCCAATTCATATGTGCCACCCTGATCTTTAAGTTGATGTCAAAATCATATCATACAACCAACAAGCTGTGAGTCCCCACGCCGCCATTGTTCAACCACCAAGCGTGTGGAATCTCAACCTCATGTATTTGATCCACGACACCCCTCCATTGCCGGCCAGTAATTATTCCGACCCTAGCTATCTCTCTAGTTTCTTACTTCACTTTTTGAAGAACTTAAATTCTAGAGTGGATTCCTCTATAAAACACACCACGTACATCAATTGATTGTAAAGCATCAATTGCAGTTTCCAACCATAACTATTGATTATAAAAAAAATCCGTTCTTAGCTTTGCTAGGATGCTTGCTTGGATTCATAGTGAGGGTCCACCACGTAGCCTTTTGTTTTTCCTTGCAATATATTGATTGGAACGGGGCTTATAATATTGAGAATCCCACCCCTATCTATTACATATCTTCTTCAGTTTTAAATTCAATATCAAATTACTTGGGAAAAACTTTTAGGTGTACATGCATGAAATTATAGCGTGTAAATATCGATGATCATTAAGAGTCTATATTTGAATCTTACAAGTAGCTAGCATGCACCTTTGCAGCTAGTGATGCCGCATGTACACAACCATGCTCATGCATATATTTGATGCATATGAGCATTCATGTCTAGTTTTGGTCTCGAGAAAAACATATTGAAATTGAAAAAAAAAAAAAATTATTTGCAAGTATTTCTATTAAAACATTAGACACAATATTGATGTGTAACCTTCCACGTCAGGCAACATAAAAAAGTATCGGTATTTTTTACTTATTTTATTATTGTAATTCGTTAAAAACTGAACTCACTCATTAATTTACTTGTATACATGACACTACAAGAAAAGATTCCTCGAAGTTATTTTTGAATATTACCATAGAATTATCGTACCTGAATATATATATATATATATATATATTTTAAAAGGAAAAAAAACAAAAAACAGTTCGGTGGAGGTAGAACCAAAAACGTTGACAATTTGTGAGATTAGGATAAGATCATGATCATCCTGCAAGCGGAAAATTATCATTCCTCCAAAATGTCTAGTTATGCAGTTTTTTTCTTTCTTTTTTTTTTTTTTTTTCCTATACAATTATATTATTCTGATCAGCAGCGAGCGGAAGTGCGGCACGCATTCCAACTAGAAAGTCTCCTATGCATGCGGAAACTATGCATAAAGGCATGGCTAGCTGCATAAAAGACCAGCATACATATTATATACAGGCAATTATATATTAGAGAGCTTCAAACACAAGCAGCTAGTTCAACGTATGAACATAGTTGTGTCAGATGGGAAAATGTCAATAAAAGTTGGAATATATTATTACTCCCCATATTTGCTACAGTACTTTGCAGGCTGTGAATATTCTTTATAAATGGAAAGAGCATCCATACATAGCTAGCTAGCTAGCTTGTGTTTGTTCAGAAGAAAAGGTGGCAGCATTTGTGATGATCTTGTATTCCAAACTTTCCAGCCTCTAGGTAGGCCTTTTCATTTCAAATTGCAAAATATCTAAACCTTTCCAACTGGAGTGCCCACCTCATGACAACTAGATTCCTGAGAAAAACTCAAATATTAGACGTCACGTACAACTTACGGCTAATTTAGATTAAGAAATGAGATGAAATAAATTGAAATAATTTTAGATAAAAGTTAAATAAAATATTATTAGAATATTATTTTTTAATATTATTATTGTATATTTTAAAATTTGAAAATTTTGAATTGTTTATTATATTTTAAATAAAAATTTAAAAAATTTGTAATAATAAGATGAGATGAATTAAAATATTTTTCCAAATTTCAATCCTAATGGCATTCAAACTGCAACAAGATTTGGGTCCATTATATATACACGTAGTGAAAATAAGTTTTTAGGTATTTTGCATGCCTCGTTAATTTCCAATATTTATTTCCATAGGCCATGTCGAGTACTACCGGATCGGACTGCATCATCATGTATTAATGTAACAAGAATAACCCTAATTTGTTGTTACATCTTGATCCCGGTTTGTAAATTCTCTCTCTATGTGTGTGTATATATATATATGTTAAATAAGGTTATTTCAAATTACTTCAAGAAGCAAGATTCCCACAAGGCCGGATCTTTTCTTGTCTTATAGTCCACACCACTTTGTTGTTTGCACTTCTATATCGCTTAGGAGGCTACTAGAGACTCCTAGAAGATTCCACGCTTCATGATCAAGAGATCTAGATGGTTTCTTTAGGAAAATGTAGAGAGAGATGAGAGTTTTTCTCTTTTATACGTAGACCTTTCTCTTCACATAGAAATTTAATTAACTTCCCTGAAGTTGTGGTAGTGGTGGGGAGTTATAATTAATAACTTTCCACCCACGTGGATACAACACAGGTCATGGGGGGCTACCCATTGCCAACAATATATATCCATGATGTTGTCCATATATTGATCCCAGTCTGGAACAATGTGTCATGAATATATTCCTGATGACTCGCGGGGCCAGATCTCCCTAACAACCTTAGATATAAATAAATAAAGAAGAAAATTGATCAGAAATTGCCCAATTAATTAGCTAGGTCATGCATGCAGGGGAGTGATTCTTGATCATCAGTAGGTGATCAATCCCGAGATACAACCAGATTTTAGAGGTAGATCAAGTTGATTGAGTCCTTCCAATTGTGGATTTTCTTAAATTAATTCTTAATACCTATAGCTAACTAGCTAGCGTTTATTGTACTTAACAAATGGGTTACAGTTGATTGATGAATTAAGGAATTGATATGATTAATGTGTGACAAATTAAAAAAAAAATGCATTATATAGAAATTAGACATTAATATCCCATGCAGTTTATGTCTCGATCTATAGTACGTAACAATAATTATTTGCTCAATCTTAGAATAATTTTCTAAAGCTAAGTTGTGGATCAAGTGAGAGATGCTGGTAACATAGATGTTCCAATTTCTAGCGATCAATTAATTGGATTCCCATTCCCAATCTTGTGAAAGTAAGAGGAACCAGAAAATCTTGAAGAAGAAGCACGTAAAGCATTCGGTGCATGTTTGCACATATTATATTATATATAGTATTCACTACAACATGAGTGAATTTTCATCTAAAAAACTGTGATTTCGTCCCAAAATACTTCTTGGGATAAAAAAAAATTGTCCCAAGCTCGTTTCAAAAATAGTGTCTCTAAAGGCATTTTGGGACAAAAATATCAATTTCCTCCCAAAAAATATCTTTTCTGACGAAATTGAGCAAAACTATTCGATCGATTTAGTTTCATCCTAGATTACGGTCAAATGGTAAAAACATAACGTTCAACTGTTAATTATTTTCGAGCGAATACTTAATGAGTGATTTCGACCAAAACAAAATATTTTCAAATGAAAACCGTTCGAATGTTAACTTTAGTGATCAAACAGACAAATATGTTTGAACGCATTCAATGTATTCAACAAGCATTCGAATGTTTTTTATGTTCAAACGTTTTACAATTGATGTTCAAACATCTATTATGGAGAACGTTTAAATTGTATGTTTCTTTGTTCAAATGGTTTGACTACTTTTGTTCAAACGGTTTTTTATCGTTAGAACAATAACGACTGGATTTTATGCAATAATTAAAAACAAATACATATATAATAATTAAAAAAGTACATTTCAATTTGTTCAATACACATAAAATTAGTCTCAGAAGTGGGAACAAAATAAATAAAACAGTACTAGTGTTAATCGTACAAAAATAGAAACAAATAAATAAGTCAGTTGCTTTGAGGCCTAAACTATTGTTTAAGCATATGCATTTGGACTTGTATCTCTCTCCTAAGCTCCTCTTGTTGTTGTTATTGTTGTTTCATGCTCATCTTCATGTCTGTTTGTTTCCTCAATTGAGTTTCTAACTCATGTTACATTGTATTCAATTCTTGGATCTTAGAATTCACTTCCTCAAATCTCTAGAGGTGTTGGTGGCATACGATGAGGAAGAGCTAAATAGCTTTACTCAGCGACCCAAACCCTTTAAATATCCTGAATGTGAACTCAAAACTTGTGTAAAAATTTCTACATTACTTGTTGAGAAATTTTGATCTAAAGCAAATTCAGCACACACTCAGCATTTCATTGGTATCCCATGATTGCACATAGCGTATTCAAACTTAGTACCCATGATTTCTTCAGCTACAGATGATGGGGGAGGTGACTGAGGAAAATGGCTCTAATAGAGATGTACTCGATGGCCTCTCTAATCATGAGGTGAGGCAGTTGGTTGTTGGTCCAGATGCTCCTCCCTATAATGGGATAAAGAGCATCGAATAAACAGATCTATCTAGTTTCTTCAAGATCATGAACTCAATCATTGCAAACAACATTGATCCTCAGCAGCAATAGACAGAGGTTGGCATGGATCGAGTGAAATTTATGATACGCATCACTTGTGGGGTGCCTATCGACCTAGTGGGTTATATAGTCACTAGGATTCGATCAGAGACCTAGTACATTATGATAGATATATTGTCATTTGGGATCCTGATCACACGATTTCTACTACATGTTAGGGTCTTGCCAGATATTGCAGAGCATGTCCTGGAGCCGATTGGATCGATCAATTCTTCCACCCTGTCACAAGGCACGGGTTACTCAAGACTTCATTTTCATGGTCCTACTCCAGAGCTGGTTGATACTCAAAGAGATGCACACTCGAGGGATCATCGACTGAGTATCGGCAGGTGAGACATTCACGCAAGCCGAGGCATCATGCACATCTACTCATGAGGAGATGTTAGCTATAGTGTGTGCAGAGATCTGCAGATAGACATTAGTGGTGATTGATGCAATGCGTACAAAGATCCATAGTTTCATCTCTAACTTACGTACATAAATTAATGCTACTATCTTTGACTTACATACAGAGATTAATGCTAACATCTCTGAATTGCATACAAAACTTGATGCCATGTCTGCGACTTAGGTCATGACTAGAACTCGGCTAACACAGTTAGAGACATGCCTCGTTGCAGTAGATAATGTGTGTAGAGAGTTGGAATTGTAGTAGTTTGTATCTTTTATTTGCATTTGTTCTGCTTTTTGTGTAGACAATATTTTTTATTTTGTAAATTTAATTTAATTATAAATTGTATTTGTATTTTCTAAAATAATTATTGATTTCTTTTATATATATTATTTAATTGCTATTTTTTTTCATAGAAATTAAATATTTGTCGATAATTAAGTAAGGTATTCTGTTGCCATAAAAAATTGTAAAAATTATGACTATTCGAATGGAATATATACCATTCAAACGTTTCTCCATTCTTACTAGATATTTCTGTAATAAATCACCATTCAAACTCTTTATTGTACATTCAAACATTGATTAACCTATTCATTCAAACATTATAATAATCTGTTCAAACGATAAGTCAATGTCCCGCTAAATTTATTGACTTAACCTACCAATTTTCCATTCGATCATATATAATATCTGTTCAAACATTGATTAACCTTGACACGAATTTCTCTTGTAGTGATCAAATTGCTCATGATCATGCACTAGTCATGTCATTCTGATCTCATGCCTGACTATATTATATATATATATATATATATATGTCTTCCAAGGCTCAACCCTAGCACTTTATTTAATATGGAATCAACTACGTACAATAGAAATCATTATCTGCAATGAAAAAATTTGTTGCAAAAAAGTCCACTTTTCATTGTGAAAAAATATTTGCAACTACTACTTTTCGTTGCCCTACTTTTGCAAATGAAGCCACTATGAAAGTACATTCCAACAATTATTTTTTTTGTTGCAATTAACCATTTTTAGCCATGAAATATCATCGTTGCAAATACAAACCTTTTCATCAGTGTTGTACAGAAAGTTTAAGTTCATTTTCATTGCAAATACTTGTTCTTTACTAAATAGATTACTTTATAGTTGCAATAATCTTTTATTTCCAACAATCCTTTCATTGCAAATAACAATTTATGTCGTTGCAATTGTCCTCGGAGATTATTAGAGCGTTGCAAATGGTTAGCCTTTTACAAACGAAACACATTCTCCTAGCAATTCTTTTTTATTCCCAACGAATATGGTGTTACAAATACATAAAATCCATTGTAAATATTGACTTGCAAAGAATTGAAAAAATAGTTGTAAATATATTTTAGCAACGATTTGCAAATATCTTTTAGCAATGGATTCATAAATCGTTGCAAATATTTTAGCAACAAATTAGCAAATCGCTACAAATATATTTTAGAAACGTATTGAAAAATCATTTCAAAGATCTTTTACCAAGGAATTGATAAATCATTGCAAATTCTTTTTTCTAATGAAGTTCAAGTTCGAAGTCATTGCAAATATATTACTACAACAATTGAAAATGGTTGCAAATTCCTTCTTGCAACGAATTGATGAAAATGAAAAATCATTACAAATTTCTCCTTGCAATGAATTGAGAATTTGTTGCAAATATATTTGTGCAATCACAAATATTATTAATTGCAATAAATTATGTAATTTTTTGGAAATAAATTTATTAATTGCAATGAGACTCATCGCTAATTTATGAACTGCAACTTATCGTTACAACTATGAAGAAACAAATTTCTTTTTGCATTCAAATGGGCTTTGCAATTGTTGTTTCTAATTGTGTGTAGCATATGAATGTTAGATCTAGCCAATAAAAGTCCCCAATTGCTCTACTAGTACTGATTTTCTAGGATAAAACTATATGCCAATTTCCAAGATTTTCAATAGGCACGGGATGTACATATACTGCAGTATATTTTTTACATACATTTAACACTATATATTACATGTTATTCTTACATGTACTACAGGAAGACCAATGCAAGAAAATAATCTTGAACACTTTACAATTTCGCCCCAAAGCTTATAAACTTAAATACATCCATTGCACAAGAACCAATTTATTTGCAATTGTCATCAACAAAAGTTGCAATGCTTAAAACTCCATCAATCACTCCAAACAATTGGACTTAAATAAGGTGGCTCTATTTGAGGCAATAATTATCAAGTATAGTCTATTGCACAAGCACAACCTATAATCACATCAAGGCTCAGTCATGCTTTTGCACTATACATTGCTAAACCACTTTTCTATTACCACTTAAATACAATGACATCCATTACAATATTATAAAATCATCATTTCCAAAAGTACACAAAAACATTAATATGCAACGAGAAAATATATAGTTTGAAGAGCAATTGCATACTAATGTACATTGTTGAGGACGTGTTTCACTGCCACCTACCACACGGATCACTTGCAACAAATGAAGGGGTTGCACTGGTTGTCATGTGGAATCTCCAATGCCAAAGTCAGAAATATAATATGAGAGTAAGAGTGTATAGTCAATCAAGTTAACGATTTGTTACCTCCTGTAGACTAATTATAGAGGCTATTTTCTTGAAGTGATAGGAGTCTAATGAGCCTTATGAAACATTTTCCTGGTAGGATTGTGAGTCTCTCTCTTATTAGGAACCTGAATCTCTTTCTTCTTATGATTCTGAGTTTATCTCCTGTTAAGAGTGTGAATCCATCTCCTGCTAGAAGTATGAGTCATATCCCGGGCCGAATATTCAAAAGGCAAGCACTGAAATGAGAAAGGCTTGTAGACTCGTGACGCTGAACGACACATTCTAAAACGAAAGCGCACACTAGAAAGTGCTTCAAAAGGTGTTAGCAGGTGCGCGGAGCCGGAGCCCGGCATGTTCGCCCGCTTCAGAGTCTTCGCCTTTAGATAAAAAAAAAAAAAAAAGTGTCTGCCCCTTAGGTCGCCAAACTACGATGAGAGTTTCGCCTTTTGAAGCGCCAGTTGCCCTACGAGTTTGAGTCCCTTCTTAACTTTATCTCTTAGCTAAAATTCTGGGGGCTCAAATATCCCTTCCAGTTATCCCACTAATTTTCTTTGTGATCATCATGTCGAAAATTAAATATACTACGTTTCCTTTCACCCCGTTAGTTGTTGGTACAAAGACTTGTGGTGAAGTCACGATTGCCATGGCGGGAGGCCTTGGTTGATGTGGAGCTTTGCAACATAAAACTTTAGTTGCCATTATGGTAGGTGGTGAGGAGACTCTAGTCACCATCATGGGTGAGGCAAGGAGAGTTGATCGCCACTGTGGCGTGGGGACTTTAGTCGCTATCAAGTTGTTGCCCGCCTCGCCAGCCTTAGAAGAATGCCAAGAATACTTGATTGCCATTATGGCGAGGAGCTTCGTCAAAGCAATCTTATCTACTACTTCCTATTTTTTTCGATTGTGATTTGTTTGTTGTTGATGTCATAACCTAACTTCTTGCTAATCTTGAGTCTTCACCGGCTAATAAGTACAATTATATATTGCAACTTACATTTACATTGTGCAACAAAAGGAATGTTTAACAACCATCACCTTTAGAAACCCATACCTAGCATAAACTTGTAAGTTGCTTAACAATGTATACAATCATCCTATTTTTGCTTTTTGCCTGAAGGGCAAACATGCCCCATAAAAAACTAGGCTATGCTCAAAACTATATTTTCATCATGCTCCAAACTAACTCTGTCCATGTCAATATACCTATATATATTTACATGTACAATAAAAAACATGTCTCTGTCTCAGCCAACCTAAGGATACCTTGGCATTTCTCTTTGACACTCCATCACTATGAATCTCATGTTTATCCATTTTTTATATAGCCTCTAACTCTCCATGACTGCTTCTAACCCCTTTGGGAGTTGCTCGCACTTGTTTTTGTACATCTCCACTTACTGTAGTAGATTGTTCAGTAAAAGAGAGCGCATTGAAGGTTCAGGTATGACCAAAGGACTCATTCCTTGTGCATACCAGAATCTGTGCTCTAGTACCTCATTAAATACCTCTTTGGCAACATCTTTATCCGTTCTAGTGAGGCCTTTCTCTTTCCATAAAGATAAAATTTCATTCTATCATATAAACAATAATACTCGGTAAACAAACACTAATACTCTGTGAATGCACAACGTAACATTATATATCACAAATTAACTCTACATGCAAATAAACCAACTAATACTATTGTCTCCATTGCTCACATAGTTTGCTTCATTGTGCTCTATCACAAATGTCTATTTCTTACGAGACCACCAGGATAAATAATAACTTTATCTTCTTAAATTCTGGTATAAAATGATTTACTAGATAGATATATTAGAAAAAACAATCATAGTATACTTACATTTTCAACGACTAATCGAACAAATGACTTTGACCGCGCCTTCTCCATATTCATTTTTATTTTTTGTCTAGATAATTTATGGGTCATCAAATCAGTGTAAATATATAATATTAAACCCTAAAGCGTATCATAAATCATGTGGGTTGCATACCAAAACAAGATTTCAATGTATTTCCCACCTACGAACAAGCTAAATCAAACGCAATATACATATCTGGGCTCAGATGTACAAAACCATATCACCATTGGTGTACAAAACCATTATAGTTTGCTTCATTGGGTTTTTTTATAAAGAGATAAATGTGTATTTGATAGTTAAGCGAATGTGTTAGGCGATGTTACGTGAAGGGTAGGAGATATCCATTGTTTACATAACTTTCCCATGCTCGTGTTTTGAGCCTTTAGCCAAGGCTGCTTCATGTGTAAGGTTGCTCTTATATTCCCATATAGTTGATAATGGAAGGTATTGTAACTACTTTGTAGTTGTAATACAACACATTTTCAATGATTATGGTTCTCCCAGTCTAGGATGAAATCCGCCTAATAACATATCAACCTGAATGTTACTCTCGTTGGCATATGCAACAATAGAAATTATCGGGACAATAATAGAAATTGAGTCACCCTCACACACTAACTCAACTCCTTTTCCTCATCCTCTAGAACAAACCTCTAGCTAGCATGCATCGTGTTTACATGGTGCTTGACAATCCATGTCATCCTCCAGCTATATATCTTGGTGTTTTACATGAGGGTGAGGTATGCCCCTCATCAATCACTAGAGGCATGGGCCCCAACTTACAAAACCTTGCAAACATCCTCCCACAAGCTACCCCACAACCTCACTTCCTTGTTGGTTACACTAGGCATAATACACAATGTTCAAGGTTAAACAAGAAGAACCATGTATGCTTACCATTTGCATCCAAGATGGGTATTTTTTCAATATTTTATTTAATTACCAACTATTGAACCAACATGGTTCAGGAATTAGCTCGCCAAAGGTTGGGGGATTAGATGTACTAGCTTTTGCCAAAGGAGCTTATGCCAGAGGAACATCATAATTACTCTTGAATACAATACCAAGTGGCAAAGTGGAGTCATTATCAAATAAGGACTCAAATTCAATCCCTTGAACAGTAGCAACATGTGGCCTAACGGGCCACATGTGTGTAGGTCTCTTCGGTGGCTTTTGTGCTACACTAAGCTAACCTCAACAGTAAGCTCTTTCCCCTTGGGCATTATGCACCACCATACTAGATGCCTTATGTATTCATACCATATATAAATTTCCTCATGTCAAACACCTTAATTTACATGAACTACAACATAAATGCAAATTAAAGACTTGTCCATGACTATATGTGCTTACCCCACGCTCATATATGTGCTCACCCCACTCTAATATATTTCATCAGTCAGCACATCCCATCGTTTATTTTGTTCATCCATTTCACTTGAAGCATTTGTAACCCTATATATAAACATCCCAAACTTGTTTGCCAAGATTATACAACTTCATCCTGAAATACAGATCAACAATTACACAAAGGCATTTTACATAACCGTAGGTCTAATCCCATACCAAAATGAGAAGTATCGTTTATACAAAATCTCATAATGCCCATTATAAACGAGGACCTGGTAGACCATCAACATTAGGCACCTCTGTTCTTACAAGCATATGATCAATACAGTTATAAAAAAACCCAATAACCTGTCATACGTGTGAGAGGTTAATTGAACTGAAATATTACATATCTTATACATTTAAAACTAATGTATTTTAATTCTTTTATTACATTATTATTGGTTTTAGATGAAAAATGGTTAAGATGCATAAATTTGAGTTGTGATTTAAATTGATTAATAGCATGAATTTATGCTTAGTTTTATAACTTGTGATTTAATTGGACAATGTTCATTTACATGCATAACATAATTTTGATATTCTATTCTTTATTTTTATTTTATTTCTAATTCTTATTTTTAATTTTTTAATCTAGGCTAATGAATGAAAATGGGACTTTGACCTTGATATGCATTTATTCAAAAGAGACTTTGACTTGGAATGGGACTTCAAGTGCTACACGACACTTTTCTTTTATTTTGAAAAGTTTGGATCTATGGGACATATGGAACACATTTTTATTTCATTGGGAACTTTGAACAGGAGGCGGCAACAATTCTTTTCTTTAGGAGCATTTCGGCCGCGCACTTAATTCCCTTGGACATTTACCCAGCACCGCATATACCAATTAATTCTCTCAAGCATTAATTCAAGCCGCAGCACATATATTTTTTGGGAGATTTTTTAGTACCATTGAAAAGCTCTTTAAGGAGTCCAATTACTGCTGCAGTCTAACCTCCTCCACTACTTTTCATCTTCATTTCCATTTATTTGGCTTGCTCTTTTTATTCTCTAATTTTTATTTAATTTCAGTTTAAATTTTATGGAATATTTTTGAGATTTTCGGCTTAGAAGTTTAGGCAATTTATTTTCTGTTTATTTACTTTATGTTATTTATTTTTCTCGCTTCTTTAAGCTTTCATTTAACAGTGATTACAATTGCTATGGATTAATTTTGAAAATTTGTGATTTGAATACAAGGATGAACTCTAGAATCTTGAAATTGGGGCTTTTCAATTTTCAGTTCATATTTTGTTGATTACTTTCTAATTTAGTTTAATTCTTAACTTAGTTTTATTAATCTCTTAGTTCCATTGCATATTAGATTGATTAAAGTTTAATTAAGATTCAAATAATTTCAGTTTTATTATTTAATTTTCAGATTAATTAAGATTGTTCAGTTTAGTTAATTCTTTGATTGTTAATTTCAATTTATTAGTCTTTTACATTTCATTTTGACACTTAAAAATCTAAAAATATGAATTTAGTCCATGACTAGTGCCCTTTTCATTCTTGTTGCACTCTTCCATCCATTGCACATACCATCATTTTTATTTTCTCTTTGTGAATATTTTCACCATTTAAACGAGTTTGATTTTAAGTAACTTTCCCTGAGGAGATGATTTAGGAATTTACTCCTAATTATTATGTGACATCCTCTTGCACTTGGGATAACCTTTGTGCTACTCATTTTTGAGTGAGTCAAAGGTGCAGACTCTTTGCCTAGGTCCAAGTTTTTGTTGCATAAACCAAGATACCTTTGAGTTCACAAAGTACTAGAAGAAACAAAAAGTAAGGTTTTTTAACCATGGATGTGATAGCAGATGAAATAGAAGTGAAAAAAATTTGGTATCGTTACACAAGATATGCATGGGTGAACAAGTAAAAAATGGGATTGAATTTTACTTTCTTGTGGTTCATGTACAGCTTCTTCCCTAGAATAAATAAGCCCCAAGAACCTATCTTCGTGGTTAAAACCATCAAGGAAATGAACAGGTTAATTCCCACTCCCACTGCTCTTGGTAAGTGTTGTTGGCTCACAAGAATTCTCAATAAACCTTAATTTGTAATGGAAAATCGGTCCTACCAATGGTTCCTAACAAAAACTGTGATATCGTCTTGGTTTAATGGCCTCACTCCCACGCCTTCGATCTATATTTTGTTTTTTAAAACAAAATTAGGTACCCACACAATAGGTTTTGTCTAAGAGCAAAATACACGATCTTACGAGCTGCACAATCCTATGAAAGAGAAGGAAATTTCCAACCTGTCCAACGCACGTATAAGATATTTTTGCTCCCTAATTGAAATCCTCCTAATCTGGACATGTGCCTCAAGTCTCCTGCCTTCCCAAATAACTTTGGAAAATTACATTTCCCCAAATATGCATAAAGCAAATATATTTTAGGAAATTGGGATTTTCCATTATTTTGATCTTTATTTTCGTTAGACTTTTTAAAAAAATATATATTTTAGGTAGACTTGTGCAACGTTATATATTTATTCCATGTCTAGAGAATTCCCTAAGAGCCCTACCATGCTCTTCCCCACCATCAAACATGCAATAACAATGTTTTCCACCGTATATCAACCATGTCGATGCTGTATCCATGTTATACACAGGACATGTTAGTTTTCTTTTCATACTCCATTCAATTTTCCTTTCATACTCCATCCAAAGAGGTTTGCATATATGGGAAAGTCAATAATAGTTCATAATAAAGCTGCATGTAAACAAGATTATTGGTCAAGTGAGGCATCATATGCGACCACACCTAATTCCCACAAATGTTTTAACTCATTAACCAAGGGTCTTAGATAAACATCAATGTCATTTCCAAGAGCTTTTGGACTAAGGATTAGCAACGTCAACACAAAGTACAATTCTTTCATGCATAACCAAGGAGGTAGATTATAAGGTACTGGCCAAATACTATAAGTCATGCTCATATTATTAAACGGGTTGAATCCATTGCTTGCCAAGCCAAGTCGAACATTGTGAGGCTCGTTCTCAAACCAACTATGATGGTTATCAAACTCTTTCCATGCCAAAGAGTCAATGGGATGCCTAAGATTATTAGGGTCGTCCGCTCTATTCTCCTTATGTCAGGTCATATGTGAGGTTGTCTGTGATGTCATAAATAGCCTTTGGAGCTTTGGTGTTAGTGGAAAGTAGCGAAATATTTTGTTGGCATTTTTTTCTTCTTACTAGCTTTGGGGTTCCACCTTGATGTACCACATGTCAAACAAGCTTCTAGATTAGCATTCTCTTTCCAATATAAAACATGATTGTTGGGGAAAGCTTCTGTCTTTGTGTAACTGAATCCAAGACCACGTTCAAGACTCCTTGATGCCTGATATGAACTGGGAAATAGAACATGAGGAAATGCATCCTTCAACAACTCAAGCATCATGTCAAATGACTTGACAATCCAATAACCAATATTTTATATATGGAGCATCATTAGAGTAAATGATAACTTTGAGAAATTATTGCAACCTGGATATAGTGGATGTCGAGAATCTTTGAACAATCTCTCAAAAGTTGTTTGTTCAGATGGAATAAGCATGGGCCCATCATCAACTCCGGTTTCAACTGGATTAATGTCCATATATCTTCCAAAACGGACATCATCTAACATGTCTTCCATGTCATCAACATATTCTCCATCCTTATGTCCATTTAGCTCATTGTTATTGTGAGCAACCATTCCAAAATCATCAGTCTCACCATGAAATATCCATTGTGTGTAGTTCTGATCAATGCCTCTTATGAGACAATGTTCTTCGACGATATCGATAGGATAATAATTGTTATTAAGATATCTCCTACACTGACATCTAATAAGGTTGCTTTCAAATGCATTATCTCCTACCATAGAACGAAAGTGACAAACTCCCACGGCATAAGCTTTATCTCTAAACCTCTTAGTAATATTCATCCAAATCTTGTCCATGTTCTCGTCCCTATACAATAGTGGGAAAAAAAAGACTATAAGCATATATAGCAGCGGCAGAATTGGTATAGAGTTCATAATTAATCCACTAAGTCGGGCATTTCATATATAATCCATAGTATATCAACATAGTTTAGGACACAACAAAAATAATGATAGTTTGTGACAGATAAGGAATTACATTTCGATTTTTCGATATAGTTTACTTCCTTTTTTTATAATAAAGAACTTCATATATATATTAATTATGAACAACCTCAATCAATACAACAGATTGAATATATCCAAGAATACTTTCTAGATCAATAACTACATCAATACATAACAATGCATATTTTGCTAACAAGTGAGCAGCTTGGTTGCAGCCCCTCTTCACAGCTTGAATCTTCCCATTTGCACTACCATTGAATAAATGTTTACTCTCTTCAACCATATGCCCATACTTGCTCAAGTTTTCGTCAGTTCTGTTTACAGCATATACAACCGCTAATGCATCATCTTCAATAATCACATTAACCAATCCCAAATCTATACAAAGATTACATCTCATTAGAGCAACTCAAGTTTTTGAGCAAGTGGACTAGGACAAAACTCAATTGGAGCTCTCATTGTTGCTAGTATTGCACCTTGAAAATATCTAACTACAATGCCTAAACCAATCAGATTATGTTCTTCTTTCACTGCAACATCGCAATTTATTTTAACCCAATCCATAGTAGGAGGTGACCACAATGTAGGTTCATGAATCCTCATACCACTAGTTTGCCCCATCTCTCCCTGGATTCTCTAAAAATCATTCAAGTTTTTCACTGCTCTAGTAACCAAAACATTTGGATGAATGAAAGAGTCCTCAAATAAAACAAAATTTCTCCTCAAGCATAATTGTCTCATAATTACAGCCACCTCAGCCAATTCATTTGGATAAAGAAAAGTGCACAAATTCTCCATAAGTTGCAGAAAATCCCCTATATTAACTCCCAATTTCTGCACTTTTCTACAACAAACACACCATACATTAGTAGCTACAACACACAACCACAATACATGAAGAACATCTTCTCTAGCCATGCAATAGATTGGACAAAGATTAGTATCCATAGCTTTCTTCAGTCTTAAATTTACTGTTATAGGTAGGACATTATGACATGTTTTCCACAGAAACACCTTAAATGCCATAGGAGTATTCATTTTCCTTAGTCTCTTTCATAACATATCTGAAAGCTAGCACTTAGAGAACCCACCAAACTTCATGTCCAACAATTTCTTTTGTAAATGATAAGCATTTTTTACAAAAAAAACTACCTAGTATTTGTGTACTGCTAAAACAGCTTATCTTCACAATGTAACATACCCAGAGGAATTTGCATTATAGCAGCAACATCTTCTTCATTAAAAATAGATTTCACCATATTCACATTCCAATTCTAGCTGTCTAAATCAATTAGTTCTTACACTTTTGCTGTATTGGGAAGCTGATTAGGAGGAGTTTGAACTACATAAGTCATTGGTTTAGGAAACCATCGATCCTGCCATATGGAAACTATTCTATCATTTTCAATTCCCCATATTAGCCCTTCTTTTAATAAAGATATAGCACCTTGAATACTTCTCCAAGCAAGATAAGGTTGATACCCCAATTGAGAATTTAGAAAATCCCCATTCTAATAATATTCTTCCCGCATGACCCTTGGTACCAATGACTCAGTATGTTTAACAAGTCTCCATTTTTGCTTAACTAGAAGGGCCTTGTTAAAATATGCACAATCTCTAAAACCCAAACAACCCACCCTTTAGTTTAATTTACACATTGTCGACC
Source organism: Carya illinoinensis (assembly GCF_018687715.1). Lineage (NCBI taxonomy): Eukaryota > Viridiplantae > Streptophyta > Magnoliopsida > Fagales > Juglandaceae > Carya > Carya illinoinensis. The sequence continues at coordinate 22,004,197 of NC_056753.1, read as the reverse complement.
ATTTGATCCAATGCAACTTGTTCTCCTTCTACTAATGATCCCACCAAAACCTTTTCATCATCCATGTAATATCTTTTAACAGTCCCTTAGAAAGTTCAAAATTAGACATGCTATAAGTTGAAATTGCTTGAACACAACCTTAATTAAGACTTCCTTACTAGCCTGTGATAGAAACTTCTACTTCCGCCAATTACTAACCTTTTGCCACACTATCCAAAATATATTTAAAATTATGTTTCTTCCTTCTACGAATCATAACAGGCAATCCCAGATATTTCTCATAACTATGAACAACATGCACAACAATAACATTAAGCACATATAACTGAGCTTCTCTTCTGGTACTTTTACTAAAATAGATAGCAATTTTTTCTTTGTTCAAGAGTTGTCCAGAGGCAACTTCATAATTATGCACAAGTTGTTGCAGACTCCACCATTCTTGCATGGAGGCTTTACAGAAAAATAGACTATCATCCGCAAATAAAATATGAGTAGTAGTCAAACCCCTTCTTCCAATTGGAACACCACATTGAATGAATTAGAACTTCAGCACAGAGTAAAAAGATAAGGTGAATGGGGGTCTCCTAGTCTCATCCTTATCGAAGCCCTTACCATACCATATGAATGAGATATGGTTTACCTCCTTTGTACACTTGCAAAGTTAATATTTTTTTTATAATCATGTGCCCCATAGATATTTAATCATACACACATATAAAATATATGCTGTCTTCTAACATAAATTTGTTTTGCATTCCACAACTTAACAAACAATTGGAAGGCAAAACTGGTATATGCATGGTTCTTGGAAGTCACATAAATGAAAACATTATCAAGGCTGACAAACACTTGGAAGGCATGAATGGTTGACCACTCTTCTACAATGTCTAAATTCTTAAGCATGCATGTCATAAGGATTTAGAAAATAATTCAACAAAGTTCTGGACATTTAGGCTACGATGGAGCCAAAAAAATGGCTACATAATTCATAATACTATAATTGCAACATGAACAAACAAAAGTAGTTCATACATCATAACAGGGCAAAAATCTGCAAATGTTGCATATAACCGAAGGCTCAATAGGGGAATCAATTTCATTCTCAATGAAATCAACTTGTCCTAATCAATTCCAGACATACATGCATGATAATGTAAATCTGGCTTACCTTGAGGGTAGTTTATATATAGCCTTATGATTGATGGATTTCACTAATACAAGACTTGGTATTTGAGGTAATTACTATCTGTGAGATTGGGAATGAGAAAATGAAGAATTAGAGAGATGTACTCGATGCCCTTTTGATCCTTGTCGTAGGAGTGAGCAAAGTAATGTTTAAAAGTTTCTGGCCTTGCCGAACAAAGGTTAGGATCGATTTAATTACCTGCGGGCACATGATCTTGGTATCCTCGATCATGATAGTGGGTAAAAAAAACCTTGAAGTGACTCTAAACGAACTGGGAAATAAGAATTTATAGTTTTCTATTTACAACGAAAAGCCATGTCGTTGGTGACATGAAATATACCTATCACTTTTACAACAAATATACTTTTTCTTTTTCTCGTTGGTGATACTATCACTTTTGCAATGATTTCTTTGAATTCGTTGCAAATTCACTCTAACCTTTTTGCAACAAATGCAAATGTTGTTGGTGATACCATCACCTTTGCCACCAATTCAAATATTCGTTGCAAATATACATTTCACCTTCACTTTTGAAACAAAGTTTTTAAATTCCACTATATTTGCAACGAAAAGTAAATCTCTTAGGTGATAACCAGATCACCTTTGCAATAAATTCCACTATTTGTTGCAAATATACATTAATACATTGAATAATGATAGCCTTACCACTATTTTACTACTCTTTTATCAATTTTTTTAATTTTTTAATTTTTTTTAAAATTTTTCTTTTACTTAATGATTAAGCAAGTGACTATCATTAAAATTATATACTTTTAAAATTTTTTCTTAATGGCTAAAGATGTTAAAAAGTTACTTAAAAGAAAATGATAAAAAAATAAATACACTACAAGTGGTAAAATAGTGGTAAGTGTATCATTACCCTAATCGGCAATGTTACATACAGTCGTGGAATTGCAAATGCCACGCAATCGCTTTAAAAAATAGTGGGGTCCACGATTAAAAAATTAATTTTTTTTTCATGTGGGTCCCATATTAATTCATTTTTTTAAAGTGACTGCATGTCGCTTGCACAACCACGACTGCAAATATCATTTCTCTTACCCTAATACATTATTTGCAACGACTAAATCTCATTACAAACGTTCACAAAACTCAGTTTCAAATTCTTTTTTTTTTTTTTCTCAAGTTATTTACAACAAAAGAGTAAATTGTTGAAAAATTGAGGTTGGTCTTTTTGCATCAAAAAAGAATTTGTTGTTATTTGAAGAATTATTTTCTGCAACAAAACCGAGTTGTTGCTAATTGAGTAGGTATTCTTTACAGCGAAAGAAAGTCAATGGCAATTGAGGTGGTACTTTTTGAAACGAAAGTATTCGTCGGTACTGAATTATGATCATTGGAAAGTAAGTTCATATGCTAACTGGAACGATACTTTTGCAAGGAAAAAATTTCATTGCAATTGTAACTACTTGAAAAGAAATCAACTAAGTCCTTGAGCGTATTATTTTGCAAGGAAAAAAATGTTCGCTGCAAATAGACATTGCAAATACCCAATTATGTTGTAGCTCTAGATCTCTCACGTCGAACCTTGCATGTCTCATTGTTACTAAACACAACTCAGGGGATTAATTATCTCTACGTTATAAGCATCTTTCACTTCCACAAAGAAACACGACCACTTCCCATTCAATAGTACAACACAAAATTGGCAAAGCCCGTTGCCCAAATATTGAGCTTTCGACTACAAGGAACCAACCAAAATGTTGCAGGATATTAATTAATATTGATTTCGCTCCTCACTGCAACAACCAGGGTCAGGATCAGACAACAGCACCACACTTGCTCAACTTGACCTGGTGACCCCGGCAGCATTCGATATCCAGTACTACAGGAGAGGGTTAACTGTCATCCAACCAGGTTCTTGTTAGTGGCCACTAGCAGATGCGTGAACTAGTCGAAACTTACGCGGAGTATTCGGTTCAAGAAGTTTAGGGGGTATACGTTTAATAAATACTAATATAGTTAAATATTTATCATAGTTGTTTATGGAAATATTAATGAATTAGACCATTACTAATGTTTCATTTCCTCTACATATCAAACCTAATGCACATTACTTGCCGCAATAAACTCTAGGGTTGGGTTCACAGATATGGTGAACATTATAAACAAGATGATGCAAAATCGAAAGCTGATAATGGCGATGAATTATGTTACACAAAAATAACATTATAATACTCGGTCAAGGCGAGTCATTGCTCCCATTGACTAATGGCGCACATGCTTCTAATTCACTGAGCTACTTCCTGTGAGACAGTAAAACCTCACAACAAAGGATAGAAAACTGATGGCTCAAATAGCATTAAACAATCCATTTAACATTTTAGCTTGGAAAACGTTGCATGCCTTAACCTTTGAGCGAGTTTCACAGATTCTTTAGCTCAGTATAGTCCACATGCCCATGTGCCATCTTTACTTCTACTTTCTGCTCAGCCACTTCAAGTTCCTGAAGATGAAAATTTCCGAGTATGTCAGTTGACGGCATGAAAAGCAATAAAGCATAGGACGTACAGTGCATATGAGATAATGTAGTCTGTTCAGAAGTAAAGAATATAAAGGGTAAAATTCGCCTAACAAAATAAAACTAACCATAGATCATCCTAAAGAACATAACACCCCCCCCCCCCCCTCCTCCAAAAAAAAAGTGTAAATGCCTCAGTCTTGGTGATATGCTCCCTCCAAATCTAAGGTTGGAATCCTCTTGGATGCAACAATTTCTAGGGGCCATCAAACTTGGGGAACTTCCCTTGAATTACCCAAGGTGCATGGCTTCAAAATTTTCCCATCAGACATTTTATTTACTGGCACCAGATGTCCAAGAACAGCACCCCGATTAATCCCAAGGGTGCACTAGCCCTGGAAGGAGTTTCCCACAAGTGCACCTAGGGTAATTTAAGAGAAACCCCCCCCCCCCCCCCCCCCAGGTCCAATGGCCGCTAGAGATTGTTTGCACCCAAGAGGATTCAAATCTTACCCCCCCCCCCAGGTCCAATGGCCGCTAGAGATTGTTTGCACCCAAGAGGATTCAAATCTTAGACCTTGGAGGGAGCATACTACCAAGACCAAGACCTTTACCGCTTGAGCCAACCCCTAGGGGTTAGACTTCTTCATTTTGATGAGCAAAGTAATAATATCAGTCATTAACGGAAATAATTAGAACCTGCTGGCTTATTCTTCCACATCCACTCCTGAGAAGCCTGGAGGCCCTACAGCAGATGCAGACAATTAGAATAAGGCCATGGAGAGAAATCCGAGCACATCAAGGCATCAACTTGATACCTGTTGGAAGCGTGTAGGGTCACTCACTGAACCAGCTACAACCTGTAATTGTGTATAACCAGGATCCTGTAAAGTCAAAAGATTGCAAAGTACATGACCAACCATACATAACCATATACACAAACCTACTTGAATGCATAATTAGTCTATCAAATCAAGAACTTTATATACATTGCTGACCTATGTCCCGAAACAAATGATTAAAGTATAAACTAAAAGCCGTACAAACTCTATTCAAAAAATAGTGCAAGAAGCCAAAACAATCATTTTCAGTATAAGCTCTTTGCAAAGTCCAGGACCCACATGAGGCATTTGACAGGGAGTAGTCTTTCGCAACCATGAAACTTACCTGAACATTTTGGTGACCCGTAACTCCAGAAGCCTGGTACTGGAATTCCAAATTATTCAATTAGCAAAAACCTAACTAATAACATAGAAGTAGCTAGGTTAGAGAAACTGACCAATGATGACAGAGTAGGCTGCTGTAACTGCTGCTGCTGCTGCTGCTGCTGGTGGAGCTGTGTTTGAAGCTGAGCTTGCATCTGCAACTGCTGCGTTTGTCGAACTTGCTGGGCAGATGGAACGTGAGGGATAGACTGGGATTGAGGCTGCTGAACTTGTGGTTTTTGATGATGCTTCTGTTCTAATAATGCCAACTCTTCAGGTTTCTCCCACTACAGGTCAATTTAAGCCAACCTTAGATAAATTGTAGACAAATCCCAACAATAAGGCAAGTCTGATAAAATTCTCACCCGGCTTTCGCCAGTTACACCATTATGATAGTACTTGTATCCATCAGGAGAGGTGTGCTCTGTCCAGTTGCATTTTACAGGAGCCACAGCCTGGGTAAGTAAAGGTACAGCAGGAGCAGCAGATTTGGATGAAGGCACATCAGTAGCTGGTGCAGTAGTAGCAAGGGTACTGGCAACTATCTGTGGTACAACCCCAGCCCATTGAGTCTGCAGCAACAAATGACATTCTCAGCATATAATCTTTAGAAGTTTGATATAAAAAATAAACCGAAGGAACATTGCAAAAATAAATTTCTACAGAAACAGTTCAAAACTGCCAAAAATGATAAAAAAATGTATCCTGACTTCAGAAGCAGATAGTTGGATGTTTATGAGTTGACAGACAAGTCAAGGACCCAGATCCACTAATGTGGTCACATTCTCAGAATACATCCCATCACTGGAAATATGAATAAATACCATCTTTCACATCCCAAGTTTTCATATATATAACAAGTTATTTAGGGCAATCAGGTTAAGGTTTAAGAAGTACTTAGGTGAGATCATCAAATGGTAGCTCCAACTCTTAACATCATGACAGCATATGTTATAATTGTCAAAAACAACAGATATTCCAGCATCATAACCAATGCACACCCTCGAATCCAGAATACCTGTGGTTTAATTGCCTGAGAACTCTGCTGTGACGTTAAACCTTGATTTGATGGCTGCATCAGCTGCAACTGTTGTTGCAGTTGGGAGAATGCTTGCTGAGACGACTGAAAGCTTGCCTGCAGAGTTTGTGTCTGTTGTGACAGCATCTGAGCTAATTGAGAAGGCGGCTGCTGAAGAGGTGGGAGCAGTTGCTGTGACATAGAAGCAGGAGGCCGCAGTTGGTTGGGAACGATAGATACAGAATGAGGTTTTAGGTTAATATCCAGAGGGGTTGGTAGGACTCCAGCAGATGAGGCAGTCTGGTGAACCTGAGGTTGAGAAACAGACAGCTGTCCACCCAAACCAAGCAACTGTTGAGATGGTAGTGCTTGACTAAAGGGTGTTTGACCAGCAGAATGAGGAAGCTGTGGCTGACCAAGCTGCTGTAGTGATGCACGGGGCATCTGCATTTGTGCGTAGGATGCTGGAGTTTGAGGGTGATATTGAATGGAAGGTGGCAAGTGCTGAGGTGACTGAACGGGTTTCTGGAATGGTGATATTTGCTGGCTGACAGGTTGAAGTTGTGGCATTGACTGGTTAAAACTCTGAAAAGAACTTGGAACAAAATTACTAACTTGCTTCGGAAGTACTAGGTACAAATTGAAGAAATCAGGAATCAATCTACATTTTACCTGTTGCGATGTAACTGCCTGTCCCAAATGGGAACCATCAGCAACGCCATCAATCCCACTCAAAAGACCAGCCTGGAATTTTTTCCAGATATGCAAGGAAAATAAGTTTGAACCATAAAAATTAATACAAAACAATTAAACACCATGAGAATCTTGCAAAACACAACATGAAAACACAATCATAAATTAGAGTTGGTGCCAATGGGTAATGTTCGCAATATCCGGCAGTTGGCTAATACCCTTGGATGTAAGGTTTCCTCTCTTCCCATGAATTACCTTGGTCTTCCCTTGGGCAGCTACAACGTCTATATCGATTTGGGATACAATGATTGAGAAGATTGAACACAGATTGGCAGGTCAGAAAAGATTGTATCTTTCAAAAGGTGGCAAGATCACTCTAGCCAACATACTTTTTATCTATATTCCCAATCCCAGCAAGTGCGCTTAAAACACATCGAGAAACTTTATCGTGATTTTCTGTGGGGTGGGTTAGGAGATGAATTTAAGTTTCATCTAGTCAAGTGGGATCAGGTATGCTCTCCAGTCTCCTCCAGTGGGTTGGATATTAGAAAGTCGAAAATTTTCAATCAAGCCTTGCTTGGGAAGTGGATGTGGAGATACAACATGGTACTGGGGGCCTTAAATATGGAGGTAAGTCGGTGATTGAACTTATATATGGAGGTATGTTAGGGGGGTGGTGCACTAGAGAAGTTCATGGGGCTTATGGAGTAGGAATTTGGAAACACATTAGAGATGGGGGGATTTTTGTTAGGCACACTCACCTGGTGTTGGGTAATGGGTCTAGAATAAAATTTGGACTGACTGGTGGCGTAGAGATCACGCTCTAAAGGATTCTTTCCCTTCAATATTTAGAATTGCACATGAGAAGATGCATCAGTGGCCTGATTGTATGGAGTGCTCTGGGGACCTAGTCCAATGGAACGTGAATTTCACCAGGGTGGCCCAAGATTGGGAAGTTGGCAGCATTGAAAAGTTGTTTGGTCTTCTATACACCATGTTACCAAGAACACAAGGCACTGACACGATATGGTGGATACCCACCAATAGAGGTATATTCTCAGCTCACTCTTTTTATAAGACCCTCACACAACCACAGAACACTGAGTTCCCATAGAGAAGGATTTGGCAAAATAAGGCGCCTCCCAAAGCGGCATTTTTGTATGGGCAGCAACATTGGGTAAGATCTTGACTTTGGACAACTTAATGGAAACGAAGGGTGATCATAGTAGAGGGTTGCATGTGTAGGAAAATTGGTGAACACTGTGGATCACTTGTTGCATTTGACAGCATGATACGTCTCCACTTGCCTTATTTTCTGTTATGAGTTGTATATATTTACTTCCTTATTTAGATAGCAGACTTTCCATACTTAGACAGATTAATGACAGCATGATACGTCTCCACTTGCCTTATTTTCTGTTATGAGTTGTATATATTTACTTCCTTATTTAGATAGCAGACTTTCCATACTTAGACAGATTTTGTACATAGTCATAGTTTCCTTTCTTGTAAATAGATTTAATTCCTGTAATTTAGCCTTGATTTCAGCCTTGTATCTTGCACACTTGTGCCTATATAATGAAAGGAAACCCTCACTCAGGAGGTATTGAATCATCTTGACATGGTATCAAGAGCCAGGCCTTAAGGAATATTTCTAGTTCATTCTCGTGGGATAATTTTTTTTCTGGTTGGAGGCTAGTGTTGACTCTGTCGGTGAGTTGTTTGCTTGTGGCTGGGCTGCTATTATTTTTTTCTTGGTGGTGGGTGTCAGTTTTCATCCCGTCGGCACTGTCTGTGCTGGTTTCTTGCTGTCGTTGTTGCTGGGCTGTGCTATTTCTTGGAGTTTTGTAGCTGTCGGCAGTTTCTGTGACAGATTTGGGCTTCTCGGCAGTCTCTGTGTAGCTTTCGGCAGTTTACGTGCAGGAGCTTCTTGGCATTTCTGTGAGTTTAATTTTTTTGGTGCTTAGTAGATACGTGCAGCAGTATTATTCTTGGCTGGTTTCCATTTTATGAGCATCATGTCTTCAGATTCTTTTACTGTGAAATTTACGGGTAAAAATTATTCTGCTTGGGAATTTCAATTTCGCTTATTTGTTTTGGGGAAAGATTTATGGGGTCATATTGATGGTAGTGATCCCGCTCCTACTGAGCCTCCTAAGTTGGCTCAATGGACAATTAAAGATGCTAGGGTGATGACATGGATTTTAGGCTCTGTTGATCCCCTTATTGTTCTCAATCTAAAGCCTTATAAGACTGCTCAATCTATGTGGGAATACTTACGGAAAGTATATAATCAGGACAATACTGCCCGGCGTTTTCAATTAGAATATGAGATTGCCAGTTACACTCAGGGCGATCTCTCTATTCAAGATTATTTTTCTGGTTTTAATACTCTGTGGGGAGAGTTTACTGACATGATTTATGCCAAGGTTCCGGAAGCTTCTCTCTCTGTTGTGCAGGCCGTTCATGAACAAAGTAAGCGTGATCAGTTTTTAATGAAGTTACGACCTGAATTTGAGGTCACTCGCTCCAATTTGATGAACCGTGATCCTGTACCCTCTTTGGATGTTTGTTTTGGGGAGTTACTTCGTGAGGAGCAGCGTCTTGCCACCCAGGCCACTTATCAGCATGACAAAATGATACCCAATGCTGTGGCTTACGCTGCTCACGGGAAAGGCAAGGGACGGGACATGCGGAACGTTCAATGCTTCAGCTGCAAGGAATACGGACATATTGCTGCCCACTGTGCCAGAAAATCTTGCAACTACTGTAAGAAGCCGGGCCATATTATTAAAGATTGTCCTACTCGTCCCCAGAATCGTCAGGCTAATGCTTATCAGGCTACTGTGGGTTCCTCTTCTTCTGCTACTACAGGAGATTCTTCTACTCTTACTACAGAGATGGTTCAGCAAATGATTATTTCAGCATTTTCAGCCTTAGGGCTGCAAGGTAACGGTTCCCTTACATGGCTTGTTGATTCGGGTGCATCTAATCACATGACTAGCTCTTCTGATACTCTTAGCAATGTTCGGCCTTATAATGGCTCATCACACATTCAGATTGCTAATGGTAGTCAGTTACCTATTCATGCTATTGGGGATGTTGATTCTACTATTCAGGATGTTTTTGTATCACCTCAGCTCTCTACTAGTCTTATATCTGTTGGACAATTGGTTGATAACAACTGTGATGTTCGTTTTTCTCGTGATGGTTGTCTTGTGCAGGATCAGGTGTCGGGCCAGATACTCGCGAAGGGGCCTAAAGTTGGACGTTTATTTCCTCTACATTTTTCTCTTCCTACTGTTATTTCGTTTGCTTGTCACACTGTGAACAATAAGTATGAAGTATGGCACAAACGGTTGGGTCATCCTAATTCCGTTTTTTTATCTCATGTAATAAATTCTGGTTTGTTGGGCAATAAAGATAATTTTTCTTCTCATCTTTCTTTTGATTGCTCCACATGCAAATTAGGTAAAAGTAAGTCTCTTTCTTTTCCTTCTCATGGTAGTCATGCTGAACATTGTTTCGATTTGATTCATAGTGATGTGTGGGGCATTTCTCCTGTTATATCGCATGCCAATTATAAATACTTTGTTACTTTCATTGATGATTATACGAAGTATACCTGGATTTATTTTCTTCGTTCTAAATCTGAGGTCTTCTCTGTTTTCTAACAATTCACTGCTTATGTTGAGACTCAATTTTCTTCTCACATTAAAATTCTAAGGACTGATTCAGGTGGTGAATATATGTCTAGTGAGTTTCATGATTTTCTTCAACAACGTGGCATTGTTTCTCAACGTTCTTGTCCTTATACACCTCAGCAGAATGGTGTCGCTGAACGTAAAAATCGACATTTGTTGGATGTTGTTCGTACTTTATTGCTTCAATCATTTGTTCCTTCTAAATTCTGGGTTGAAGCCTTGTCTACGGCTGTTTATTTAATTAATAGATTGCCGTCGAGTGTTCTGAATTTTGAAACTCCTTACTTTCGTCTTTATCATCGGCATCCTAGCTACCTTGATATGCATACTTTTGGCTGTGTTTGTTTTGTTCATTTACCTTCCCATGAGCGTCATAAACTATCTGCTCAATCGGTCAAATGTGCTTTTATGGGTTATAGTACTTCGCACAAAGGTTATGTTTGCTATGATCCATGCTCTAACCGATTTCGCATTTCTCGTCATGTTGTTTTCTTTGAAAATCAGTCATTCTTTTCTTCTCATGTTGAGTCTTTGCCTGAGATGCCTGTCTTGCCTAATTTTGATGGCTTGGCTTCTTCTTCTGTTCGCTTCAAACCTGGCCTTGTCTATGAAAGACGACATCCTACTTTGCCCCTTCCTGAGCCTGATCCGCCATTTGAGCCTGCTCCGACTGCATCTTCTACGGGTGATCCGGACACTATCACAGTTCCTCGTCGTTCGACCAGAGTGTCTCGTCCGCCTGATCGGTATGGTTTCTCCCATACCTCTCTTCATACTACTTTGTCTTCCATTCCTATTCCGTCCGGATATTCTGCGGCCGCTAAACATGATTGTTGGCGTGGGGCGATGGCTGATGAACTTCAAGCTCTTCAAGATAATCATACATGGGATGTTGTCCCTTGTCCTGCTCAGGTGAAACCTATTGGTTGCAAATGGGTTTATTCTATCAAGCTGCGTTCCGATGGGACTCTGGATCGATATAAGGCCCGTTTGGTTGCACTTGGCAATAGGCAAGAGTATGGAGTGGACTATGAGGAGACTTTTGCTCCGGTGGCTAAGATGACTACAGTGCGAACTGTCCTTTCTGTTGCTGCCTCTAAAGGTTGGTCTCTTCATCAAATGGATGTCAAAAATGCCTTTCTTCATGGCGACCTTAAAGAAGAGATATACATGACCATTCCACCTGGTTTGTCCTCTTCTTCTCCCTCAGATGTCTGTAAGTTGAAACGCTCGTTATATGGGTTGAAACAAGCTCCTCGTGCATGGTTTGATAAATTCCGCTCCACTTTGCTTCAATTTTCCTTTAAGCAGAGTCAATATGACTCTTCTTTATTTTTCTGCAAAACATCGATTGGAATTGTTCTTCTTCTGGTTTATGTTGATGATATTGTTATTACTGGGACGGATTCTGTCTTGATCACCCAACTGCAGCAGCATCTTCAAGCCTCATTTCATATGAAGGACCTTGGTCCTCTTACATACTTCTTGGGGTTGCAAGTTCATACTGATCTATCTGGCATTTTTTTGAATCAACATAAATATACTCAGGATCTGATTACTTTGGCTGGTCTCCAGGATACTTCTTCTGTGGATACTCCTTTGGAAGTAAACACGAAATATCGTCGGGACGAGGGTGATCTCCTCTCTGATCCTACTCTGTATCGACAATTAGTGGGGAGCCTGAACTATTTGACTATTACTCAGCCTGATATTTCATTTGCTGTCCAGCAGGTTAGTCAGTTCATGCAGGCTCCCCGTCATCTACATTTTGCTGCTGTTCGTCGTATTATTCGCTATCTTCGCGGCTCTCCTAGCCGTGGCCTGTTCTTTCCTACTGGGACTTCTCTTAATCTTGTGGCTTACAGTGACGCTGATTGGGCGGGATGTCCTGATACGCGACGCTCTGTTACAGGCTGGTGCATGTTTCTTGGTGACTCCTTGATCTCTTGGAAGAGTAAGAAACAGGATCGTGTTTCCAAATCTTCCACTGAATCTGAATACCGTGCGATGTCTGCTGCTTGCTCTGAGATTCTTTGGCTTCGTGGTCTCCTCGCTGAGCTTGGTTGCGCTCAGTCTGATCCTACTCCTCTCCACGCTGACAACACTAGTGCCATTCAAATTGCTGCCAATCCCGTTTTTCATGAACGCACGAAACACATTGAGGTGGACTGTCATTCCATTCGGGAAGTATTGGACACTCACATCATTTCTCTTCCTCATATTTCTACTGACCTCCAGATTGCTGATATATTTACTAAGGCCATGACACGACACCGTCATCAGTTTCTTGTGGGCAAATTGATGCTTCTTGACCGACCAGCATCAATTTGAGGGGGGATGACAGCATGATACGTCTCCACTTGCCTTATTTTCTGTTATGAGTTGTATATATTTACTTCCTTATTTAGATAGCAGACTTTCCATACTTAGACAGATTAATGACAGCATGATACGTCTCCACTTGCCTTATTTTCTGTTATGAGTTGTATATATTTACTTCCTTATTTAGATAGCAGACTTTCCATACTTAGACAGATTTTGTACATAGTCATAGTTTCCTTTCTTGTAAATAGATTTAATTCCTGTAATTTAGCCTTGATTTCAGCCTTGTATCTTGCACACTTGTGCCTATATAATGAAAGGAAACCCTCACTCAGGAGGTATTGAATCATCTTGACAGCATTGTGAGGTCGCTAGAACGTTATGGAATGATGTGTTCAACAGGTTAGATCTTGCTTGGGTGATGCCTGCCATAGTGATTGAGCTCATGGCCAGTTGGACCAATCTACGAGGTCTCCCACAAATCTCAGAGGTGTGGAAAATGGTTCCGATATGTATCATGTGGTGCCTATGGAAAAAGTGAAATGAACGGATGTTTGAAGACAAGGAGCGTTCATTGGAAGAACTTAGATTATTTTTTGTCAGCACTCTTTTTCTATGGGCCACAACCGTGGATTTTCCTGGCCGCAATTTTCATGAGTTTCTAGTATTTCCTCTTCCTAAATAGGTGTTACCTTTTGTATACCATCTTTTGTACTTGGGCTATGCCTAATCATATCAATATAATCGTTTACTTATCAAAAAAATATATATTTTGAATCAAGCATGTTATCATTAAAAATAAGTTCAGTTAAAAAACGTACAGATTAATACATAGCAGAATATTCAAATTTCTTCATACCGGATTCAAAGGCACTGCCATGTCACTAGACCTAGGAAGCAACTGGCCCCCAAAGCCGCGAATGTCTGCATTGGAGGGTGGCCTTAAATTAGGTGGACTGATTGGATGCCAAGCATTGGGTGGAATTCTATCACCCATAGGGTCACCAAAATTCTTTCCTGCTCTGCAAAGGGCATGAAAATAGAATTTGTTTTCTAAGTAATCGAAAATTTTATTGAAGAACACATAATGCATAACCCAACTACATGATATACATGAGAAACTCCTAATAGAAATACAATAACATACAAGAAAATAATGAAAGCTTGTCCCCTTAAATCTAGCGTGAAAAGAGGAAGCAACAAGGAATTAATACCTAGCCCCTGGTGGCTGAAAACGAGGACCTACACCTGGACCTCCAAACGCAGGGACACCCCTAAAAAAGAGAGAAAAAAAGTCAAAAACTGCAACAAGAGGATTACTCAAGAGTTACTCTAAGCAGATGCTGAACTTTATCACTGACAGCCACCAATGCCGCCCCGGGGGAAGGAAAAAATGAAAAAAAAAATCATAATTGCACATAGAAGACTGGAGGCAATGTTTTAAGACGTCAAAACCTTGAATCTCCAGGCCTGGGTCTCTTAGGATCAGCAAATCGGACCGTCAATGGTTGATCACAACCCTAAAAACCAGACAAAAGATAGTATATAAACACCCTTTAAGAATATAATCCTTAAAAAAATATTGCAAGAAAAGGGAAAAAAAGACTAACTCTCATTGTATAGATTCCGTTAAGAGCATTTATTGCTGCCACTGCCATGTCTCTGTGAGAGTATTTAACAAAACCACATCCTTCAAAATAAAATACAGTAGATCAAAAAAAAATGAATACAAAAACATCACTAACAAATAAATGACAAGCACAAATGACTATAACCTATAATCTGTTCTTCAAAAGTACATGAAATAGACTAATGGTACCAACCACACTTATCAATCATGCCTGCAGATTTTTAGTCTAATTCCTACAATCTATCAAAAACTAAAACGTTTGGCACATGCTTTTAACAATCATTTAAAATTATCTAATTGAATCAAATTTATATCCAAGTTAATAATAAGGGAAATTATAATATCGCCAAAAGAAGCAAGTCGCACAGCCTTCAGCAAATCCTACAGTTCTGATCATACTTTTTTTTTTGCTACAAGAGCAACTAAGATGAGAGGACACACCACGACTCTGCTTCATATTATCACGCATGAGGTAAACATCTTCTACTCTGCCATACTTGGAAAAAATCTGACAAGGTAAACATCAATCATTAACTTGCACTACATTAACTTAAAAAGAGGATAAAACAAGTACACATGGTGCTCGTTAGGAAAAAAGACTTGGGAGGCAAAAGAGTTTTTTTTTTTTTTTTTCTTTTCTTTTCTTTTGTGCGTGTCACACTGAGAAAGAATTCTCTCTTTTTTTTCTAATTTCATACTGAAAAATAAATTATGCACACAAAGTACTGATATTAGAAAAGGGCAGCTCAACTATTTGATCAACATACTTCCTCAACTTCCTTTTCCGTAGCATGTTTGTTCAGCGAGCCGACAAACAATTTGTACTCAACAGCACCTACCATTAAAAGTAACAACTTCAGCAATGAAAGATTTTGATGGTTTCCAGACAAAATTTTGCTTAAATTAAAGAAGTTAAGGACAAAGTTTTCCCCTTATATCTAGTTTATACTTCAGTCTTGGGGTAAAAATTGGAGAGAAAGGACCATGAACAGGAGGGATTACGTTTGGGAAGAAAGGCCAGGAAGGAAAACTAGCACTTCAATATTTAATGTTTGTGAGGTATCAATGGTATCAAATCATCGCGTTTCAGTACCAGCCCAAATTGCAAGCGGTGATACAATTGACCATTTGAGGTATTAGTTACTAGGTGGCTCGACCAAGTTCCTTCTATCTCATGTCAGTACTGGCCCAAATGACCATTTGACGTAATTTTTACTAGGTAGCTCAACAAAAATGTTTCCACAACAAGGTTTACAAATAACATGCCTAGAGAAGTCAGAATAATAATAATGATATTGCCTGTTTAAGAAAACACCCTCAATCGAAAGATGCAAACTCGACGGAAATGCCAAATGATGGGATTTAGTTGGGAAATGTTGAGGTCCTCAATTAATGTAAAATAATTAGGTTAGTGGTTGAAACTTTCTAAGAAATAAATATGATGCATGTTAACATGTATGAGAATATTACTATCTTATTTCCTGATAATAAATAAATAAATAAAAAAGAACATGTATGAGAATGGTCTGAGCACGTGGATGTTCTATCCATGTTGAAAACCTTGTTTCTATGACTGTTAAAATGCTATTTGAAGACCTCTCTAAACTTCTTCCAGATTTGGCCCATTCTACCATTAAGCCAACGCATTCTAAGACAAATAAGTGACAAAATAATAGTAATAACAACAACAACAACAACATAATAATAATAATAATAATAATAATAATTACATTTTATAAGTAAGATAAGATGTTATAAAAAACTAGAGAGGGTGAAACCCCGATGCGCATACAAGAGCTCCACCTAACTAGAAAAGGGAAAATATAACAGTAATAATAACAACAACAATAATAATAATAATATTTCTAAAAACTAAAATCTCCTTAATAACAACTGGTGTACTGATACTTTGTTACTGTTGACCCATGGCCCAGATGATGTTCCTTTTATTTCCATCATTACCTACTCCTAAAATATTTCACTTTTCACTTTTATGTTCTACCCTTTCTACACTCAAAAGAATCTTCAGTCAACAAGCAAAAGCAATAAGAATGAGAGGAAGTACACCATCTCTGAATAAATTTACACACAGGACTAGTCAAAGGAAGTTATGCCCCACATGCTGGCATCGTAATACAACCTGTCCAACAACTGTTTTGAGTTTTTCTTCAGAGAAAAAAATTAAAGAAATAACAGACTGGGTTTCTTACAAGTCATCATATAAATGTCCAGTATTATTTTATATAGCTTGTAATATTATCAAATGAATTGCAAACATGTAATATCATGACAAAATTTCTAAACCAATATATTCTCAAATTTATGGATAATTACCAAGGCGTTCTCGTTCTCCATCAGCATATCTGACTTGTATAGGACCCGCTCCCTGGAGAACATGAGTGCATGAATCTAGCATAAAATTAGTTTGCCTACAAGATTGAAAATAATTCCAGCATGAAACTCACCCCGGGAAGAGTATGTTGATTGTGCAATGCTCTTATGGCCCTATCAGCTTCTTCTGAGGTGGCATATTTTATAAAACAACAGCCTGCATAAGCAGAGTTTTTACCCTAGTTCCATTACAATACATACAACAAATTTGAGTATAAATATCCACACTCTGAAAAGAGCAATAATATCAATTCCTTAATTTTAAAGCATAAGCCTCTGGTAGAGGAAACAATGTCACCAGAAGAAACCATAATACGTGGTTTGATGACGACATAATAGACCAAATGTACCAATAATTGAGATTAATCTTTGCTACACATAGCATGGCTTTCCATCACGAGGTAGCTAAATATTAAATTTAAATTCAACTAGTTGTTCACAAAAAACTAAGAAAATAAAATATAATAATTCAGATACTTCCCAAAAATACATAATTATAAAAACTTACAAGCTGGAAGTCAAATATTAAGAACTCAACACACTATTGAAAGTTAAGCATAAATCTGAACTCCACAGTACAGGCCCAATATTGTCTACTTTGAGCACACATCTGGAAAACCAGAAGAGCGATAAGAGTCTATTAGAGTACTCATTGTAAGGATTTATGTGCAACCACAGAAATTGGCCACACATGCCAAATATTATCTTTGTCCCAAACAAAAGCAGAAAATGGATTAAACCACATCCCAATTGCATATATTATGTCCAATACTCTTCTTTGGTTCCTTTCTTTTGATGGCAGACAGCAGTGAAGCAAAGAAGCAATGCAGTGGCTCCTGGCAATAAGCCCAGCAGATATCCATGTTTCCAAGATGCTATTACTGTGGGCCTATGGCTACACAGCATTAAGCCTCATTAAGCATCTTCGTAAATTCTAAAGATATGTACAAGGGTTTCCAAGGTTTTGACTCAAGTCTTGCAACAAAAGCCATCGACAAAGAAATTACTTCAATCTGAATTATATAGTCGCCTTAGTGAAATTGTTGATTCGCCCACACAGATACATAATAAGAGATCTAGGGGGAATTAGTTGCACAAATAAGAAACACATTAAACAAGGTTCCAGTCTCCATAGCGGCATAGATTTACCGAGACTCAAGAACTTGATCAAAATTAAAAGTTCCTCCGAGCCAAAAAGTTCAACTATCATACTCTGGTTGTAACTCTGTAACATCACATACGTTCATATCCATCAAAACAATACATGTATATCAGCAACACACATAGGGCTTCAGATACACCAGGGTGTAAGATTATCAATTCCCAACATTCACACAAGCCATAATAACAGAAGCGTACTCTGGGAGAAGACTGCCATTTACTAATAGTTTTCCCCATAACAACTTGCACTCAAACCAAATCACATTCTGTAGCTCCACCCTGCTAACATCTAAAAAAAATTTCAACAACTCAACAAAATTTTATCGCTGAACTCAACCCATAGGTGTGAGTGCTCACATCCATTTCTTTAGGTCAATGGGCAAAGTGTAAAGAGTACAAAAAAGGACAGCCCATATCCATTTACAAAAAAGAAAAAACAGTTTAAATGGCTATCATCAGTAAGAGAGAAAATGAATCAAACAAGGCACCTCCAATATGATAAGTTTCACTGAAAAAAGTCAATAACCATTCGGTAACATGATGACGACAAGGGACAAGGGTCTCAGTTCACCAACCATTTAGAATAAAAAATCATGGAGCATATGGGCAGTATGTAACTGTATTATGCAGTAACTGCATAATCAAACACAAAAACTCACTCCCAACAGTACAATCATTTCACAAGCACCAGCGTTTTAAAAAGGATGTCAGATGAAAACATCTTTAGAAGATTTCCCCATCAAGAAATTACTTAAAAATTAGCCAAGTCAGCCGTTGGAATTTTAAATCTGAAACTTAAACAAAAACCACATCCTGATTGTATCACTGGCTTACCTCTTGGTTAAGCCAATAATGCCCCTTCAACACCATTACCTTATCAAGTCTAAAATATATATTCAATGGACAATACATACAAACACAAGGTATCTATTACAGAACTAAAAAGACAAAAAATTATCATTATCACAGCCACAGAAAAAATTGGCTAATGCTCTACCACTATGCATAGGCACCTATGCAGTATGCACCAATAGAACTCCTAGTAGACCCAACATATATCCACAATGCCAAGAATTCTGACAATCAGACTACAGCGCTCAATGTGCAAATTAACAACGTATAGTCTCGCTTGAACAATATAACATCAACCAAAATGTTTTTTTTTTTTTTTTTTTTGATGTCAGGGAACCTCTCCAAGGTAGGGCCCTTCGGACCCACCCCTGCAAAATAAACCCCGGTCCCGTGCACCATACCCTCGAAAGTTTCCCTACACAGAACTGTTAAATTGCTAGCTTTTCACCAGGGGGTGTGGCCCCAAATGATTGTTTGCACCTATGAGGCGTTGAACCTTGGACCTTGAAGGGAGTGATACCCCAAGACCAAGGCCTTCACTACTTAGCCTCCACAAAGAAAATCTGCAAATCTGAAAACTACTTGCACGCAATGATGCATATATATAAGCCCCACATTTCACTAGGGCTGTACAAAAAACCAAGAAACCGGCCGGAACTAATTAGACTGGCCGCCAGAGCTGGCAACCGGCAGAGAACTGATTGGCCAGCAATAGGATTTAAGCCAAACCGATGTCGGCTGATTCGGTTCACAGTTCGACCCAGTGAAAAACTGCTGAACCGGCTGACATCAACTTATCTATATATGTTTTCAAATATACTTATATGAAACGACATCGTTTTTGGGACACAATGTGTCAAAAAGATACGTATTGACACCACCAAACGGTGCCGTTTTGATTTAGGGTAAATATATCCTCTTGAAGTCTTCGTTGTCTACCTCTTCATCGTCTTCAAGTTTCCATCTCTCTCTCTCTCTCTCTCTCTCTCTCTCTCTCTCTCTCTCTCTCTCTCTCTCTCGCGGCGTAGCCATGCCCATTGCCATTGCCAACCTCTCCCTTCCAGCGACAGCCAACCTCTCCAGCAACCCTTCTAGCGACGACGCAACGGCACCATCATAGATTCACAAATCTCCCTCGGTTCCTACTCGATCCCTTTCTCTCTCTCTCCCCACTTTCAACGGCACCATCACAAATCCACATCATGATAGATTGTATAATGTATTTTTAATTTTGTCATTTGTGATTTGTTACATCAAATTTTTACTTCTAATTTTTTTTTTTTTTTTTGGATTGTTTTTGGAAAGCCTTGGTTTATGGATTGTGAAATGTGAATGGGGAAACTGATTCCCAAACTGCAGAACCGATCAATGCCGACCGATCAAACTCCAGCCGGTTCCCTTCCTCCCTGTGATCGGTTTCGGTCGAGAAAGATGTAGATTTTAGGTGTCGGTGCAGTTTCGGTTTTGGACCGAAACCGCACCAAAGGCATTGGTTTTCAGCCCTGCATTTCACAACCAAAACACAAAATGCATGAAATCCCACACAAGAATATCCAAAAGCTTTAAGCTTACGGGGAATATTAATTGACTCTCATTGAGACCCAATTTACAGTGAAAACTCTGTCAACAGTTGCACTTCTCAAATAAGAGTGCTCTGAGAGATTAGTTCGGCCATTACATGATAGAGAAAACTCAACCCACATGCAACTAAAAACTGTGTTTGCCCTCGGGTCTCAAATAAAATCTCCCCCCTCCAAAAACTAAAAGAAAAAGGAGTATTTGCCCTCATATCTCAAAATGGAACCCCCTCCCCACAAAAATAAAATACAAGAAAGAAAGAAAAGAAAGAAACCCACCACACAAAAGTCCATGCAACACTTAATAACTTAAATCCTCAGCTGTACAAACAAGAAGCATATATAAATAACTTCTGTAGAAGTGAAGTACGCAAACTAACAAGCATTAGCCTCCTCCAACAGAGGGCCCGAGTTAACCACTCAATACACAATCTGGACCGTTCATAAAGAAATATCTAGGCCAAATGCCATCTCATAAGAATATTCTAGCAGCACCACAGAGCCTAATTATATGTAATAAAAGAATGACCAAACACATTTTTCCCCAGATTTGAACATACAGCACCACTGCTAAACACATCGCTTTGTACAGAAACCCATGCATAACTTAATTTGCTAAATTCTTTGTTGTACAAACTACAAGAAAAACACATCAAAACAATAAAACTAATAGGAAACCCCACAAGGCCATCTCATGAGAAAATCGTAGCAGAAACTCGGGTTCTAATTACATAATAAAGAACCTCCAAGCACACTTTTCTCAGATTTGAACATGCAGCATCACCGGTATGCACATCTGCCATGTACAGAAACCCATGCATAACTTAATTTGTTAAACCCTCCGTTGTACAAACTAGAATCAAAAGACAAATAAGTGGGAAAAAACTGAGGAAAACACACAATTCAAACCAAAATAAGTAAGATTTGGTATTACAATCGCACAAAAATCTAGAAGTATAATCAGCAGCGTCAAAGAAATGGTCCATGAATTTAACCACACAATTAACAATATGGCCCATAAGTCAAAGCTGATCAACGAAAAAGGTTGTCCTGTAAATACATAGCAGATGCCGCAGATCCTAATTATTATGAAGAGAAAAACACCCAAACGTACACTTCTCTTCTAACTTTCTAACATACTCCATCACATACCTGCCATGTAAAACATGAAATGGGCAGCATTCTCCACATATTGCACTCATAAATGCAAACCCATGCTCAACAACGAAAAGAGCCAAATAATCAGCTCTGAGATAAAAACACCTTAGGACCATGTACTGATTACATACTTCGCATCATTCTCAAGCAGAAAAAGCAATAGAACCCAGTAACTTGAATAATATAAACAAAAGAGCAACGAAAAAACAGAAAATCACGCCAATAAAACATCTTTCAACGTGCAACAGATCTGTAATTTAAATTTAGCTTTTGGGCAACACACTTGTAACCCACAGTCCATTAAATCTAATTACCATACATCTCTCAGAGATAATCTAACTTCACCCAGTCAATATGAAAAGTACTGATATAAGACATTCCAAGACATTTGAAATACGAACTCCCAGGTTCACCAAGATACGAAAAACCACACGCTCTTCAAATTACAATCTTATTAGTTCCATTCAAAAGCAATAATCCAAGGATTACGTGTCAATCTCTGTACAATAGCTGCACTTCTAAACACCCTGACATAAACAAGCTACAGATATGGCAATAGACACTCCCATTACAAATGATTTGTTGGGTATTGCCCACACAATAGCAGCATCTATTTCACTTCCAATATCCCCCAACTGCTTTACAAAAACTGGTTTTTAGAAGGTTTACACGTCTTGCCACCTTCTTGTTTGACAGGACGGACAGAAAAAAGGATTGCAACCAAAACCAACAAGGCCGAAACTTGTTTCAAAATAAACTGAGACGGAAGATGAGCTTACACTTGCTCCCATCAGCCTCTCAGATGACCTGAAATAAGATAGGTATGGATAACAATTATTTATTCGAAATGGTATTCACACATACCTTGTTGTAGTCCTGTTCTCTTATCTTTGATCAGAGCAACCTCTACAACATTTCCATGTAGTTCAAACAAAGGGCGAATCTGACATCAAATACACATGATATTAACAAGATAACTTAGAACAAAATAATAATGGGACAAAATTAGATTAAGACATAGTGTTACATATGAAATAATTGACTTACATCTTCCTCAGTGGCTGTCCTTGGAACAGATCCAACAAAAAGCTTGGCAAAACTGCCACCATCAAAATGCTCTGAAAAAGTAGACACAAGAAAATACATTGAAGCAGGCATATAGGAAACACAGCGAGATGAATAGAGAAAAGGAAACCGGAACTACTTTCAAAGCTGAATTCAACCACTTTCAGTAGACAATATCACTGAATGTTTGAAATTTTTCAAACATTGGACCCTTGGATTCACAAAGAAGTTATGAGATGAAGTGAATTGCCCATGACCATTCAGTGAAGTAAGATAGCTATGATACGCTTAAAAACCCCACAAGTCCAGCTCTTTACATGGGCATCACATTGATAACTAACCATATAACTAAAGCATGGTTCTTCCTTTTTTTAATGAATAAGAAGACATACGAACGAAACAAGCGAAGCCCATTTACACAAGACAATTTTATAAAGCACGGTACTTTTTTATATAAGACAATAGTATTGTTGAGCAAATCTCTCTCGATGACCTGACTTTTCCCTCCTGATTCTCTCTCGATGCCTGTACTCCTCTCCTATTTCGAGCGCTTCTCAATGAAAATAATCCATTAATGACTGTTATTTTGTTGTTTTCTTTTTCATTTTTATTCATCTTTTATTCTCTTCACATTCCTTTCTTCTTTTCAATTTGTTGGGTTGTCTTTGGTTCTGGTTTTTTTGACGGGTTCATGTCGGAAGCTTCTTATTGATCAGAAGATTTTGAGTTTAAACGTGATAATGATCAGTGATGGAGGATTACTGAGAATAGTCAAAGGGTCACTAAGTTCATCTCTATTGATGTTGCTACTATGAAGTGGTTGGCATTTGCGGTGGGAGCTTTTGGAGTGTCAATTGGTTCCTCTGAGTTTTTTAAACTTGAAGGAAGGGGAATCAGGTGTTGGTGGCTCAAAGATGTCACAATAGTTTCGATCGATTTTTGTCACTGTCGGAGTATGGACAAGATAAAAGGCACTGTTTCATCACTGTACCAGAAGGTTTAAAGAGCGAGGGGTGGAGGAGGTTTGAAGAATCGTTGCGACAGGCGATTTCTCCTTCCTCTGTTTTTGAATTACAGAGTACCTAAGAAGGTTGTATCATCTTCTCATGTTGCTGAGGCACAGAGGGGGACCTTTGTAGAGGTTTTGAAGAAGTCGCCACCGAATATGGAGGGCAGTAGGGATGTTTGTGGGGCGTCTGGTGGAAAGATTTTGCATTCGAGAGGGCAATCGATGCAAAAGACGGTTCATATTCTCAAGGGTGATGGTGTGGTTCCCAATAAGGCATGTCAAGAATTGGGAATGATTCCTCACTGAAGGCCATGCAGGAGGCGTTATTGGATATAAAGCTTAAAGTGAATTTTATGATGAAATGGGTAGAGTTGGGTGTGGGCCTTGTGGGCTCTGATGGTTTTAATAATGGGCTGGTGGATAAGCAAAAGGGTATAATGGGTGGTGGGCCGATATCAAGTGTGGATTGTAAGAAGAAGAATGATCAGAAGGGTAAAACTATAGTGAATGGACCGGGCCTGGTTAAAAGCCCGAAACGGGTATGGAAGGCTAAAAAAAGTTTCAATCTCAGGAGTTACAATTTCAGCTTCCTCTTCAAGCACGCCGGCACCAGTTCCTGCTCTGATGGTCTTTGAAGTGGCACAGACTATTTCGCCGGCCTCCAATGACTACTCTGGTGGTGTGATAGAGATATTATTGTCACCAGAAGTAGAGGGTGAAATAGAAGATGTTGAAAAGGAGGTGCTAAGTTGAGGGGGAGTTTAACCCGTTCAGGTCTTTGGCCCCTGTAGCTAATTGTGTGCACCTATTGGACTCGGTTACTTTGTCATTAAAGCCTATTTTTCCAATTGAAAATTTGTTGCATACCAAGATGGTCGATAGCTCAGTTTTGGCTGATTCTGGAAAACTACATCAGAAAGTTTCAGATGGAGAGGATTCAGTTGAGCCCAATTTACAGTTGGAGATATGTGAGGGGGAATGAGTTGATGAGGATGTGGGTAGTCTTAACTCCTCTTCGTACCCTCCCGCCTCATACTTCAACCAAAACTGCCTCGGAATGGGTTTTAAAAGAGGTTGAAGAAGTACAAGCCTGTGTGGGGATATCTTGTGTTGGTTTTGAAGAGCAATTTAAGGCTCTTGTGCTATTGAAGATGGTCATTCCTCGACTTTGAAGTCAGCTTCTAAGAAGGAAAGGGAGTTAAAAAGATTAGAATGTTCCATTAGTTAGGATACAAAGAAAGGTAGTGTTGGGAGGGACAAATTGAAAGGAAGGGCATCTCATTTTTCCCATGAAGCCTGAGGGTGTGTTTGGTTAGTGAGGTAATATAAAATCATCTCGGACTACCTCACTATTATTCACTATTCACTACTTTTTTACTCCTATTCATTACTTTTTCACTACTATCCACAAATCATTTGAGATCACCTCAACCTACAAACGTAGCCTAAGATTCTTTCTTGGAATGTGAGAGAGATCAATGATGTTAACAAGCATCATCGTAGTTGCAAGATTTATATTGTTTCTTTTCAAGAAACGAAGCTGGGTTTTATTGTTAGAAGTATTATCCATAGTTTGGGTTGGGCTAATTTGGCTTCTTCGGGAGCTTCAAACGGTGTTCTTTTAATGTGGGATAATAGAGTGGTGGAGTTAATGGAGGAGTCTATTGGGCATTTTACTGTAGCATGTTCTTTTAAAAATATTGAAGATGGGTGGAAGTCGGCTTTTGCGGGAGTTTATGGACCAAATTTGGATAGGGATAGATGTTTCTTGTGGGAGGAATTGGCAGGTTTGTATTATTTGTGGGATTTGCCTTGGTGTATGTGTGGGGATTTCAACCTAATCCTCTTCCCTAATGAGCGTTCAGTAGACACTAGTATGTCATCTGCTATGGAGGATTTTTTGGAGTTAATCTTTGATTTGGATCTTTTGAATGCTTCCCCTTGTAGGGGAGCATTTACTTGGTCCAACAGTAGGGGCTTGTCAAGACTAGATAGATACCTCCATCTTGGGAGATTCATTTCCCTTAGTTATGTCAATAGAGACTACCTCATGTTTGTTAAAATCTCTTGGGAGATTCATTTCCCTTAGTTATGTCAATAGAGACTACCTCGTGTTTGTTCAAATCACTTCCCTACCCTACTAGATTGTGGAGGTATACATGGGGCTTGACGGTATTTTAAGTTTGAAAATATGTGGCTTGGAGTTGACATGTTTGTGGATAGGGTTAGAAGTTGGTGGACTTCTTATCAGTTTATGGGAACTCCTAGTTTTATTCTTGCAGGTAAACTTAAGGCCCTGAAGTATGATTTAAAGAAGTGGAATGCTGATTGTTTTGGGAATATTGATAATCAGAAAAATTACCTTTTGGAGGAGTTGCATGCTCTAGAGGATGGGGAGGAGACTGAGGTTGAGGTTACGAATGAGGAGGCAGTGTTGAGAAAAAAGATGTGGTGATCGAGCTTGAAAGGATTTTATTGATGGAAGAGATATCTTGGAGGCAAAATTCTAGGGCCCTTTGGTTGAAAGAGGGTGACAAATGTACTAAATTTATTAGAAAGGGTTGGGAGAATTTTGTTAAACATATTAAATTTTCTGTTGGTGAGGATTCAAGGATCTGTTTTCAGTTTGATGTTTGGTGTGGTGGTCAGGCTCTTTTTGGTGTGTTTCTGGCTATTTCTTGTATGGCAGCCCATCGGAATGCTTCTGTTTCTAATTTGTTAGTCCGTTCTAATGAAACTCAGCAGTGGAATGTTGGTCTTACCAGAGCTGCACAGGATTGGAAACTTGATGAGATTTCTGGTTTTTTCAGCTTCTTAAGACAAGCTTGGGGAGTGAGATGAGATAAAAATTTTGTGAATAGAAGCAAGATAGTTTATGAATAGTAATGAGATAGTTTAAGTTAATGTTTTACGGGGTTTTGAGAAAGGAGAGAGAAAAAGTTAAGTAAAAAAATATTATAAAGTTAAAATATTGTTAGCATATAGTTTTTTAATATTATTTTTGTTTGAGGATTTGAAACAATTGAATTGTTTTTTATTTTTTGTTTGAAAGTTTGGAAAAGTTGTAATTGAAAAGGTTGTAATGATTAGTTTGAAAGTATTTATGTTCAAGTGATGTTGGGAGGGAGATATGATGAGATGGGATGAGATGAGATAAGGTGGGAATTTTGGAATGAAAACTTTTTTCCAAATAAGCCCTTAATATTCCCTGGGGTTTGGGGGTAATGAGAGGGACAGAATGATATGGAAGCATGCTGGTAGTAAAAGGTTCTCAATATGGTCTTATTTTAAGGTGTTGACTATTTAGCATTGTTCTCCTTTTACTCAGAAGCGTATTTGGAGGTCTCATGTGCCTTCCAAAGTCACTTTTTTTAAATGGACAGCATCACTTGGAAACATTTTGATGATCGATAATTTGAGAAAGCGTCAATTTGTTGTTATGGAGTGATGTTTCATGTGTAAGAAACATGGTGAATTTGTGGATCATTTACTTCTGCACTGCGAGGTGGCAAAGGCATTGTGGGATGGTCTTTTCAGTAGAGTTGTGCTGGTTTGGGTAACGCCTATGAAAGCAGTAGATTTACTTGTGTACTGGATGGGGTTTCAAAGTTCTCCTCAAGTGGCTGCTGTGTGGAAGATAATTCATTTGTATCTCATGTGGTGTATTTGGTGGGAAAGGAACGAGCGAAGCTTTAATAATAAGGAGCCCGCTATGGAGGAAATCTGGAATTTCTTTGTATTTTCTTTCTTTCAACGGTTTTCTGCAATAGTGCTTAATAGAGCTTCAGCTCATGATTTTCTGTTTTCATTTTCCTCTTCTTAGAATTTAATTAGGTGTTTTCTTTTGTATACTTCCTGTGCACATGGACTTTGCCTACATTCGTTGAATAAAATTCTACCTTACTTGTGAAAAATAAAAAAAAGTATTGTTGAGCAAAAAGGAGCCATCCAAGTACACCCGGTGTACAAAGTAGATACAACTCACTAGTGGCTCCAACCCTAATCTTCGAACTTAGTGGCTCCAACCGCCCATATTTACAACTCTAATGGGCAATCACTCCAGCTTACTCTACATACGTGAGTCCAAACAATCGTTATAGTCATGTGCATCTAGCGAGGCCCGTATCCATCAAGGAACCGGCAAGAGCAGATAATCAACACTACTAGGCAGAAAAAAAAAAAACCAATTCTTCAACAATTAAACAACAAGAACGTGTAGGAAGTAATGATCTAAACCAGAAACAAGTAACGCACCACTCGTAGGCGCACGGAACAGAAGCAACATACAAAGCAAGAGTTATAAAGATACACTAAAACACAAGAATCGAGAACCTGGTGACGAGCCTCCGCGGTCAGAGAAAGGGAACCCTCGCTTCTGACCCGAAAGCAGCGGAGCTTGATGATTATTTGCACCGAAACCTCCACCAGCGCCGCTCAGTGGCCTGAAACCTCCTCCCCCGACGCCGTCCATGGGCCTAAATGGTCTTTCGCCGGGGGAGTGGCGCGGGGGGCTCTCAAAGGGCCGTAGATTTCCGCCGCGAAAGCTGGTAGGGCTGCGGCGGTTGTGATGGTTCAAGTTGTCTGGAGGTGCATCGGAGAAGCGAGACGGGCCTCTAGAGTGACGGTAGGGGTGGGAGTCTTGGTGGTGGCTGTCGCTGTTGTAGCGGTCTCCCCGGTGCCTATCCAGCTTGACGAATTGAGTACGTAAACCCTAACCCTAGGATTTGGGAAGAGCGTGGACGTTGACGAGGAAGCGTGCAGTCCTTCCCTGTGAGAAGTGCGCACACAGAGAGAGAAACAGAGAGGAAGTTCCTGCCCCTGGCTTTCCGATTTGGTACAGGTGCGAGTTTCAAATTTCGCCGAATAATACTTTCCCTTTTCTATGGACTTTTATGTGCCCTTTAGAGTTTAAAGTCTACCGAGTTTTTCACGTTGCAGGCCTACGGCTGCCATTTCAGCAAGCAGATCTAAAACAAACGGGCCGAACTTAGGGCCGCGTAACAAATAAGGAAAACAATACTCCCACTTGATAAAATGTATCGATAAAATGTACGGAATAGTGTTTTTTTTTTTTTCTTTTAAGTATGTGTGTGTTTATTTTTTAGTATTTAGTATTTTTTTAAATATTTAAAAAAAAACACCAAAAAAAAGAAAAAATTGCTTTAGCAGTACCCTTTTCTGTATTAACAAGTCGTTAGAAAAGACATCCAATTTATTTTCGGTTTGATGATTTTACATTCAATGAATATTTGACAGTAAAAAATTGTCCCATACATCCTAGTTTCGTGGTACAAACTATTACATTTACGTTGCCAATTGCTGCTCTCAATATTTAAGGATGTAAACTAGAAAAAAATAAAATGTAGTCTGTAAAATAGGGAAAAAAAAATGTAGGTCCTGGTTTAGATTTAAAGATGAGATAAAGATGGTTTTAGAAGAAAATTTAAAATTGAATAAAATATTATTAAAATATTATTTTTTTAATATTATTATTGTTTTAAGATTTGAAAAAGTTGAATTGTCTATTATATTTTATGTTGAAATTTAAGAAAGTTGTAATGATAATATCAGATAAAATGAAACGTTTTCCGAATTCAAAAAATTTGATTAAAAATATATATAAAATGCTCAAATCCAAAGGTCCATCGGCGTACTAAACATGTTTGTGGTGCATCCAACTAAAACGATGCCCCCCTATAAAGCTGGGCATGCCAATCCTTTCCATCTACTTAACGGTGACTCCAATCTTTCCATCACTATTACCTCTCTGTTTCTCCCTCTCTTGGCTGCATTATCATTTATCACTTCTGGGCAATGTCTCTGACATACATTGAGTATATTGGCAACTCATGACAATGATGTAACTGACCAAATTACCTGATACCTCCACCATAAAAGGGCAAGGTTGATTGGATTTGGGTGTTGAGGTATCTTATGAATAGTAATAAAAAAGTATGTAAAAATTAATAATAGAATATTGAATAATAGTAAAAGGTAGATGAAAAATAATAATAAAATAATGAATAGTAATGGAATATGTTGAGTACTTTCATATCCAAACAGATAGGCTCTCTATATCTGTTGTTACTTTATCCATTCTTTGTAACCATATTGCGTCTGCTCTAACAAAATTGGGGAGCTCAGCCTAGAGTCGCTAAATAAGAGTACGCACAGCTAACTTCTCGCTGGACACGTGATATAGCTTCCCCCTGTCGAATACACCTATAGAGTTATACTTATCAGCACGACAAATATGTACGTACGTACGTATGTAGATATTTATGTATGTATGTACGTGCAATCATCAATTGCCTTAGTGCATAAATGCAGCTATTTTAAGAAAGCCCAGAAATGTCCATGGCCAATGGATGTCACCATCAGAGGCAATGGCAATAGAGTTCGAATTTATGGTCTTGAGGCATCTTGATATGTACTGCACAAATCAATTGAAACGATTTACATTATCTTGATCATATAGAGCCAAGGCATATCATAATATCATTCAATTTTGTGAGATAGTACTCAACCAAGTCATTTCGATTGACACCTGTTGTCAATCAATGCAGGACTGCACAGTTCAGATCAGTAAAATGAGAGTGCAAACCATCTCATATTGAAGCAAAATTAGACCTACTATATATGCCGAATTAACAGATCCCTTACTACTTGTGCTTGATAATTCAGGTTGGAAGAGGTCCGCTGGAAGAGTTTTGGATCGCTGAACCGAAGAAGAAAGCTACTGCCACGGCAAGGATCCACAAGAAGAAACAGAGGAGAAGAATCTGAGTTTTCATGATAACGAGTTCGGCGAAGTGGTCTTTCTCTTCTGGCCGAAGGTGTAACTCGTCAATAACGATCTCGATTATTGCATCCATAATCCTCTTAGATTGAGGATCTACATCCGCCGACTTCAGGACCTGAAACCGACTTCTTTTGAGAAAATCGACCGCGATCTCCGCCTCCACAGAGCTTATCTTGGAACCGCCCAGCTCGAAGGTTTCGTGAAGGTGTCCCGATCCCTCCATGTCAACTGTGACTGTGGACGACGGAGTAAGGGCGGAAGTTACCAGTGATTCTGATGAAGCAGAAAGAGCCGGGTTCACAGCCATCAAGAAGCTCTAAATAAGATAAAGAAAATGCTTAATGGATCAACCACCTTATGTGAAATTTATTATATGAGAAAAGCTTTACATACTGCAGCATCATAATCGTCGCGATGATAAAAACCTCTAAAACTACGAAAAATTAAGATCAAACTTGTATGTAAAAGAGCACGTGTACTGTTCATTTTGCAGATAATCAATATTTAAAAAATATATATATCGCATAACCGCATTTCCTGCTTTCTTTTCTTCAGAAATTGAGAGAACCTAGAGAATTTAAAACAATAAATTGCCAACAAAGCACAATTGATTTCGTGAAATGCGACAAACGGCAATAAATATAGGACCAGGTTGGGTCTAGATTCAATTTTACTTCTTCTCCAATGTGATCAGAGCCAGCGATCTCAGAAATCGAAAATAAATCCAAAGATTCCTTTGTAGATGGTGTAACATCTTCGGAAAGCGACGTAAATGCTGCGTTTAAGCTTTTCTTCACGGTCTTGAGAAGAAAAATAAGAAAGAAAGGAATGAATGAGAAATCGAATTCGGATACGACGGAGGGGAACGCATAAATTAGAAAAATCGAGTTCAGATTTTTGTACCTTTGGTAGCTTCTTCGACGAGGATTCTTTGGATCTCCGATCCAAGTGCTCTGAGGGACGAGCCTGTTCCTTCCGTGGTGTTGGGACCTCCTTCATTTCGCTCTGTTTCGCGGGAAAATTTAGCAATTTCAAAATATTTCCGACTGGTCAGGAAATACACGTAGACGTTGCATAAATAGCGTGGGATGAAAGAGATTAAAATTTTAAAATAAGAAGAATGTGATGTATGGATGATAAATATAATAATTTAATTAGTTTAACTAGGGGTGAATAAAATAATCAGCAAACCGATTTTCACCGAAAATTCAACCTGACCCGACTCAAATTAACCAATCCAAAAACAATTAGTTCAAAATTCGGAATCTTTTATAACCGTTGCAAAAAAAGGGATTCAGAATCGGGTTATTAACCGATTTCTATTTTTTCCTGTTGTCTTCTTTGTCTGGGCTTTTGTTTTTAAGATTTATCATTTAGGTATTGTACTTGGGAAGAGATTCCAAACCAGATTCATTCAAAGAGAAAGAAAGAAATAGATCTGGATTCAAAGAGAAAGAAAGAAACAAGGGACCCATGCCTTGTGGTCTTAGAGAAGATGCTCTGTGTTTGATCGTGGTGCTATAGAAATTTGAAGGGGGTGGTACTTATCTTTTCACAGGAAATAACTTGTGTTGCTCTGCTTTGGCAATGAAACCTCAAGAAGAGTAGGTGTGCACCCCTGCTTCGATCCTCAACTTCAATTTTTTCATACATTGTCTTACAAGACAGATTCCAAGATCATGTTCTCTGTCAACCCAAAGATAAAGAAGCAATTATCAATGACGATGAAGAAAAGAGAAGCAAACAATAGGTTAGACTTTATTTGGATTTTATATCTTGTTCTCTGAACTCATCTTGTAGTGTTTGGAAGGGAGAGTTTCAAAGGAGAGCAATCTGTGAGGCAGATTGGGTGAGAACTACAAAACCAAAGAAGAAGTACAGAAGGACCTTATAGATGATAAGACTAGTTTCTGCCATAGCTAGCCTTATCAATCTTAGCTATATATATTTATATATAGAGAGAGAGGGGACGAGATCTGCTGTTTGAGTTGACGAGACTTAAGAGGAACTTCGATCACACAAACATGAAAGACCTTCTTAAAGATCCTGCAATAACTCACTTGAAAGAGAGAGTATAAAAGGAAAGAATGAGACCAAAAAAATAAAGTAGATTTGTAAAAGAATTGCATTAATGGGCCACGTGACTTAAAGCAAATTCAATTACTCAAGTACTAGAGGATTCCATTAAGAAAAAAGTATTGATTACTGACTTCTATTAATGAATGATGTATTTATTAAAAATAAAATAAAAATTCGGGTCGGGTCGTAAACAAAATATATCCGATTTAGACAACCGTTTGCGGGTCGGGGTCGAGTAAACAGTCCCAAGTTTAACAAGAATAAAATAATTTTAAAATATGTAAAGTATGTAGTGTAGGCTGATGAGTAACATCCTTCTTAAAGAAAATGATCAAAGATGCTACAAGAGCTTGGTTTTGCTGGCTAACTTGGGTTGGAATTTTTAAAAATAAAAAATTTAAGGTGAGAGAATTATATAATTTAATATTTTTTATTCTATGCTTTATAATTCAAACAAAAATTTTTAGAGATGTTGGCTTGTCGGGAAAGCTAGTTGTTGGGAATGATAAGATAAAAATAAACAAAAATAAATAAAATCAAACATGCGATATAAGATTTACGTAGTTCGGCAATGTATATACATCTTTGGAGTTGTAGAGGATTTTATTAAGAGGAAAGTCGAAATACATTGTGGAGCAATACTATAATTCTCTCTCTCTCTCTCTCTCTCTCTCTCTCTCTCTCTCTCTCTCTCTCTCTCTCTCTCTCTCTCTCTCTCTCTCTCTCTCTCAATACAAAAAATGCTAGACATAGTCATTGAGTGTGCAAATGTCATGCACTCTTATTGAAAAATAGATAAATATAATATCTATATAAAAAATAATTTTTTAAATGATGGATTCACTCTTTTTCAAATGGAATGTGTGGCGCTTACACACTCTATGATTATATCTAGCATTACTTATACAACACACATATATATAGATATGTGTGTGTGTGGCGAAACCCCAGCAAACTCAATTATTGAGATATTTGCTCAAGGAAGTTGTAGTTTGCTCGAGTGACTATCGAGCAAGTATCGAGCGAACTTTTGACCTGCCTTTCATTCAAGTCACAAATCATGCTCCACAAAACCTAACAATTCTCCTACTTGAAGATTGGTAAAACCACTTGCCTCCAAGACTAAAACTCCACATCTGCAACTCACAGCCCTTGTCCTCAAGTTAGAAGACTAATTGAAGTTGTGCAAACATTCAATTTCTCAAGTGTAACACCTTTAGGGCTCGTTTGAATCCTAAAAATATCTTAGAATATATGTGCATAGTAATGAAATAGTTTGTAAATAGTAATAAAATTGTTTGAATTAAAATGTTTTAATGAACTTTGAGAAATGAAAGAGAAAAAGTTGAAAAAAATATTATAAAATTAAAAAATTGTTTAAATATTATTTTTATATGGATGTTTGAAAAAGTTGTAATGATTATTAGGAAATGATTAGATGAAAAAGTTAAAACTTTGAAATTGAAAAGTGTTTTGTGTTTGAACGTATTTGAAAGGAAATATGTAAGAATATCTGAAAATATCTGAGAATGTCTAAGAATACCGAAAACAGTTGTGTTCCCAAAAAGGCCAAATATATCTGCAGGGCAATTCTCAACTCCCACTGTGTGGTCAATGTCTGATCTCATACAAACCATAGCATATATTAGAGAACCAATAGCTGAGGTCTCATCTTTTTACTTTGATGATTGTTCCCTGCTAAGTTTACAATCACTTCCCAAGGTACCCACTGGTTTAGCTTTGTCCAATTTGAACCTACTAAGCACCCTCGTCTACCGAAACTCTTCCACAATAAGTCTAGCTTTATACAACTTGCGTCCATCATGCTCAATCTTTAACCGATATACCCACTTATTGTGCAAAACCTTTTTTCCTGCTAGAAGTTCAATCAACTCCCATGTCTGATTCCCTGACAGAGAATCCATCTCATTTTTCATAGCTGACTCTCACTTGCTCAAATTCTCATATTGCAAAATTTCCTCATAGCTTTGTGGCACACCACCATCAATCAGCAAAATATAGCTCAAGGTGGGTGAAACCCACTGTGGAGGTTTGGTAATTTTAGAAGACCTACGAACAACAACTGCACATGTAGACGACTCTAGATCTACTTGCAAAACAATAAGGATGGGCACATTAAACCCACTCTCCCCATCACTAACACCTCTACTCTGCACTTTGATCTCAAGAGTTCATCTAGTCTTACGAACTCAGACTCGTGAGAAACTGCAACATTGACCCCTTTTTGCTTCCCCAAATCTAGATTTGTCAAACCTACCTTCGATCCCTTTTAGCTCATTGACCAGGCTAGCAGTGCCATAATGTTGTATTATTCTTTGCTTCAATGATAGTAATCATATCACTCGATCCAGATGTCATATACAGAGTAACTAATATCTGGCTACGAGCCAAAACCATTGCACTTTTTGTAACCATCCATGTACCACCCAAAAAAACTATCAAATGGCCTCCATCATCAAGTTGTTCCATAGAGATCCAATTTTTGTTCAGTTCAGGATTATATCTAACTTTCTGCAAAGGCCACACATTCATGTTTAGGAGTATATTGCACACATCTCCCACTCCCACGGCATCCAATACTTCTCCATCAATCAAATACACCTTACCAAAATTACCAACAATATACTTTTATATGATTTTTTGATGTGAAATAAAGCTCCTTGAATCCAACACTCAATCATCAACCGAACTGTGAATTGCAAGAAACAGAGCATCCTGCACTTCCTCAATCACAACATTTGTAGCGTCATTCTTAGTCTTCTTTGTATTTTTGCAGTTTTTTTTAAGTGACTCGTTTTACCACAATTCCATTGTTTTGTTGCCCAGACCTTGACTTGCTCCAACCCCTATTTCTAGACTTCTATGCTATCCGGCTTCTTCCCCATTAGAGAGATGACGTCTCTTCCCGTATAGATAATCATTGATCTGCATCCTCCAATACCCAAAATCTGTATTGTCAAACTTCTCGATTCTAAACACCTTCCTTTCTTCTCCGCCCATCGTTCTTATTAAAACCTTAACATTGGCTCATGATACTAGTCGTTGGGCAAGCTAGTTATTAGAAACGATAAGAGAAAAGTAAAGGAAAACAAACAGAATCAAACACATGACACAAAATTTACGTGGTTCGGTAGCATGCCTAAATCTACAAAATTGCATAGGATTTTATTCAAAAGAAAGTCAAAATACATTATGGAGCAGTACAATATTTCTCTCTCTCTCTCTCTAGGGTTGCCTCTATCACAATCTTGATGCTTGTCTCACTATGGTCGTACATATACAAT
Organism: Carya illinoinensis; assembly: GCF_018687715.1. Lineage (NCBI taxonomy): Eukaryota > Viridiplantae > Streptophyta > Magnoliopsida > Fagales > Juglandaceae > Carya > Carya illinoinensis. The sequence continues at coordinate 21,968,558 of NC_056753.1, read as the reverse complement.
ACATATATATATATATATATATATATATATATATATATATAACTAGTATGGATGTTACGTGCCTAATGCACGTATGCCTAGTTGAAAGTACTACTATTTTCATAAGCATATTTATTATTTTTTGTTAAAATTTTTTGATTTGATTCAGCCATCTTTTCAAAGTTTTCACAAGTAAATATCTTATTTTTATTAAAATTGTTTGATCTCATTCATCTATGTTTTTTAAAAATTAATTTTTTTGAACAGAATCAACCATTGAAGGACTATATATAAGTTTGATTTTGCATATTTTCTATGTTTCTATTTTATTAACTATCCACTTCTCTAATTTACAAAATTTTCACAAGTAGATATATTACAAAATTTGATCTGGTTTAATAACTTTGCAAAGAAAAAACAACATGAAAAAAAGGAAAAACCTGAATAGAAGCTAAATCTATGCGATTTTCTTTTAATAAGGTAAAAACCAAACATTTTAATTAAATGGGTTTCATTTTGCAGCTATCTAGGACGCTTAGGCCCAATCATGTGTGTGAATCTATAATTCTAATTTTACATAATCTAAAAATAGCATATATACTTTTAGGCCTCATTATTATGCAGTTCAATTCAAATGAGATGAAATATTTTAAATAATAGTATAAATTTTGAATTAAAATAAGATAAAATAGTTTATAAAAAATATGTTTGAATAACAATAAGATAATTTTTACTTTTTAGAATTTGATAAAAGCGTGGATCCCACGAATGTTGAAAAATCGCATATCAAAAAGGGCAGAGCCAGATATCTCATCCCCTGCAATGCCTCAACCACAACATTTCTCTCTCTCCCAATCAAAAGAGGTCTTGTGTATGCTATATGCACTCGTAACTTTAGAACACTTTAATTCAACATTGGCAAAACAATAATTCGTACCACTCAATTATCATTTAATAAACTAAACATTCATCCCTTCTTTGTAAACCAAAAAGGTGGAAAGAAACTACCTATGCATAGAAACAAAAATTATTTATTTACTGGCATATTAGAAAACTAACAAGGAGACATGTGTGACACCTTATCTAGATTCGTAATAACTCCCAAATCACTACTTTGTAAAGCAAACAATCAAATGACTCTTGTATCAATCAACATTTAAACCAAGAACCTCTCGATTAAACTCCTCAATTTTAGCATTCAACTCTTCCCTGTTTTTCTGCAAGTCAGTAGAAATGAATTAGCACAATTCTTCATACAATGCAAGTAATTCCACATCCAATCATAATATTAGGTACCTTAAAGATTAGATAGCAATAACTGAACCATAGTGTATAGCCAAGACCCACTACTTCCATCAACTTGGGGAATTGATTTCATTACATCAAACTTAATTAAGCTTGCTAGACTATGAGAAAATAGCCTTGTTCATAATTTCAAGGAACTACTAACTTAACACAAAAAACATATAAATTCACACCAGTGGAATAGAATCAATAGCACCAACAATGGCTGATGCAAACCACAACGCAACCAAGGCACCACTACAATATGCATTCATGCATTATTGGCCCATCCCATGCGTCTGAGCTCATAAGCTCATTAGAGATAAAAACTCATTTCATATTTAACGACACTGTTTGCAAAGGAGTGAAAATTCCTCCTCATTTACCCTCCTGCTCTGCCCCATCTCTCTCACTGCCATTTTCCCTCTCCACTGCCTACGCCCGTTCGTCGAGAGGCCATAACAGCTACCGTAGCCCACACCCCCCACCACCGTCATCGCTTCCTTCATTTCCACTCTTGCGCCGCCCCCCTTCTCTCTCACTGCCATTTTCCCTCTCCACAATGGTTGGGTCTTTACACATTGTCGATCATCACACCAGCTGCGGTTCTGCAATGCCATCCTTCCAGCACAATGCCACTGCTAAGAGCAGATCGCCGATCTCTCTCTCTCTCTCCTCTCCAATGTTTTCCTTTTCTCGCTTTGTGCCACCGTAGACCCATAAAACAATCTTATCTGGGATCGCAAATCCCAAGTTTGGTTGGGTTGGGTTTCTAGTTAGGAGTTGAACAAAGGTGTTTTGGGTTTGTGATTCTCTCTATTGCGGTGTTGCGGGTGATTTTTGGGTGATTGTAACTGTGGGACTTGAACGAAGGTGGTTGGGTTTCTGGGTGATTTCTACGTTGGATTAGTGATTTTTGGGTGATTGTAGCAGTGGGACTTGAACGAAGGTGGTTGGGTTTTTGGATGGTTTCTGTATTGGGTGAGTGATTTTTGGGTGGGAGTTGAACGAACGCAACAACCAAAAACAAACAAAAAAAAAAATCTTAACTTGACACTCGGGATTCACATAATCTTGATAAGAGAAACAATTACAACAACATAGTGGAAAGTAAAAATACAATAAACAAAAAAAATGAGAAATATATGAAAATATATCTCCCAAGGAAGAGGGAAAAGACAAGAAATACATTTCACTAACCTAGAGATTACTGAAAGTGCTTCCACTATAGAATCTGATCAAAGTGCTTCCGCTACGAAGATCTAGGTTTCAAAGTAGATGCAAAAGCTGCAGGGCTCGGTGTGGTGAGCTTGGAAATGGTTGCCATGGTTGATCAAGCGCTACAATAGCTAGAGAAGAACAAAAACAAAGCAAGACAGAGGCAATAAATGACGAGACGAATGATGGCTAGAGGTATTGGACTATATGGTTTAAAGTAACCTAGCGAGCAAGTAAAGACATTGAGAGGCAGGTAGCGAGCAATCATTACCTAATTGTTATAATTTTTTTAAATTTTTAAATAAAATATAAAAATAATACTAATTTTTAAAATTTTAAAATAAAAATTATATTAAAAATTTATTTTTAACTATAATATGAGTCTTGCTACTTGTACACATAAAAAATGTAGTATGAATTACGCGCTAATATAAAAAATGTAGTATGAATTACGCGCTAATGTGACAGTAATGGATAGTCATCAAGTTTGACTAATTAAATGTTTTTATAATGAACTAATATAAAGTTACAATTTTCTCCCCGTTTATCTTTTCTTTCTTTCCCTTTCCCTCTCTCCCCATTTCTCTTCTTTCTCTCCCCTTTCTTTCCCTTTTTCTACAACTTCCAGTGCCCTCTTTTCTTTCCGTGGGCAACATAGATCTTTAAGAAAAGCCCTTGCATCTTACAGGTTCCCTACATCTCCAAGATCGCAAGATACTTGACACAAAATCAACAACAAACTTCAATAACATTTCCTTCTGCAGATGAGCTAGGACAAAACCAGCTATCATTAGCAAGCAAAATGTTTGAGGGCAACGGAATCTCAAGTGGAGCAACACCGAACTGAGTTCCTACCATGTGGAGTAACGAAGACTTGCAATCCATGAGCACATTGTTGAGCACTGTCAGATTTCTGAAACTTAATTTTACTATAAAGAAATTTACAAATAAATAGATACGATAACAAATAAAATATGGTGGTATTACAAATTATGTTTCAGCAATAAAGTTGTAATTTTTTCTCTCCTCTTTGTTGCACTAGGTGAAAAAGCAACGAAGAACTCTTTTATGATCAAAGAGAAAAAGCAAGAGATTAGGATATTGAGAGATGAATGAAGGCGCAAAGAACAGTCTATTAATTCCATTTTTACCCTTTGGTGGCTTTAATCTTATTTTTATTTTATTTAATTTTAAATAAAAATATAAAGCTGACGACATTATTACATCAGCATGTAAAGGAGTCCACGTTTTTCTTCCATATGTTTATCATTTTCCTTATATGATTATTTAACTTTTTGCCTTTCATTTCTCAAAATCTAATAAACATATTAATTCAAATAATTTTATTACTATTCACAAATATACTGAAATATTATAAATATCCAAATAGGCCCTAAGTCATTTTCCATATGAGATACATGAATTTTCTATTAACTTTCCATTTTCGCTCTTACAAATAGACCAAGAGATGTAAATGTTATCCCAAGAAATATTTTCAATTGAAACAAATGTTCCCAATCTTTAAAAAAATGAGTTTCTATTTTTATTTTCCTAATCCAATATTAGGAATATATATTTGTAAATAAATAAAAAAATCCTCATTATATAAAACTTACCAACCAAGGAATAACTATTCTATCACAAAAGGTTTATTTCACTTGTTAAATATATTAAAAAGAGTAGTTCAAACTCACAAAAAACTTTAAAAAAAACTTATATATCCACGTGGCTTTTTTAATCTATACACCACATTCATTCAAAACAATTGTAAAAAACCACGCGGAGATGTAAATTTTGTGTAAGTATATTTGGCATTTCCTATTAAATAACAATAAGAATGCCCATTCCACATTTTATACATCTTCTAAATAAAATTTATTTTATGGTTAGAAATATAAATGAGTCAAGTTTAAGTCAATAATTAGAGATCAAGCTTCTTTTATTTATTTTTTTATTTAAATACGAGTTAAGTTTGAGTTTATTACCAAGTTATGTTTTATATTTACAAATATGAAATAGCCAATTTATTTTTCAAACGATTAGATTGCAAATTACTTATATTATATTTTTTTTATAAATTGGATTCATTTATAGATCAATTATCATAGGAAGTACTTACACCATCCCAAATCTTTTTTTTTTTTTTTTTAAATCAAAACATCACCTCTTTTATTAATCAACTGTTTTCAATACAATTCTTATCCCGTAAAAAGAAACTAGAGTAACCCTCAGGGCCATCTTCTATCCATACTTGTTCCTCCTTTACATTGTAAGCAAAAGTTGCTAAAAAATGAGCTAATATGTTACATTCTCTGTATATATGCTGGACTTTCCATAAAGGTCTATGTGACGCCCCCAAATCCCCACGCATAGACACAGGAAAATCGAGACGTCCGGATGATGACATCACAGGTCACCACCCTAACGACGTGTGCCAAGTGTGTGCATAAGCAACGAATGTGCACGAGAAACACGCAGCGAAAGGTAAAGTCATAAACTAAGTACCAGAATTTTTTCTTGTTTAATACAAGCTGTTCAAAACATACATAAATAAATATTACAAAACACAAATATAGTTTTAAACCAAATACAAAACATAAACTTCAGCACCCTGGCGGAGCCGCATCCTCGAGCTCAGCCTCCTCATCCTCATCCTCGATCTCTGCACCAAAATCTACGGTACCAAAAATGGTGTCGCAGGTAAGTAAAATCCAAATACCACCAGATAAAAAAAATATAGAACTCAAACAATATGCATGAAAGGATGCCAATGCACAAAACCCATAAAATCATATTTTTTCCACGCACGCCAAAAATCTCATTTGGCCCAAAAACATAACCTTTCCAAAGATCACGCCAAAAGTCACATTTGGCCCATATCCAACTCAAACCATTAACCCATTAATCCGTATGCACCATGACCTCCCCTAGGGTCATCCGCACACCCTGTCTCCAGTGCTACACCGCAGGTGACGACCACGTATGTGACACCTAAACGAGCGATGCCCAGTTTCGCACCCCGTGCATTCGTAGCCAAGCATCCTCTAGCCCTCGCCAGCGAAGGGCCACGGAGTCGGTGCTTAGAGCGATGCTCGGTTCCGCGCCCGGCGCGTTCGTAGCCAAGCATCCTCTAGCCCTCACTCCCGTCGTCGCCCAGCGACAACCCAGGGGACGTCACTTAGTTTATTACGCTCCTGAGTGACCAGAGGAGCTCCACCGGGATAATACCTCATCCCGACTTGGGGTCGTGATACACACGCACCCGAAAATCCACTTACGCCAATAAAACAGGATTTTCTCAAATAAAAAAAAAACGCACGCGCATGCACCATGTAAATGCGATTTCAATGCACAAAACAATCAACCAACCATAAATCAATAAAACAAGCAACTCCGTCCTCCATCCATCCGACCCCTGAACTCCTCGGACTCAATCCGGAATCAGCCAACTAACAGATAAATATTTATTGAATGAGCAAAATATATTTAAATCTAAAAGTAGAGTTTGGAAAATACTTACAGCGCTATATGGTATTTTTAGAAAGCTCGCGGCATTGCAAACGGCAGAAGGAAATCAACGTAACAGTGAAATTTCATTGTGGTCGTGGGTTGTAAAATACCCACGTTTGAAAGGGGATAAATCAAGGCTCTGGATTTATAGGGAATGGTCTAAGGATGTTTATGAAGCTAGTAGAAGTGGAGTTTGGCCGTGAGTGGCGGCGAAAACGGCGGAGAAAGGGCTGAAATGCCCAAAACGGAAACTAGCTCGTGGGAGCTGTTCCGGTGGCTGTTAGAGGCGGGAAATGGGTGGGTTAGGACGGCAAGGAGTCGGTGATGAAGTGGTGAAGAGGTGGTGGCCAGAGGTGGAGCGATGGCGGCAGATCGGAGCAAAAACCGTGTGGCTTGATGGGCTTTTTCCGGCTAAATGGCAGCTCCGTTGGCGGTGAAAATTGGTGGGGTGGTTCACCGGAGGGAGGAGAAGAAAATGGTGAGGGTGTTGTGGGCCACGTCGGCCGGTGGCGGTGGTGCTGGGAGGTTGGACGTGGACGGCTTGAGGGAGAGGAGCGAGAGAGAGACGGACGGGGGGGGGGGGGGGGAGAATCGCGCGGGAGGGAAGGGAAAAGGAAGAAAAAAAGAAAAAGAAAAAAAAGAAAAAAAAAAGAAAAAAAGGAAAAAGGGAAAAGAAAAGATGGAGGGAAGAAATGAGGTCCAATCCTCACTCCGAAAAACAAAACAGATCCATCGAAAACGAGATTAAAAACCGTAAAATGACTAAATAAATAAAACACAACATCAAATAAATAAAAACTAATTTAAAACGCAATAATTTAAAATAAATAAATCAATATATTAATTAAATTAAAAATAACCCTTCAGTGAAAATACACGTAAAAGCGGGCCGTCACAGTCTATTTACTAACAAATCTCTTATATCTTCAATCAACTGCCCACTCTACTCCCACGTTTCCTCCTTGCTATTGATAGCTTAAATAACACCCAAAGCATCACTTTCAAATACTACTTTCGAGACATTCAATTCTTTACAAAGGTCTCCACAATATAACTGTCTCTACTACAAAAGGGGACCCAACATTAGACTTGGACATACACAAAGACACTAGAATTTCCCCTTCATTGTCACGCATTACTATCCCTGCCCTCATCTATTGAGAGGTTTTGTCATAAGCTGCATCCCAGTTGAGTTTAACAATCTCCTTATCAGGTGCCTTCCACCTTACCATGTCTCTCCTTTGTCGCTTTATGGACTCTAGTTTGCTAGTTTGAGGTAGCTGAAAATCTATAACATTATGCCTAGCTTGTATAAGAATGTCTTTTGGACTAGTAAAGCCCTTTTCAAATACAAATTTATTTCTCCTCAACCAAATACATCTCATCACAATAGCTATTAATCTCATTTCTTCTGCAATCAGTCTTTCCACCATGTTCTTCCATATTATCTCTATATCCACTTCACTTGATGCCCATTTTTTAACCAGGCTACCCTCCTCGGCCCATACATCAACTGCAGTAGGGCAACTCCAAATAGCATGGCAACTTGTTTCAAACTCTTTCTCACATATGGGACATAAAGGATTGTCTACCACTCTCCTTTTGAAAAGGTTCCCCTTTGTAGGTAAACAATTATTGAGGGTCTTCCACACAAATATCTTTGTGACTCCTTGAATATTAAGCTGCAATAATTTCTTCCAACCCTTCCTCCCTTCATAACCCATAGATGACTCCCCATTTAGTCTTCTTTTTCTGCTAAATTGAAAGTGATATGCAGATTTGACACTAAAGATGTCTTTTTTAGCAGGTGCCCAAATCATTCTATCATCCCTACCTGTCTGGCTAATGGATAGTGTACAAATCAGTTCATCTTCTTCTTCACTAAAAATACTCCTAACTACTTCCTCCCTCTATTTCCCTTCTTCTATTAATTGTTCCACTTTTGCATCTGCCTCCATACTAGTTCTTGGAGATTGAACTTTGTAAGATGATGGCTTTGGAACCCCTTTGTCCTCCCAGATTCTTATTGTCTTCCCATTACCCACCCTCCATACTAATCCTTTCTTCAATAGCTCTGGAGAACTCCACATACTTCTCCATATCAATGATGGGTTGTTTCCAAACCTTGCTTCTAATACATTAGACTGATGCAGTATTTGTTTTTCAAGACAATTGCAGCCAAAGAATCAAGATCTTTAAGAGCTCTCCATAATTGTTTAGCTAGCAGAGCTTGATTAAAGCTCTCTAACTCTCTAAATCCCAGCCCCCCATAATTTTTTGACACTTCCATTTTAGCCCAACACATCCATTTTATCTTATTATCATTTTCTCTATGCCCCCACCATAATTTAGACATCAATACAGCCAACTCCTTACACAATTTTTTTGGTAATGAAAAAACACTCATAAAATAAGTGGGAATTGATTGTATAACAGCTTTTAACAGTACTTCCTTTCCTGCAAGTGAGAGAAAATGGTTCTTCCAGTTATTAATCTTGAGCCAAACACGATCTTTGATGCCTCTGAAAGTGTTATACTTTGATCTACCCATCATTGTAGGTACTAGGTAGACCTAGGTACTTTTCATAGTTGTTTTGCACCCTTCCTCCCAACTCTTGCACAATTCTGTCCCAGTCTGCATGTCTTCCATTGGAACTGAATATAATTGATGTTTTCTGCTTGTTTAAACATTATTCAGAAGCTTGTTCATACTTTTTCAAGATGCTACTGATTTTTCTCCATTCCTTCCAACAAGCTTTCCCAAAAATTATACAATCATCCGCAAAGAGCAAGTGTGTAACTCTTTTTCCTCCTCTTGCCACTGCTACTCCTTGTAGTTCACCCTTAGCTTTAGCCCCATTGATTAAGGTACTAAGTCTTTCAGCACACAACAGGAAAAGGTAAGGGGAAAGAGGATCCCCTTGCCTTAAACCTCTAGTTGGACAAATCACCTTCCCTGGTTCTCCATTTACCAGTACTGAGTAAGTAAATGAAGTGACACAGTCCATTATTAATTTTACCCATCTCTCACAAAATCTCATCTTCTCCATTACCCTTTTGAAAAAAGACCACTCAACCCTGTCATATGCTTTTGAAATGTCCAGTTTTATGGTCATACTTCCTATTCTCCCCCTTTGTCTACATTTCATAGTATGCAAGGTCTCATAAGCCACTATAATGTTATCCACAATCAACCTCCCTAGTACAAATGCACTCTAATTTTTGGAAATGATAGCATTCAAAACTTTATTCAATCTGTTTGCCAAAGTCTTTGCAATTAACTTATATAACACATTACATGGACTTATTGGTCTATAATCCTCCACTTTCTTTGAGTCAGCAATCTTAGGAATTAGGACCACATATGTGAAATTTAAAGAATTTTTCATCCGACCACCCCCATTTAAAAAGCTCAAAACAGCCTCACTAATATATGTCCCAATGCTACTCCACATGTTCAGGTAAAAACAAGCACTATAGCTATCAGGGCCATGTGATTTATAAGGCCCCATTTGCTTCAAAGCTAACTCCACCTCTTCTCTTGTGAAATGTTTAATCAACTCTTCATTCATACTTCTTGTCACCCTCCCTTCCATCTCCTGAACACACATTTCTACTGCCTCCTGAGAAGGATTTTTAGATTTATATACCTCAAAGAAATGTACCCTGAAAGCCTTAGCTATTTCTTCATGAATGCTTCTTAACATTGACTGAGCATCAACTACAGAAAGAATTTGACTCTTCTTCTTCCTCTGGCTAGCACAAGCATGAAATTATTTTGTGTTTTTGTCCCCTGAATTGTACCAGTTACTTTTTTCCCTTTGCTTCCACCTTATATCTTCTTGTTCTAGTAGGTTGCCCACTGCCCCCTTGAGCATATTTATCTCTTTTGTGTATTGTGGCCCTTCCCTGTCTTGTAGCTTCTTAATTCTTTCAATCAACTTTTCTATACTAGCATTCATGTCCTTATCCCCATTTCTGAAACTTCTTGTTAAAGAGCCACTACAAAACTTGAGTAACTTTTGAACTTGCCTCAAAGGTTCTTGAGTTTGTTTTCTTTCAGACCAAATTTTTTCCACAATTTTCCCACAGTCCTCCTCCTTCAACCAACTTGCCTCAAATCGAAACATGTACTTCCTCTTCCTTCTCAAAGTTTCAGCTTGCAAAACAGTCATGATCATTGGCTTGTGGTCAGAGCACCTAGCCACCAGACCTTCCACCATGAGGTCTTTAAACATGTTCCTCCATTCATTATTCACTACATATCTGTCAAGTCTCTCCTTAGTGAAGGAATGGTCAGAATGACCATTGCTCCACGTGAAAACAGAACCCACATAGCCCACATCAAACAACTCATTCACCTCTAAGGCTTCTCTAAAGTTTTTCATCTGACCTTCAGCTCTCATTCTTCCCCCTTCCTTTTCATTTTGTGTTAAGATTTCATTGAAATCTCCTGCTACACACCAGGCTATACCCACTTCAGGCCTAATTCTTGATAATAATCCCCAAGAGTACTTTCTTTTTGCAGTATCTGGATGGCCATAAAAGCCATTAAAAACCCACACTTTCCCATCATCCTCATGAACTTTGACATTCATGTGCCATTGAGAATAGCTCATCAACTCCACTACTTTTTTATATCTCCAGAACAGCCCCAACCCCCCTTTTCTACCCACTGAGTCTATAGCCAGACACCCATCCATCTTCAATCTATGTTTTAACCTCTCCACTCTATTCCGTTTGACTTTTGTCTCAATAAGAAATACTACTTTGGGACACTTATCCTTAATAATATTGCTAAGGTCCTGAACTATCTGAGGGTTCTCAAGCCCTCGACAGTTCCATCATAATAGATTCATTGCTGCTGGTGGGGTTCCTTCACAGCCTCTGCCAATACTTCAACTAACATCATTCCCTCTTCTTCATTTTCTACTCTTATCTTTTTCTCTCTTCCACCATCTTCCCTTTCCTCCAATCCACATCTTTCTGCATCTCTTTTTAGAGAGGAAGTAATACCAATTAGTTCACCTCCTACTCCTCTACCCCTTGCCCTTCTATTCCATCCACTATTCTGTTATTTTATCTACTTTTTAATACTTACCTTAGTTACCCCTACCTTAAACTCAGAATTTTCTTCTTTACTACCTTTCATCAAGCCTTTCTCTCCTTCTAATTCCCCTCCCTCAACCCTTGTAATCATTTTTTGAACATTCACTCTATCCTCCAACCCCTCCCCTATAGTAGTCAACCCCTCCATATTCCCCCCCCCCCCCCCCTCATGTTTTTTTCCACTTCAGCCTCATTGTCTTCTACCAAACCCTTTCCTTTCTCCTCTACTTTTGCCCTTTCTCTACTACTTTTATTATTCCCTTTCCCTCCTCACTTCCCACTTCCTTACCCCTAGATTCAACACTCTAAGAATTAACTTCCCATTTTTTCTCTATTCTTTTTCGATTTGTTGCTGGGGCCCTCAGCCAAAAACCAAACTGATTCTTCCCTTCCATTTGTTCACCACCCCTACATCCCTCATTGCTATGACAAATGCATCCACAACGAAAATAGATCTTTAGTAATTGTTCATACTTAATTGGAATCCACATCTGCTTACCTTCAAACAATATAGTTCTGCCTCTGGCCAGGGCTTTTGATAATTCACATTCAACCTTTACTCTTAAGCAATGCCCCCATGCCATACTACCCTCCTGAGTGTCCACATCTACCACTCTCCCTATTGAATTTTCAATGGATTCCCCCAGTCTACGGTTCATCCCTCCTAATGGCAAGTTAAACAGTTGGATCTAGAACTCCTCTTTGGAGAAATCAATTAGATTCGGCTGAGTACTTCCATCGAACACTTTGAGTGCCAACAGAAAGCTATCGAATAGCCAAGGGCATCCTTCGAGTACCTTGTTCGTATCTACCTGCGTAGCAGATGTAATAACAAAGAAGTTAGCCCCGATCTCATAGAATTTCATCATCTTATTAACTCTCCACAACTTCTCCATCATCGATCTCACTACTTCCTTCCCTACTACTCTCTCCAAACACAGTTTTGCCACCACACTTCTGTCTCCTTTTTTTTTTTTATTTAATTCCTCCAAGTCTCCAATATCCACTGCAATCGGAGTAGATTCTTCTTCATTCAAGTTCAGTCAATCGCAGATCTCTTCCAGATCATCCATCACCCTTCCCTCCGTCACCAACTAACTCTCCTTCCTCCTATTCCCTCGAAAATAGAACGGATTAACTAACTTCTCCAATATTGCCGTCTAGAAGACGATAAAGAGAAGACTAATGTAAAAGTTTGTCTCCAATAAAATAATCCAAATCTACACCATCCCAAATCTGAATACACAACAAATAATTATTTCAAATCAAAATCTAAAAACACCATATTAGAAATAAAATTAGGATAGGAGTACCACCATTGATTCGTATCTTTAATCCATTTAATTGGAATGTTGAGCTAAAAGATATGCTGCTTTATTATCTTGCTTGCTCACATGAATAACTTCATAAATTTGAAAAGAATGAAGAAGACGGTCTCGTTTATTTTCACAACATTTCTCAACTCATCTCATTTTATCTTATTTAATCATTATAAATTTTTCAAATTTTTGTATAAAATAAAATACACAATTCAACTTTTTTAAATTTTAAAACAAAAATAATATTAAAAAATATATTCGAACAATATTTTATTCAATTTTTAATTTTAATCTCAATTCATCTCATCTTATCTAATCTATGAAAACATAACTCCAATAACTCCAATATTCCAAAAAAAAGAGCCTCATTAAATTCAATTTAACGTAACATATAGGTGGAGGATTCCATAAAAGGACTTTATCTTTTCTCAACACTTTATGAGAATACTTGATAAAATTGAAACTTGCCACATACTCAAGGCAATAATCGACACATGCTTCAAGTGACTTAGTTGTTGTTTCAAACAAATTTTGATTTCTAAATTTCCACACACTCCAAGCAATGGTAAGAAAAGATAAAATCAAAGACATATCATCTTTCATAAGAGTCCACACTATCTCATCAAAGCAAGTAGCATTAGGTAACAAGAGAAATGACTAACTATATCCAGAGTTCCAAATTTGGGTTACCTTGGAGCATAAACACAAATCATGAATTTAATCTTCAATTTAAGTTTGAAAAATTCCACTCAATCAATCTGAAAATACATCCTGCTTCATTAAGTTTAATTTTGTTGAAAGGCTATCTTTACTAGTGTAACACCTCGCTCCCCAGGTATAAGAATAAAATATCTTTCAGAAATTTTAAGGGAAGCTGACTGCTACTATTGAACTTGATTTAAAAATATATTTTTTCATTCTAAAGGAAGTGCCAAGTACAAAGATTCCTTATAGTATAATCATTTTTTATTAAAAATAATGAAATCATAAAAAAGAGTGTGCGGAAGTATTTATTAAAATTTTTCAAAGTCTGTACAATAAAAATTATAATTTAAAATCTTTGTGCATGATCTAGGCCACTGTCATGCCTCCCTAAACCCAGTCCTGTCCTGCAGGTCTACCTTCATAAATATTCTAACATGTGGTGATTTAAAAACATAAACAACTGAAATGAGTCAATGACTCAGTAAGAAACCTACCATAACATAAACATACTTAACATTAGGTTTTTCATAAATTATTTCATGATAAGAACTTAAGATCATGATTGTTCATACGTATGCTATGACATGCATGATTTATTTTGGTTTATTTGACAACACGCACTTAACCATGTATGCAAGGTTATGCATCAGCTTCATATCCCATGGCTGCAAGGGGAGCTGCTAATAGTATTCTAGCATACTATAGTAGACCACGTATAGATACGTGGCTTGCACATCCACCCATAAATCGCATTGGTATCATGCATCTAAATGACCATCTAATTAACTATTTTGAGATTAGCTTACACTTAATCTTATGAAGACTTACGCATTTTATATAACGTGAGATGCATGAGATGCATAATATGCATAATACATATATAACTATAATATGCAGAATGAAATATGATGAATGACATGCTTGCAATTATCATGACATGCGTGGTACATAAACACTGGCTTTCAAAGAATCGGCTTTGATAATAATATATAAATAACTAACTTATGTCAATCCTAATTTATGATCAAGTTATTTACTTTATTGTATTGCTTCCTAAAATTTCCGACACAAAATCTATCACGATGCAATGGAGGGATGATGGTGATTGTGATTAGCAGGGAGGAAGAGATGATGGTGGCCTTGCCTTGTTTCATGATGGTGGAGATGAGGCTATAACATGTTGAAGGTAAAAAGAGAGCTAAAAATGTTTTAAAAAAAAAACTAGGATTGAATAGGTAGGTGCACATATAGTGCATATGACTCTATTTATAGGATGGTATAGGTTAGGTTTAGGAAATTTTAAGGTAAAGAGGATTCTAGAATTGTAATCCTAGTGTATTTGAAATTAAAAACATACTCTATTAGTTCATTTAATGTAAGATTGAGAGTGAAATTAAAAACTTTAATTAGTGATGATTTTAAATTGAAATAAAGTTTTAATTGCCAATTTTTAAATTCTAAAAGGGGTCTAACTCGTTTAATAAATAATAATTAGGATTTGACCTCACTATTGAGTCTAATTAAAACTCATAATCAATTTCAATAATTTATCGTTCATGGGCTTATCCAATATGACTCATTCAATATAATTTAGGCCCAATAAAAATTATCAATATTCCGACCTTAGAATTATTGGGCCAGGTCGTTACCATTAGCCCACCAAGCAAAATGTTTGACCTTGGAAGGAAGAGATAAATTCCACAATTCTTTTCAATAGATTGAACACCTTCTGGATTATATTCTTTCAACTCGGACAAAATTTATATTCATCCCCAATCCAAAATGATAACCATATTTAACAATATACTGTTTACTCTTATTTGCCCCCTAAACAAACTTATCAATAGTAAAAAAATGCAAAGGAGTTTGTAAAATTGAATCAGCCACAAGAGAAGAAAAACTGGTTGTATAAAATCAACATTCCACTTTCTGGAGTGTGCATCAATGAACATATTTACATTTGCATATGCTATTGACAAAGTAGAACTTTGAACACCAAGAGGATCTAACCTTGCTAAAATCCACCAATCAACATTAATGCTCTCACCATTTCCAATTCTCCAATAACAACCTTTGTTTAGAATATTCTTTATTGTACACAAACTCTTCCAAACATAAGAAGAATTACCTTTAATTTCAGATTGTAGGAAAGAAGAATTAGGAAAATACTTGGCTTTAAACATCTTGGCCAACAATGAATCAAGATTAGTCATCAATCCCTATCCCTGTTTTGCAAGAATTCTAAGATTGAATAATTCCAAATCCTGAAATTCCAAAGCTCCATTCAATTTAAAAACACACATCTATTTCCGACTAATCCAATGCATCTTTCATTCGGATCCTCTTTGACCCACCAAAATCTAGCAAACATATGTTCACAACAATTTGGACAGTTTGAAACAACTCATAGTAAATGTTGAAAGAGCTTAGGCCACAGCTTTAATCAATATTTTCCTACCAGCTTGTGATAATAGCTTTTATTTCCATCATTGTAGTTTATTCCAAATAATAAACTTCAAATCTTGAAAAGTTAATAATTTGGAATGCCCCATAAAATATGGAAATCCCAAATAATGATCATGTGCTTGAATAGAATTTACATGCCAAATATACTTGATAGATTGAACTTCTTCTATGTCAGCATTTCTGCTAATCAATTATTTTGTTTTGTCCAGATTTAATTGGTGTCCAAAGGCATCTTCATAAACCTGTAACAATTCCATTCATTTTCAGCAATAGTGGCTTTGCAAAACAACAAACTGTTGTCAATAAAAAATAAATGGTTAATTGCTTTTGTGGCATTACAAACTTTGAACCACATAGGTCTTCTCCTATTGACAACATCTTGAATAAGAACAAATAATCCTTCCACACATAGAACAAATAAGTAGGGTAACAAATGGTCTACTTGTCTTATCCCCTTGAGGGTACAAAGGATGAAGAAGGCACACCATTAATTAAAATCTTATAAGACATCGAGGAAATACATGACAAAATTAGCGCTACCCATTTTGGATCAAACCCTAATTTTAGCAGTACCTATTCAAGGAACAGCCACTGTACCCTTCATAAGTCTTACTCATATTCAATTTAATTGACATAACTCCTTATCCGTTTTATAGAATAAACAACCTCATATGCAAGAAAAATATTATCAGTAATAATTCTCCCTGATACAAATGTAGATTAGCTAGAAGAAATAATATTTGACAAAAGAAATCTCAACCTATTTGCAATCATCTTATAGACCACATTGTATAGACTAATAGGTTGAAACTCTTGGACTTTTTCAGACTTATTTTTCTTTGGGATAAGGACAATAAAAGTTTCATTCAACTCCAAGGGAACCATACCTTCATGTGGAATAGGCAACACTCTTTGCTAACCTTTTTCCCAATTATGTGTCAATATTTGTGAAAAAAGAGCAACGACGTCTCATTTACGCCAAGTGCCTTCATAGGATGCATCTGAAATAAGGCTTCTTTTACTTCCTCAACGACATAGGATGGTAAAAGTGTTTGGATGTCTCATTAGTAACTTTTGAATGCTTATATGTTATATGATGGTGACTGGGTGTGAATTTTATAGAGTAATCTTGTTGAGTAAACAAACGTGTAGGCGATATGCATTTCTCAGGAGATATTTGGAAATAATTTCTATCTCATCCTATTTCATATCATCTTATTTTATTTCATTCATAAATATTATTCAGATACAGACACTTTCAAACAAATCATTATAATTTTTTTAAATTAATCATTACAACTTTTTTAAATTTTCAAACAAAAAACAATTCAACATTTTCATATTTCAAAATAAATATTATATTAAAAATTATATTTTAACAATAATTTAACTTTATAATATTTTTTATTCAACATATTTTCTCTTATTTTTCAAAATCTAATAAATATATAATTCAAACTATCTTACCATTATTCAAAAACTATTTTATTACTATTAACAAAATTTTCAACTCATCTCATTCCTCAAGTATTTGTTAGGACGTTGTAGTACGGGGCATACAATTATAACTGAAGTAGAAATGAGAAAGAATGAAAAATAATGAACACCAAAGATTTTACGTGGAAAAATCTCCAAACTACTTGGAGGAAAAAATCTTCCACGGAAAAATTGTAGAAGGATTTCACTATAGCAAAAGGATTACAAGAATTTATCTCTAAAATAAGGAGAGCACGATTGACAATACTCTCTCTTATAAAAGGAGAAAAATATATTTTTACAAAAGGAAAGACAATATTTAGGAGAAACCTCACTATTTTTCTCTCTAAAAATTCTATCTTTCTTTATATTTTTACTTTCAAAATGAGATAGATTTTGAAGAGCAAAAGCATGTATATATACGGGATAAAGGCGGTGGAAGATGGCGATTCAGCAATGTGAATGCAAACTTGAAATGTGTTGTCAAATAGCCCATCATTTTTGACTAATTCTAACTCTTAATGTAGAAGAAACAAAACTTCTTATCCTTTTATCTATTTGCAGAAAATTTTGACCCATAAAAGTCCACAAAGGTGGCTTTACCGCCACATATCTCCTACTTAAAGTCTCTTTTGTAATCCTTCTATCTTTTCTACACTTTTCATTTTCATGCCACTTACATATCTGTTAGGCCTAAGGAGGATCGACACCAAATAAACTTGTCATTATTAATTAGTTTTGTTAATATATTTGCTAGGTTGTCTTTTATATGGATTTTTTGTATATCCATACTTTCTTCTTCCACCTTCTCAAGAACGAAGTGATACTAAACTCGTATGTACTTTGTCTTTGAATGAAATGCTGGAGTTTTTGCCAAATACAAAGCGCTCTGACTATCACAAAATAAATTAATTTTCTCTTGTACATGTTCGAACTCTTCCAGTAGCATTTGCAACCATATTGTCTCTTTGCTAGCTTGTGTAGCTGCGACATATTCTGTCTTCGTCGTAGAAGTAACCATGATAGACTGCAATTTTAAAACCCAACTTGCAGCTCCTCCAGCAAGAGTAAACATATAACCTAAGGTGGACTTGAGGTAAACACATAATATTTTTTATTCAACATTTTTTCTCTTATTTTTCAAAATCTAATAAATATATAATTCAAACTATCTTACCATTATTCAAAAACTATTTTATTACTATTAACAAAAATTTCAACTTATCTCATTCCTCAAGTATTTGTTAGAACGTTGTGGTACGAGACATACAATTACAACTGAAGTATAAATAAGAAAGAATGAAAAATAATGAACACCAAAGATTTTACGTGGAAAAATCTCCAAACTACTTGGAGGAAAAAATCTTCCATGGGAAAATTGTAGAAGGATTTCATTATAGCAAAAAGATTATAAGAATTTTTCTCTAAAATAAAGAGAGCACAATTGATAATACCCTCTCTTATAAAAGGAGAAAAATATATTTTTACAAAAGGAAAGACAATATTTAGGAGAAACCTCACTATTTTTCTCTCTAAAAGTTCTCTCTCTTTCTCTATATTTTTGCTTTCAAAATGGGATGGATTTTGAAGAGCAAAAGCATATATATATAGGGGATAAAGGCGGTGGAAGATGGCGATTCAACAATGTGAATGCAAGCTTGAAATGTGCTGTCAAATAGCCCATCATTTTTTACTAATTCTAACTCTTAATGTAGAAGAAACAAAACTTCTTATCCTTTTATCTATTTGCAAAAAATTTTGATCCATAAAAGTCTACAAAAGTGGTTTTACCGCCACATATTTCCTACTTAAAGTCACTTTTGTAATCCTTCTATCTTTTCTACACTTTTCATCTCCATGCCGCTTGCATATTTGTTAGGCCTAAGGAGGATCGACACTAAATAAACTTGTTATTATTAATTGGCTTTGTTAATATATTTGCTAGGTTGTCTTTTGTATGGATTTTTTGTATATCCACACTTTCTTCTTCCACCTTCTCAAGAACGAAGTGATACTGAATTCGTATGTGCTTTGTCTTTGAATGAAATGCTGGATTTTTTGCTAGATGCAAAGCGCTCTGACTATCACAAAATAAATTAATTTTCTCTTGTACGTGTTCGAGCTCTTCCAGTAGTATTTGCAACCATATTGCCTCTTTGCTAGCTTGTGTAGCTGCGACATATTCTGCCTTCGTCGTAGAAGTAGCCACGATAGACTGCAATTTTGAAACCCAGCTTACAGCTCCTCCAACAAGAATAAACACATTACCTGAGGTGGACTTGCTCTTGTGAAGATCATCTGCATAATCTGAATCAACATAGCCTCTGACAGTAAAGTATGATCCTTCATAACATAATGCGACATTTGAGGTACCCTTGACATATCTCAGGATCCTCTTTACAGCACTCCAAATACTCTTTACTAGGATTCACCATGTATCGACTAACCACTCCCACTGCTTGTGCAATGTTTGGTCTTGTACAAACCATAGCGAACATTAAGCTATCCACTACTGATGCGTACAGTACTCGAGACATTTCCATCCTCTCTGCTTCATTGCTAGGACTCATAATTGAGGATAACTTGAAATTAATAGGAAGAGGGGTAGAAATTGGCTTACAATCTTGCATGTTGAAGCGTTGCAAGATTTTCTTCAAATAATTTTTCTGAGAAAACCATATCTTCCTATTATTTCTGTCTCGGTAATACGATTTTTGTTAGGGTCTGCTACCAACATATCATCAACATACAATAATAGAATAATGAAATTACCATCACCAAATCTCTTATAGTAAGTAAACACAAGGATCTAAACTATGTCTGTTGTCTCCAAGGCTCATGATAAAGGAATCAAATCTCTTATACCAACATCTCAGCGCTTGTTTGAGACCGTATAGAGATTTGTTCAACCTACAAACCAAGTTCTCTTTTTCTTTTTCTTCAAAACCTTCTAGTTGGAGCATGTAAATCTCTTCTTCAATTTCTCCATGAAGAAATGCAGTTTTCACATCCAATTGTTCTAAGTACAAGTCAAATGTAGCACACATCTCAAGGACTGTTTGAACCGTTGAGAGTCGAACAATAAGAGAGAATATTTCGTTGAAGTCTATGCCTTCTTTCTGAGCAAATCCTTTCACCACCAATCTAGCACGATACCGCTCCACTTAGTCATTGTCATTTCGTTTGATCTTGTAAACCCATTTGTTTCCGATGGCCTTCCTTCCTTGTGGTAGTGGAACAAGATCCCATGTTTTTTTTTTTTTATGGAGAGCTTCAATTTCTTCTTGCATTGCAACCATCCACAGAGAAGCTTCTTGGCTATTTGAAGCCTCATGGAAAGTTGACGGCTCTCCATCCTCTGTTAGTAGACCGTATGCGACATTTCCCTCCATGATGTACTCTGAGTGCCAAGCTGGTTCTCTTCTCTCCTGAGTTGACCGTCGAACTTGTGGAATTGCACACTCAGCTTGTTCTTGTTCTTCGTGCTCTGATGTTGCTTCAGAAGAATCTGGAACTTCTAATTCTTGTCTTTCTTCAACTTGAACTGTAGTAGTCTCTAGTTTCTCTTTTGAAGTGCTATCATTTTCTTTTTCTTGTACCTTATCTTCTACAAATACAACATCCCTACTGATTAGCACTTTGCAGGTAGTGGGATCCCACAGGCGATACCCCTTGACTCCATTAACATACCCTAAGAAAATACATTTTCTGGATTTTGAATCCAGCTTTGATGTTTCTTGGGCATTGTACATAACATAAATAGGACTTCCAAATGTATGTAAGTGAGAATAATCAACTGGCTTATCAGTCCACATCTCCATCAACGTTTTCAGATCAATTGCGGTTGATGGTGACCTATTGATCACATAACAGGCAGTCTTGACTGCTTCTACCCAAAATGACTTGGTCATTCCCGCAGTTCTCAACATCACTCTTGTTTGTTCTAACAAGGTTCTGTTTATCCGCTCTTCTACTCCATTTTGTTGTGGAGTGTATGCCACCGTGAGCTGCCTTTTGATACCTTCTTGTTGACAGAAACTATCAAATTCACTACCAGTATATTCTCCTCCATTTTCTGTCCTTAAACACTTGATCTTCTTTTCAGATTTAAGCTCAACCCGCGCTTTGAATATTTTGAAAACTGAAAATACATCTGCCTTATTTTTTATTGGATACACCCAACATCTTCTGGAGTAATCGTCAATAAATGATACAAAGTATTTTGCTCCTCCTAGGAACAAAACTGGTGCTTGCCAAACATCAGAATGGATTAGTTCTAAGATAGCTTTACTTCTAGCAGAGGAACTACTGAATTTTAGTCTGTGCTACTTACTAGTAATACAGTGCTCACAAAAGGGTAATGAAACATTTTTGAGCCCTGGAAGAAGCTTTTGTTCAGCAAGAATCTTCAAACCTCGTTCTGACATGTGGCCAAGCTTACAGTGCCACATCATTGTTAATTCTTCTACCGAACTTGCCAATGCAGGGGATGCTTCTCCTTTTCTTGTTGTGTTTCTCCTTTAAGCATGTACAAATTTGCAGCTATCTTTTCTGCTTTCATCATTACAAGCGCGCCTTTAACTATTTTCATGATCCTATCTTGAATATGGGTTTTACACTCACTATTATCTAATTGTCCTAAAGACAATAGGTTTTTCTTCAGTCCTATCACATGTCGTACCTCCTGAATAGTGCGAACCATATCGTCACACATATTCAATTTGATGGTACCAATACCAGCAATCTCCAAGGCATGATCGTCTCCCATGAACACAGATCCTCGTGAGATAGGTTCATATTGATGGAACCATTCTCTCCGGTGAGTTATATGCCATGTTGCTCCTGAGTCAATAAGCCAGATATTAGCGAATCTTCTTCTACCTTTAGTAACTGTTGTTGCCTCACTATATAAAATTTCACCATGATCTGAGATGCTTGCTACACAACCTTGAGCTTTTGACAACTCGGAACCTTTTCCTTTGGCTTCTTCGTTCTTCTTGAGATGCCAACACTCCCTTTTGTAGTGCCCTTTCTTGCCACAGTGATGACACTTGACATTCTTCTTACTTCTAGATTTTGATCTACTCTGATTTTGACTCCCACCGGGGCCACATTCCGTTGATCTCCCTCCGGTCATTACCAAAGCTTCGGCTTGCTGTGAACCTCCTGGTCTATCTTCTTTGCTTTTACGCCAACTTTCTTCTTCAAGAACCGCAGCTGCAATATCATCGAAGACTAAAACTTCAATGTTGTTGGTTAAGTTGATGTTGAGTTGATCATACGAATCGGGTAGACTTTGAAGTAGAATTTCAGCACGTTCACCCGTTTCTACGTTATGCCCTATTGCTGTGAGCTGTGAAAATAAAGTGTTGAGGATGTTGATGTGGTTGTCACCATAATTGACTCCATCATCCGAAGAGTGTAAAGTTTTCTCCTCAAGAAAATTTTGTTGTGTAGTGATTTGGCCTTGTACAATTTTGTCAGAGTATCCCATATCTCTTTTGCTGTCTTTTCTCCGCCACACTTGACAATACTCCATCGGCTAGTGCTAGGTGCAGATTAGCAATAGCATTGTCATCCATCTCGTTCCACTTGTCGTCATCAGTGATCTCATCGGGCCTATCTCCAATTGCCGCCAAGCAATTATCTTTCCTCAAAACTGCTTTTATTCTCATTTTCCACAATAAGAAATTACTTCCATTGAACTTCTTTATTTCGTATTTTGTCACCATTATTGAAAATGCCTCATTTCCACTAACTGAATCTAACTGTAGCACGAAAATCGACTATAAACAAGATGATCTGATACCACTGTTAGGACATTGTAGTACGGGGCATACAATTACAACTGAAGTAAAAATGAGAGAATAAAAAATAATGAACACCAAAGATTTTACATGGAAAAATCTCCAAACTAATTGAAGGAAAAAATCTTCCACGGGCAAATTGTAGAAGGATTTCACTATAGCAAAAGGATTACAAGAATTTTTCTCTAAAATATGGAGAGCACAATTGACAATATCCTCTCTTATAAAAAGAGAAAAATACATTATTTCTTATTAAAGGAAAGACAATATTTAAGAGAAATCTCACTATTTTTCTCTCTAAAAACTCTCTCTTTCTCTATATTTTTGCTTTCAAATAGGATAGATTTTGAAGAGCAAAAACATGTATATATAAGGAATAAAGGCGGTGGAAAATGGCGGTTCAGCAATGTGAATGAAAGCTTGAAATGTTCTGTCAAATAGCCCAGCATTTTTAATTAATTCTAACTCTTAATATAAAAGAAACAAAATTTCTTATCTTTTTATCTATTTATAGAAAATTTTAACCCATGAAAGTCCACAAAATGGCTTTACTGCCATCTCTGTTAGACGCTTACAGTGGAAAGCATTCCCTCATATTTATTGAATAAATAATTTTCTTTAACAATCGATACTTCGGTTTATTTTCATCAATAAGCTTGCTTAAAAAAAATAAAAAATAAAAAGCGCGTGTAGACGACATACACGAACACACACAGAAAATCGCGGATAAACTGACTCCAGAAAAAGAAAAATAAAAAGACACTTACTTGTAAACGCGGGTTCAGAAACAAGAAACCCTACTAAAGTCCCAACCTTTCGACGCTCAGACGCAAGCCAGGGATCCATCTCTCTGCTACTTCCTCTGTAGGTCTTCCTTCTCTCTCTAAACCCCAAATCTTCCGTCCAAACTAGTTTTCCTTCTGATTGACCCCAATTAAAAAAAGAAGTAAAAGAAAGCCCAGAATCTTATTTCTATTGTTGGTGGATATCATATTGCAGTTTCGTGCAAAATGGACATTGATTCTGATTTCCACAATCTGAACATCAAGGCATCGAACGAAGGAGGCGCTTCAATGCAGGTGGAATCCAAGGACTCGTCAAGCACTCAAGTAATGTGCTCTCTCTTGCTCCCCCTCTGTATTGCTATTTTGAATATTTTGTTTATCTCTTTGTTTGCTGATTGTATTCTGAGTATTTCATTTTCATATGTTTTATTTGCAATGAGGTTACGAATTTTTAATATCGAGTTTAGGGTTTCTTTGCACTGGCTACAAATTACGGAATCATCTATTATATACTCCCTCAAAATTGTTGTTTTCGGGGCTCCACACCTTTTTTGTTACTTGTTATGACTGACCCTATTCAGATTTTGAGCTTAATTTTGTTATTTTGAATTGTGTACATCACTTATTATTGTTTGATTCTCCATCAAAGGCAGAGGGTAAGGAGACGGAGGAGCTTAATAAGTCAATGGATAAGCTGCATATTGAGGGTTCATCATCTGGACAAGCTGGAACTTCATCGAACAACTTCAGGAAGAAACCAGTTATCATTATTGTTGTAGGAATGGCAGGTAATGTAGTAGAATCGCAGTGGATTTGTTTGAAAGTTCATTTGCTATGTATTGTCTATTTGTGGCTGGACTTTTAAAAATATATGATTATGTTAATATTTGGGAGATGATTCTTTAAAGATATGTTTTGCGTATGCGTAGGGAGTGGAAAAACAACGTTTCTTCATCGGCTGGTTTGCCACACCCAGGCTTCCAACATCCGGGGTTATGTGTTGAACCTTGACCCTGCTGTGATGACTCTCCCATTTGGTGCTAACATTGATATAAGAGACACTGTGAAGTACAAGGAAGTGATGAAGCAGTTCAATCTAGGACCTAATGGTGGAATTCTGACATCACTTAACTTGTTTGCTACAAAGTTTGATGAGGTAAAGATTACCCATGAAAAATCTACGAATTCTGACATCACTTATCCTGCCCAGCTTCACCTCTGCAGTTGATGAGGCCATGTCACTGCAACCTGTCGAATGGGTGGTTTTGCACCCATTTTTCAGTGTCCCTTTTGGATTATTGCAATTATAAAGATCCCATTATAAATGGTTAGATTCGAATTGGCTGGTTTAATCATATAGACTATACATATGGTACCCACCCATGGGTAGCCCAAGTGGTAAGGGCGGTTGTGGGCATGAGCCCCATGTCACAGGTTCAGTTTCCCCTAGGATCAAACTGCGATTTAAGTGGGAGGCCATGACGGTGGGTTGCTGTGATAGTCTTCCGGGGGTTTAGTTTCTATGGGTGTGTCCTAACGGTTTTGCCGTGGGGTGGCTCCCCCGTCATTAAAAAAAAAAAAAAGAAAGGAGCATATTGTACAATATCCATCACTATGTTTGCATATGCCTAGCACTTTTTAACTATGGATACCGTGTAGCACTAAACTAGCACGCTAAGGCAACACTCTTGCATATGTGCCGTATACTTGGGCCTTTGTCTATTCTTATGATCAATAAAATTTTGTTTACCAATAAAAATAAAATATAAAAATAAAAATAAAAAGCTAAGGATGCTATGTAGCAGTAGGATCAGCTTATTTTTGAGTTGCTTGATGCTCTCGCTTCAATTTTTTTTTTATATCTTATTTCTTCTCTTCTTTACGTCTCACCAAGTGTTTATATCTATAATAATTGTTGTAATTTCCAATACCAGGTTGTTTCTGTTATAGAGAGCCGAGCAGATCAGCTTGATTATGTTCTTGTAGATACTCCTGGACAGATTGAAATATTCACTTGGTCTGCTTCTGGTGCTATCATTACAGAAGCTTTTGCTTCAACCTTCCCTACTGTTATCGCATATGTAGTCGACACACCTCGTTCGTCAAGCCCAGTGACTTTCATGAGCAATATGCTATATGCTTGTAGTATACTTTACAAGACAAGGTTGCCTGTTGTGCTGGCATTCAACAAGACAGATGTGGCTCAACATCAATTTGCCTTGGAGGTATCATTTTAGGCCTAGTTTGGATACCCAACTCATCTCATCTAATCATTATAATTTTTTCAAATTCCTACACAAAATATAATAAACAATTCAAAAATTTCAAATCCCAAAACAATAATAATATTAAAAATTAGTATTCCAACAATATTTTATTCAACTTTCATCTCAACTCGTCTTATCTCAACTCACTCAAACAAGGAAAAAAAAGAGTTAACCTAGATTTAGCCTATAAACACAGCAAACAGACTAGGTACCTGAATAAGATTTGCCTATTCTATGCTTTAAATCTAAACATATTGATAATTCTATTTCTTGTGAACTTATTAAATTTTATTCTATAGAAGTGGGAGCTTTGCATTTTCAAAGGTTCAGCAATATAAGACGTGTCATAAATTATCAACGCAGAAGCATGAACTTTTAAATGAGATAATGTTACTCTTGAAATGTGAAATTTTTGTTAGTTTGATTCTGGTGTCAAGGTTTCCTTAAAATACTTCAGCTGGTTGTTAGTTATTTTAAATATTTTTGCTACTTTCTCTTCAAAGGCAAATGGGGAAAATAGAGAGAAAATAAACATCCTCTCTTCTCTCCACTTATCTTCTTTTCTGAAAACTCAAATTGGATTCTCGTCCTTTTGCCTTTTTCTAAACCAATATTTTGATATGATGGTCAAAATCAGACTCTCTGGACACCGCTGTTTCTCACCGTGTATGGGACTTTGAAAATTTCTCCATTCCCGTTGTATGTTTAACTTGCATATAATATAGGTTTTGCTATGTATTCATAACCTGGTCTTGGGTGCTGATATGCATGCAGTGGATGGAAGACTTTGAGGCATTTCAAACAGCAGTAAGTTCAGATCAGTCATACACATCGACTTTAAGTCAGAGCCTTTGCCTTGTGCTAGATGAGTTCTACAAGAATTTACGCTCTGTTGGAGTGTCGGCTGTCTCTGGTGCTGGAATGGAGGCCTTCTTCAAGGCCATTGAAGCAAGTGCTGAGGAATACATGGAAAACTATAGGTATTGCTCAAACTTGATAAATGATCCCCCTTTTTTCCTCCGCTGTAGTTTTATTGAGTGAGGATGCTATTACTCCCTTAATAATTCATGTAAACAATAAAATTCCTACTAATTTTGATGCTCTTCTTCTTTGTATAGGGCTGATCTTGAAAAGAGACGGGCAGAGAAGCAGCGGTTGGAGGAAGAGCGCAGGAAGGAAAGCATGGATAAATTAAGGAAGGATATGGAGCAATCTAGGGGAGAAACCGTTGTCTTGAGCACTGGTCTGAAGGACAAAGAAGGCAGGAGAGAAAACATGATGGATGAGGAAGATGAAAAACTAGAAGAGGAAGATGATGATGATGACGACTTTGAGAGATTTACTGAGGAGGAAGATGTTATAGATGAGGATGAAGATGAAGAAGTTGCTAGATTCTCCTTTTAGGACACCTATGCTGATGTAATCTTCTTGAAAGAAAAATTTTTGTACAGGGCTTAACAAGTAACTAAACCTGTAATTTAATGGCGCATAGGATTGTGGTAGTTGTGTTTGCAATTTGCATATCTCAGCGAAAGCAGTTTCTGCAGTTTGATTTGATTTTAGTATTACTTCTCTCTATAATTGAGCTTTAGCTGTTGGTCTTGATATTTAACCCTCATAACAGCTGTGACTTGTGAGGCTTTCTGTTGGACGGTTGTTTTTTTTTCTTTTTATTTTTGAAGAATGTTGAAAGGGGTCCATTTAGGGAGCCAATGACGATTGTTTCTCATAAAGTACACAAGTTCTAAAATTTTGCTGGGCACATTGCATTCTTGCAACTCTTTGGTTACCCCCTTTGCCCTTTCTAGTTTCTATCTCTAATAGCGATGTACCCATGTGATGCTATATATTGATTAGCGAAATGGATAGAGAATTAAAGAAGTATTATGCATTTATGAATTGGTCTGGCTATGATTTGTACTGAGTACATAGCAAACCGAGTATCCTGTACTATACCCTGCCTGGTTTAGATGACCAGGGACCGATTGTTGTAATCTTAGGAAACAACCAGAGAGGGATAAGATTATTATTAATGACAAAGTGACCACTGGAAGCAGTTAGAATTGAAACACTCTTTGGCGTGCACATCTTGATGAGATTGCATATAATACATAAAGGAGAAATATTACAAGGAAACTTACAATATATACTTCCATTTAATTAATACATGATTTGTTATTTTTATAATTTTATTTAAATACACATATTTAAGTATTAAGATAAAATAATAAAAATGAAAAATTACATGTTGGTTAGGTGAAGGTGTGTAGTATAAGATTTTCATTTAGAATTTCTCTAAGTAAAGGGGCAAGCTAAACAAAGTAAACACACCAAGCATTAAATAAAAGGGAAAACAAAGCAAACACAGTAACACACCAAGCATTAAATAAAAGGCAATTGCCAGGGCCACCGAGAGGTGTCCTGACAATTCACATCAATAAGTGCATTTTGTATTTTTTTTTTAATTTTGTATTTTTTTCAATCATTTTTTAAATCACTTTAATCATTTAAAATAAATTCACAAACTCATTAAAAAAATACTTATTTAATCATTAAATAAAAAAAAATCATACTCATCATTCTCACACACCACACTATATATAATTTTTTAATTTTTAATTTTTTTCTTACCAAATGTATGGTGTATAAATAATGATCAGTAGAATAACTCAATTAGTTTAGAAATAATAAAATCAATAATTAAAAATAAGTATAGTGTGATGTGTGTAGATGATGAGTAACAAAACTCTTAGAATCAATACCTCACCCGCAAATTCTAGCCATTGGGAAACTGTATTAACAGTCCTTATATGAAAATTTCCAAGTGCCTTCTTTCATTAAGTAGGTTGAGGCAATATTGAGGTATACCCAATCTATGCAGCCATAATATTTTCAATCGTGCAAAAAAATAAGGGCTATTTTATAACTTTTTAACCTCATGAAAGAATATTTCTATAACTAGGAGAGATTAATATATAACATAAGTTCTATAATAGTTAATAGTATTTGTATGTAATTGTTATTTGGGAGTCTCCTCTCTTTTCTCTCTTGAGAGAATAGAGGTGGTGGTTATTTTTGTTACAGTCACGAATTGAGGGGTGATGGAAAAGCGGATTCAGAGATGGAGAATTTGCACAAGATGTGGAGCAAGTTGAAGCTAAGTGAAGAGAAAGACTTGGCTATCAAACTAGAGAATACATCTACTATAGAAGCACAGAAGAAGGGAGAACAATGTTTGATTGACAAAATATGTATTGATCGCCTAATAGGGAAGAATGTTGTGGAAGCCACAATGGCAAAGGTCTGGCAACTGAGCAAATCTGCAATTTTCAAAGATGTGGGGTTGAACATTTTCATCATAATGTTCGCTACCCATGCTGATAGGAGTCAAGTGGAGGATGGCAGGCCTTGATTTTTTGACAATCATATCTTTGTGATCAATGATTTTGACTAGTATAATGAAGTTTGATAAAACGGTACTATGGGTTCAGTTCCACAATATGTCGTTGATTGGAATAAATAGAGAATGTGGTGAGAAATCAGAACATTCACTGGGGGAGGTGTGTCACAACCCCCAGGAGGATTATCCGGGACCACACCTCGACATGGCTCTTGGAGGGTCAGGACAGTTATATGGCTAGTGTGATGACCCGCTTTTGAGTGTATTTTCGCTGGAATAATTGTTTTTATTTTAATTAATATATTAGTTATTTAATTTAATTTATTTGCGTTTTAAAATTAGTTTTTAATTTATTTGATGTTGTGTTTTATTTCTTTTAGTTGTTTTTGTGGTTTTTAATCTTTTTCGGCGGTTTGTTTTGTTTTTCCCGGAGTGAGGATTGGACCTCATTTCTTTTTGCATCTTTTTTTTTTTCCTTTTTCTCTTTTTCCTTTTTTTTCTTTTTCCCTTCTTTTCTTTTTCTTTTCTTTTTCTTTTTTCTTCTTTTTCTTTTTTCCTTCCTGCTCCCGCGTCCGAACCCCCCCCGATCGGCTCTCTCTCTCTCTCTCCTCCCTCTCCCTCACGCCGATACCTTCTTTCTACCGGCCCACCACCGTCCGGCCACCATTTGGCTCGCCACCGGTCCCATTCTCTTCCCCTCCCTCTGGCGCACCACCCCTCCAAAGCCCACCCCCAACCGGCCGGCCGTTTGGCCGGAAAAGCTCTCCAAAGCCTCCACGGATTTTGCTCCGATCCGCCGCCGTCGCTCCACCTCCGGCCACCACTTCTTCACCACTTCATCACCGACTCCTTGCCGTCCTAACCCACCCATTTCCGCCTCCAACGACCACCGGAATAGCTCCTACGAGCTTAGTTTCCGATTTGCGTTTTTCGGCCATTTCCGGCGATTCCGCCGCCACCCACGGTCGTTTATCACTTCCAATAGCTTCACAACCATCCCTAGACCATTCCCTATCAATTTCGTGTCCTAGTTTGTCCCCGTTCAAAAGTGAGTTTTTCAAACCCACGGCCGCAGTGAATTTTCACTGTGACGTTGCTTTTCCGCCGCCGTTTGCAACGCCGCTTGTTTTCTAAAATTGCCATATAGCGCTGTAAGTATTTTCCAAACCCTATTTTCAGATTTAAATATATATTGCTCTTTCAATTATTTAATTTGCTGATTGGTTGATTCCGGATTGAGTCCGAGGAGTTCGGGGGTCGGATGGATGGAGGACGGAGTTGCTTGATTTATTGTTTTATGATTGGTTGTTTGTTTTGTGCGTTGATAATTGCATTTGCATGGCGCATGCATTTGTATTTATTTTATTTGAGAAACCCTGTTTTGCTGGCGTGATTGGATTTTCGGGTGCGTGTGTCTCACGAGCCCAAGCCGGGATGGGTTATTATCTCGGTGGAGCTCCTCTGGTCACTCGGGAGTGGATAATACTGAGTGAGGTCCCCTGAGTTGTCGCTGGGCGACGACGGGAGCGGGGCTAGAGGATGGCCCGACCAGGTACGCGCGGGGCGCGAGTCTGGGCATCGCTCTACTCACCGACTCCGTGGCCCTTCGCTGGCGAGGGCTAGAGGATGGCCTGGCCAGGTACGCGCGGGGCGCGAGTCTGGGCATCGCTCTTTTAGGTGTCACATGCGTAGTCGTTACCTGCGGTGTGGCACATAGCCAGGGTGTGCGGATGATCCCTAGGGGAGATCATGGTGCATGCATAACCGGTGTGTTTTTATGGTTTTCGGATGCGGGCCATTTTTCTGGGAAAATGGCGAGTTTTGGTTTTGAGGCTTTTGATCCATTTTCGGGGAAAATGGTGGTTTGGGCCATTATCTGGGATAATGGTGAGGCGTGGTTTTTAAGAATATGTTTTTAATGGGCCAAATGGGTTCTTGGCGTGCGTGGTAAAAATGTGGTTTTGCGGGGCATGTGCATTGGTTTTTCTTGCATCCATGTTGTTTGAGTTCTATGTGTTTTTATCTGGTGGTGTTTGGGTTTACTTACCTGCGGTACCATTTTTGGTTCCGTAGCTTTTGGTGCAGGAGATGAGGATGAGGAGGAGGAGGCTGAGCCCGAGGATGCGGCTCCGCCGGGTTGCTGATGTTATGCTTTTCTTTATGGTTTTAAAACTGTATTTGTGTTTTGTAATATTTTATTATGTATGCTTTAATCAGCTTGTATTATGTTAAGAAAAATTCTGGTACTTAGCTATGACTTTCGTTATCTGCTGCGTGTTTCTCTGTACACATATGTTGCCTTGCACACACTTGGCACCCGTCGATGGGATGGTGACCCGGGTTGTCACCATCCGGACGTCTCGATTTCCCCATGTTCGGGCGTGGGGATTTGGGGGCGTCACAGCTAGCCTACTTGCATGTCTTGGCTCATGCCCTAACACTCAGCGAGTACCCATGGATGCTACTGGCAGCGCACAGACCATGCATGTAGGCCTACGCATGCCCTTGAGCATGCACCTGTGAGCATGCATGCACGCCCCCACTTAGCGAGGTTAGTGGCGTGCCTGTGCGTGCCCTCACAGGCACACCATCCAGCACACAACTCCAGTTCGTGCCTTGCAAGTAAGGCTAGTGGCAAAATTGGTGGGCATGTCATCCAGTGCACGGCTCCAACCTGTGCCTTGCAGCCCCAATGCCCAGATCGTCAGCTTGGGCCATGCATGCCTATTGCCTAGTCCACCAGCCCGGGCCATGTAGGACCACCGCCCAATCCACTTGATTGGGCACCACAGTAGCAGCACGACATCACTCTGTGCCCACCATCAGGCCTAGACTTGGCACCATGCCATGCCCACCATCAGTAGGCCACGCACAACGCCATGTCGTACCCACCATCACACCAACGCATGGCACCATACCATACCATGTAGCGAGCCATGAACCAGACTAGGACTAGCCCATCCATGGGCCATGCACCACCATAGCCCACCATGGGCCATACATGCCATGGCCACCATGGGCCATTTATCTACTTTATTATTTTATTATTTATTTTATTTAATTACTTGTTTAGTTATTATTTTATTTGTTTTATTTATTTATTTTAATTTGCTAGGAACTTTTTGGGGATTTCCAAATCGTAAACTCTATAAATAGGACTCTTAGTCATTTCAAGGCTAAATGCTTCCTAGATACAAGCTTTAAAGAGGCTATGTTAGGATCTACACATCATATGTTTGGAGAGGGATATGGGAGACAAAATAGAAGCTACTGCATGGATGTACATGGAGGGTGGGGGATGTGCAATCGATAAATATTTAGATTGATTTCTAGTTACCAAATCATAAATTGGTACCACCTCAGCCAAATATACATGTTGACCAAGAAAAGGAGCTGGTGGCAAGTTTGATTGATGCTAACACTAAATGGTGGAATGTAAAGAAAGTTAAAACAATCATTCCCCCTCGAGAAGCAGCAAAAGTGTTAAAGATAATGCTAAGTTCAAAGAACAGACCTGATTGCCTTATTTGGGAGCATGAGAAGAATGGACAATTTACTGTAAGGAGTGCATATAGATTTTTTAAAACTCTTGGTCAATCTGGTCAGGTGGGTGAATGTTCTAATGTTGAGGAACAAAAACAGATATGGAAGAAGATTTGGAAGCTGAAAATCCCTCAACAAAATCAAAGTATTTGCTTGGAGGGCTTGTAAGGAGGGGCTACCAACAAAGAAGAATTTAAGGACTAAAAAGGTGATTATGGAGGCCTCGTGTCAATGGTGTAAGGAGGAGGAAGATGTTAGTCATACTCTTTTATCATGTCTTTCAATTAGAGAGTATTGCTAGAAGAAATATTTTCATAGCTTCGTAGTTGCTGAAGAACAAGTAGATTTTCTGTAGACAGTAAGAAAAGTGCAGCATATGGGGATTCATGGTGAGTTTGAAAACTTTTTCTTAATAGCATGAGGTATATGGTATAGAAGGAACAAGAATATGTATGAAAATAAAGTCCCCAGTCCTGAACAGACAGTTGAACATGCTTTATCTATGTCTATGGAGTATAGGCCAGTACATGATCTTTCTAAGTAGAACATAAAAGCTATATGCAGGTGGCTTCCACCTCCCAATGGATGTACTAAATTAAACGTGGATAGAGCTATTTTTGCAAATGCAGTGCTAGAGTAAGAATCATCCTAAGGAATGAAGAGGGAGAGGTAATTATATCGGCTAGTAACAAAGAAAGAGAGGTAAATGACCTCTAGAAATTGAATTGCTAGCAATGGTAAGAGGTCTTCAGATTTGTATCCCTTGTGGCCTGCAAGAATTGCTCATATGGAGTGACTCGTTGATCTGAGTGAATGAAGTTCTTGTTGAAGAGGAGTCTATAGCATTGTTAGGCAACCTGGTGTACGAAGGTAAGAGATTGATGAAATATATTCTTAAGTGTTCTATAAAGCATACTGGACTTATGGCTAATGAAGCAGCCTACAAATTGGTAAGATATGCATGGCATATTCAAGGCTTTGTGATGTGGTGGAATTATTTTCCTAATGTATTGCTCAAACCATTTGGGCTGAGTTTGTGATGTAACGATGTTTGTTTCTTTGAATAAGAGTTTGATTTATTATTAAGAAAAAAAATAGTATTTGTATGTAGTATTTATGTAGCCTAGACCTTGCATAATCATTTAATAAAGAGTATTTCTCTCCAAATTGGGTCATTCAATTTGGACTAACAGAGAATTGAAAAGATTTCGATAGATTAATTCACTCAAATTGAAATTTTTAACGTACATATATATATCAATTTTAGATGCCATTGTTTATATAAGTCAATAAATGAAAAATCATTTGCAAAGTGAATCAATGGTTAGGTTGGAGCTTTGAACAAAAAAGATTGAAATTGGGGTGAAATTTAGGATTGTAAGACTATCCGTTCGGATTGAACAAACCGACTCGACCTGATCGATAGTCTTATTAGTTAGTCTTGAGGTGTAGTTTTTTTCAACTGGACCAGATCTAAACTGACCGAATGTATGTATACATATATAAATATATTATTTTATATAATAGCTATATAAGTTAGTTATGTAATTTTTATTCAAGGAATCACCATTAACCATATATATAATGAAATTATTTAATATTTATTAACTATATATAAAATATTAGTTAATTTTAATTAATTTTTATATTAAGTTTTTGTAAAAAAAAAAAAAAGAGAAAAAAAAAATTCACGGATGAACTGGACCGACCTAACAATCCGATCTGACAAAAATGATGGAGAAAATTTCAATACGTAACTCACCGACTACATCCGTACTGAAATTTGGCTCTCACACGTGCGAAAAAATAAACTAACATTGATTGACATGGAAATGAGATAAAGGCCACAGAATGGACCATAGAATATTATGAGAACCCCTAGCTTTCGACAAATGGACGACAATTTAGTTTGGCGTGAAAATTTATTCGCTCTTATAATGTGAATCTCTGATCTCTTTTAGCCTTTAGTGCACGTTTGGGATGTTAAATCTCATGTTATCTTATTTTTAAATATAATTTAAATATAAAACTTTTAAATTAATAATTATAACTTTTTTAATGTAATTATTTTAATTTTTTCAAATAAAAAGTAATTTTAACTTTTTTAAATATCTAAATTTTATAATATTTTATATTTAACTTTTTATTTCTGTTTTTTCAAAATTAAAAAAATACTCAACTCTCACTATTATTTATAAATTATCTTATTTTCATTTACATAATTCTTATATCTTATTACTTCTCAAACCAATTAATTGCATAAAATATTGGAAAACATATGGGACATGATAAAGGTTGTGGTAAGGAGGGTGATACATTTACCACCCTCTTATTTTTGTGGTTTAAAAAAATATACAATCTTATAAATAATTACTTTCTCAATAAGTAAATAAATAAAAAATTTAAAAATAAAAAAATAATAATAATAAAATAATAAGAATATAATAAGTTTATTATTATTATAATTGAAAGATGTTGAAATGACTGTCACTGTCAGCGCTGTCAGAACATGACAAATGTCAAAAGCAACCACGTGTAATCTACAAGGCACCATCATTTGCCAATTATTGACTGTCAAAAGTAAAGCATAATAATTACAAATGATCCAAAACCAAGAGTTTCTCGTATTTTCTATTTGGGACGAGCTATTGGAAAATCAAACCCCATTGTTCCCCTGCTGATTATCAAGTAGAAGAATTTGACATACGATCTTCCTAATCGATTCCTACTTCCTATCATTTATTTTATTTTTTAAAAATTTTTTTTACTTAAAAGATTAGATGAGAATTTTGAATTTTAAGATTAAATATTAAAATATTATATTTTAATATTATTATTATTTTAATATTTAAAAAAATAGAAAAAAAGTTAAATTGTTTATTATATTTTGTATAGAGATTTGAAAAATTTATAATGATGAGATGAGAATTTTGTATTTGAGATAAAAATTCTTTGTGGTCAAACAATACCTAAACAAGTTACTATTAATGATATATTTTTAATTTTTTTAAAAAAAATAAAAGATGTTATAAAAATATTTAAAAATAATAAAAAAATAAAAATTTCAAATATACTATAGAATAATAAATAAGTATAGGAGGTATTAAACCTATTATTATCTAAACTTAAAACTATAATAATTTCAAAATTTTAAAGTGTTCATATCACTTTTTTTTTTTTTATGATGATTTAATTTTTACGAGATTTATATATTTAAAAATTGTATTTAATAGTACTTTTAATTTTTACATCTTTCATTTGATGAGTTCAACAAATCTAGAATCTCTTAGGATGCATGAAGGAGTTTTAAAACTTAAAAAGAGTAACATAGATGAACAGATAAAATGATTGTTATAATGTTGTAAAATTCTACTTATAATTCCAGCTATAATCCAAATCGTCAACATTTATTGTTAACTTGTAACTCACGTTATTTGAATCATTTTTATTAATACTAAAAAGTCATCGAGTTTAGAGAATTGTTCACGAAAATCTTTATCCATTTATACGTAATTCATTTGTGAAACAATATTATTATATAAATATTTTAGTCCCAGATGAATTATCATTAACATCATTCTAATCTCGAGAAAATTCTACTGTAAAGGTTGCTTTATTTGACTTGATTATTTTAACACTTATTTCCTTTAAGTTTTTTGTTTTTGTTTAATTCAATTTATTCAAATAAAATAAAAAAATTCCAACTTGGTAGACGAGATAGAAGATCATGCCGCATTAAATGCACATTTCAAAAATCTATATCACATTAAATAAGCATGGCTGAAGAAGTTACAGAGAGTACGTCTCCTCTCGTCGCATGGCATGAGCTCCTAGTCCCATAAGCCTAGTATAAAAACAACTCACAAGTGTAACAGCCCGCTAGAAATTCAATTGTGAAATTTCTGTTAACTTTAGGAACCTCGTGAAAACCCTATAAGTTTTCACGAATCCATTAATCGTATAGGTTTTTGTTTAACTACATAGTTAGTGTTATTATTTACTATGGTATCAGAAGTGTGTTTTTGATTATTGGAGATAGTTAGAAGTGTCAAAATGTATTATGGTTTGTGCCATTAGACTCGGAGGGTTATTTAAAGTCTTATGGCGCAATAACATTTTTTCATATTTTCGGACAAAACGTCTGTTCAAAACTGTAGATATTATTGGATAAAAAGAAATATCTTGGGGTAATTTTCATGAATATTATTGGGTAAAAATATTTTGAGTTAATTTTTATAGATATTATTAGATAAAAATATCTTAAGTTGATTTTTTGTAGATACTATTGGATAGAATATTATAAGATAATCTTTTATAAATATTTTGGGTAGGAGAAAACTACACTCAACTCTCAACTCCAGCCTCATCTCTTCCATATCTCATCCATAAGTATCTCCAGCCACCTCTCCCCACGAAATTATCTTCATTTACACTTTCCATTGAAAGAATATCAAACACTCTCTCTCGGATAACTTTTAGGAGGTCTTTTGCACACCCATTTTGAAGCTTTTGTAAGTGTTTTATCATAAAGTCTCCTTCATATAAGTTGTTTCTTTTTTAGTCTAGTTTACATGGATATCTTATTTGCCCCATTTGAATATCATTTGGTCAGTCAAATATTGTGTAAACTATAGAAAGGTCATTCTAAGAGATAAACTGGAGAATATGTTATAGTTTGGAGTTTTTGACCAAGCTAATGGATAAATATTGGTCCGAAATTTTTATGGAGTATTGTTAACATGTATATGTGACTATTGGTTGAGGATTTTTGCATGATTAAAGATTTTGATGAAAGATTTTCTTAAATTTAAAAACTTAGAAACTGGAAGAAGAAAAACAGTTTCTGTTTTGAGAAAGTTTAACTCTTTGGTGGTCTAAACCTATTCTAATGACTTTAATAATTTTATTGGAGGATCCTAAGTATCTTATATACATGTTATATTATTAGTTTCAAGATATTTGATGTTAGTTTCAAAGATATGAAATTTTATGCAAACAGATATTCAAATAAGCCAAAGTGTGGATATTCTTGGCTAAATTTATGTTTTGGTTAATTTCTAACCATGTGATTTTGAATTAGAAGCTTATATATCTTTTAGGACATCTTTTTAAACCATGTGATGGTTTGGTTTGAAGATCATATATTTATAAGTCATAGATCAAGAGATTTATCAAAACTAGTTGAAGAAAAAGTTTCTGTTTTTGAACTAAGTGTAAAACCAAAAACTCCAAATGTTACTTTGTGATTTTGGTGACTTTAGTTCGATGATTTAAAGCATGGTTGATGTTAGGATGATATTATGAATATGTTAGAAGTAAGATTTGATTTTTGAAATTCTTGGAGATGTTTGATTTAAGGTCAAAACTTGTGATTCAAGTGCTTGGATCATTTTACAAAAACGTTTGGTGTTAATTATTAGCTTTTTCTAAATGGATGTTTTAAGTATGGTTTTGAACTTAGGATTGGAATATGTTTGTTGCAAAATTTTGTTTTAAGCATGAGTTTTGAAGTTGGAAGGAATTGCAACAAAAATCAAGGGAAATGGCCTATGGATGTTTCGGCCATAGTGTGTTCTTCATAGTTGTGTTTTATTTTAAATTTTTCTGAGTTGATATTTAAGTTTAGGACAAAATTTACATGAGGAATGTAAATTTTGGAAACTTTTGGAATTAGTATGCAAAATCCTTAAGTTATGGGTAAAACGGTCATTTTCCCACATGTAGAGAGTAAAATGAAAATTTTACTCTTTAAGTTAGTATTTTCCATATTTCAAATTATTAGTGATTTAGTTCTAACTTTTAGAATCACTAATTACAGTTCCTCGTGGTCGCACTTGAAGTTTTATAAGAAACGCGGAGATCGAGGTAAGTTAATTTTTAACTTACTAGCAGTCTACTGTGTATGTGTGCTAAGTAAAGGAACTACAGTGTATGTATTTATGTTATCATATATGTCATGCCATGCTAAGTTATCACGTAATTGTCTATTATACAGAATTTATTCTGTCATCAATTTTTTATCTGTTACATAATATATTATGTCATGT
Organism: Carya illinoinensis; assembly: GCF_018687715.1. Taxonomy (NCBI): domain Eukaryota; kingdom Viridiplantae; phylum Streptophyta; class Magnoliopsida; order Fagales; family Juglandaceae; genus Carya; species Carya illinoinensis. The sequence goes on along the minus strand of NC_056753.1, from coordinate 21,929,643 downwards.
ATTACTGTACTTTACAAGTACGTCATGCTAAGTATGCCATCTATTACATGTATGTCAAGTCATGTAATATTCACTGTTGCAAGTATGTCATGTTAAATATGTTGTCTATTATATGTTATGTCATGTTACGAAATATTTCTATCTCAAGTTGGTTATGTATTTCAAGTTATGTTCAAGTCACGTTATGTTACGTCAGGGCTTCAGTCATTTCGTATTCCAGTCACGTTTCATCTTGATTACTTATGTATGGGGTCACAACAATTGTGGTGCATACACTACGTGAGACACAGCAATTGTGACACGTAGAATACATGGGGCCACAACAACTGTGGAGTATGTATTTAAGTAGTTAAAGAATAAGTTTCCGTAGAATACATGGGGCCACAACAACTGTGGAGTATGTATTTACACGTAGAATACATGGGGCCACAACAACTGTGGAGTATGTATTTTTCATGTTAAAGTCAAGTTTGTGTAGAATACATGGGGCCACAACAACTGTGGAGTATGTATTTTTCATGTTAATTCAAGTTTCAAAGCAAGTTTATGCTAAGTCAAGTTTCAGATCAAGTTCATGTCAAGTCAAGTTCAGTTCATGTTTCAATTTAAGTTATGTCAATTATGCTATGTTGTACGCCAAGTTATGCTTTAATTACTTATGAATTTGATTATGCATTTATACTTTTACTGTCATCCATGCATCATTAGCTTGTGTGGAATTTTTTTGTTAACTTACTGAGATTTGTAATCGAATCTCACTTTGGTAGTCCCAACTACCACTCCCCCCAAATGGTAGATCTTGTTACAGGACCTGAAGGAGAATCAGAAGCTGATCAACTAGACACAGTTGACTAAGCGACGGTGCGACGTCAATGTTAATATAGTAGTTAACGTAAATTACTACTTGTACAATGGAGTTGCATCTTTAGTACTTTTTGGATCATAACCATTTTGGACTAGTGTTGTGATCTATTCAATGGGTCTTTATGTATGAAGTATGTTTTAAGCATTTGAGATATTTTCAATTTGGTGCATAGTATTGCTAAAGAAAAAAATTATCCGCTGCGAATATTGCATAATGTTAGATGCATGTTAGGAACATTGCATCTTATATGTCATGAACGGGGGCAGGTAACCTTGTGATGCATGTCTCGACACTTCAAATGTCCGTCCGATTCCAAATGGAATTTGGGGGTGTCACAGGGTGGTATCAGAGCAAATACGTCTCTGGGCAGTAAATCCACATGTCCTTAGGAAATGCACCAAACATTAGGTTTGAAATTTTAGTTATCAGTAGGCTTGAATTTCTTAAGGTATGAAAGGTAGTATGTGGTTTTTATACATATACTCGTGTGTTTCAAGAAGGGACACATGACTCGTGATAGAATACCTCGGAATCTTAAGGGAGATAACAATCAAGAGGATCAGAATTTCCCGATGGATGAAAGATTAGTTGAGGTAAACATAGTTAACGTTGATCTGATTGCAATTGATGGTAGTATTGCATTATTGTTATTTTGGAGTAGGTCAAGTCTTTGGGGTTGGTAAATTGTACATTGTTTGATTCAAACGAGTCATTGTTTCTATTAATTGTGGTAGTGCTTGAGAATTCAGCTTGGAAGCTGAATTGTTACTCTAGTGGTAAGAGTAACAATTTTCATTAGAAGTATTATTGTTCATACCAATGTAGATATAGAATACCTTTTAGTAATATGAGAAAGGATATGTAGGATTGATGAATGGTATTCCATATATTTGGAGGATTGTTTTGATTCTGAGAATACAATAGAAATTGTGTTTGGAAGAGTAATTTGATTAGGAGAAGTTTTAGCCTTAGTATGATTCATTTATGATAATAGTATTACCACGCCGCCAATAAATGATTTCTGGCAAAACACTATCTTTATAGATACATAGATCGATCTTCTTTTGAAGACTATTATATGGGGAGTAAAATCTTGGTCTTGAGGATTTATGTGAACATTAGGAACAAATCATTTAGAGTTAGAATAATTGATAACTCATGATGGATAGAAGAATTATGACAATCATAAGAGAGAAAGTCTCAAGTTTAAGTTATTAACTGGTCAGTTATCGAAGTACCACCTAGAAAGATGACTGATTGTTGCGATTATAAAGAAGTAAGTTAGTCCTAGACCAGTAGAACTCCTTGAGGTTTTTATTAACTTGAAGATTACTGAGAGTTTGGATATGCATGATTAAATGCATATTTATATGAGTCATTGGATCATATCATATATATGAAAATCCCTGAAAGAAATAAAATGGAGCACATAAAACATCTACCAGAAGATAGAAACACAAATATGAATATTTGTGAAGTATTATTTTATTATCATAAAGTAAAATTACAAAAATTTGAGGTTCTTTGCCTCAATCTTTAAACGCTCTTGCTCTTCAAAAATCTGCATGTCTTTCCTATCTAAAGGAGTAGCCACTCGAAAAGAAGAGTTAAGCAAAGATTTTAAATCTCTGTTCTCTCGCTTTACTGCTTCTATCTTCATGTTGGATTCCATAAAAAGCCTCTGAAGGATAGAAATTTTCTCGTGGAGTTTGTCAACCCCACCAGTCTTGGATTGCAGTCGCTGAGAATATGCGACAATGGCTGATGAGTATCGAGTACTGAGACTCACAAGCTCGTAGATAAGTTCATTATCTGACTTATTAGTCAGATCATTATTGGATTGCATTATAGCACCTACGGAAGAAGCATAAACAACTGGTGAACGAGGTGCAGAATACCTCATGTTTTGGTAATGAGAAGATTGCTGAGCCATTGCAAAGTGAGTAAGCAGAAAGAGATTGCAGAGTAAGAATGCAGGCTAATTTCAGAAAAGTGAAGAAGATGAGATGAGAAAGAAGATAAACTGAATAATTCTTTTATAGAGAAAATTATGACGAATCATCTCTCGTGAATCATTTCTCTACAAGAGACAAGAGCAATGTAGTATCATAGATGCGGTGCCTGACAATTACAGAAGAACAAAGTAGTGTCGTAGCTATGCGGTGCCTGACAATTACAGAAGACCTATAAAAATCATGCGCATCAGAGTTGTCTGGTCTAAAACAGAGGGCCACCGATTTTAAAAAAAAAAAAACAGAGAGAGAGAGAGAGGATAACGGCTTAATTTTGATGAATTCTCTACTAACTTTGGTATTTACAAGAACACTTAAAGTATATCGCCTATGTTTTTCTAAAGAAGAGTTTCAGAAGATTATTTACTTGAAATTTTAGGTTTGGAGAGTGTGTCGATACAATTTGGCCAACCTTGTGGAAAGAAGTATAATATAATTGTTGATTAAAATAAGAGAGTTAAGGAATGACATAATCTCAAAGGCAAATATATACGGGATAGACACCAGGTTGGTAAGCAACACATATTCCTTAACTTGTTATTTCTTACTTACTTCGATTTCGAGGACGAAATCTTTTTTTTAGGAGGGGAGATTGTAACAGCCCGCTAGAAATTCAATTGTGAAATTTCTATTAACTTTAGCAACCTCGTGAAAACCCTATAAGTTTTCACGAATCCATTAATCGTATAGGTTTTTGTTTAACTACATAGTTAGTGTTATTATTTACTATGGTATCAGAAGTGTGTTTTTGATTATTGGAGATAGTTAGAAGTGTCAAAATGTATTATGGTTTGTGCCATTAGAGTCGGAGGGTTATTTAAAGTCTTATGGCGCAATAACATTTTTTCATATTTTCGGACAAAACGTCTATTCAAAATTGTAGATATTATTGGATAAAAAGAAATATCTTGGGGTAATTTTCATGAATATTATTGGGTAAAAATATTTTGAGTTGATTTTTATAGATATTATTGGATAAAAATATCTGAAGTTGATTTTTTGTAGATACTATTGGATAGAATATTATAAGATAATCTTTTATAGATATTTTGGGTAGGAGAAAACTATACTCAACTCTCAACTCCAGCCTCATCTCTTCCATATCTCATCCATAAGTATCTCCAGCCACCTCTCCCCACGAAATTATCTTCATTTACACTTTCCATTGAAAGAATATCAAACACTCTCTCTCGGACAGCTTTTAGGAGGTCTTTTGCACACCCATTTCGAAGCTTTTGTAAGTGTTTTATCATAAAGTCTCCTCCAACAAGTTGTTCCTTTTTGAGTCTAGTTTACATGGATATCTTATTTGCCCCATTTGAATATTATTTGGTCAGTCAAATATTGTGTAAACTATAGAAAGGTCATTCTGAGAGATAAACTGGAGAATATATTATAGTTTGGAGTTTTTGACCAAGCTAATGGATAAATATTGGTCCGAAATTTTTATGGAGTATTGTTAACATGTATATGTGACTATTGGTTGAGGATTTTTGTATGATTAAAGTTTTTGATGAAAGATTTTCTTAGATCTAGAAACTTAGAAACTGGAAGAAGAAAAACAGTTTCTGTTTTGAGAAAGTTTAACTCTTTGGTGGTCTAAACCTATTCTAATGACTTTAATAATTTTATTGGAGGATCCTAAGTATCTTATATACATGTTAGATTATTATTTTCAAGATATTTGATGTTAGTTTCAAAGATATGAAATTTTATGCAAAGAGATATTCAAATAAGCCAAAGTGTGGATATTCTTGGCTAAATTTATATTTTGGTTAATTTCTAACCATGTGATCTTGAATTAGAAGCTTATATATGTTTTAGGACATTTTTTTAAACCATGTGATGGTTTGGTTTGAAGATCATATATTTATAAGTTATAGATCAAGAGATTTATCAAAACTAGTTGAGGAAAAAGTTTCTGTTTTTGGACTAAGTGTAAAACCAAAAACTCCAAATGTTATTTTGTGATTTTGGTGACTTTAGTTCGATGATTTAAAGCATGGTTGATGTTAAGATGATATTATGAATATGTCAGAAGTAAGATTTGATTTTTGAAATTCTTGGAGATGATTTGATTTAAGGTCAAAACTTGTGATTCAAGTGCTTGGATCTTTTTACAAAAACGTTTGGTGTTAATTATTAGCTTTTTCTAAATGGATGTTTTAAGTATGGTTTTGAACTTAGGATTGGAAGATGTTTGTTGCAAAATTTTGGTTTAAGCATGAGTTTTGAAGTTGGAAGGAATTGCAACAAAAATTAAGGGAAATGGCCTATGGATGTTTCGGCCATATTGTGTTCTTCATAGTTGTGTTTTGTTTTAAATTTTTCTGAGTTGATATTTAAGTTTAGGACAAAATTTACATGAGAAATGTAAATTTTGGAAACTTTTGGAGTTAGTATGCAAAATCCTTAAGTTATGGGTAAAACGGTCATTTTCCCACATGTAGAGAGTAAAATGAAAATTTTACTCTTTAAGTTAGTATTTTCCATATTTCAAATTATTAGTGATTTAGTTCTAACTTTTAGAATCACTAATTACAGTTCCTCGTAGTCGCACTTGAAGTTTTATAAGAAACGCGGAGATCGAGGTAAGTTAGTTTTTAACTTACTAGCAGTCTACTGTGTATGTGTGCTAAGTAAAGGAACTACAGTGTATGTATGTATGTTATCATATATGTCATGCCATGCCAAGTTATCACGTAATTATCTATTATACAGAATTTATTCTGTCATCAATTTTTTATCTGTTACATAATATATTATGTCATGTATTACTGTACTTTACAAGTACGTCATGCTAAGTATGCCATCTATTACATGTATGTCAAGTCATGTAATATTCACTGTTGCAAGTATGTCATGTTACGAAATATTTCTATCTCAAGTTGGTCATGTATTTCAAGTTATGTTCAAGTCACGTTATGTTACGTCAGGGCTTCAGTCATTTCGTATTCCAGTCACGTTTCATCTTGATTACTTATGTATGGGGTCACAGCAATTGTGGCGCATACACTACGTGAGACACAACAATTGTGACACGTAGAATACATGGGGCCACAACAACTGTGGAGTATGTATTTAAGTAGTTAAAGAATAAGTTTCTGTAGAATACATGGGGCCACAACAACTGTGGAGTATGTATTTACACGTAGAATACATAGGGCCACAACAACTGTGGAGTATGTATTTTTCATGTTAAGTCAAGTTTGTGTAGAATACATGGGGCCACAACAACTGTGGAGTATGTATTTACACGTAGAATACATGGGGCCACAACAACTGTGGAGTATGTATTTTTCATGTTAATTCAAGTTTCAAAGCAAGTTCATGTTAAGTCAAGTTTCAGATCAAGTTCATGTCAAGTCAAGTTCAGTTCATGTTTCAATTTAAGTTATGTCAATTATGCTATGTTGTACGCCAAGTTATGCTTTAATTACTTATGAATTTGATTATGCATTTATGCTTTTACTGTCATCCATGCATCATTAGCTTGTGTGGAATTTTTTTGTTAACTTACTGAGATTTGTAATCGAATCTCACTTTGGTAGTCCCAACTACCATTCCCCCCGAATGGTAGATCTTGTTACAGGACCTGAAGGAGAATCAGAAGCTGATCAACTAGACACAGTTGACTAAGCGACGGTGCGACATCAATGTTAATATAGTAGTTAACGTAAATTACTACTTGTATAATAGAGTTGCATCTTTAGTACTTTTTGGATCATAACCATTTTGGACTAGTGTTGTGATCTATTCAATGGGTCTTTATGTATGAAGTATGTTTTAAGCATTTGAGATATTTTCAATTTGGTGCATAGTATTGCTAAAGAAAAAAATTATCCGCTGCGAATATTGCATAATGTTAGATGCATATTAGGAACATTGCATCTTATATGTCATGAACGGGGGCAGGTAACCTTGTGTTGCATGTCTCGACGCTTCAAATGTCCGTTCGATCCCAAATGGAATTTGGGGGCGTCACAACAAGTATCAAGATAGGTGTTAGACTCTACAAAACTCTCTTAACTCACTTACATCATTCTAAAGCACTACTGACTTTGGCGTCGAAGGTTCTACCGGCCACCATCTCTCGGTATTCTCTTTGTTTTTAAAGACTCAAGACCGAAGATCTGAACTGTTAAGAACCTGGTCAAAAGGCATAGGAAACTCGACGTTAATATTAATTATTACAATTTTTTCAAATTTTCAAATAAATATAATATTATAAAACTATATTTTCACAATATTTTAATTTTATAATATTTTTTATTCAATTTTTTCTCTTTTCTTTTCTAAAATCCAAAAAATACTTAATTTAAACTAACTTATTACTATTTACAAAATTATCGTATCATCCCACTTTCCAAACCAGCCTTGAAAATGTAAAAGTAATTTAGCTTCAAGGCCAATGTACTAAATGAGAGTCTTTTTATTCATCATTTTTATATTACGTACCTATTAATGTTAAAGGATAAAAAAAATAAAAAATAAAAATATGGTATAAATATGACAATATAATTTTGGAAAAGGCTATGCTTTCCCGCTGGGAATTTTTTTATTTTTTATTTTTTATTTTACTTTGTGATTAAATAAATATATTTTTAATAATTTTGTAATTTTTTTATTTTTTTAAAAATATTTAAAAATATTAAATAAATCATAAATATATATATATAATGCAAAGCGTTTTCACTAGTTTGGTCAAATACATCTTCAAAATTTAGCTAATATCACACTTCTTTGTATTTGTCTATTCTATTTAAATTCAATTCTCATATTGGATTATTCATTCATTCTCTATATTATAATAAAATATTATTAATTTAATAATTTTTTTATTTAATTTATTTTTATCACATTTTATAGTTTCATATTAATAATAGTTATATTCTAATTAAATTAATATTAAAAAATCATACGAAAAATACTTGATTAAACTCGTCTACATTTCTATTTAAATTTCTTAATTATTAACAAAATTGTATTTTTACTTGGAGTGAAAAATTAGTATTTTAATATTTATTTGGAGAGAGAAATTAGTATTTTAATATTTAGTAAACCAACTGTAGTCTTCTATATTTGGCCAAATATTATAGTTAAAGTCTAAATTATTTTAAATATGTCCAATCTAATGTGAAGATTTTTTTGATACATATTATCTAAATTTTTACCATCGTTAATATTTAACTAAGATAATGAAGATGCACTTTAGGTTCGGTTTGGTACTTTAAAATTTTTATTTTAAATTTAAAATTTTCATCTTATTATTATAAATTTTCTAAATTTTTATATAAAATATAATAAATAATTTAATTTTTTTTTAAATTTTTTAAATTTTAAAATAATAATAATATTAAAATATTTTATTTTAAAATTTAAAATTTTCTATCTTGCTACCAAACCGAACAAGCGGCTCCATATCTTACCGCCCAACCGAACCAGCGGCTCCATGTGGGTGTAGATTCGCCTATAATTTTTGACCAAACAAATAGAGGGGAGGGAAAGAAATTTAATGCGAAGAGGAAAGTCAAACCGTTACAAGATTCAAATCCCTCATCTATTCCGGGTACGGTACCTTAGACTGACAATGACTTGCTTATCACGTGAAAACAATATTTAATGTTATGCTTATATATATTATAATTTTTAATGAAATTCTCAATTATCATTAAATTTTATACATATTAAAAAATTATTATTCTTATTTCTAAATCTTATTATATTAATTATGCTAATAACATCTTATTTACTTTCATAAAATTTACACTGAATGTACAAAATTTTCACGGTTGCCGTTCACACGTTCGTCACAAAAATAGGGAAAACTTTGTCTATTTGGAACAAATCTTGTAAAGAAAAATGCTTTTAAAAAATATTTTATAAAAATAAATTTATAAATTAGCTTGACTTAATAAGTTATTAAATTTATTTTAAATTTAATATTTAATATAAAATTATATGAGTTTATTTTTATAAAATCTTTTTATATCGATAAAATGTTTCTTTTCTTATAAAATCTATAAAAAACTATTCTTTACTTTATATCTTATCTAAAAATGATATTTATAATTATAAAATATATAAATAGTGTGTAATTATTTAAAAAAATAAAATATAAAATTTACGTAATAAAAAATTAATTTTTTAATAATTAACGTACTCTTTTTAAAAAAATTATACTTCTGTATCCAGTATCCAGCATTACATTTATTTGATGGCTCAAACAATTTAAAGTTCGGATAATAAAGGGGGAACCGAATCCTACTTTACTGGCATTTTCCATCACAAAAAGAAGGAGAAGCCAAGAGGAAAACATTACTTGTTAGTTTAAATAAGGGGAGATAGAGTCGAGCGGTATATCCGGAACTGCATCTGATTTCTGAGTTGACGAGCGTAGGACGATTAGGATCATATGGCCAAGCACGAAGAGCTCCCAATCCCCGTCTTCTCATCCCTGGAGCCTGTCTACGGTGACGGCTCCCAGCTACAGGACGCCCAGCTTCGATTCCACAATTTTAAGTCCAAGTTTCTCGAGGTTTTCGGTCGACCTCCTCACGTCTTCGCTCGCTCTCCAGGTTCTCTCTCTCTCTCTGTTATGTCTGTGTTTGGTTGCCGACAAAGTCTTGTGACTCCAAAAATGGATTTTACAACTCCGAGTAGCAACCGCTTCTCTCTGTTGCTCGCTAATAATCTGTTTGGTTGCTTCGAAACACTTTTGAATAACTAAATCAACTTCGTTTTGAATCTTAGATTGTTGAGACGAATCTATGTGTGTGTGTATCCACTCAGAAACACATACTCTGTTCTTTTGAGTCATTGTGGACTAATTCATCGTGGGTGTAGTTGTGATAATAAACATTTTGATTTGAGAAACTTTTTGCATTTGTGAGTCTGTTGACGATAAATTGAGAATTCGACTGTTGGTTATAAATTTTTTGCGTGCAGGGAGGGTGAACTTGATTGGAGAGCACATTGACTATGAAGGCTACTCGGTGCTGCCGATGGCAATACGGCAAGACACGATAGTGGCAATCCGAAAGCACGATGAGGGAGAGGCCGAAAAGGTTCTCAGAATTGCTAATGTCAGTGCTAAGTACACCATGTGTACGTATCCCGCTAATCCTGACCAGGTATATGAGGACTTCGCATGATATTTTGTGATTTTGATTGGGTTTGTAACTAGAATTACATTCTTTGGCGTGAGCATTATATCTTTGGTATTTTGGAGTCGATTATTCACACTGAAATGCTTGACACTACTGTTTCTCTTTTTGATTGCATCTGCTATGATTCACTGCCGGATGGTTCTTGATTTTGTTGATGGCAACAACCGGTTTTATGCAATTAGAAGTTTAGATCTCATAGTAGTACAATATGGTGATTGCATTGGTTGTTGCTAGAGTTCCTTCACCTGTAGATTACTCTGTTACTTTTGAGCACAATCTTTGCTCTCCACCATGTCACTACCCTTGCCTGCCTTATAAAAATTAGATTTCGTTTTAAAAACTTTTTCCCTGTTTATTTTGCAGGAAATTAACTTGAAGGATCACAAATGGGGCCATTATTTTATTTGTGGGTGAGAATATTTTGCTTTATTGATTTCTAAGTTTGATATACTTCTGATTAGTAGCTTTCTTTTATTTTTAATAGAGTATCTTTAAAAGCCCGTGAACTAGATCCAAATCTGAAGGGATGTTGTGGTGCAATGTTACCCAAATGACCTTCAAAAGATAGTGATACACAATCAAATGCATGCTTTGAATTGTGACCAAATTTAGTAACCTACCTTTACCCATTAATTGGCAGAAACATTGTTATTCAAATGAAGATTTTGTGTGTGCGCGTGCACATTTCCATTCTTAACATGCAAATACTTAGGTGTTCAGATTAAACTTCCTTCTATATGGCAATACACACACACGCACATTACATAGCACTTTGATGACTACTCTTCATCTTTATTTTTAATAAACAGTGTACAAATGATCATGATCTACCTAACTCACTTATCAGAAAAATGTAATGGTCTGTATTCTCCAGGTACAAAGGTTTTCATGAATACGCTAAATTAAAAGGAGTGGATGTAGGTTCACCAGTTGGACTTGATGTTCTAGTGGATGGAACAGTTCCTACAGGTGTATTTCTCATCATCCCTGTAGAATGACATTGGCTATGATGTTCAAACTAGCTGATTATTTTTCCATTCTTTATACTGTGTCAATAATTTAGATGTTTAACTGCATACTAGAGTTGATCGTGGTGACATTTTTTTTCCTTTGATCTAGGATCTGGACTATCGAGCTCCGCAGCATTTGTTTGCTCTTCCACAATTGCTATAATAGCTGCTTTCAATGTAAACTTTCCGAAGGTATATATTAATCATTACTTAACAGAGTGTAAGCATTGGATTTCTGTGTTGTCCTTAGAGGAACATTTAAATCCAAGTCACTTATCAAACAGGACCCAAGTAGGGCTTGTGTACCCTGAATTTTCTTCCTAATGTGTTTGCTCTACATAAAGTAAACCTATTTTTAGGAAAATTGTAATGATTGGTAGGGTCCTCTCTTTGCCCCTCTTATACTGTTAGAACAGTGCTTAGGCTGATATGTAACTTTCAACTATGACGCTAAGGGAGGTAGTCCAATTCAAGGGAGGACTAGAGGGAGGGCAGAACCAATTATAATATGAAGCCCAAGATTCTAACTTGGAATGTCCGGGGACTAAGATGTATTTCTATTAGGATTGTTTGGAGTTTACAAGTATTGAGGATTGTGTTGGGGAATTCACAGTGGCTTGTAAAAACCTGGGTTTATGGGCAAAACCTGGATTGGTGGGACAGGCCTTGGTTTATTGGTGGTGGTTCCACCATTCCCAAGTGAGAGATCGGGGTAGGTGCGTCTTTGGGCTTGGTCTAGATTGGATAGGTTTCTAATTTCTCCCTCTTGGGCTTTGTTAGGATTTTTCCTAGATGGCCTAGCTGGATGATCTCCTTATATCTATTTTTTGCACCTTAGCTAGGTGCTTTCTCTTGTATACATCCAGTGTACTTGGCTATGCCTATTGATATTAATAAATTTTTTACTTATAAAAAAATACTGCTAGAACAGTGAAAAGAAATAATCTAATAACCTTACTACTTTGGCGTGCATTCGTACTTGCAGTTTAGATTTGTCATTATGCATTTTCATTTTTACTAGCATTTGAAAAGGCTCTGCATTTCATTTCTTCTGAATTTCCTGAGCTAACCTTATTGTACTTATGGAGTGGAGGGACAACATTTTATGTGGGGTTGAAATTGACTTTGGTGAAGAGAAGAAAACTGATAACTGGTTTCAAAATGTATATTACTCATGCTCAATTTAGACAATAAAATTATCTTTAAATAACTAATACTTTAATTATTTGGCAAAGCAGCTCATCCTGTACCACTGCTTAACATTTACACCTATTTATATGCTTTTGATTCTTGTTGAACAGAAAGAAGTTGCCCAATTTACATGTGAATGTGAACGACACATTGGAACACAATCTGGCGGAATGGATCAGGTCATATATTTTTGCTTTGTAATGACGAGTTCCATACTAACTTTTCCTAAATTAAGATTTTCTATTTCTGATTATTAGTTAATTTTATAGTAGACCTACTCTCAGTAATGGTTTAATCCCCCTAACCTATTAGTCCTTGTTCACTTGACAGGCAATCTCTGTTATGGCCAAATCTGGATTTGCAGAGTTGATTGATTTCAACCCCATTCGTGCTACTGATGTGCAACTTCCTAGTGGTGGTACTTTTGTAATTGCCAATTCTCTGGCAGAATCTCAGAAAGCAGTCACTGCTGCTACAAACTACAACAACAGGGTTGTTGAATGCCGGTTGGCTGCTGTAAGTTTCTGCATGTCTTAAAGACTTGAACATAAATTTCCATAAATTTGCCTTGCTGGCCCTTGGATTTTACTTCTGCTATGGCTGCTTTGGATTTCATATAATGATTTTCAAGACACTTGCCAGTTACTTTACATCCAAGTTGGAAGGGGGTGGGCAGATGAAGGGAAGGTTTAAGGAATTGTGGCTCGGCTATTTTATTTTTCTTGAATTGCAAGAGCAAGCTTTGAGTTAGTTTATGATCTCAGCAAACACATTAATCACATGAAGATCCCATAGTTTATGATCTCAGCAAACACATTAATCACTTGAAGATCCCATGCTTTTAATGGAAGAAACTGAACTGTCTTTTTCTCAATAAAAGATGTATGGTTACCTGGCTTACAAATTGCGAGGGAACACAACTTTGTTGCTTTCATAGATTGTCTATATATTAATCATGATGTGCACTGTCAAATCTCTCCAGATTGTACTTGGTATAAAGCTGGGAATGAAACCAGAGGAAGCAGTATCAAATGTGAAAACTCTTTCAGATGTTGAAGGGTTGTGCATAAAATTTGCCAATAGTTGTGGATCTTCTGATCCTGTCCTTACTGTCAAGGTGTTTCTTTTACTTTTACAACCGTTTAAAATATGTTTGAGTTGACATATGTTTCTTGGATATTCTAAATTTGTGTATATGTTTAAACTCTTGTCTTTCATAAGGAGTTTCTGAAAGAGGAACCATATACGGCTGAAGAGATTGAGATAGTCACTGTGGAAAAGCTGCCATCCATTTTTAGAAATTCTCCATCTTCTTTGGATGTATTGAAAGCTGCCAAACACTTTAAGTTACATCAGGTAGTTTCTTGTTTGTAGTACACTGATGGCAAGTTACTTTTAACCTGTTTCATAACTAATTTACAATTTGAAAATTATGAATCTTGTTTGACATGTTTTGTGCTTTTAATTATCACTAAAAAAAGAGTGGAGCGAAGTGGGGCAGAGAAGGGATATTATATATGAATTTGTAATACCTTTTTTAAGGGGCTAATATAATGGTAATAAAGATACATTAATAAAAACTGATAGAAAATTAATGCGATTAGATTTAAAAACAAAACCACCGCCAGTTCTCACACACATGTACTTTAGATCGTACGGGCTTGTGCACGTGTCACATAGGCCTGGATTCAAAGACTCACCATGCCAACAAGCCAGTTGAATAAGGGCCAACTGGTTTAAAATATGGCAGACCTGCTGAATCCTAAATTTAATGTGTTGTTGTTGGGTAGCCACTTGCTGAGGTTTCTTCTTTACGAATCTATACAGTCATGCTTATTGGCCCCTAATCTACATTAAAAAAAAGTTCATGATTTGTATTGTTTGGGACATGCAAACCTCATGAATCGGATTATTGTAGTTTTCTAGAATGGCAAAAAAAGAAAGGGGTGGGGGCTATAATAATTCCGACAGCAGCTTTCTCTGTTGTTTCCCCCAGGTCTAATCACCTTATGGTCCTGTACCTGCATCTTAGTACTAATCCTTCTTTATTATATTCAGAATGGTTAATCGCTACATAAATATGGTATTAGTAATTTATTAGTCAAACCTCATCTTTTTTTTTTTTTTTTTTAACCCTTTGAATAGCATGTCTTGGAATGTGGTTCAATAATCAGAAAGTGATTTCTCTGTCCATTTCTGGTTCAAAATATTCTTATTTATGACGAACTTATCTTCAGCGAGCATCTCATGTGTATTCTGAGGCCAAGCGAGTACATGCATTCAAGGATACTGTGGCATCAGAGTTAAGGTACGAAATATCTATTGGACCTAGTTTTTTTTTTCTGTACTTATACATGCTTCATTTTTTTGGTTCATATTCTCATTTGGTGCATTCCGTTTCTATTGTATGATTTCACACTCATGAATGCTATCGGGCTTTAGTAGTTGTGATCGAACATTTGTAAATGCACACAACTCTGCCGGTGTCATCCCTTATTGTCGTAATCCATTTTCTAGGCTGGTCTAAGCTAAGAAGAGGAGGGTTGTTGATGTCCAGCATAATACATAGTCACCATGATATGTTGATATGTGCATTATATGTTCCTGATTGTTATGTTTGTGACACGAGTTGCTATTGTTCTTTTATATGCATTTGAATATTATGCACTGGGTTTGGACTTGAGAACTAAAATTTAGTTTTTGATTCAAGCTCTCTCCCAATATGATTTGTGGTTTGGGTGATTTTGTTTTTTGTTCTTATTATATTTTGAGTCTTCCTAGATTCCCTGCTATTCAATATTTGCATTTTGTAAAACCTTTTCATGTTATCATCCAAGTCATGTTTTCTTGAGACTACAATTCGCATAATTGTTTTTATAGTGAGGAGGACAAGTTGAAGAAGCTTGGCGACCTTATGAATGAGAGCCATTACAGCTGCAGTGTTTTTTATGAGTGCAGGTAAAAATATTCAAATCCATCTTCCATAATGTGCATGCAATTACTCTTGCTACTTTCTCATTATCAGTAAAAACTTCATAAAAAGATGTGAATGTCCATATAAATCTTTCTATATTTGAATTGGTAAGAAGCTTCCGAGAGAGAGAGAGAGAGAGAGAGAGAGAGAGAGAGAGAGAGAGAGAGAGAGAGAGAGAACCCTAGAAGAGCCGCTGTTGCCGTCACCTGTCCGGCGAGTGATAATACATGCCCGGCACAAATAGGACTAGCGGACACCGGTGACGTCACTAAAGGGTATCCGGGACCGGATATCCTTCCGGTGATCTGAGTCTCCCCCCCCCCTTCCCTTCCTCGCCTCTGCCTACCTTGCACTAGCTTTCTCGGTGGAGCCACCGGTGTCTCTTCTCACAGAAAAGTGCGACGGGTCCCAGCGACTTCTTCTCTGGCCTCCGACGTTGGATTTACTTCGGCGACTGGTTTTTTTTTGGGTTGGGTTTCTTTGTCACAGATCTGTCAAAAGCGGCGTCCCTGTTGGCTTCCACAGAACCTATCAACGGACATCGGCGACCTCTGGAAGGGCATTTTACAGTCACTGTTTCCTTCCGGTGACTGGTTTGTATCTCGCAGTTCCCGTAGCCTTTTTCGACAAAATGAAGTTGAATCGGTAGCCTTTTTCGCAGTTCCCGTAGCCTTTCAGCTTGGAAAGCCCCTACTTTTGAAGTTGAATCAGTATGGGTCAAATGGTGCGTTTTTGGGTCAAATCAGTGCGCTTTTGAGTTTTTGCCAGAAACTTGGAGGTCTTCATTAAAAATAGTGAAGAGGGGCAGAAGGGTTTGGAGATCTATAGTGATGGGTCGGAGTGGTATAGAATGGTTGGTAGCAATGGTGGGAGCAGCATTAAAGGTGGGGAGAAATTCAGATTTTACAAAACACTTGCGCGAAGGTAATAGAGAATTCACGGCCCAATGATGCTCCAACAAGCATGGCTGGTATCTAACTGTCATCGAATATGGTGGAGGAGGCCGGCAGAGTAGTGTTGTAATTCCTGAAGGGCATGAAGGACAAGGTTGAGAGAAGTTTGCAGCGTAATTACGTAGAGCTGCGGATTTACTCTTTGACGAGGGGCCAAGAAAGGAAAAGAAGAATGAGAACACCAAAGACCCAAGCACATCCATGGTGGCGAAGCGATCGTATGCCGCAGCTCTGAAGATGGGTTATGCTTATGTGGCTCAGAGTGAGGGGAACGGTGAAAGTGGTCTGCAAATCACGCAAGCTCAGAACCAACTTGAAGTGATGCAAAATTATCTAAAGGATATGGAAACCCAACTTGTTGAGTTGAAGATAGTGATAGCTTTCTCGTCTATGAAAATAGACACACTTTTAGCTAGAGGCAACAGGGTTGTTAAGACTAAGATAGGCCCGATTCCTTTAAATTCAGATAAAGGAAAATGGAAGATCGGATTCGGTCATGTCCCTATAACCAAATCCAGGAGAGCGTGGCGGGTCAAAAGGAAATCTAGGTTATTTGAAGTGGGGTCTACGTCGGTTGTTGGTGTAGAGAATACAGTAATGGAATGTCATTCGCCTAAGGTAACACAGGATAAACCGTTAGGCGGTGTTACACCGTTGCCCGAAAATGGTAAAGGAGATGTAGGATCCGCTGAAGTTGCACGTATAGGGTCGCCTATGGTGAAGGGACTTACTGTCACCCTAGAAGCTCTAATGGGGATGGAAAAAAACAATAGAGTTGATGAGGAGGTACGGGACTTGTCGTTGGTGCCTTGCATGGAAGAAAGTCCATAATTGGGAATGCAGTTGGTTAATGTGTCTGAGGATAATGTTACTTCTCAAGTCTCTTTTCCTCCAATAGCAGATTGGATTCTGTCTAAAGTTAACGAGATTCTGCCTTTTGTGAGGATTTCACATGGAGGATGTGAAGACCAGTTCAATGAACTAATCACTGCGATTAAGGCAAGCCACGTGCTTGAAACCAAAAGTTTCCAGAAAAACAGGGAGTTACAGCATCTTTCTTGGGCAATTAACTACGACACTAAGCGAGGTAGCTCAGTTAGAAGGAAGTCTAAAGGGAGGGCAATGTGAAGATGGGAAACACAAGGGGTTGGGGTTGGGGTTTGGCTTGGGTATTAGTTCTACGGGAAGCAAGGGGTTGAGGTTCAGTGTAATTTTTTGGGTATTTTGGATAGTTTTGGGATGAGTGTATTTTGGGTTGTTTTTCATGGGCTTTTTTGGGTCATTAGGGGCGCTTTATTATGGGCTAGATGTTTTCTTGTATACGTTCAGTGTACTTGGTTACTCCTTTTGATATATAAAATACTTATAAAAAAAAAAAGTCCATATAAATTTGCAGCTCGTATGTTAATGATTTTCTTCATAAGCATTGCACATTTGAATGTTCTTTTAGCGAAAATGGATCATTTATGAGAAACTCATCATGAACATCTACTTTTGGCATTGAAACCTCTGTACTTAGAGAGAGAAAGAGACGAATGCAGACGAAATCTCTGTTGCTTTTGAAGGACTTCATTAAACTTTCAAATTCATTACTATATGTATAGTCTGCAATAGCTATTCCTCTTGGAAATATTCCGTGCCTATTTCACATCATACATGCGTATTCACTTTTTTTCCTTGTTTTCTTGTAACTAGCTGTCCTGAGCTGGAAGAACTTGTAACTATATGTCGGGAACATGGTGCCCTTGGGGCAAGGCTCACAGGAGCTGGATGGGGTGGTTGTGCTGTCGCTTTAGTGAAAGAGAGCACTGTCCCACAATTCATCCTCAATTTGAAGGTTTGTTTTCTATTGTCCCAAAAAGAAATCAGAAGTGTCAAATCTATATAAAGATCTTACAAAAATAAGTTTATATGTTGAAGTAGCTTAAAGTGATACGTTTATATTTATTTTACTTTAAAATGTACTTTATAATCTAGCGAATCCATGTCAGTTTGTCAGATTTTTTTTGTAAGACCTCTAAGTAGACCAAACATCCTCAAAAGAAATTTCACCCTTATTGTTTGGAACAAGCAATTGTTTGAGATTCAATACGACTTGGTTTGGTTGTGTATCAGGAACGGTTCTACCAATCAAGGATTGAGAAAGGGATCATTAACAAGGACGATCTTGGCCTCTATGTTTTTGCTTCCAAGCCGTCAAGTGGTGCCGCTATTTTCAAGTTTTAGTATGTGACTTGTTCACCCCTTTTGCTTTTCTTGGTTAGTATAACGAGTCAACGACAAACTATGTTATTAACGTAACTTATGTCGAGAAAACCACATGAAAAATCGTTTAGGGCGAGTTAAAACTCGCGTTATCAGTTTAGAATTTTGTTCGCGGAGTGAATGGAACTCTATTGACCTCCTAGGCGTAGAGTCACGAGCTCCCTAGCTTTGTCCAAAAATAAATATCGATCTGGCCTAGAGTTTGTTGGCTGTGAATAAAGTTTATATGATATCAAATTTACCCATTGTCGGCCAACTCCTGTAGGAAATGTTTCATGTCCATGAGTTGGGTTGTAAATAAAGAAGTCAATGAGATAGGCTGATTGTTTATTAAATAAACAGTTTGTGAATACAATTATTAATGATACAATTTGTATAAAGTTTGGAATGATTAGTATAAGCTTTAATAAATTTGAATATATATATATATATATATTTTTTAATTTTTAGTAGTATTATCTTTAGATTATTTACCTTTTTAATGAAAAAATCTTTAACTATTTAATTGTTTATATATGCGTGTGTGTAACTAAATATCTTATTTACAAAAACTCAGTTTATTAAAAGTTGGGAAGAAAATTAAAGATACAATTATATATTTTGTCAAATCTAAAACAGCGAATGAATAAACTCAACTTATTCGAATACTAAATGAATTATTTGTAAAAGATAATTCTTGAAGTGTATGGTCTTTTCGTATTTTTTTTTTTTTAAAAAAAATGGGGTTATGATTAAAAAAAATAATACACAAAAACTACATATTTTGAAAAAAAAACTTTATAGGTAGTTATTTTTATATACTTTTTGAACACTCTATTAATACAATTAATTGTATTACATTTTTTAATATAAAATAAATGCTCTGATTAATCATATCATTAGTGTATAAGAAATACATAAAATTTATTATATGTAGTAGAATTCTTTCAAAACCATAAGGTAAGGTTTGGATGGTAAGATAAAATGATATAGTTTTAGATGAAAGATGAAAATTGAATAAAATAATATTTAATATTATTATTATTTTGATATTTGAAAAAACTGAATTGTTTATTATATTTTGTATAGAAATTTAAAAAAATTATAATAATGAGATGAGATGAAATGGGTTGAAAGTGTTTGTGTATCCAAACTTAGCCTAAATATCATTTATCATTATCATTTTAGATTTAGATACAAAATTATTTTAACTCATTTTATCTTATCATTATAATTATATCAAATTTTTACGTAAAATATAATAAATAATTTAATTTTTTTAAATTTTAAAATAATAATAATATTAAAAAATAATATTTTATTTAATTTTTAATTTTTAATTTTTATAAAAAATTATCTTATCTTTATCTCGCTGTCTAAACCTTACCAATAACATTGCGACAGAGTGAAAGAAAGCATGGCGATTTTGTCTCAAAGGCAACAACGTGTCCAAAAATTGTAGGGTTACCTCGAAAGAGACGAACGAGTTTTATGATGTTTTCCACTTCTTTGAAGGTGATGGGGGTCCACTAATTCAATGGGTTTGGATCAACCTGGCATTGCATGTGTGTGTTGAGGAGCGGAGGGGCCATTGAATCTGGGCTTTTGTCCCTCTCTTAGACTCTATCTTCTTGGGTTATCATTTTATTTTGAAACTAACTAATACATCAACAGGAGATCATTATAGCTCAGGAAAAAAAGGGAACTTCACTATTAACTTGTGCATTGATAACCCTTCTAGTCGTGAGCACTGAAGTTTATTTTTAAAATATATAAATCTCGTATATTTAGTTTTTTAAATTAATTATTAAAAAAATAATTTTTTCATTTAATTTCAAATTTATTAATTTTATTTTAAAATAATTACACGTAACTTACCTATTCTAAAATTATAAATATTATTTTTATTTAATTATATATATATATAGATATTTTTAAGAAAATGTATCCCGACATTCCACATTGTAATGGAAATGATAGGGATCCCGTTAGGGGATCCGTTCATCTGTCCCGCTCACTTTTTTTTTTATTATTTTTGAAATTTTTTTTACAGAAAAATTAAGAAAATATTATTTAATTATATTGTGAATTTTATTCATTTTTTCAAAATATTTAAAAGTGTTAAAAAATGATTTGAAAAAAATATTTAAAAGTGTTTTTTGTTTTGTTTTTTATATCATTTTTTTAACACTTTTAAATATTTTTAAAAAGTGAATAAAATTTACAATATAATTAAATATAATTTTCTTAATATTTCTGTAAAAAAAATTAAAAAAAAGAAAAAAAATTCAGCGGGACAAGTTAACGGGATGGGAATCCCTAGCATTGTCCCATTGTAATAAGGAAAAATATAGTTGCAAATATAATTGTGCACTAAACTATATATCAATGTGATGTGATTAGTAAAAAAATAAATTTTATTTAAAATATTATTAATTTAAATTTTAAATATGAATAAATCAATATTAATACACGAATTAATATGCGATTATATTTATATATTGCAAAACTCTTGTAATAAAGAAGTTACACAGCATGCATGTCCTACAAGCGTGCGTCGTTAAAGTGCATCACTTGGAAGGTCATCTGTCATGAACAATAAGGGCGGTCTATAATAAAAATCCAAACTCCTACAAATGTCAGAATCTGACAATATTTATCTTTATTTTATATATATATATATATTTTAATTTAGTAATGACGTCCTCTGTACTACCAGGTGTCAGTGTCACAAATACACTATTTATGCTGACCAATTCTCAACAACAAATGTTAATTAAACAGAGCAATTTATTAATAAATTAAAATTAAAGCCATTATTAAGTTGACATTTCCTTGAGGACTAAGTTTCACGGCATGGTTCTGACCCATTCTCACAAAATCTCAACCCAAAACAATTTTTTTTTTTTTAACAAACTTTTTCCACAGTTTGCGTGTGTAATCCTTTCGCTTAGCACAAAATATAATTATTGATGCTTTTGTGACACATGAAATAATATTCAAATCGGTGGTTCTAAAATTATCTCCATCACATAAAAATCCCTCCTTAAATTATAGTATTTTTTGAATATTTAAATATTTTTTTCACTAAAACTACAAATCACATTCTTATACTACTTTTATCTTACTTATAAAATATGCCGCTTTTATCACTCAAGGATAGTCATTTATATTTTTAAAGAATAAACTCAAAAGTTGATGGGTAATGAGACCTTATTTATAGTAAAATGAAAATAAGATAAGAGTATAATCGGTAGAATTTTCCTTTCTTCCCATGAGTATGTAGTTGCCGCCATCATGGGTTTAGTCATACCCTTATTTACCATTTTGCCATACACAAACATAAATATCATATATATGTGCTTTTGGTCGCGTAGCCGGTGCCCACGTGGTGTAAATGAAACAGTTCGTTTGATACAAATTTGCATACGCGCCGTTTTATCACTTCAATTTCCATCTTCTTCCTTCTCCGTCTTCAGTCTTCAGTCTCCTTTCTCCTTCCCTTTCTCTTCGATTTTTCCATTTCATTCTCCCCAGCAGATTACGGATGAAATTGAAGAAACAATTGACAAAAAAAAAAAAAAAAGCAAGTTCCCCCCACATAACCATCATCTTCCTTGCATGAGGAAAAAATATCTCAAACAGAGGATTGAAGATATGACAATCTTCTTCAACTTATATCTACATTAACAACTCCAATAATAGAAATTGCAGAGAAACAGATCTAGCTGAGAAACCCAACAACAAAAAATTGATTCCGATGAACACAAGTCAAGAAGCAGATCTAAATCCAAGAAATTAAAAAGCCCTAACTTTACAAACATTTTCACCAAATAGAACAACAACACAAATTGAATACCCAGATTTACATCTAGAAAATACAAAATAAACATAAATAAAAAAAATATTTCCACATAATCGTTGTCTTCGTTTAGGTGATGCTCCTCATCTTTGATTACCCTTGCTATTGTTGTTGGTGTTTTCCATGTTGAGAGGAGGGGCACAATTAGGTATCATGCCAAGGGGAAGAGAAAAAGAAAAAGAAAAAGAAAAAGAAAATGAGAAACATAAAGAAGAGATTGAGAAATTGGGGCAGTGAGAGAAAGAGACTATGTTGAGAAAGAGATGAAGAAAGGGAGATGGAAATATAATGAGAGAGATGTAGGTTGGTTCGATAATGGAAAGAGAAAGAAGAGGAGCGACAGAGAGAGAGAAGGACGGTGCAATGGACAAGGAGAAGAAACAGGATGACATTGCACAATATATTAGACGATTGCCCCTCGGTTGCATCTCCCGATTGTCCCTAGTTGAATTGTAACATTTTTTGTTAGTATATTATTTGTCTTAAAAAATTAAAAAAAAAAAAACCGGCAGTAAAGTATTTGTTCCAATTTCGGACGGCAATCACAATCCAAAATAGTTCAATATTCTCCCTCCCTTTTCTTGAAATCAACATTCTCACATGTCTATAGGCCAAGGGAAAATGGCTTTCGAGTAATTGATGGACCCTCACCATCCCTATCTGTGTAATATAATAACTTAATAAGTGAGTTCTGCGTAATTATAAATTCATGATTCAATGAACTTTTAATGCTCCAACTTTATGAGAGAGGGAAGCACATGTGATGTGGGTTGAGAACTTGAGACCATAATATGATAACTTTTAATGCTTATTCGCATATGATTGTGTGGTGTGTATTTCACATTAAAATGGAAGTAACGACTTGTATTTTGAGAAGAGTCAATCATAATAACATGTTTATTCTATCTTAATTTTTCATAGACGATGTGTGTGCATCATAATGCCTAAACAAAGGTTACTTATATAATTCTCCATATTCATTTCAAGATGATTTTTACTACATACAGTCACCTCTGTGTATTCTTTATGTACTCTACTGATGTGATTAATCAAATCAATTATTTTATATTTAAAAAAATAATACAGTCAATCATATTAATGTAATGTGTTGCCCAGATGACTAACACAAGAGGGGGGGTGAATTGAGTTGTATTAAAAAAATTAACAATTATAAATCAAATATATAATATAAAATATAAACAAAATATGAAATAACAATAAATATAAGGAGTAAGGGTAAGAGAGAAGCAAACTCAGTATGTTAACGAGGTTCGGCCCCACTGCCTACGTCCTCGCCTCAAGCTACCCCTTGAGGATTCCCAAATTCACTATTCAACCTCCTTCAGGTGGAGATAGAAACCTATTACACCTTTGAACAACACCGCTACAAAGGATCCGTGTAGAACACCCTCTACACTTGCAATCACCTTACACGTGGTGATTCAACTATTCCCTGTGTAGAATACTTTCTACACACACAAGGGTTATACACACCCTTTTTCTGATACAAAAGCTGATAGTGGGTAGGTTATCAGAAAACACTCCTCAACGAGTGAAATAAAAACAATACAGCGCAAGCTATATCTCTCAAAATGAACAAGGATTAAGGCTCAATGTTTAGAGAAGAGAGAATGAAAGCTTTGAATGAATGTTGTATGCTCTTGGTGTTGTGAATGTGAAGCTCTCAAATGATCTATTTATAGGCATATGAGACTTCATATTCAAATTTAAAAAGATTCACATGTCAAAGACAACATCATTCACTTTTTCAAAAAATTCAAATAAAAGGTTCTTCTTTTTCAATTGTCAAAGATAACATCATTCACTTTTTCAAAGAATTCAAATAAAAGGTTCTTCTTTCTCAATTGTCAAAGACAACATCATTCACTTTTTCAAAAAAATCAAACCTAATCTTTTACTTTTGGCATATGACAAAATGAGCACACTTTCATTTTCAAAAAATTCAAACCTAATCTTTTACTTTTTGTATAAGTCTAAAAAAGCATCAATCACTTTTGAAAATATTCAAATAAAACATGCACATGTGAAAGATGACAATCAATCATCTTTAATATTTTCAAAGTTCAACCCTTTAATCAAGGCATGCACATGCAAAAGATGACAATCAATCATCTTTCAAAATTTTCAAATTTAATTTTCAAAAATATTCATGCACATGTGGAAAATGTATTTTAATGCTTTATGATAAAATATTAATTTTGAGCATTAATCCTAATTTCGAATTTTGAAGAGATTTACAACATTACTCTATAATTTTAATGTGAACTTGTTCCCTTCTTGCTCATGCTTGTTTCCTTGATGTGCTTGACTCCATTGTGTAGACAACTTGAGCTTGAGACTTCTTTATTCTTTGAATTCATTTGTTATCATCAAAATCCATGTGTAGATTTATAATCACATGAAACTTGAAATCTTGAGTTCAACAATCTCCCCCTTTTTGATGATGACAAATATTTGATAGAACTTGAAACCTATATTAATACTTAAGCTCCCCCTGAAAATATGCGTTAGTTTTTCAAGCAAAAGTATAAATATAATTCCAAGCATATATAACAAGTTTAGCAATTTAAACAATGTTAATGTTCTAGTCTAACACTTCTCCCCCTTTTGGCATCATTAAAAAGGATCCGCAACAAGAAAATGGACTGAAGAAAACGATGCGTTTAATAGTCACTGTAGATAGTTGAAAAATGGAGCCGTCCGTGACCCGACAAGTGCTGCAAAGCCTCGAGGCCTAACTCTATGAATTTAATACGGCTGAAGATTTAAACAATCGCCTGATGTTGTTGACAAACGGGATTGAAGGCTCCGAGTTTCTATAAAAAAATGATCATTTTCATCTATCGGATGCCAAAAAAATAATCACTTCTTGACCTGAGTTTTGTTTTTCCACAACGATAGAATGGCTGAGCAATTCTCTTCCACTAATGTTCCAGACTTGAATCAGGAACCCTTGACGCATCAATCATCAATCTTCTCTCCTGAGGCCGTCAATACCATGATAGGAGCAGTGAACCGTTTTTCTAGTAAGGCTGATTCTGAGATTATTGCAGAATCAAGAATGCTCAGTAATCAATATGCTGCCTCTGTTACGATCATGTCTCGAAGGTTAATGGCGAGGGTGAGTGAGATTGATCATCTTAACATGCAAATATCTGAGTTACGACAGAAGCTTGCTAATAAGGATAGTGAGAATAAAAGGCTAAAGCAAGAAAACCAAGAGTTGAAAAAATTTGCAGATTGGTATGCTCATGATCTGCAACCACGAATAGAAGAGCTGGAACGAGAAAGGGTTCAGATACAAGGTCAACATCGGCAGATAACAGCAGAGGTTCATCGTTTACTAGAAAAATAAGGACAATCTACTGTTAATCTCGCTGGCTTAGTAAGAAAACTTTTGACAATGTGTGTCCAGCATATCTTGTATTTCTTTTGACTAAATAAGATTTGAAGAGAAAATAGTTTGTCTTATTCTTTATGCTATCTCTATAAAATCAGTCCTGAAGTTCATCTAATCCGCATCAAGTTTTCATCTCATCTCTATAACTCATCTGCATTCCTTCAGCATTCTCGTTTTAAGCCTTCTATTCTTTTCTCAATGGCTCATTCTTCTAACATTTCTCTAGATCCATCCATGAGGCATTCTGCATCTCAACCTCCTGTTCTTTCTGCAGCTACCATTGGTGCCATGTTGCAGCAAGAAAATAATAATCTGACTAATAAGTCAGATTCTGATGCTATTTATGACTTGGTGAGTCTTGGGACTCGCTACTCTTCCTCTATTGTGGCTTTTTCTCAGCGGCTACAAGCCAAAAATTACGAAGTTGAAAAGCTCAAAGAACAAATTGTTGTACTTCAACAAATTGTTCAAGAGTCTCACACAAGGGAAGGAATCATTCGGCAGAAGAATAAACAGTTGAAATCTTTATTAGATTCTTCATTCCGCTTGCCGGTTCCCATGAATAAGAATGACATGATATTGTATGAAGAGAATGAGCGTCTCAAACATGAGGCTAAGAATCTCAAATTTATGTAAAAGTATTAAAAAAAAATCTATCTCTATTTTTATTGACTCAGGTCTATCTTTTAAGAGATATTCATAGCATGCATCATACCTATTTCTCTTCTGATCATACATAATCTATCTTCTGGTAAAGGTTTTGTGAAAATATCTGCTAACTGATCGTGTGTGTTTGTGAACTCTAACATTATATCACCTTTTTGCACATGATCTCGAAGAAAATGATACCTTATTTCAATATGCTTAGTTCTAGAATGTTGTATTGGGTTCTTTGAAAGATTTATAGCACTTGTATTATCACATTTGATTGGAATGTGATTATACATGAGTTTAAAATCTTCAAGTTGTTGCTTCATGTAGAGAACTTGAGCACAACAACTACCCGCAGCAACATATTCTGCCTCAGCAGTAGATAGTGCAACAGAATTTTGTTTTTTACTAAACCAGGAAACTAATGCATGACCTAAGAAATGGCATGCTCCACTAGTGCTTTTTCGATCTATTTTACAGCCAGCATAATCTGCATCTGTGTAGCTGATTAAATCGAAAGATGTGTGCTTAGGGTACCATAACCCTAGGTTAATTGTACCACTAAGATATCTAAGAATGCGCTTAACTGCAATTAAATGTGATTCTTTTGGAGATGATTGAAAACGTGCACATAAGCACACACTAAACATAATATCTGGTCTACTGGCTGTTAAATATAATAAGCTACCAATCATACCTCGATATATCTTCGAGTCAACTGGCTTACCGGATTCATCTTTATCAAGTTTAGTTGATGGGCTCATTGGTGTTCCAATTTCCTTAGCATTTTCCATCCCAAACTTCTTCAGTAATTCCTTAATATATTTTGATTGATTGATGAATGTCCCACTTTTTGCTTGCTTAATTTGCAATCCGAGAAAGAATGTAAGTTCACCCATCATGCTCATCTCAAATTCTTCCTGCATAGTCTTAGCAAAAACTTGACACATATTTTCATTAGTAGCACCGAATATTATATCATCAACATAAATCTGAATCAAAAGAATATCATCATTTTCATATTTAATGAAAAGAGTTGTGTCGATTTTTCCTCTTGAAAAACCTTTTTCAATCAAGAAACCACTGAGTCTCTCGTACCAAGCTCTAGGAGCTTGTTTAAGTCCATATAGTGCTTTTGTGAGTTTGAAAACATGATTTGGGGAAATATGATTTTCAAAACCTGGAGGTTGCTCAACATATACCTCTTCATTTATAAAACCATTTAAGAAAGCACTTTTAACATCCATTTGAAAAAGTTTGAAATCTTTATAACAAGCATATGCAAGTAGCATTCGAATAGCTTCTAATCTTGCGACAGGTGCATATGTCTCATCATAATCGATTCCTTCTTCTTGATTAAAACCTTGGGCTACAAGTCGAGCCTTATTTCTAGTAATGACTCCAGACTCATCTTTCTTGTTTCTAAAAACCCATTTTGTTCCAATAATAGTATAATTTTTGGGTCTAGGAACAAGTGTCCAAACATCATTTCTTTCAAATTGATTCAACTCTTCTTGCATAGCTAGAATCCAAGATTCATCAAGAAGTGCGTCATCAATATTTTTGGGTTCAATTTGAGATAGAAAAGCAGTATGATTACAAATATTTCTAAGAGATGATCGAGTACTTACACCTTGTGAAGGTTCTCCCAAAATTTGTTCCACTGGATGATCTTTCACAAATTTCCACTGTTTGGTTGCATCTTGTATTAAATTTTGATGATCTTTCCTGATGGCTCCATGTTGAACTTCCTCTATTGCTTTCTCTTTGTTGAGATTGAGACTTTCTGTGTTATTTATACCTTCTATTTCTTCATCAATAGATTTCTTGGAGAGTGGAGAATTAGATTCATCAAATACTACATGCATAGATTCTTGTACAGTTAAAGTCTTTTTGTTGAATACTCTATAAGCTTTACTATTAGTAGAATACCCGAGAAAAATACCTTCATCAGATTTTGCATCAAACTTGCCTAAATTATCTCTGTCATTCAAAATAAAACATTTGCATCCAAATACATGAAAGTAACCAATGTTGGGCTTTTTCTCATTCCAAAGCTCATAGGGGGTTTTATCTAATTTAGACCTTAACATAACTCTATTTATAACATAACATGCAGTACTTACCGCTTCGGCCCAAAAATAACTAGGCAAGTTGTTCTCATTGAGCATTGTTCTTGCCATCTCTTGAAGAGATCTATTTTTCCTCTCTACTACCCCATTTTGTTGAGGAGTTCGAGGAGCAGAAAAATTATGAATAAAACCGTTTTCATCACAAAATGTTTCAATATTTTTATTAACAAATTCTTTTCCCCTATCACTTCGGATACTTGAAATAGTATAGCCCTTTTCATTTTGAATTCTCTTGCATAACTTGGTAAAGGCATTATGTGCCTCATCTTTATGAGCAAGAAAGATGACCCAAGTATATCTAGAGAAATCATCAACAATAACAAATGCATAATATTTTCCTCCTAGACTTGCAACTCTATTTGGTCCAAAAAGATCCATGTGTATCAGTTGCAATGGTCTAGTAGTGGAAATATGTTTCTTAGTTTTAAAAGAAGTTTTTGTTTGTTTACCAAATTGACATGCATCACAAATTTTGTCTTTAAGAAAATATGTTTTTGGTAAACCTCTCACAAGATCATTTTTTGAAAGTTTGGAAATAAGTTCCATGTTGGCATGACCTAATCTTCTATGCCATAACCAACTAGTTTCATTTTGAGCTGACAAGCAAATAGCATCTTGTGAGGTAATTTCTTCAAAATCAATTGTATAAACATTATTGTTTCTAAAAGCAATAAAACAAATATTACAATCATGATCATTCAAAATAATGCATTTATCCATTTTAAAAGTAACTGTAAATCCTTTATCACATAATTGACTTATGCTC
Source organism: Carya illinoinensis (assembly GCF_018687715.1). NCBI lineage: Eukaryota > Viridiplantae > Streptophyta > Magnoliopsida > Fagales > Juglandaceae > Carya > Carya illinoinensis. The sequence continues at coordinate 21,900,393 of NC_056753.1, read as the reverse complement.
AAAAGATTATGTTTTAAACCTTCAACAAGTAGAACATCTTCAATTATGAGAGAAGATTCATTACCAATTTTACCTATTCCCACGATCTTCCCTTTCGAGTTGTCTCCAAATGTCACGTGTCCTTCTTCTTTAGATCTAAGATCAAAGAACTTAGTCTTGTCTCCCGTCATGTGTCTTGAACATCCACTATCTAAAAACCACTTATTTTTGCTTGTGGATGACTTCATGCATACCTATAAAAACAATTAAAATGATTTTTCTTGGTACCCAAGTTCTTTGGGTCCTTTATTTATTAGTATTAGAAGAAACAAGATTTTTAGGTACCCATATGGCCCTAATAGTCATTGTATGATTTCTTCTAATAGGACAAGTATGATAATTATGACCATTTCTATTACAAAAATTACAAATAGCATGTGACATATATGAAAAACTTGAATGATTATAATAATATCCTTTTTTGACAAAATTATTTTTATGAAAAGAATTTTGAATATTAGTCTTTGAGGTAGAATGATTATCAAAGAAATTTTTATAAGGTTTGTATTTTTGTTTTGGCATATATCCCAAACCTGCCTTGTCAAAAACACATCTTTGACTACCAAGAAGTTTTTCAAAATTTCTTTTTCCATTCGTAAAGTTTTCAACAATATTTTCTAAATCGGTTTTCTTCTTATTCAATTCAAGATTTTCATCTTTCAAAATGATACTTTCTTTTCTTAAAATTTCAATTTCGTTTGTTAAAGAAGAATTTTTCTTTTTCAAAGCAGTATACTTGATACCCAATTTTTCAAATTCCTCATAAATCTCTTCTAAAACATTTTGCAATTCTTCATATGAAGGATTTTCAATATTATCAAGATTTGTTACCTCAATGTCATCTTTAGCCATAAGACAAAGATTTGCTGATTCTTCATTGCTTGCTTCACTATCTGAGCTACTTGAATCATCATCCCATGTAGCTTTCATTGCTTTCTTGCCCTTGTTTCGATCTTTCTTTAGCAGAGGACAATCTGGCTTGATATGACCAGGTTTATTGCATTTATAACAAATTAAAGTGTCGTTTTTACCTGAATCTTTCTTGGAAAACTTTTTGAAAGATTTCCTCGGAGGAGTTCTATTTTTCTTCAAGAACCTCTGAATTCTTCTTGTTATCATCGCAACTTCTTCATCTTTATCGTCATTTTCCTCATCTTCATCACTTTCACTTTCATGAGGAACAGCTTTAAGTGCTAAACTCTTCTTTGGCTTTCCTTCTTCTTCTCCTCTTTTCAATGTGTACTCATGGGTGATAAGTGACCCGATGAGTTCATTGACTTCGAGCTTCTTGAGGTCTCTAGCTTCAAGAATCGCTGTAACTTTTGATTCCCAACGTTTTGGTAAAGAGTTGAGAATTTTTCTTACTATCTCTACCTTGGAATAAACTTTGCCAAGAGCTGTCAAGCTGTTTATGATGTTAGTAAAACGAGTGTGCATACTAGAAATAGATTCATCATCATTCATCTTAAACATTTCATATTCATGAGTAAGAATATAAATTTTTGATTCCTTGACTTGCGAAGTTCCTTCATAAGTTACTTCCAAGTTATCCCAAATTTCCTTTGCCGTAGCGCAATTCATTATTCTATTAAACTCATTTCCATTAAGAGCATTATATAATAAATTCATAGCAGTTAAATTTAAAGTATAAAGTCTATCGTCTTCACGATCAAACTCTTCTTCTTCCTTTTTGACCTTTACTCCACCAACCACTTTTGTTGGAATATAAGGTCCATTTACAATACATTTCCATATTTCTCTACCTTGAGCTTGAAGAAATATTCTCATTCTAACTTTCCAGAATGAGTAATTATCTCCACAAAAGAGTGGAGGCCGACTACTAGATTGACCTTCACCAAATGAAGCTGCAATGTTAGCCATAAGATCTTAACTCAAAAGATAGTTAATCTTATAATAGAGCTCTTAGCTCTGATACCAATTGTTGCCCAGATGACTAACACAAGAGGGGGGGTGAATTGAGTTGTATTAAAAAAATTAACAATTATAAATCAAATATATAATATAAAATATAAACAAAATATGAAATAACAATAAATATAAGGAGTAAGGGTAAGAGAGAAGCAAACTCAGTATGTTAACGAGGTTCGGCCCCACTGCCTACGTCCTCGCCTCAAGCTACCCCTTGAGGATTCCCAAATTCACTATTCAACCTCCTTCAGGTGGAGATAGAAACCTATTACACCTTTGAACAACACCGCTACAAAGGATCCGTGTAGAACACCCTCTACACTTGCAATCACCTTACACGTGGTGATTCAACTATTCCCTGTGTAGAATACTTTCTACACACACAAGGGTTATACACACCCTTTTTCTGATACAAAAGCTGATAGTGGGTAGGTTATCAGAAAACACTCCTCAACGAGTGAAATAAAAACAATACAGCGCAAGCTATATCTCTCAAAATGAACAAGGATTAAGGCTCAATGTTTAGAGAAGAGAGAATGAAAGCTTTGAATGAATGTTGTATGCTCTTGGTGTTGTGAATGTGAAGCTCTCAAATGATCTATTTATAGGCATATGAGACTTCATATTCAAATTTAAAAAGATTCACATGTCAAAGACAACATCATTCACTTTTTCAAAAAATTCAAATAAAAGGTTCTTCTTTTTCAATTGTCAAAGATAACATCATTCACTTTTTCAAAGAATTCAAATAAAAGGTTCTTCTTTCTCAATTGTCAAAGACAACATCATTCACTTTTTCAAAAAAATCAAACCTAATCTTTTACTTTTGGCATATGACAAAATGAGCACACTTTCATTTTCAAAAAATTCAAACCTAATCTTTTACTTTTTGTATAAGTCTAAAAAAGCATCAATCACTTTTGAAAATATTCAAATAAAACATGCACATGTGAAAGATGACAATCAATCATCTTTAATATTTTCAAAGTTCAACCCTTTAATCAAGGCATGCACATGCAAAAGATGACAATCAATCATCTTTCAAAATTTTCAAATTTAATTTTCAAAAATATTCATGCACATGTGGAAAATGTATTTTAATGCTTTATGATAAAATATTAATTTTGAGCATTAATCCTAATTTCGAATTTTGAAGAGATTTACAACATTACTCTATAATTTTAATGTGAACTTGTTCCCTTCTTGCTCATGCTTGTTTCCTTGATGTGCTTGACTCCATTGTGTAGACAACTTGAGCTTGAGACTTCTTTATTCTTTGAATTTATTTGTTATCATCAAAATCCATGTGTAGATTTATAATCACATGAAACTTGAAATCTTGAGTTCAACATAATGCATAAAAATAACTACATATACAATTTGTGATATTTATAATGATTCTATATAGAGTGTCTGTCTACATTGTATATACCTTCAAAAATTTGAATTTGCTTTAAATGAATTGTCACTCTTCATCAATCCACAATAACCACTTGCCTAAAAGAAGATACATGTGTTAAAATGCCCCTTTTAGGTGTATCCACTTTCCAATCTCTTCCATCATCGCTCATCAGCATCATTAATACTTGTAGTGTATTATTTTTATCCAAAAATAATAATGAATTAATTTATATATTTATAATCATCACCATCATCATCATTTTAACTACTAATGATGAATTAATAATAATTAAAAATAGTATTAATTATATATATTTTTTAATGGAATTTTTTCACTTCAACAAATTAGGATTTTTTCTCTTTTTTGGGTTATAACTAATTAAGCCTCAAAAATAAAAAATCACTAATATTTTTTTATAAAAAAATATAATATTAGGTAAAATAGGAATATCCAAAAAAAAGAGAGATTTTGAACAGTACAAAATGAAATTGCCAACAAGTGTCGGTGATCCTTTCCGTGACGACAGCATCACGATGTATACGACGCAATGTGGGAACACAAATAATACTAATAATAAAAATAATACTAAAAGATACAGCCGTTTAATCTTAAAATTCTGAAAAAACAATGCAAGTCTATCACTTGCTTCCCGGCTCTCCCTAATCCCCCTCCTGTCCTCTTCTCTCTCTCTCTCTCTCTCTCTCTCTCTCTCTATCCCCGCAGGCCGAGGATTCCGTTTTTTTTGGTGGCATTTTCTAGGCATCGGATCTGGGGTTCCTTCGCTCTCTGTTAAAGGTAAATTTCGGTTTCGTTCTTCAAAACGCTTCTTATTCTTTTAAGTGATCGATCGATAGTTTTTATATTTGTTTTGGCTTTGATTCGTGTAAAATAATAATTACCATTTAATGCATTGCAACTATATAAGAGCTCCGATGGGTGGGTTGATTTGCTATATTTTTTTGGGTTTGATGGGTTATGTGGGATTATATACTTTGTTGTTGCTTTGACAAATCGTTTTCATTTCTACCATTGTTTTTATCCTCTTTTACTATGCCTCTTATAAAGGATATTCAGATTGGTTCTGGCTTGGTTTTTCTCAATATTGCATTTTTTTACGTCTTGGTCTTTTGAATCCACCGCACTAGTTATTTGACATTTTCATGGAAACTTTTTGGTTGTCCTTATAAAGATTTCATGGTTAGTGCATTTGACCTTTTGTGATTTTTTAAGTATTATTTAGATGATAGTTGATGGGTATTTTTCTGTTGCATCAATAATTGCAGGGTTCTGTATATTAGTGTATAAGCATCCGCTGGGATAAGACAAGGGGGATTGTTAGTTTTCCAGATATTTCTGGGAAGGTAGTCAGGTCATGTAAAACAGGGTAAACTGCAATTATTTAAGATTTCTTGGTCTTTTTCGTGTCTTCAACTGGAAAACTGTTGTTTACTTAATGGAGGTAGATAGGTTTGTGGTCAAGTTGGGGCCTGGCCATTAAAAGTTAATATATACTTTGAAGAGGCAATCTGTGTCATGGGTTGACTTCAAAGACTCAAGTCTTTGGGGGTTCTTCTTGAAATATTGTGGATTCTATCATTTGAAGAGTGTAGCGAAGGCAAAAATTTGGGCTTGAAATGGATCATTTGACTCCAATAAAGGGAGATTTTGAAAGTGATATTGAAAGTGGGGCAACAGTTAACAACGAAGATTCGAGCAAAGTTCTTGTTTTGGGTTCTAAAAAGCAGACAAGGACATTGTTCGACAAGATTTGCGGTGGGTTTGTTGATGGCCCAATCAAGAGTGAAGATAGAGCAGGTTTATGTGGCAATGTGTCAAACTGTGATGGGTTTTGTCCTGAGAATGTTAAGACAGTCAGCAACAAGATTTTGGAGGGGGAAGGGACTGTAGATTATGCAGAGAAAACACCTGTGAAAGAGAAACGTAAAAAGACAAGCAATAAAAAGCCACCAAAACCTCCCAGACCTCCTAGAGGTCCATCATTGGATGCGGCTGACCAGAAGCTAATTAAGGAGATCTCTGAACTTGCCATGTTGAAGCGGGCAAGGAATGAGCGAATGAAAGCCTTGAAGAAGATGAAAGCTGCTAAGTCTTCATCTTCTAACAGCAGCAGCATATTTGCCATGGTGTTGACCATTCTTTTCTGTCTTGTGATACTCTTTCAAGGTAATATTTCTGATTGAAGTTGATGATGATTTAGCTTGTATATAGCATTGTATTTTGGTTGACTGCTTAACTCGTTCTCTGTGTTGGACTGCTACCAGACAAATTTAGATTAATGTGCGGAAAGAATTGTATCACAACCTTGGTTGTTTCAATCCTTGTGTCTATGTGAACTATAAATTGTACCTTGTTTCTTCATTATTTGTTTTTTCTGTGTTTGCTGTTTGGTGAACTAACAGCCTAGCAGTTACATAAGTAAATCAAAGGGAAAAGAATGACAATAAAGCAGCCTCTACCAGTAACGCTCCAATAAAACGCCCAAACCACGTGCCTATACTCCAAAGGACTAGTCAATGATACAATTGGGGCCCAATTGGAACCTTATGAAGAGCAAGAACTTCTTATTCCCAATCAATGTGGGATCCATACACCACCTACCCTTATATGCTTATCATATGGGGTATCACACTACCACTTCCTGATGATGTGAAGTCATACTTTAGATTCACATTGTCCCACGAATCTTTGGTGAATTCACATTATTCATGTTTAAAGGAAAAATATATCATCTTAAGTAGACTTCTCTGAATATCTAGACACCATAGAGATTCATTCTCTGTGGTGTTTGTTGGCTGACATCCGTATTCTTATTGAATCTGTTTTGGTTGCATCTTTGGGCGTTGTGGATTCTCAGCAAGTTTATATTTTAATCGCATTTTAAAATTAGTTCCCCCTTCTTCTTTTCCTTTTTTAATTGCTTTAATCTTGCCTTAGTTCTTTATAAGATTTTCCTTTCCTATGTCTGTTTTGTGTTCTGAGATTTTGCCAATTCTGCAGGAATGTCATCTGGGAAAAGTTCAGCTGTAAACTTCCAAGGGTCTCCCGAGTCAGCAGGACCAACAGAGGGGGATTTGATTTCTGTTCAGTACTATGCATTTCCATCTGCTAGTGAGCCAAACGAACCTAATTCCGAGTCTCCAAAGTATGTGTACTATCCATATTTGGCTATAAACCTATATTTCTGTTTATTGCACTTTGTTTTTCTTTTGGTTTATAATTTTTTCATCCATAAGAACAATAGTGGTGTGGCGATCTAGTAAAAGTCATCTGTTATGTTGGTGCCTTGCAGTTTGGTAGAGCAGATTGCTGGTTCAGATCCTTTGGAAAAGCTGACAAGAGTTGCAGGATGAAATGGAGCATAAATGAAGGAGTGAATGATATTGCCCTAGTTTTCATTGAAGAACGAACTTTGTAGTTGCCCTTGTGGATCTCCCACAAACAAATTTTCCTTTCTCATTTCTTACAAAAAAACCTTCCAAGTCTGAATCGTTCAGGTTAATTCTCCCCCGTTGTATATATAATTAAATATGGGGCAATTCAGATTAGTCTGCAAATTGTAGTTTTATAGGTGATGCCAAATATATTTTATAAGTTTCTCCTTAGCAACGAACGTGGCCAAATTATGTTCGATTTGGGTGGTCATTTTATGAGCAGTTTATGGAACTATGAGTTGAGGTGAAATTTTCTTACAGCTTTACCAAATTCAAGTTTGCTCGTTTGTGTATCTTGTTGTCATGTATTGAATAAATTTTATGTAATTGCTACAGCTCTACAAAACCTTTTGTTTATCATTCTTGTGGTTATTAGGATCCCGGTTTTTCCTTCAACACTTCACCCCGTGTTCTTTGTGCTACATGGGCCTTACTAACATGCTCCAGAAAATGTAATAGAATGAATCTGTGTGTGCGCGTTAACAATCAATGCATTTAAATAAAATTAAGGTACCAAGGTAAGGAGTAGGGTGTTTTAAACAAAGTTCCCTTACATTGAAAATTTGAAAGTAGTGAAAGTAATACCCTAGGGTGAAGGTGTTCTTTTTAACAGGATTTACCATTTCACTTTTTGTTGCGAAGAAAGTGTTGATGCAAATTGCTTATGCCAGCTTCCAGGGTGAAATAGTGTTATTTTCAACAGGATGCTGTGCTGGTGCTTTGCTTATGCTTCTAATCCAGAGATTATGTTGGGGGTGCTCTGATTATTAGTAACCTGTGACCAAATGGTGAAAAAGGTGTAGAACGCAAACTTTTAAAAATTGTACCGTACTGGTCGGTATTTACTGTGCCGGAACAGTAACTGGCATGGGAGAGGTATGTGTTTTGTATCGGGTCGAATACTGACCATACCAGTCCATTTCGGTCAATATTGGACGGTTTTGATATACCAAACGGTTTTTGGGTATACTGGTCGAAATTAATGTATTTTTGTAATTAATGTAAACATCATATTTTTTTAGTAATTTTCACTCCAATTTTCACATCTGAATACTATTTTATTAACTTTTTTTGATCATCTTTTCTCAAGGACTGACAATCAAATCTATACTCTCATTTTTGTGATGAAGATGAGTGATTTTTTTTTAATAGTTGGATTGAAAACTTAGAAGTATTATTGAGTTCTATAAATATGTATTTTAAGTTTTTAAGACTTGCATTGATGTTATTTTGAAATATAATTTATACATATATAATTAATTTATTTATATATAGGCTATTTTGAAACGGTACCCGGAATGATATCAATATCAAAATATTTCGTTTGAGTGCTTTAATCAAAATGATTACCGGAACGATATTGAAAACATTAGTATAACCAATAGGGAGGCAAACAAAGTTCTCTCTCGCCTGCACATAATTCTCTCACTTCAAGCTCCTACACTGTACATCTACATGCAACAGCGACCACAGCGCCCTCCCCCAGGGAGGAGAGAGGAGCTGCTCCATTCTCCTCCCCCTTCCAGCCGCATGATTCTTTTTCCAATCAATCAGCCACACTTTGCAGTTTTAACTTCATTTTTAGGCCTTTTTGTTGGTTTAAGATTTTTATTGTTGCTCAGATTTACTCGTCCCCAACCTTCATTGTCATCACGCCCAACCTCGTTGTGACCTGCTCTTTCCGGTGAACCAAGTCTCGTCCTCTTCTAGTGGGCGTGTGGGCCTCATGTGCACCACTTATATTTGCCAAACAATTGTAAAAATATCCTACCTTTCTAGCTTCTCGCCACCGCACGCTGCCACACACCTATCCTGGGGGCAATACGTGACATGACTTATAAATCCAACACAAGATGATACAAAATTAGCAAGTTTGAGTTTGATATTAACGAATTTGGATCAAAACAGGTTGCTCTATTAAGACACAATTTATAAATAAGTCAATAACAAGTCAACTTACTTAACCCGAATCAACTTGTTTTGACCCATATAAATTTTATTTCAAAATTATAATTTTATTATTGTTAAGTTGTAATATTAATATTTTTCAGTATGCTTATGTTTTTATTATTTTTATTGTAGAGATTATAATTTTAGACTTATGCTCGTATTTATTATAGTATGGATTGTAATATTAAATTTATTATATGTTAAAATTTAAAAAATATTGATATATATATATTTTAAGATATTGTAAATATAGATTTTAACTTCTATGTGAAATTATGTTAATCATGTCAAATGAGTTATGTGTGTTATATTTCAACTCATTTACATGAAACGAGTTTAAATAAGTCATGTCGTGTTAACATAGTTTTAATTAATTATTAAATAAGTCAAAATGAGTGACACACCACGACCCGCTATTTAAATGAGTTGGATTAGGGTTTGAAAATTTGACACATTTAGTTTAACGGATCGGATTTGGGTTGACGTATATAATCAAATGTTCACGACTTGATACAATAAGAACACGACCCGAAAACACGAATTGCCACCCCTAATTGTCCTACCCACTATTTCCGCCTCCTCTTGATCGTCACAAGACTCACAACCTCCTCGGCCCTCACTTGCTAGCGCATGTGATCCATGTGTTGCCTTTCCTACTCGTCCAAATCAATCCCGCATTTCTTTCAGCTTCCCACTCCTCTGCCTTATGAGCAGCAATTATGTTATATTCTTTGTTCTTATTTTTGTGAAGGTGTTTGGAAACTTGATTTGTGCTATTTGTATGATGACCTTTGCAACTTTTTGAAAGCCTATCGGTACTTTCTGTTTATCGGGAAGTGGCTTTTGTTGGCCTATTCTAGAATGCAAAGGTGCATGATTGGAGATCTTTAACGAATACTTAAACTATGTTTGGATCATTGACTGCTCTCAATTCATCTAAGTTGAGTTCGTTTTAGATCTCTCTTACATCAAAACATGCAAAACTCACCTAGATGGACATAACTCAGATACTTTTACCATGTTCCAAGACGGAACATCTAACACATATTAGGTGGGATTCACAAAACTTATTCCATCATTTCAACTCACTATTATTCACAATAAATTCAACTCATATCAATATCTAAACGCAACCTTAATTTAGAGCTGATGCATGTCTTTTTATTGTGGGATTTTTTTACAGTAGATGTTTTAAACATTCCGATTAATGGATCACTCCAAAGTCCGTGTCTTCACGATGACCAACCATGCGCATGGACTACCATTTCTCGATTAGATTTTTATTTCCGCTCTATATTTAACGAAGGGTGTTTGTTGGGGTTCCAACTCCCTCAATTTGCGTTTCTGTTTATTTAGTGATAAAATTATCTTAACCATAAAAAATAAAGTATAACCAATGGGGGAGCTCCTGAATTGTTTTTCTTTGATGTCTTTCGAAGGTGAAGGGTAATGTTAGATATAGTTATGGGTTGTATAAGCGCTGCATATTTCTTTTAAAAAAGAATAGAGTCCACTATTAAAAATTAATTTTTTTTAAATGAATCTTCGTTTACTCACTTTTTTCCTTAATCAAATATTTCACGTGTTCGATTTCTTGTCATTAAGAAAATTCTGACTTCTATGCAAGAGATAGTTTTAAGATAATTAAATTTTACTATTCCTGTCGGCTTAAACTTTTGACACATTTTAAAGTTGCTTATTTATTCTTAATCAACAGCAAAGGCAAACCTAGGGTTATAAAGATCTGGGATTCTCGTGTGGAGTTTGGAATTGAAGTGTGTGATGCATATTTTTCTCTATTATTTGGTTAAAAATTGTCCAGTATCAGGTGTAATCTGTGATACTAAACCCAGTTGCGTGCTTTCACGGGTGTGAACAAAATGCATGACTCGACAACTCCAACAACAGTACTGCCTCAATACCCAACTCTTTTATGGTAAAGTTATAACAACTTAAGCATTCTTCTGCTTGTCTTGCACTAACTTTGAAACTTTCAAGTTGTGAAAAATTAGAATTTGCATATATACAAGAGATCGATGACTGATTTATATACGATTTTGGAGTGAAAATTCTTCTGCTCGATTATGTGCATTAATATTTTAGGCATAAATATTGGTGTGTGTTCTTTAGCAGGAGTTCAACTCTGCAGTTGGGTTGGGGTTCTTTCATTTTGGGAAGAGTAAAGCCTGACAAAGCCCAAACCCATCCCACCCAGCCCTTTACATCGCTTCTAAGCAACTCGTCAGTAGCTGAACTCAACTGAGAAACATGAGAAAGGTTCTAAGCATTTATTGCAATCTGCAGAGGAGCCTTGGCACAGTACAGTTAGTCGTGCAGTACCATACAGGAAGAAGATCAGTAATTATGTTGACAATAATAAAGGCTCTTCACAAGATTCTTCCCACCAGTTAAGTGATGAATTGGTTGAATTTTTTCGCATGCATCGGCCTTCTTGGCAGCATCGGATATCCCATATTTTGCAAACTTGTAGAACTCACCTTTGGTCAATGCATCTAGTGCTTGTGGGAGAGTATACACAATAAGCCAAGGATCGCTCTAGCTCTAGCTCTGGCTCTGGGTCTACTGCTTCAGCCCCTCTATTAAATTTAGTGCTTATGTTGAAATTCCCAATAAGATCCTAAGCATGATTATGGCAATGCCTTTGACATCAGCCTTTGACTGTAGGGATGAGAGGCAAAAGTCATAGTGGGGTGTTTGCTTGCATACTTGGGTCTATCAAATTGCCATTTTCTTCCAATGGAAGAGTGGAGCATTGGGTTAATGGTAGAATGATGGGAAGGAGAGATAGAGGTTGGAGGCATTGAATTATAGTGCTACAATCTATTTATAGAATTATATAGAGATCTTTTTAATTCTCTAATTAAATTGGATGGTCTAATTTTGGAGATATAGAGACATATAATGTGCTTCCTACAATATTTAATGCTCCTTAATACGATTTTCAGATACAGTGGACTCTACATGAACATTTAATATTGTGTGTATCTTTTTTTATATTGTACCATTTAGGCATTGTTTGGTTACGCAATTTAGATGAAATAAGATGAGATGAGATATTTGAAAAGTAGTGAAATTTTAAAGTTAAGATGAGATGAGATAGTTTGTAAAAAAAAATGTGTGTTTTGATAGTGAGATAAGATGAGATATTTTTTATTTTTTGAGATTTGATAAAAGGGTGGGTCCCATAGTTTGGATAGCAACCGTGGGCTTACTGTTTTTTACTATACACTTACTATTTTGAACTATTTATTTAATAATTTGAACTATCCATTTATTGTTTCTGTCAGTTTGCACTGTTTATTTATTTTTATTTTTATTATTTTTTTAAAAATTTTTTTTGACTATTTATTTCATTTTTACTGTTTATGTCAATGGATGTTTTTAAAACTTAGAAATGAAATACAAACAATGAAATGTCGTTTGGATAGGCAGTCTTTGTGTCGTACAGCCCATATGAGATCATCTAGGCATCCAAACTGGCCCTCAATTTTTTGATAAGACTAAGGCCCGGTTTGGTTACCTAGTACATATGAAAATATCTCATTTGGACTTGTATCACACCATAGTTTTGGCTAGGCATGAATAATGTGTGAATAGTACATAAACAGTGTACAATTCTGGTACTCTATAAAATAGTGGGACCTATACAGTTTTCAAATCTTAAAAATTAAAAACTATCTCATTTCATCTCACTATCTAAATACACACTTTTTTTACAAACTATTTTATCTCATCTTAATTAAAAAATTTTACTACTATTCAAAATATCTCATCTCATTACATCTGAATTGTGTATCTGAACGAGACATAAGTCCCTTAATTTTTGGTATAAACTAAGAGTTAGTTCACATACAGTTTCTAAATAAGGACTGCTCATGTAAGTCCATACAATTCGCTCACCTTCTAAAATCTATTCATCACACTAATAATATAAAAACTTCAAACATTAGTTACTATAAATAAAGTGTTTGTAGTTTTATTTTTTATAATTGTAATGCAGCTATGGTAAGTGACAAGTGTAACATAACTCTTTGGAACATAATCGCGACTTTTACAAAGAGAGGGAAAACTCTTTGAACTTTCCCCATATTAGACCACCCAATCTTCCTCTTCTGTTTTTCCGCACTAGAGAGGAGGGAGGAGGAACCTTGCTCTTGCTGCCTTCCTCCTCGGTCACGTCCATAAGTTTTTTTTCTTTCATTTTTTTCTCATCGGTCAATCACTTTTCGGTAACCACTCAACCATGTGCTCAACACCATGGCAAAAATGCAACAAAATACTAGCGCGTGAATCACACACGTAGCCTATCATAACATGACGTGTAATTAAAATTATTTATATAAATAAATTTTAATTGATATTATTTCTTATGATAATATAAGAGTACCATATATTCTCACGTCGAGAGTACCTAATAATTACTATACTATTGGTCTAACCCTTAAATTTTTACTGGACCATACGTACTAACAGGGCTTAAGGCCAGTTTGGATAGTGAGTTGAGTTAAGATGAAAGTTTAAAATATTATTTTTTAATATTATTATTATTTTGAGATTTAAAAAAATTGAATTGGAATTTAAAAAGGTTGAATTATTTATTATATTTTGTGTTGAAAGTTAAGAAAGTTGTAATGATTAGATAAGATGAGTTGAGTTAAGTTAAATTGAGTTAGTTAACTATCAAACACAGCCTTAGACATTCTTTATACTTGGCTGTACAAAAGAGTAGCCAGGGGCAGCTCTGTTGTGTCCATGACTCCATATAGCTCTTACATGCCAATACTATACCTAATGAATCTCTCCCTATCTTGATTTTCATAAAGGATAATGATAGGTCTGCTTAGTGCATTTTCAATTTTCTTTTTTCTTTTTTTAAATATTTTTAAAATATATATAAACATTTAAAAAAATAGATACATTCAATAATAGTCACATTCTTAATTATAAAGATAAAAATAAATTAAATACATGAACAGTCAAACTGAAGGACAAAATCAGAGGAATACTTAACATTTTCCTTCCATAAATAAAGCACTATCTTATTTCTTGAAATTTCACATGAAATGAAAAATCCCATTCAAATGATAGTAGATAACAATTACCCATTTGAAACTTCAGTGTATGATTTTTGTCAGATGGAACTAGAGAATGCTCTCCATGCCTTGTGCAATTGTTCTATTATATCTAGGTTGTGGAGGACTTTTCTTGATGATAATAGTTTCGATTTTTAGAAACATAGCCATTTTGATTTGTTGGTTTGAAAAGTGACGCAGCTTGCCGATCAGTGTTTCATTAAAAGATTCGTGACTATGGCATGGAGTATGTGGAAATATTGAAACTTGAGGTTGTTTAATGAATCTGCTGTTGAACCTTATGATCTTGTTCTTAACAGTCTTGCTTAGGTGCATAGTTTCAACAAGTTAAATCTTATCATGTGGTTCGTTAACAACTCTAAGTACCATGTTGGCAGCCTCCTCCATGTGGTAAACGTAAGCTTAACTTTGATGGCTCTATTTTTCATTCTTCACAAAAATTTGGTGTGGGTGCTATACTAAGGGAATAAAAAAGGTGATATGCTTATGACAATGTATTGTAAAAAGGAGAGAATTTATGGGGTTGAAGACATTGAGGTTTTAGTAGCATTGCAGGGCATCCAAATGACAATATCCATGAGGAATTCAGACTTGATTCTTGAAGATGATTCAAAGATTATTGTGGAGGCCTTATGTTTTGAGGAAGAGTCTTTCTCATGTTACGACCCTTTAGTGAAGGAGATCAGAATTTTACTATTTCTTTTCATTCATTTGACATTGTTCGATTGCTACACATTTTTTGGGATGCCATGCACGCATGGTGTCTGATATTGTATAATGGTGGCAGAATTCTTTAAATTTTCTTATTAGTCGCTTAGGCCTGTTTGGTTACACAGATGAGATAAAATGAGTTGAGATGTTTTAAATAATAATAAATAAAATATTGTTATGATATAATTTTTTAATATTAATTTTGTATTAAGATTTAAAAAAGTTAAATTATTTATTATATTTTATATAAGAATTTAAAAAAATTATAATGATAAGTTAAGATAAAATATGATGAGATTTTTAATTTTGTATAATCCATCCGGACTTAATTGTGGATAAAACAACACTATCTGGTGTTTAACTTTTATTATTTGCTTGAAAGGTTTGTTTGTACTTTGTATGGGATTCTATAACTGAATGACATGTTTTATTTTTTATTTAAAAAAAAAAAAACAAGTACTCGTTCCGAATCCTCTATCCTGGACCTTTTACCATAAAATCAAGAATAAACCTATGGATAATTACAGTTTAGCCCGCAAACAGCAATGATTTTGCAATATAGTCATCGAGATTACCGAAGTTGATATTTTATGTCAGACTATTTTAATATATTTATTTTTAATATTATCGTTTCGTTAAAGATATTAAAGTTTTTATATGAGCCCTATTTTTTTTCAAAAAAAAAAAAAGTTATAAAAAAATATGTTGTGCATCATTACTTAAGATCTAGTCATTTATTTTTATGATGCTGGAAAATGTATATTTTGGCGGCTCAACTGCATGGCCATTTAGGCTCGGATTGGTTATTATAAATTAAACAATTTTATCTCATTTTATTTAATTATTATAATTTTTTTAAATTTTTATATATAATATAATAAATAATTTAATTTTTTAAAATTTTAATATAAAATTAATATCAAAAAATTATATTATAAAAATATTTTATTAATTGTATTCAAAATACTACATTTCATTTGAACGTATAACCAAACAAATCTTCAGTTACATGAAAAAAAAAAAGAAAAGCCTAGCTGCCTCAAAGCCCAAAAACCTCCTTATTGCACGTGACAAGCATGTGACTAACAAAGGTGTATAGCCTATAGGACGACGCGATGACCCTATCAACACAAAAACATACAGATTGTCTAAGGAGGACCATCCGATATTCAGCCACGTCACTGATCCGCGTCAATTCGCGTTTCAACGCCCGAGATGACGGTTGCAGAGCTACTGCAAGAACGAGAATGAAGAAGCTGGCTCCTCTATCTCTCTCGCTCGCTCGCTCTCTCTTCACGTCCCTGTTTACTGATTCCCGAATTTGATTTATTTACCGGGAAAATAAAATATTTCTCTCGTGAAAGCTTTTTTCGGCTAACAAAGATGAGGCTGTGGAGGCTGATTATGTTGATGGAGCTGATGGATGATGATTTAGACTTATTACTGGAAATGAAATTACTGAGGGCTTTGTACAAAAAAGCCAGTGAAGATGAGGCCGAGGATGGTGTAGAAGGTCTTGAGGAGGAGGACGGTGACGAAGACGAGGGTGAGGACGAAGACGACGAAGAAGATAACGAAGAGGCAGACGACGGAGACAGTGGTGTGCAGAAGGTTGTACCTTCTTCTGGTGGTCCTCCGGTTCATTCGGTGGACGATGATGAGGACGACGATGAGGAAGACGACGAGGATGGCGATGACGATGACGATGATGGAGCAGACGATGGTGATGATGACGATGACGACGACGACGAGGAGGACGATGATGTTGCTGAAGAGGAGGTACTCATAATTTCATTTTCTATTTTTCATCTTATTTTCATTGTTTATATGTTTCAGCTTCTTTTTGTTTGTCCGTGCGGAAAAATAGGTCTGATCTCTCTCCCTGTTTTTCATTTTTTTTTTTTAAATTTTGTATTTCGAACAAAAACAATGGAATACCTTTTCCTGCCAGTTAAATTTTGATTCTCTAGATCATTAGTTGAACAAGCTTCACCATTGTTGCTTTTCCTATTTCTTTACTGTATTTTTTGTTACACGATTGTTAACTTTCAATTTTTCATTTTAGATCTACTTATTTTTCAATTTTGGCTGATAAATTCTTTTTTCCTTTCTTTTTTTTCCCCTTGTAGTGAGTATGCTCAAAATGATTTAACTTAATAATAAACGAAATCTGTGGGTGGGTGGGCGGGTGGGCGGGTTGTGGTTTTAGTACAAACAGTGATTCAATGTTTGTAGTGTCATCTCTTTGCTTGGTGGTCAGATTTTGTCGATCTGAACCGTTTATCATCTATATCCGAGGTTGTGAACTTATGAAATGTCAGTACTTCTGGGAAAAACAAATCAATATCTCTGAAACTTGTTTGTTCAAAGGGATGGGTTCCTTCTGTGTAAGTAGATATTCACATTGTTATAGATCTGGCAAAAAAATTAGCAGTATATTCAGTGGGACAGGTTTTAATTTTGATGTTCTTGGAGGATCTTCATAACACGCATCCAATAAAAAGTTAGGTTTTCCTAGATCTTTGGCGCTTAAGGTGGAGCAGATCCACATCTGTCATCTAGCATACTCTCGTTTTCGGTAAAGTTTTTCCACTCTGAACTTAATTAATCTTCTGGGGCTTCCGGAAAATCCTGTTAGTCCGACGGCCATGAAGAAAATAACCCCAAAATCTCTCTTCAAACAAAGAGATGGTAGAACCTTTTTTTGTCTGTTTGCTATGTTGGTTTTAGTTGCCATCCACCTCTGGTGCATGTATTTTCTCTGTTTTCTGATTATCCTTTTTTTTTCCCCCCTTCTTTCGTTGGTTAATCTATATTTTCATCGTTGCTGACTTGAGTTCTGTTTATACCATGAATGAAACCCACGGAACAAAAAATATATAGGTGGATCTGGGAACGGACTACCTTGTGAGGCCAGTCGGGCGAGCCGAGGATGAGGAAGATGCCAGTGATTTTGAACCGCAGGTGAATGGCCAGGAGCAGGAAGACATCGACGAAGAGGAGGAAGACGATAATGGCGATGCCAGCGGGAAGGTTGATGTTCCAGCAAAGAGGAAAAGGTCCGGCAAAGATGATTCAAGTGGCGAAGACGACAACGATGGTGGAGAGGATGATGAGAGACCATCAAAGCGATAATATGGGCCAAGGACTGACATCGAAAACCGTAGGTCATCAATCTCTCTACCTCACTATCTTCTTTCTGTTCTTGGTTCCAGTGATGCGTCCAGATTGTATCATCTGGTAATTTCAGGTTCCGAAGAACTCTTTGAAAGTGCTGGTTTAGGATTTTATCTCTCTCTAAATTCAGAATTTAGATTAAAGTTGTAGACTTTTGAAGACTTTTATGTCTGTTAGGTTGAATTTGGAGGTTATCCTTATCTGTAAATCTGGTCCTTGTGCTCTAATTCTCTCTCTTTCTTTCTGGTTTAGAATAGTTGAACGGTTGTCGGATCTTTTATTTATTTAAAGCTATCTTTAATTTTTATTTTTTTGCCTTTTATATGTTCACAATTTTGATTCCGTTGTGACCATTATTATCGTGATCAGATTCATTAGACCACGTTCGAAGAGGATAAAAGAATTGGAGATTGCTTATATTTTGAGACAAATACCTTCTAAGAAATTGTTTCATTGCTATATTAATTTTTTTTTAAACTTTTTATAAAGGTGACGTGGTGCTTTGCAAAATATAGTGACTGCAAAAGGAATAATTCTATTAATAATCTTAGAATTTATAAGTTTCGTGTATTATTTTTAAAAAAATTATGTCTATTATTTGAAAAAGAATTTTTTATATGAATTTTATATTTTTTATTATTTTTTAAAAAAAATATATGAAATCTGTAAATATAATTTCTTTAGGAAGATAGTGATTGTAAATTTGTAACATAAAAAAGACAAAATTTACTGACAACTGAAATAAATGAATTTGAGTTATCCGAGGATTGGGGGTAGGAAGGAAAGGGCACATTTTCTGGTACCCGTTGGATGAAACGCACCCATTTCGCATACTAGCTTCACATGGGTTCCGTTCGAAACGGAAGGGCTTTGAGTTTGCGTGATTGGAACTGGGTCCCATGAGATGCACTTGCGGCATGCTCTCTCAATTTTCATTAACTGCGTCCTGTCGGTAGACGGATCTACGGGTTTCGTTTTACCGTATTGTCCTTATACGTACAACAATCAAAACACACCATTAATAGAGGGTGATTTCTTTCTTGAGCGGTGCTGTTCTGTTGTTTGAGTTGGACTGGTTTTTTTGCTTTTTTTTTTTTTTTTTTTTTAAGAGAAATGATATTTATAGTCGTAGTTGTGTAAGTAATGTATAGTCATTTTAAAAAAAATGAATTAATATAGAACCTATATAAAAAAAATTAACTTTTTAATCGAGGACTTTATTTTTTTCAAAGCGATTGCGCGGCGTTTGTAATTCTACGACTGTATGTAGCATTACTCTTTTTTTTATTACTAGTATATTTGTATTTCTTTTTTTGAAATTTTTTTTAATATATTTAAATATTTTTAAAAAATACATCAATATATTAAAAATTAATTCTTTAATCATTAAGTAAAAAAAAAAAAAAAAATACTAAACGGTCAAATGAACGGTATGCATCAAGCGGCAAAGTAGCGTTTTTTTTTTTCTTTCTTTTGTTGGTTTGTCTATCAAAATCTATGGAATTTTGTGCGGTAGGATGGGGTATACTAACACGGATTTGGGATTTTGTAACAGGTGAATCAGAATGGTATTGCTGAGCAAAATTTTAGAGATAGTGATCAAGATCAAACTAACTTCGAGATTACTGTTGGCCCCACATACTCATCAAATAAACAAAAGGATTTGAATTCAAATGAAGATAACTATGTTGAAGATCATACCAGAACCAACTAATATTCTGTCTATGTATTTGTACTTATCTATAGTTGTAACACTTATCTTTAGTTTCAATTCAAATACTTGTACTCTGTCTATATAAACACTAAATGCAATATGACTAGTATGATCTTGAGCGAGTCTTTTCAATTTACTTTCTCACTTGGTATAAGAGATTATCAAGCTCATGCTTTTTCTTTATCTATCATGGCCTCATCGCCTGTACCTATTGTGCCTCTCTGTCATTCTAAACATCACCCCTTTGGTATTTGTCAAATTTGATCGAACTAATTACTTAAATTGGACTATTTAATTTATTCTAGTTCTACGAAGTCATGACATTTTAAGTATTGTTGATGGCTTTGAGGCTTGTCCTTCTCAATATCTTCTTGACACAATTGGAAAATCCACTTCTGATGTCAACCCAACATCGTGGTTTGGTAGAAGAATGATCAATTCATTTTGGCATGGATGAACGCCACTCTTGGTGAGAAAGTTTAATCCACTGTGTATGGACTCACTATCTCCAAGCAAGTTTGGAATGCATTGACCGACAGTTTGCTCCTTAATCATGATCTCAAAGTTCTCATCTCAAACATCAACTTTAGACTCTTAAGCAAAGATCCAAAACTTGTTTTAATTATTTGCTTACAGCCAACAGTTGGTCTGATCAACTTTCAGTTGTTGCTAAACCTGTTGATGAAGGAAGATTTCATTTGGATATACAATTCAGATGAGATGAGATATTTTAAATAGTAATAAAATTTTTGAGATGAGATGAAATAATTTATAAACCAAATGTGTGTTTGGATAGTGAGATGAGATGTGATAGTTTTTAATTTTTGAGATCTAAAAAAGTTGTGGGTCCCACTGTTTAATAGGGTAGCCCAATTATCCACTGTTCGTGTCATATTTTACTGTTCATACAATATTTATGTCAGATTTTCCCAATCCATACACTTTTCACAGACTATTTTCACTATTTGTTACTATTTGTTTAAGTGGATATTTTTAAAATTTAGTTATGAAATATAGTGTATTTGGATAAGAAAAACTACTGTACGGTATAGAAAACATCTAATCCATACTAGCAATCCAAACCGAGCAGAATCTCATATGTTGTTGAAGGATTTAATCCAGTTTATAATCCTTTTATCACATCTCTTAGCTTTGCAACTCGTGATATTTTTATATAACGGTAATATTTTTTTTCCCTTTCTCCAACGGTAACACATGGGAATCGTGTGACGACAATAACATTTTTTATTATTTCTCCAGCAGTAATATTTTTTGTCCTTTATCCAACGTTAATATTTTTGTCACTTCTCCAATGTTAACATTTTTTTGTATTTTCTCAAAAGGTAACAATTTTTGTCCTTTCTCCAACGGAAATATTTTTCATCCTATATGTAACAATAACTTTTTTCTGTATAAATAGGGCTTTTGCTTCCATTCACATTCTCAGAAATCCAAGTCTAATTTCATCTAAAAATCGAAATTTGTCATTCCGGCCTCATCTTCCACTCCCTTCATTAAATGACTCGTTCATTCTTCTGCAAAGTGCTGCTTAACTTATCCTCTGAAGATGAGTTGGATGTTGTTCTTAATGATGATGTCGGATCAACATTGAGACATCATGGTAATCACCAACATCGTAAGCTTATTTGGCATGATCATATTCAAGGGCATGAACGCCTTTTTCGCGACTGTGCTGTAAAGAAAACTAATTATCCAAACAAGCAATTTGCTCAAATAACAAACAATTTCCTCAAACCAATTTGTGCAACGTCTTAGATTCAACCATGGCAGATACATGTAGAGTGTGCCATGAACAAAAGCCAATTATCCAATTCAAACCCTAAATTTTTGTTGTTTTCGATTTTGGGTGCCCAAATACATACAAACAACGAGTCCAAATTGTACAATTCTACAACATTAAGCCATGGAAGCTTTGGATTTAAGTGTGCTGTGACTCATACAAAGATCCAACATGCATACAACCAACGATATTGCTCAAATCAACAAACAAATTGCTCAAAGAACAAACAATTTCCTCAAACCAATTTGTGCAATGTCTTAGATTCAGCCATGGCAGATAAATTCATTGAGTGTTTTGTGAATCATACACAAATCCATTTCCATTCAAACCATAGAGCACCAAATAAAATATAGGGTTATTGAATTTCAGTGGCCAAAGATCTAACTACATACAACCAAGAAGTTGAAAGTGTCTTAAATTCGGTCATGTCAAATTTGGATTTAAGTATGTGTTTAATTTATGCAAGAGAGGACAAAGTCAGCCATGGAGGAAGTTAATGATTGAGAAAAAGTATTTATGTGCAAGTGAGAAGAGAGTGACTTACATATATTTTGGCCGATGAAGAGAGGACATGGTCAATGGTGGCAAACAGTACGAGGAGGGCCGATACGAACGATGGAAATAGAGAGTAGAGAGAGAACGCGCGGGACCAACAATACGAAATGAAGGGGATGTACAGTGGTTCCTCAAATATGGGGAACCACCACTGTAGCTTCCCTAAATCAAATCCCCACTTTAGGGATCCAGATGAGAGGGAGTTTTTTCAGCTTTCCCTATATTTTTCCCATAAAATTTGGAGATAACATGTGTTTAGTGAACTAGATTGGAATGCTCTCAATTATGAGCAACTCCTTGAGGTCCAAAGCAAATCTCTCTTTTCTAAAGGCACTCAATTGGTGTTCTTCACCCAAAAACAGAAACCCATCATGGAAAGAAACAAGAGTTCTTAAACCAGAAAAATCAATACATCTCTCGACCTCCTAACAATTCCAACTCTACTTCTCATATCTCTAAATCATAGTCCTCCAGCACACATTTATTCTCAAACAGATTTCCACATTGTCAAATATGTAGCAAGATCAATCATCAAGTCCTCGATTGTTACCATCGAATGGACTTTTCTTATCAAGGCAGACATCGCCCATCACAGTTGGCAGCAATGGCAGCTCAAACTCATGTTGAATAAGAGATTGAATAGCCTTGGTATCTTGAAAGTGGAGCCAATAATCACATCACTTTTAAGCTTGAGAACTTAACCTCACAACAACAGCCCTACCATGGAAATGACAAAGTGACAATGGGCAATGGAGGAGGTTAGCTAATCACCAATACTGGTTCCTCTTTGCTCTACAACTCCAAAATAAAAATTCCTTTTAAATAATATACTACACTGTCTTCATGCATCTTCCAATCTCTTATCTATCCAACATTTCTGTAATGATAACAATTGCTACTTCATTCTCACTGCAACTCAATTTATTGTGAAGGGTCTGCAAACCAAGGAAATCCTCCTTCAAGGGCCAAGTAAAGCTGGTTTGTACCTTATGTAGCTGAAGCAGCTCAAACTCAATAAATCACCCCTTAAAGCTGTTATGCTCTCCTCTTTCACTACACTGTTACATATCAAAGCTCCCATTCAAATTTGGCACTCAAGACTGGGTCACCCATTAGAGTGTACTATTTCTAGATTAATTAAGAGTTCTATGTTACCAATTTCTGGTCCAACAAAGTCTAAACAATTATGTGAGTCATGTCAAGTGGCCAAGAGTCATAGACTTCATTTTGTTGAGTCCAATATCAAGTCCACCTCTGCTATTGAGCTAATACACTAGGATGTGTGAACTTCTTCGATAACTTCAATTGGTGGTTGTAAATTTGATATTTTATTTATTTATGATTTCTCTAGATTCACATGGTTGTTTTCCTTAAAATTCATATTTGAAGCGTTTAGTTGCTTTGTTCGATTCAAGTGCCTAGTTCAAAATCAATTTTCTAGCAACATTAAACAATTTTTAACTAATAATGGTGGTGAATACTTGTCTACTTCTTTCCAAGATTACCTTTCTAAACATGGAATTTTACATAAACTCACATGCCCTTACACCTTCAAGCAAAATGACATTTCAGAGAGAAAGCATTGACATATCACTGAAATTGACCTCTCCCTTTTAGCCCAATCCCATCTTCCACCCTCTTATAGGGTTGATGTTTTTCTCACTACCACTTACCTTATAAATAGACTCACTACACCTGTCTTATCCACCAGTCCCCATACTTTACTCTCTTCAACAAACAACCAGATTATTCCTTCCTTAAAACTTCCTTAAAACTTTTGAGTGTTTATGTTTTCCACTTCTCAAGTCCTACAATCCACATAAACTAGCTTTCCAAAGTAAGAAATATGTGTTCCTTGGGATTGCTAATAAAAAAAGCTACCGTTTTCTGACCCTCAATCTAAACGAGTATATATTCCAAGGCATGTAATATTTTGATGAATTGAGCTTTCCTGCTCAGGCTACACCGACTACATCTACTGTTGCTTCAACCTTACATGTTCCTTTCCTTGGTTCTACACCTTCTCCACAACCAGGTTCTCTCTCTAATCCTTTGTCCTCTATTTTTATCCCTTTAAACTTCTCATGATTCACCCACATTAGACCCTGCTGCCACTGTATTCCCTCTCTCTCCCACACATAATGACTCACCCGCCTCAAAGATAACTGTTGGCCCTTCTAATACTGATTTCCATTCCAATGGCAGTCTAACCCTTATGACTGAATCTGTTTCTCCTTCCCCTTATTCAGACGTGTCCGAAACCAACAACCTCAAGCCTACTCTCTAATCTACATCCATCCCTTCATCCAAAATCATAACTCAATCTCAGACCAACTCCTTAAACCTAAACAATTTCCAGATTATCAACTATACTATTCTACTAAGAGAGACGCTTCTAAACAGCCCATCTGTTTATCTCATAACACCAGCCCACCAATCAGATTGTGACACATCAGCATATTGAGAATTAATACCATGGACCAAAATACAGGAGATTGAAAACAAAGAGCTGAAAAATCAAATTTACCCCTGCTGAAACTAATGCTCTGCTGAAACTAACGTAGACCCGAATAAACTCTTCTCAGCTGTTGAATGACCAACGGCCACTGAGATATTGCCGTCGCCGCCACCAAACGGAGACCCCACTTCTATCTTGCCGTCATCCACTACAATAGCCATCGCTCACTAGAGTTCCCCGTCTTGCACTCATTTCCGTCGCCCAATGGTATGATTTTGAGCACTTTCAGTTTTGATTTTTTTGGTCTGTTTGGACGTGATAAACGTGGTCTCTTAGCCTCTTATTCACACAGCAGCAATTATTCGTGAAAAATGCCATATCAGTTTGCAAATAGAATTATTTGTTAGAAAATATGAAATTAAGCTTACCAAGTGTTTGTGAAAATGCCCCCATGAGAAGATTAGTGAAGGTTTTGTTGTCAAGCACTAGTTTTAGAGCTACCTGTAAACACTACACTTGTTAGTTGGACATGTGTTTGGAAGCAGATAAAAGAAGGAAGCATATAGTAGATGACCATGCTTTAATGCTTGAGAAAGCCTTTTTTTTTTTTCTTTTTTTTCTATTTTTTACCATACCACTCCATCTTTCTAAGATTTATAGTTCTGTCTCGACAGTGCAAATATATAAATAAATTTCCCATTTGAAATTTATAAAGTTCAATTAATTCCAAAAGGATTAAAAAAAAAAGTGTCATGAAGATAAAAGAATGCAACACAATTTCAGGTTTCTATAGAAGTATTAGTTAGAATCAGAGTGAATCAGAGTCATGCCTCATTTTTCCATTGTCTTTCCTGCGTTTCCTTTATTAAAAGCAAGTGATGGCAATTAATGCTCTTTTCTTTGAAAACCGTTGATGATATCCCTCCATGCCATAGCTTTAATGCTCTTTTTATTTTTCTAAGTTTATTACATATCAGATTAATATGATGTACTTTGATAAGTTTCATAAGCATTTCAGTTGTTGGTTTCTTTGATTTGATGAAACTTCAATTTGTGAACTGAATTTTTGTTTCTTATTTTATAACAAAGGATCAAACTTGGAGTTCTGATAGTGATGAAGTTGAGATAATGACAAGTCACACATGTGTAGAAGGTGAAGATGTAGAAGATGTGATGGATTTGGAAGATGAAGTTCATCTCAGTGATGAGAACGTAGAAAATGCAGTAAATAATAGGCAATGTGTGGATGATGGAGTGAACTTGAGACCTTGTTCGAGTAGAGGTCCAGAGGAGCCATTTATTGGTATGACATTTGATGACGTAGAAGACGCACAAGCATATTACAAGGCGTACGCAAGAAGAAAAGGTTTTGCCATTCGGACCCAGCATACTCGATTGTCAAAGGAGGAGAAAAAACTAATTGCTGTAGACTACGTTTGTTCAAGGGAAGGATTTCGACGGGAAAGGAGCAAACAAAAAGAACGAATAATCCCGGAACCCGCTGAGATAAAGATTGGTTGTAAAGCATTGATGGGGATAAAAAAAGAGGGTGAAAAGTGGATAGTATGTAAATTTGTGCTTCAACATAATCACGTGCTACTTACACCTAAAAGTACTGGTTTGCTTCGTGGACATAGGGGAGTCACACGTGTTCAAAAAAAACTTATTATGACTTTGAATGAGTCTGGTGTACCGACAAGGAAGATAATGTCGGTTTTGAGTAAAGAAGCAGGGGGTGACTTTAACATTGGGTGTATTGGGAAAGATGTGGAAAATTACTTGGGGAACCAAAGGAGAAAATTATTTGAAGAGGGAGATGCACAAAGATTATATGCCTATTTTCTTGATCGACAATGCAAAGAGCCTGGATTTGTGTACTCCATGCAAGTGGACGAGAATGGTTGTATGGGAAGTTTGTTTTGGGCCGATGCTCGATCAAGAACTGCATACCAATATTTTGGAGATGTTGTAACATTCGATGCTACATATTTGACAAATATTTATAAGATGCCCTTTGTTCCATTTTCTGGAGTTAACCATCATCACCAAACCATAATGTTTGGTTGTGCCTTGTTGATTAACGAAACAGCCGAGTCATATATATGGTTATTGAGAACATGGCAAGAGGCAATGCTTGGACGTGCTCCTGCAACCATAATTACTGATGATGATAAGGCAATGGCAAAGGCCATTACAATTGTACTTCCAAATACAACTCATAGGTTGTGCTTGTGGCATATTCTACAAAAATTTCCCGAACATTTGACTCATGTATATAACAGATTTCCGGATTTCCAAAAAGATTTCCATCATTGTATTCATGAGACAATTACAATTGATGAGTTTGAGTTGGAATGGGGTGTTATATTAGTGAAGTATGAGCTAGGAGATAATACGTGGCTACACAATCTTTATAATCGACGGGAAATGTGGGTTCCGGCTTACTTACGTTCAACATTTTGTGCTGGTATGTCAACAACTCAAAGAAGTGAAAGCATGAATAAGTTCTTCAAAGATTATGTTCGTTCCAGTACTATGATCAGTGATTTTATGCATCAATATGAGAAAGCATTAGATGCACGTTATTTTAAAGAGAAAGAAAAGGATGTGCGAACAAAATCTACTATGGCCATATTGAAAACATGTCACAAGATTGAAGAAGAGGCTGCCGTAGTGTACACAAGAAAGTCTTTCATGATCTTCCAAAATGAGCTTTTCAATAGTCAACGCTACAAGTCAACCAAATTGTGCAAAGAGGGTGAAAGCAAGACTTATATAGTGACACCTCATGGTAAAGACACCCCTATCTATATTGTGACCGTGGAGAGTGAAGGAGACAAGGGGACTTGTACATGCCATATGTTTGAGTTTATAGGAATTCTCTGTAGGCATATCATGTGTGTACTTTGCAAGAAAAATAAATTACATAGTTTGCCACAACACTATATTCTAGACAGATGGACTATCACTGCTAAAAGTCGATCTATTAATGACATACCCATTCCCGAATGGCATGTAACGCCACAGGATGAGATTGCAATAAAAAAAAGTAAATTGATGATGCAATTTTACGCCATTGTGGAACTTGGAACGACTACAAAAAAATTGGACCACCTCTTCCTTGCCTTAGACAAGGCCCATAAACAGCTGGTTTTAATGGAAGATCATGACGAACTTGGGATGACTACAAATTGCCCAGGTAATCTTACTTGTATACTTTATGTGAACTTGGCTATGCCGATTTACTTAGACACAAATTTCTTATTACCTATATAAAAAATGTGTAGGTGGTGGGGAGTCAACTAATGATGGGTTCAGCAGAAGAAGTCAGGTTGTCTCAAATTTTTCGCAGACGGTGCAGGATCCTCCACGAGTGCCCACGAAAGGCCGCCCAAAGTCTTTGAGAGCAAAGAACCCAAAAGAGAGTCAACCAACTAAGAAAAGGCGTTGTAGCATTTGCAAAAATGAGGGACATGCTAGGAACAACTGTCCTTCATTCAAGTACCGGCTTATTTTGAATATTCTTTATTTATTGGTTTTTAATTAAAGTTTTAATTTTTTTAACCGTCTTTGTTCTTGTTTATGTAGGGATATTGGGCATACAGCTGAGGTCGAGCGTACTAACTTGGATTCTTAATCAAATTTACTTATGTATGTGAGTAAGAAATTTATTTATTTATTTTTTTATATTTTGGAGATGAGTCCTTCAAATGTAAAATGATTTGTGATTAATGTAACAGGAGGGTCGTGAAGCATTTGAAAGTTGTGAAGAGAAGGCAATTTGATCATTGTTGAGCTTTTGTGGATTGAAGATCAACATTTTTTTGAATATTTATGGATTGAAGAATCTGAAGTTTTGTTTTTGAAGTGGTTGTATTTGGCCCAACTATTATGTAGTTAGGTAATTAGGGGGAATACTTGACTTTTTAATGGCCATTGATCTTATGTCAAAATCTTTTTGCAAGGTTTTTTTGATGAATTTGAGTAGGCATGCATGTCTTTGCTTCAAGTTACACAGGTTGATCCAGAAATAGTCCCAAATTTATGTACTTGAAAATATTTGACTTTTTAAAGGATGTTATTTTTTGGAAATGTTTGATCTAATATTTGAGTATGCATGCATGTCGTGCAAGTATTTTTTCAAAACAAGGAAACTGCAAGCGATACAATAAAATTACAGCTTACATGTTCATTACATCACAGGTTCATTACAAATTAGTTGTCCAAAGCTAGAGCTAAAACAACTTACATGAGTCGAAGCACTGTCCGAGATACACTAATATTTTTTGGATACATAAAAATTACAGAAAAACTCGTAATAAAAAACAACCACAATATCAACCACTTGGCCTCCATCATGTCCATCTACCTCGGACATTCTTGAAAATGGTGTCATTTTATAGTGCCGAACATGAGGAATAGGTCTCATTGCAGCAACCTTCAGTCATTTCCTAGCATGGTGTAAGGGCCTATCAGCCCCAAAAGCAATAGCATAAATTTTCATGCATGTCTTCAGTTGCTGACATTGGGTGTTGGTGCTTCTATGTCTTTAATTTTTTGCTCCAGAAAAATGAACCCCAGAGGAGGCTCCATTAAATCCATGACTGATTTAGAAGTCATTGTAGAGACCTACAAATGAAAGTTATTAACATAGGATAAATGAGGCCAGAAGCAACGAAGACATCAGCACAAAAGTACAGATTATACACAAATTGAGAAGTGTAACTATGGCTTTTTTTTTTTTTAATGGGTAGGCACTGTTGAGTTCTATTGTTTTGTATTTGTTTTAATGGAATTTAATTAGGTGAAAAAACAGCAAAAGCAAAATCTGACCACATATGCCTTTTTAGATTGAAATCATGTGATTATTTTCTTCTTGCCGTAGCAAAGCCTGCAAATTATTTCTAATGAATCTAATATTAGTCAAACTTAATATTAGACAGGACATGCATATAGACAGTAAGTTGCAAGCAGTGGATGAAAATTCACATTGACCAATTAAACAAGCCTATGATAATCAAACTAGTCATCAAAAAAATGAAGCTGTCTGGAATTGATTGAGAAAACAGTGTGATCAATTCTTAATAACAAACGGATAAATGCGGCTAAGTTTCTTAGTACAGAAGATTAGGAAAAAGTGGACATGGGGAAAAGGAGGAGAAAAAAAAAAAAGAGAGAGATGAGATTAATTTCAGGAATTGCAAGCTACTGCCGTGGCCAAGGGTCCTTTGAGACTTTTTTACAAACAGTTGGTATTCATGGAGTAGATGAGTTATAATCCATATACCAATATAATTTACATAGCCCAGATTACAATCACATTGAAATGAGATTTAAATCCAATACAAAAAATCCAATATAAGTTCTGTTAAGCAATAAAAGTTCAAAATGTACTGGAAGGGATTGCAAGCTACTGCTGTCAGGATGAGTGGGTTGCCGCTGAGCGCGAGCTACTTTGGGGAGGCAGTTTCCGGTTCTCTTCCGTCGAGTTTGGGTTGGGATGGATTTCAATTTTGGGTTGGGAAGGCCTTCCCGTCGTTAGATGTGGATTGGGATTAAAGACTAATGCGTCCGTTTGGTTTCTATTGGGATAGGAAGAAAGCGATTTAGGTAGATTTAGAAAGAAAGTGGGTTTATTTGGGTGTAGTGGGCTGTATGTTTGAGATTCAAATAAGATGACGTGTCGCAATATGATTGGTGGGCTGATTTTATGGGATAACCAGATGGGCTGGTTATAAGATTTTCCCTTCTACTAAACATCCTCTTCGAGCCCTTTTCACCATTTCTTTGTCCTCTGAACCTAGAACTTATAAACAGGTAGTGATGGACCAACATTGGATGAATGTAATGTAAGCAGAATACAATCTCTTAGCTAATAAAACTTGGACTCTTTGCCCTTCACCTAGTCATAAAAAGGTAGTGAGGAACAAATGAGTATTTAAAGTAAAAAAATAATTTGATGGTACTCTTGATAGATACAAAGCTAAATTGGTAACTAATGGTTTTGACCAAGTTGATGGAGTTGACTTTAATGAGACTTTTAGCCCTATTATAAAACTTGCTACAATCAGGTTGGTCCTTGTCTTGGTAGTTCCCCATTAATGGTTTATTAGACAACTTGATATTTCTAATGCTTTTCTCTATGGCTACCTTGAGGAGGAGGTTTATATGGAGCAACCTCAAAGTTTTGAAGCTACATCTCCCTGACCATGTTTGTCTTCTCCATAAATGTATTTATGGCCTTAAAAATGCTCATTAGGCTTGGAACTAGGTTTCTTTGATTCCACAGTCCAATCTCAGTTGTGAGTTTGCTGTAAAAGACCTTGGACCATTATCATATTTCTTAGGGATTCAAGTCACCATTATTAGAGTAGCATTGTCGAGCAAAATGATAGGGACACAGATGATAGGAAACTTGAATGGACGATGATGTCATCATCATCACTCTCCCGACATGGGATGCACATTGCGATGAGAGAAAAAACAAACATACATACAAAGGTGAGTGATGTCTTTAAATAGAAAGAAAAAAAAAAAACAAAAGACATTTGATATGATTGAGGCAATTGTTCCATGTAACACCACGTTATGAGAAGATGGCCCCACGTTTGCCTATTTGTTGTTAAATCTCAACTCATTTAAATGCGTGCTTAACTTTTAATTAAATGAGATGAAGTAATTTAAATCAGTAAGAGATGAGACCAAAAACAAAGCGGCCCTAGGATAGTATAGATCTCGTCTGCGTTCACGGTCTAATTCAAGATCAAATATGAAAATAACCAAATCGAGAGAGAGAGAGAGAGAGAGAGAGAGAGAGAGAGAGAGAGAGAGAGTAAATTGGTGAAACGAACCCTTTGGGTTGTTAAAAATGGCTTGAGTTCTTACCAAAAGGGGGAAAAAAAAAAGGCAGTTTCCCAAAAGGTAACGAGCCGCCTTCAAGGCCAGGAATGTTTTTGTTTAATGTAGCGTTTATAAAATATCATATATCAATGCTAGAAAAATTCACGATGGAAGTAATAAAACTTCTGGTTCCATTTAATCTTATTGATGATTATTTTTATTTTTATTTTTCATGTGATTCAAATCATAATCTTTGGCACTCATTTTCATTGCCTAAATGAGCACATTTGTGTAAGAAGAACCAATATAGAGATTTTGAGGATTCTGTGTATGTTTCATCAATGGAATGCATCCCATGTATTTTACATAGATGATTGGTGATCATCTAGATTTTGTACTTTTAACAACGTCTTCTGATGGTTGACAGAAGTAATCAATTAAATTACGCATCATCTAGCATGATTAAGGTTGACATTAGGTTATGTGTAAATTTGATATCTCCGTCAATCCTTGTTAGAAAACCTAAAAAGTGGTTGCCAGTCAATCCGTATTTGTCTTACATGTGACGTTAATATACCATGTCATCCAATCTAAAGTTGACATGTGGCATACTTATGACAATTAACAATTCTCTCATTAATTTTCTAATAGGATTTTGATGAAAGTACTTAATTAGGAGTTTTTTTTGTTGGTACAAAGGAGACTGTAAAAGAATACAATAGTGAGAAAAGAATTTCAAGGCATATTACAATATCACTTTCCTTAAAAACTCGAATACAATAAAACTTAGAATAAGGAAATATTTGGAAATAATTCTCAATTCATATCATTTCCTTCTTAAACATTATTCAAATATAAACACTTTTAAACTAATCATTACAATTTTCAAACTAATCATTACAACATTTCCAAACTTAAAAAAAAAAAAAAAAATTTAAACATTTTCAAATTCTAAAACAAAAATAATATAAAAAAATTATATTATAATAATATTTTTA
The DNA here is from genome assembly GCF_018687715.1 of Carya illinoinensis. Lineage (NCBI taxonomy): Eukaryota > Viridiplantae > Streptophyta > Magnoliopsida > Fagales > Juglandaceae > Carya > Carya illinoinensis. The sequence continues at coordinate 21,868,253 of NC_056753.1, read as the reverse complement.
ACTTTATAATACTTTTGTTCAACTTTTCCTCTTTCATTTTGCAAAATCCAAAAAATGCTTGATTAAACTATCTCACTACTATTTACAAACCATTTTATTACTATTCAGCATTCACAAAATTCTCATCCCATCTCATACCCCAACAACCTCTAAGCCTTTGACTAATTATGTTATGCACAAATAAATAAGATCTAAATATTCCCTGATTGTACTATCCTATTAAGAGAAACATGTTCTCTACAAAATAAATAAATCTTAATCACAAGTACCAAAAAAACAAAATAATTGTTGCAAAGACTTTTGAAATGAGAATCTTAAAAACAGATGTGGTGCATAAGGGATGTTTACACCATTGTGGGAGATTGACACAACAACCTCCCATTGTTTTCATTGTATATCAAGAAGCATAGCCCTTCCATATAGATGCCAAAATTTTCCAGAGACGTCAAGAACCAACTCATCCTTTAAGATTTAAGATTTTATGAGATTTTCAAGGGATTTATGGTCAATGTTGGTCGAATTTAGGGTGGAGGTGCTTCTCTTCCATTATCACTCTCTTGGACTCTTAGGTGTAAAGAAGGCAAAGACAAAGCAGAAGACTAGCATAAAAGACGAGTTCCAATACCCATAAACCACAAGTAATGTTCCTACAAATGCTTCAACCCAAGTAGGTGTATTTCTGCTATTCCCTTGAATGATAAAAAAAGGACGAACTTGACCATCCTTGCCAAGAATACTACTAAAAACATCATTATTAGAGCCATTTAAACTTTCGGTAGCTATTGTTTATGTTAAATTTGTTCAACTTTTGGGTAGACGTTAGAGTCTGGAGGAACAAACCATATTGAAAGATGTCAAATGAGATTTTTGTGAAAGGTGAAATCTTGGGTTGTTAGGAATTGCTAGAAATTTCTGGGGTTTGAAAGTAGATGTTTGTTTAAATCGTGAGAAATAATAAAATGCTGACATGTTAGTCTCATTGGTTGGTGTAAACCTCACATTTACACCAAGTCTAGTATGAGAGGGACCCTTTTGAAATTGTCTTTTGAGGTTATAAATTTGCAGGTCAAGTGTTTAAAGGATGTCAACGAAAAATTATGACTATATATACTAACTCTTGGCCATATTTTGGAGAGATGAGGTTGATTAAATTTTTACCTGGAGTCTAGACGGGTCGTTAGGATTTAGATTTTATGCTAAGTTCCTGTGCACTCCCTTGGACTGTTGGGCCGCACGTACAGGCCCGAATGGGCAATCTCCATGCACAATCCACCAGTATTGAGCATAAAAATGCTCTCTCTAGTCTCCAAGTCCATGAGATTTTGAACCTCTATGCCACATACTCATTTCCTTATAATTCATCTATTGCCAAAATAAGTCATAAATTTCAAAATAAATCACAAAAATAATATTAATAATAAATCTAAACATAATTATCTTGAGAATACTTCCAACATATTTTTTGAAGTTTAATAGTTTATGAATCAATTTTTCAAAAGTTAGAAAAAGGAGATTTCCAATTGTAAAAATATAAATACATAGATACTACTTGTCTCAAATACACACACACACACATAATATATATATATATATATATATATATATATATATTAATAATCCTTCTTGGAAGGGCTGAGAGTCCTCTGGGTAAGGAAAGTTATTTGATCGTTTGAGTATAGATAAGCTTTCCATCCCATGATTTGAATTTCTAATAGTGGATAAGCCCACTATCACATAATAACAAAAGTCTCACGGGTTTTATATATACAGAGAACTTAGGTACGTAAAGGCTATCTGATTCATTGGTATCGAAAAAGGAGCTCTCTATTGGGATTATTGACTTAGGCATCGGAGACATTCCTCTGAATTCCCAAACTACTCTGCTTTTTGGTTGCGCGTGATTATGCGAGTGGGGTGAAACACGTCCATAACAGTTGGCACCTTCTGTGGAATCCTTTGTCCTACAACCAACGTGCTTTTCACATGTCCACCACAACTCGATTTCAAGGAACTAGAGACCATGAGATAACATCGTGGAATATAGAGGGAAGGCTTACAGAGATGGAAGAAGTGGTGAAGAAATTTACCGCCTTGTTGGAGTCGTTGCGAAAGGATAATGAGATCCTTAAAGCAAAGAACGGCCCCTCAATAGAGGATATGACGCCCAGCCAGGGTGATAGAGTTGAAATGGAAGCGCATAGTGCTGAGACAGACAAGTCCCCACAGGAGAATGAGGAAATGAAGAAGATGCACCATGATCTGTTTAGTTTGATAGACAAATACGAGGAGATGACCAAGAAGATAGGGATGTCTTCCTTGGTTGATAAGCTATTATCCAGCACCAATATTTCATTATGTGCAGAAATCAGAGTCCCCTTAATAGACATGTATGAGCGGTCTAAGGACCTAGTGGATCATTTGAAAACTTTCAAAGCTCACATGACACTCTATGGGTTCCCCTAAGAGATCGCGTGTCGGGATTTTCCTCTGACTTTGAAGGGAATGGCTCAAGGATGGTTTGGAATGTTGTAGGTGGGATCCATAGACAGTTTTGAAGAGCTGGGTCGGCAGTTCTTGTCCCCATTTACGACGAGTTGAAGGCATAGGAGGTCGGCAGAGTACTTGTTGATGGTAAAGCAAAGAGAAGAAGAGAGTTGGAAAGTTTATCTTGTGCAGTTCAATAAAAACAGAATGATGATCGATGACCTGGATGAGAAGATTATATTGGTTGCTCTCCTCAAGGGCATATGGCCGATGAGTCATTTCATGGCCGAATTAGCGAGGAAGACCTCTTCCACTTTATAGGAATTCAGGGACAAAGTAGACGACTTTGTGAATGCCAAAGATACAGTAACCGTCTTAATTTCTTGGTCAAACAGAAAGGAGGAGCGTGTGTAGAAGGGAGGCCAGAAAAGGGATCGGGACGGACGATAGAAGGCGAGGAGGGGCCAACATGAAAGAAGGTCGGATGCACATGTAGGGCGCCACAATGGCAGTTATATACACTATTCTAACGTGCATAATCAAGATAAAGCAAAGGAGACTAGGTGTGGCGAGGATCATGAGCGACAGTCCTAGAAGTACTGCACGTATCATAATGCGAGTGAGCATAGAACTGAAGATTGTCATACCCTAAAACAAAAAATATAGGAGATGAGGGATAGTGGCGAGCTAGAGTACATGGTTGGTGTGAAAATATTTGCAAGTGAACAAAATTGCAACCAGTCGTAAAGTTTTAAAGAAAGAGTGTCGAATCCACAAGGACTAATTATGCTATTGAGTATTGAAATTTACCAAATTATTTACTATTTGGAAATTAAACCGAAATTTTATAGATTTTACCACCTAAATGAAACTAAAGTGCTTGACAAAAATAAATTAAAAGAAAAGAGAATAAAACTTAATGTTGTAGAGATAATAAAAATAAATCTAGAGTTTTTTTATTTCACCTACCTAATCCCAAACAATTTATTATTCCTTACTATAAAATTCCAATTTTTCAAGTTTATGAAAAAGAAATCCCTTAATTATTTAATATTTTCTCTCGAATAACATTAGAAATATCTTCACCTAATAATTCATCATATCTCTATGTAACTTAAATTATTTGAATATTCATTAAGTTCTTTGGATTTTTTTAAATCTAAAACCACACTAATTGCGGTAAAGTATTTTTATCTTTCGCTCAACTAATGGTGTTTAATTCTAAAAGCTTATAATTACAAATTACTTCTCAGTTTCATAATGATTCAATAGATCAAACAATCATTGGCCAGAAAATTGTAAGCACTAAGATCAAGGATAAACACTCAACATAAAAAATTAGAAATAAAATAACTTGAAATTTAAATTGTGTGTTCAAAGCTAGACTACATCAAAACCTTAGAAAAATAAAATTAGTTCATAACAAATCTAAAATCAGCCAGTTCTTTTTAGAATACATCAAAATTAAGAAATTTAAAGAGAAGAGAATAAATATTTTTTGCTTAAAATAGGTTGATAAAGCATTTAAGATTGTTGAAAATCTCTCTTCATTGAGACTTGGCAGCTGGCTTCATTATTCTCCTCTTCTTCTTCTTATTTTTATTTTTTATTTATGGCTCAGATATATATATATATATATATATATATTATTTTTGCTGCATACCTCTCTCAAGGGTGACTTTTCTAGTTTTATGTTTTTCACGCTGATTTGATTTTATTCCCATTTTCCTTCTGAGATTGGAGCACCAGAGAAAGATATGAGGTTGAGAGGGAAAGTGCCTCACGTTACTGCAGTTGCTTAAGTTGAGGAGCTTGATTTTTGTAGTAGTTGGAACCTTACGGGTGGTTGGTAACACTTCATCCCAAAATTCAAGTTTTTGAAAACATGATGACATCACCTCCACTGCCTTTCCATCCATTTACACCAACTTCAAATATTCAAAGTTCCATGCAACTCTTTCCAGAATAAATTCCTTCCCACGTCCAACCTTCACCTTCCATCAATCCTTCAAACACCAAAAAGAAAAAAAGAAAAAAAAAAAAGAAAGAAAAAAGAAAAAAGAAGAGTAAAATAAAATAAAATAAAATCAAAAGAAATAAAGGAAAACTAACACTTTTAATAAATATAGGAGTAATAAAAATCATGTAAAAATTACACTTATCAATGGTCGAACACTACTCCACCATGGCGTTCAATCAACTAGAAGCCAGATCATAAGCCTCAAAGAAGCGAGAGTCCAAGGAGGAGGGTTTCGCTAAAAGGAGAAAGAAGATTACAGGAACAGCGAGATCGATGTCCTAGACAGGATATGGATCGAAGAAATCTACCCCTAGGAAAGATACGAATGATTGCTGGAGGATATGCCGGAAGTGGCCCAACTTCCTCTGGGAGGAAAGCGTATGCTAAGTGGGCAAGATATAAGGAAGCGTACAGTGTGGAGAGACCTATCAAACAACCTTGAATGCAGGTTTGCCCCACGATCTCTTTTGGAAATGAGGATTGTTGAGGAGTTGTCTACCCACGTGATGATGCATTGATAGTAACGATGCTAGTGGAGAATTATACGATGCAAAGAATACTAATCAATAATGGGAGTTTAGTAGATGGGAAGCTTTCACCAAGATGGGAATTAGTGTAGATTAGTTAAGCCTAGCACCGAACATGTTGAGAGGATTCATTTGGGAAGCAGTGTAGCCCATGGGGTCCATCAATTGCCTGTATCAATGGGCATGGACCCTCACATCGCCACCACCATGACAAAGTTCTTGGTAGTGAGGAAATGATCGGCATATAAATTCCATCATCGGTCAGTCCATGTTGAATGCTTTAAGGGCGATCACCTAAACTTATCATCTGAAAATGAAGTTCCTGACGGTTGGTGAGGTGCGCGGTGAATAGGTGCTCTCCTGAGAATGTTATGTTCTGGAGCTCAAGCAAGGAGAAACGGAGGTGAAGGTGTTTGAGTCGCAGGAAGATGTAGACATGGCTCTCCTGCCACCACCAAAGATATTTATGATTGAGGCAAAAACAACAGACGAAGATGCCTTGAGACAAGGAGAAGAAGATGAGCCATTGGAGCTTGTCAATTTTGATAAGGCCCATCCAGAAAGTTATGTACCAAAATGATAAAAGAGGAACAGAGACAACTGATACAAATCCTCCTTGAGCACAACTAGTCTTCGTATGGAGTTATAAGGGCATTCCCGAAATTGGCGATGATGTCATTGAGCACGGTTGAACGTCGACCCAATAGCGCGGCCAATCAAACAAAAGAAAAGAAATTTTAGTACCGATAAGTATGAGGCGATTCCAGAGGAGGTAGACTAGCTATTAGCAACCAGGTTCATTAGAGAAACTCAATACCCAGAGTGGCTATCAAATGTGGTATTGGTGAAAAGTCCAACAGGAAATGGCGGATATGCATGGACTTTATAGACCTTAACAAGGCATGCTCGAATGATGGATTTTCTCTACCGCATATAGACTTGATAGTCGACACCACACCAGGGCATAAAGTACATAGCTTCATGGATGCCTATTTGGGATATGACCAGATCAGGATGAGTCAGGTCTACCAGGAGAAGACAACTTTTATAACTAACCGGGAATTGTACTACTACAAGGTTTTGCCCTTTGGCCTGAAGAATGTGAGGGCGACATACCAAAAACTAGTAAACAAGATGTTTAAACATTAGATAGGTCGGAACATGGAAGTATATGTGGATAATTTTCTAGTGAAGAATATGGAGTTAGGGTAGCTTGTGAAGGACCTCAGAGAAGTTTTCTGTGTATTACGGCAATACAAGATGAAGCTCAATCCAACAAAGTGCGCATATGGAGTGCAGTCGGACAAGTTTCTAGGGTTTATACTATCGGAGAGGAGCAGCATTGAAGCAAACCCTAAGAAACTACGGGTGATTGAGATGAAGTCACCCACGATTTTGAATGAGGTCCCAAAGTTTGCAAGGAGGATAGCGGCCCTTAATAGATTTGTGTCCTGATTGACAAAAAAGTGGCTCTCTTTCTTACAAGTGCTATAGAAGGCCCTAAGCTGGGATGCCGAATGCAAAGAGGTGGACACAATTGAAAGAATACTTGATCCACCCACCATTGCTAAGCTAGACTAAGTTGGGGGAACCTTTGTAATTATATTTGGCCGTCGATTATGCCTTTACTTTCAAGCTCACATGATAAGGGTCATTACCTCGTCGCCCCTATATAAGGTACTGCAACGGCCCTATACCTCGGGATGACTGATCAAATGGTCTATCAAATTGAACGAGTACGACATCAGTTATGTTCCCAAAATTGCTGTGAAAGGCTAAGTTTTGGTTGATTTTGTAGTGGAATTCACGAATTTTTGAAAAGGGGTGCCCAAGGTTCCCAAGATGGCACCATGGCAAGTGTTTATTGACAAATCATCTCTCCGAGCAGGAGGCAGCATGGGCATTCACATGGTGGCAGGAAATGGGGTGGAGTCATATCATGAAATATGACTAAACTTCATGGTGACAAACAACGAAGCTGAGTATGAAGTAGTACTCGCGAGGTTGGCCATAGCAAAAACTTCAGGTGGGGAAAAAGTTGAGATGAGGGTAGACTCGCAAGTTGTGGTTGGTCAAATCATGGGGGAATATTTGGTGAAGAAACATAAGTTGATAAAGCACCTTCAATTTCAAGAATGTAACAGCCTTCATTACTTTCGAATCGAGTGGATCCCTTGAGGAGATAATTGGAAAGTTGACTGATTGGCACGAGCAGCATTAGTAAAGCAAGAGGAGACTTTGCCTTTGAGGTTAACCTTCGAGCTATAGACACATAGACCATTGGGAAGGAGGCCTTAGAGATCGGGGAGAGCGTGCCAGGATGAGCAGATGATATAATCAAGTACTTGGAAACAAGGGATCTTCCCGCCTCTCGAGAAGAAGCAAGGAAGTTCAGAAGTAGGGTAATTCAATTCACCATGGTAGAAGGGATGCTATACAGATGGGGTTTTTCAATCCCATTATTAAGATGCATCTCGAAGGAAGAAGTTGAGTATGTGATAAGAGAGGTGCATGAATGGGTATGCAGAAATCATTTAGGAGGTAGGTCACTCGTTGCGAAGATCATGAGGGCAGGGTACTACTTGCCAAACACCCTAAAAGATGCAAAGGAGTTCATAAAAATAGGCATCTAATGTCAGCTACACGCACTAGTCCTGAATGCACCTCGTAAAGAGCTGAGGTTGATAACCTGCCATTGGCAATTTGCTCATTCGGGCGTAGACCTGGTCGACCTTAAGCCCCCGAGCAAAGGGGGGACCAAGTTCATGATTGTCTCAATCGATTATTTTACTAAGCGGGCAGAATAAGAAACGATGGCAATAGTGACCGCCTAAGTGTGACAAGGTTCTTGTGGAAAACCATCATGTGCAGATTCAGGGTACCCCAATGCTTCATCTCCGAAAACAGCAAATAGTTTGAATCTGAGCATTATTGCAAATGGTGTGCGGAACTTAAGATCAAAGCCAAATACTCATCCCTAGGACACCCGTAAGTGAATGGGCAGACTGAAGTAACCAACAAAACCATTGTTGGGATATTAAAGAAGAAGGTAGGCAAGAAGAAAGGGAGTTGGGTGTACAATCTCCCCAAAATCTTATGGGCTTACACGATCACACCAAAAGTTTTTTCGCTCTGGCATACAAAAAGAAGATACGGTAGTATTTCAACAAGAGGGGGAGGCCCAGGTCTTTCAAGGTGGGCGACCTAGTCTTAAAAGAAACTGGGGTAACTACGACAGAGGAAGGGAAGTTAGGGCCATGATGGGAAAGACGATACGTTGTGGTAGCTAGCCACTGACTGGGAACCTATCACCTCAGAGACACTACAGGCGTGAATTGCCCCACCCTTGGAATGCTGAGCACTTGAGAAGATATTGTGTTTGAATATGTAATGTATTAATCTTGATACAATAAGTTCATCAGTTTAATTTAATAATATCTTAACTTCTCTTATTACTTTGTTTTATCTCATTTCCTTTGTAGTCACCTAGCCAACACTTTTTCTAAAAAGTTACGGGGTTGAGGGACTCTCCCGCTACACCTATTGTTGTTAAGGTTATACGGTCGAGACTATCTCCCGTTACACCTCTCGCTAGAGTTGCGCGGTTGAAGGAATCTCTCCCCACACACTTTTCACCAAAGGTTCCCCGGTCGAGGGACTTTCCTGCTACACCTATTGTTAAGGTTACACAGTCCAGGCTATCTCCTGTTACACCTCTCACTATAATTGCATGGTCGAGGGATTATCCTACGTAGATTACGTGTTTGGAGTAATCGTGGCCCAATGATCGCCCACCCCTATTGGATGAAGGAAGTGGCTGAATAGAGCCAAACAGTTGATATTCCATCCATTAAAAAAATAACACAACACGGTAAAGCTAACAATGCTGTGATAGTAAAATAACATCTACATCATTCAAGTCAAACACATTTTCTTGTCATAGTTAACCACAAATTAAACATTTCATTTACATCGTTAAATATTTTTCTTCCTAGTGCAAAATATAGAAAGGAGACTCTTAAGATGGGCGGGGAGGAGGGAAGGTATCCGGCATAGTGTCTTGGCAAAAGAATCGAAGACATGGTAAGCAGTGGGGCTAGCTTAGATGGACTTCCAGTTTAGGATGTGAAGATTTGCCTCGAGATTGTTGAGCAGGAACTCACACATTTGTTTACTTCCAAGCTTAAACCTAAGACCCTAAGCTCAACCTCGAACTGTGTAGGCAACCATTAGTTGGGGAAGAATGCGAGCAACCTCACTTTGAGAATGGCCCAACTCGGTGTGCAGTTTAATCACTTTAGCTTCCGAGTATGACAACTACTTTTCGCAAGTCTCTAGAACTTGATTTAGTTGCAAATAGTGGCGGTCATACTCCTTAAGTTATTTCTTCACCTTCGCTAGATCTAGCTCAGCCCTGAATTTCTCGCCCTCTGTCATGCTCAATCTAGTATTGGCTTCTCAGCACCCTTCTTCGAAGGCTAACTGGAGAGCAGCATAATCAGACCTCGACTTCTTCAACTTTTCATTTTCTGCCTTTGCTTGGTTGAGGCAAGCAACTAAATCATCCCGTTCACTCCCATTCACCTTTGCTTCTTGGTGAAAACGACTAGACTCTTCTAGAGAACTCACCAACTCCATCTCAAATGAGTCAACTTGGACAAGAAGAGAACCCAACTCGCTTTCAAGTTTGCAGGAATGGGCCTCAACTCGGGACAGTTCACCTGCCATTTGCTCCTTCTCGGTGCGGGCAACACGGACAGCACTATGGGCCTACTTGATAAAGGACAACATGGATTGGTTCTCCTCCTCCAATCCCAAACGATCCTCAACCAAAGCAGCCACCTGGCGATCAACTCCCTAGGAAAAGAGAACATAATAATAATAATAATAATAATAATAATAATAATAATAATAATAATAATAATAATAATAAAGTAAAAATAAAGTGAAGGAACTCACTGGTGAGAGGATACTCTAAAGATGACGAATAGTAGAGTGAAAGGCCTCTGCATGGCGAGCACGCGAGGGTTGGGAAGAGCTAGATGGTCGAGATCTGGACAAACCTTGAGGATCAAGAATCTTAAAGGAAACACCAGTGAAGCCCCCTGAGCTAGGAGTATCTTGAACATGCCTTGGAGGAATGCTCATTTTCACTCTCGCCTGTTGATTGGAGGGCAACTCTACATCATCATCCTAACAGGTGGTACTTGAGAGGGACCAGTGGGAGAGTTATCCTCTTAAAAAGTCAAAGAAAGCTCACCACCCCCGGCAGGAGAAATGCTAAAAGGTGAAAAGGGGATTGATACACTACTCTTGCTGGCAAGGGATATGGGTGGGAAAGCAAATGGAAACTCTAAGGTAACTCCACCTGAGACAGTCGAGGCAATGGGAAAGCCAGACACAATCGGCGAGTCTTCAACATCCTCAACCCGAGGGGATTCCTCAGAAGCGTCGAAGGGAGGAAAGCCATCGGGCATAGTTGGGGGTGTGTTAAGCAACTATGGATTCAAGGTTACAATGTCATCGCCCTCATTTGAGTCGACACCATCTCTTGCCTGCTGAGTAGCAACGAATGGTATGACAAGTGACTGGGTGGTTTTGGCAGCAGTTTCAACAGCAGCTGTAGCTTTAGCGACTATCACAATCTCTAAATCAACTTCAACTTAGGCCATAATCTCACCAAGAGAATTAGTTGAAGGCACCAAGGGAGTATTTGACTTCTCTAGGCCACTCGCCAAAGGTGACGGCAAGGAGGTCACCCTTGTTGGAAATGTGACGCCCCCAACTCCTACGTACGGACACGTGGAAATCGAAGCGTCGGGATGATGACAACACAGATCACACATCCAATCGCCAAGTGTCAAGTGTGTGTACATGCAACAAGTGTACAATAAAATCACGCAGCGGATGATAAAAGTCTTATAATTAAGTACCAGAATTTTTTGTTTAATATAAAACCGTTTAAACCACACATAATAAAATATTACAAGTCTCAAATATAGTTACAAAACCAAATACAAGACATAAAAACTAGTAGAGATAATTTTTGACATAAGCAACTCCAAATCAAAACTATGGCGGAGTCGCCTCCTTGGGCTCAACCTCCTCATTCTCCTCAACATCTGCATCAAAATCTACGGTACCACAATGGTGTCGCAGGTAAGTAATAATCCAAACAAACCACAATATAAAAATATATCCATGCTACAACAATATGCATGAACATGGTGCTATATGCTTATGTCTCAAAAATTCACATTTTGCCACACACGCCAAAATATCCCATTTTGGCCCAAAACATTTCCTTTAAACATAACCTCGCCGTTATCCCAGATAATGGTCCAAAAACCAAACCATCAGAGCACTGTAGGCGGGAATCGCAGGCGGGACTCTACCACCATCCCTATGCGTGCACTGTAGGTGGGAATCACATGCGGGATTCCACTACCTTCCCTGCTTACTACCATCCTTACACCGCGTGCACCGTAGGCGGGAATCATAGGCGGGACTCTACCACCATCCCTGCATGTGCCTCTGACTCAAACCAGTCAATCCAATTGTTCACATATACCAAAAATCATTTCTCACTTGAAAGCCCAGTTTTCAAGTTCCAACACATGTACATACATGCAATTACACGAAAACCCAATTTTCCTTTTTAAACATGAACATGTATGCACTATGCAATGCAAATATTAAGATACAAAATATCCAATAAATCTCAATATCAACCAAACATAACTAACTCCATCCTCAAATCCATCCGACCCCCGACTCCTCGGACTCAGTCCGGAATACCCAACCTGTCACAATTTATTGTTAAAGTAAAAATATATTTAAATATAAAATAGAGTTTGAAAAATACTTACAGCACTATATAATAATTTTTGAAGGATCAAGGAGCTGCAAACGGTGAAGAAAAAGCAACGTAACAGTGTAAAATACACTGTGGCCATGGGCTGTAAAATATTCACTTTTGAACGGGGACAAACCAAGACTTGGAATTGATAGGGAATGACTTAAAGGTATTTATGAAACTAATGGAAGTGAGAGTTGACCATGGGTGGCGGTAGAAATGGCGGTGGAAGCGAAAAAATGACAAAACAAAAATAAGCTCGTGGGAGTTGCTCCGGTAATGGATTGGAGCTGAAAATAGGTGGTTTAGGACGGCAAGAGGTAGGTGATGAAGTGGTGAAGAAATGGTGGCCGAATGTGGAACGACGGCGTTGGAATGAGGGAAAAACCGTGTGGCTTGGAGGAGTTTGTGGCAGCTAACGATGGTTCGGATGGAGGTGAAACTTGGTGGGGATGTTCACCGATCAGAGGGAAAGAAAATTGGGTGGGTGGTGTAGGCCACGGTAGCTGGACGGTGGCGGTCTGGGCGGAGAAGGAAAACGCTGATAGTGAGGAGAGAGAGAGAGCGTATCACGTGCGGAGAAGAACCGGAAAGAAGAAGAAAAAGAAAGAAAAAAAAAAGAAAAGAAAGAAAAGAGAAAGAAAAAGAAAAGAGAAAAAGAAAAAGAGAAAAAAAAATGATGGGGAAAAGAAATGAGGTCCAATCCTCACATCTGGAGTCTAGAAACTGATCCGACGAAAACAATTTTAAAAGCTGTAAAACGATTAAAATAATTTAAACACCACATCAAGCTAAAATATAATAAATAACTAGTAAAAACTAACAACATAATTTTAAATCCAAAAACAAACTAAAATAAATTACACAGCAATTTAAACTCAAAATGATAATTTAAAATAAGTAAGCTCTACAAAATAAATTTCACAGCTAAATAAATCTAATTAAAATACAATAATTTAAAATAAAAGAACTAATATTTTAATTAAATTAAAATACTCATTCAGTGAAAATACATGTAAAAATGGGATATCACAGGAAACACCCTTGGTGGAACTGGATTCATCTGAAGGAACCACAATTACATGAACCTTCTTCTTGTTTCTTCCACTAGCGGTGGACTGCAAGCCTCTCTTCAGGCTACCCACCGGAGAGGAGGCACCTAAAAATTCACGCCCAAGAACATGTGCTTGACTAGGCACCATAAAAAATCTATCGATATTGGGAGGGGTAAGGATGAGATCCAACCAAGTAGATTTAGGATTCTTGTCTGCACAAGCTTGCACCAATTGGATTCAAGCCTCTTTTCAGGTAGAAAGGAGGATTCAAATTTGCGCTCATCATGAACTAGAGACCAAGAAGTCTGAATGGAAAATTCCCGACTCAAAACCTCATCCGAGGGAAATGCTCAACCATCGCCCAAAACAAAGAAAAATTTGCTCTACCAGTCCTCAGCGTGGGAGTATTTGAGCACTAATTGAACTATATTATTTTGAGACCTAAAGCTATAAAGATTCCCATCCAAGCATCTAAATCCATGAAGGGAAAGGAACTCACAGGCTGTGAGATCGGGGTATTCATTACCCATAGGCTCAAAATAATTGGGCCGGAGCAAGTCCCAAGACGTCTAACATGTCACGAACAGGTTGCACAAAGGGCAAACGAAGCCCCATTGTTAACATAGTCAAATACAAGGCAACAAAAATGACCATAGCTCTAATGTCGACGGCTCCCCAATGCTGCTCAGGCAACCTTAAAATCAGAGAGTTATGGATGTGGAAGCTATCCCTCGCAATATCTAGTTCGTGAGGGGAAATAGTGAAGGACTATTGATGGCTCTCAAATATAAAGCGAGGACCGCCTTCTCCTTCCCTATTAGGCTTAGTAGGGGCCCCTGCAAGAGAAATAAGGGGATCCCGTGGTTGCCAAGAACCAGCCCCGTGAGAGGAAGCTAAGGGATTGCCTTTAGAAGAAGCCATGGATTTGCAATGGGGGTTGAGAAAGGGGATACGAAGACAGCAGAGCACTCGAAAGTATAAAGTGAACGCAAGGACAATAGAGCACTCGAGAGAAGAAAAATGGGGAATTAAAAGAGGAGAAGTGGGAAAGAAAGTGTTTGGAAACTGTAAATACTTGTGATGGTTACTATGTGAAAGAGCGCGAAGACGAAACGACATTCTGACGAAAAGGCACAAATGACGATACTATGCTATAATTACAAGTCCCATCATGCTACATTTGATGAGACTTCACGGGATAACTGGAAGGGGTTGAGTACCATTACAAGGGATTGCCTTTAGAAGAAGCCATGGATTTGCAATGGGGGTTGAGAAAGGGGATACGAAGACAGCAGAGCACTCGAAAGTATAAAGTGAACGCAAGGACAATAGAGCACTCGAGAGAAGAAAAATGGGGAATTAAAAGAGGAGAAGTGGGAAAGAAAGTGTTTGGAAACTGTAAATACTTGTGATGGTTACTATGTGAAAGAGCGCGAAGACGAAACGACATTCTGACGAAAAGGCACAAATGACGATACTATGCTATAATTACAAGTCCCATCATGCTACATTTGATGAGACTTCACGGGATAACTGGAAGGGGTTGAGTACCATTACAAGGCTTATTGGGCTAACCGATGGGCCTGGGTTACAAGTTGGGTCACTAACCCAGGGTCCCTTAAGAACTTGACCCATCATCAGAGTCTAGTCCATCCTGTCCACCGAGAGAATAACTGTCTGAGAGTCCTTTGGGTAAGGAAAGTTATCCGATCCTTTGAGTATAGATAAACTCTCCACCCCAAGACTTGAATTTCGAATAGCAGATAAGCTCGCTATCACATAATAACAGAAGTCTCATGGGCTCTCTATATATATACAGAGAACCTAGGTACGTAAAGGCTATCTGATTCATTGGTATTGAAAAATAAGCTCTCCATTGTGATTTCTGATTAGTCATCGAAGGCGTTCCCTAAAACTCCCAAGCTACTCTACTCTTTAGTTGCAAGTGATCGTGCGTGAGTGGTGGTAAAACACGTCCATAACACTTCTCTTCAATTTATAATCACCATTTATTCTTAGAGATTTTCTCCCAAACCCATTATGCATAATATTGTGTAATATAATCACTTTTTTTTTTTTTTGGCCCAATTTGGAACTTAGACTCAACTGACACTAATTTAATTTAGTTTAATTTTAATCCAAGTCTAACTACTAAACATCAAAATCACAAATTACTAAACTCATCTCAACTTAAAACCTCTTTACACGTAGATCTATAACTTTTTTCAACTCAACACTTTTTTACACGAAGAACCCATAACCTTTTTCAATTTCTCATAAATACATATAAACTCATCTTAATATTTAAATATATCTAAACTCATCTTAAACGGATTTCACAAAATTTATTTTAATATTTTAACTTATTATTATTTATAAAAAAACTTAATTTATTTCAATTTAACTCAGTTCAAAATCTAAACGGGTTAATATTTTTGACATAAGAGTTCAAAACTAATTTGACATGACATATGATTATGTTAGCATCTTTATAATATGGAAAATGATAGGGCCACCGCTGGTGGCTCCCGCTGGGGGCCACCGCTGGCCCTATTTTATTTTTTTTAATTTTTTCTTTTTCTTAATGATTAAGTAATTTTTTTATAATATTATTATAATTTTTTTTATATTTTTTTAAAATGTTTAAAAGTATTAAAAAAAATTTAAAAAAAAAAATTAAAAAGGCAAAAAAAAAATTTTTACCTAACGGTGACTCCGTCACCAGCGGTGCTGTAGCACCGTCCTTATAATATCCCTGTCACTGTCCGCTCCCTTATTTATATATTTTTTTTCTGCCATTCACCTTCTTTCTTCTCCTTGGGAAAGCAAATATCTCGCTCACAAATTGGTTACAGGTTACAATCATGGAGTACGAAATTTCCTAATATTACAAAATCCAAATTAATTCTTTTTCTGTGTTTGCTTGATAAAGCCGCTTCCAAATTTATATCCAATGAGTAAAGAATGGTAAGTACAAATTCAAACATAATTTTTTCACAACAGTTCATTTATCCTGTCTTTTAAAATATATTATTAAAATATATTTTTTTATTTATATATTGACTTTTACAATATATCATATATTAATTTATCTATTTTTTCTTCTTATCATTTAAATAATTTTTTCATTCTTTTTAAATAGTTCCTCTAACTACCAATAAATTTGTAATATCCATATGGTATATATATATATATATATATTTGCAACAAATTTTTATATACAATGTAAATAAAAATATATATAATCCAAATAAAAATTAGAAATAAAATCAAAATATGAAAATATTGGATCAAAAATATTCCAAAGATATTTTTTTTGGAAGAGAATTAAATAGAGTGGAAGAAAATTAAATAGAGGGGTTTTAAATGATGAAAAGTGAAAAGAATTTTCTTAGTTGGTGGAAATAAAAATAAAAAGAAAAATGGAGTAAATGAAATATAAATAATAGTAAAATGTTTATAGGATGAATACTAAGCACTATATGTAGCAGGTTTACCATAGAAAGATGTGAAATGGAGGAATTTTAGATGACCTATGATTCTAATGGGTGTAGTTTTTAGACAAAAATTTACATAATTGAATTGAAAGAGAGCTCTTAACCCATCTCATCTCATTATTATAATTTTTACAAATTTTTACATAAAATACAATAAACAATTTAATTTTTTTAAATCTCAAAACAATAATAATATTAAAAAATAATATTCTAACAATATTTTATTCAACTTTTAACTTTTATCTCAACTTATCTTATTTCAATTCATTATCTAAACCTAACTTAAATGTATTTTAGGCCCGGTTTGGATACAATAGTCCCCCAACTCATTTTAACTAATATAATCTAATCATTATAACTTTTTCAAATTACCATACAAAATATAATAAACAATTCAACTTTTTCAAATTTCAAAATAATAATATATTAAAAAATAATATCATAATAATATTTTATTAAAATTTCAATTTTCATCTCAACTTATCTCGTCTCAATTTATTATCCAAACCTTCCCTTAAATAATCCATTGAGAGTGCTCTTAAGTTTCATTTATAGAGTAATTATTTATAGAAATTTCAAATTAGAAAAATTCTGAAAACTGTAAAAATATATACTAAAATATAGGTTTAGGAAAAATTAAGACTGTGCAACCATATTCCAGACCGGGTATCTGGGTATACTCGGCCTAGGTTAACCTGGTTATAGACCCGGGTTGGAACTTGGAGGTTTTTGAAACTTGGAAATCTGGGATCCAGGCTGTAACCTTTTTTTTATTCTTTTTTCATTTCGAAAGTTTGTATGCTATTTTTTTTTTTTTTAAGAAAAAATATACCTAAGAAGCAATTTTTGTTAATCTTCCTGCTGGTAGCTCCCATTGAAAGTTACTAATGGTTTTTCTTTTTCTTTTTTTAACTTAATGATTAAGTAAGTATTTTTTAATAATATTGCAAATTTTTTTATTTTTTAAAAATTATTTAAAAGTGTTAAAAAAATATATGTAAAAAATATATATATACAAAACAACTAGTAGAAGCTCTAGCAGTGTGAGCACCACCATTATAGAATAATTCTTCTTGCAGGCCGATTAAGTGGACTACAATACAGACATAATGAAACGGAGCGTTTCATTTTAATGAAACACTGCGTTTCATTTCATTTAACAGAGACCTCCAGCAAAACATGTCCGAAGCTGTTTGAAAGCAAAACACGTCCGAAGCAATATACCAAGGAAGATACCCAAGTCACCCCATACCCAAATCATCGGTAGAAGCTATTGACCCAAAACCCAGCAGACCTAGTCCGATACCCAGCAGCTTCGGCACCGTCGCCGTCGCCGTCACGGCTCCCCATCTCCGTCGCAGCTTCCAATCGGTGCTGTAACGTATTCCAAAACTATAGTCTATCTTATTTTTCTTTTCCCTTTGTTTTTTGTGCTGGAAAATTGGTGGGGGGTTCTGGTAATTGGTGTTTAATAATGGAAAATCGTAGATTTGTGTTTAATATTATCACATTGTAAATTTGTGTTAAGATCTTTACTTGTAATTATAAATTTTCTGGTTTTGATTGTGTGCACCCTAAATGTTTGTTAAAATGTCTCTTTGGTCATTAACAAAGAAATTTTAGCAAATTGTAAGTAATATGAACTGCAAAACTCTTACTCTATGTTATTATCTAAAACTCTTACTCTTACTCTATGTTGTAATTAATTTTAGTACAAGATCAAACTGATGGCTCATCCAACTAGGGAAGTTACTCATATTTTGCACTAACTGTGTATATTGAGGCCTAAAGCTTCGAAGTTATTTGAATCCAGCTACTGATCATGTACCAGAATAATAAATGGTGCTTAAATGATTAAGCTGTCTTTTAATTTTTGTCCAAACCGAAAGGATTTCAAGTGAGAAGGAAATAGAGAAATAAAACAAATCATATAAAATTTTATTGTCATCGGTATAAATATGTTGGGCAACACTAAATGAGTAATAAATGTTATAAAACCAATTTCATGTATCTATATCTCTCAAGTTCTGGACAATAAGAATTTTCCAGCGAGCTTATTGGCATACAATCTTAGATTAACTACATATTATTACTAAACATATCCATGCACAAACACCATATATGTAAGGGATTGAACTACATCTTATTGCTACCAATTCATCTCATGTGGTCAGATTATGCTTTCACTACACTCCCACCAACTTTCACTTTTTTTTTCACATAATAATATTTTACATAATTAACTGCTTTAGGCATATAGCAAGGCAGCACTACACAGTTTCAATCAAGAGTTTTTGTTCTTGATACACAATGTCTTCTTCATCGAATTCTTCGAATTATGCTCCAAAATGTTTATGCGGAGAGATGACACGCCTAAAGTTATCGAAAACACCAAAAAATCTGATGCAACCTTTTTATTCCTGTCCAAATTATAATAGAGAGGTAAACACTAATTAGTCTTGTTTGTGCAAACATTCTTGTATTAATTATAATTTTCCACACTAATTAGATGTTTGCTGCAAGGAAGACCCTACTACGAGTACTTTTTATGGGCAGATATTGAAGTAGAAAATGAAGACAAAGTTATCTGTGAAAGAGAACATCCCTTCCAAAAGAGAGATGAAGAGCTCCAAAAAAAAAAAAGAGGCAGAACTCCAAAAGAAAGAGAAAAAACTATAAAAGAAAGAGGAAGAACTGAAACAGTGGAAGGAATATCTCCAAAAGTGGGAGGACAATTTGAATGATCGAGACATAAATCGTATACGCATACGACCCTGCTTGTATTGGGGACTTACAATTCTAATATTTTGTTGTTGGATAGGATCAAGAACAGTTACAAATTAAGTATCTTTGTATCAAACTATATAATGTTGTTACATAGGTTGTAATAGATAGGTTTACAACATTTATGAATATTGTAATATTCAAACCCATCAGTTGTGTATGGAACTTTGTGAACCTGTGATATCCTATTAGTTATTATAGGTGTTATGCTTTTAGACAATTTGGATTGCCATCTTTTCGATACTAAAAGTGAGGAAATTATCTCATGTTAAAACTTTTCTCTACCAATCTCATGAACATTACGAACCTGTAATAATTTGAGAATGAGGAAACATATCTCAATACACAGAGTTTAAAATGGTTGCAATATCCAAACTTCCACAATACATATCGATTTAAAATGGTTGCAATATCCAAGCTTCCACAATACATATCGATTTAAAATGGTTGCAATATCCAAGCTTCTTCAATACACCAACGTCACAACACTACACCAAGTTCACAAGAATACAAAATAGAGTTCTACAATTGAACTCTAAAACATAGTCCACATGAAAAGTCTACGACGGGCTCAGATCTTATTAATAGCTTTTGGCGCAGCACTCTTACATGTCTTTCATCAATTATCGAGAGGGCCATAAGATACGATGTTCACCTGCAAGTAGAGTAAAATATGGCAGAGTAAAAAATCATGCAAAACTTGGACTTGCAGGGATGAGGGATTTAATATTTACTTGAGAAATAATACTTTGTTGTGTAACAGGTATTTGCGAAACACCTTGTGGTGTGCCATGCAGTATTACCTCATCTGTGGGGTTTAAGACATCTTCTGTATATGATGTTGCCTACATTTAAATACATAAACAAATTATATAAGTAAAAAATAAATGCGTTAAAACAAAATGACATTATTTAAATTGCCTACACTTTTTCTTTGTCGCTTGCTACCAGCCTTTTTGTTTTTGGTTTGTAGCTTCTCTATTGTAGGTTGTCTCCTCTTTGATGGGGGCCTCCCTTTGCCTCTGACAACACGAGGACTCAACACTTTTTTCGAACTACCAGTTTCGGCATAAATGGAAGTATGAGTGCTTGCAACTGTGGCCTGGGGCTTTGATTTGGTGTAAATTGAATTCATTGCCTTTAGCTTCTGTGTCATGTCCAGGGAATTATCTTTGCTTTTACATGCATTTGTAGCTACTTCATAACATAATTTTATCAAACCAGAGTACCGACTAGTAGCTGGTTTACCGCTCAAGTCATCGTAACTGCGCGAATGAGAGCATATCTATGTTTAATGTCCTTCTTCCACCTCTCCATAATGTATTTTTCTGGCAACTCTTGGACATCTCTTGCGGCAAAAATAGAAAGAATGTGCCTACATATAATTCCTCTCATCTCAAATAGTCCACACATGCACTCTGCCTCACACTCTTCTTCATTGAAGTACGCCTGCAAAGTTGACTTCTTGATGCCATCTTCAACTTCTCTTTGGTCATTAACTTGATATGTAGTAATTGCCCCTTCTGTTTTTATGATAACACAATGAGAGTAGATAATCCCCATTACTTCTGACTGCACTTCCTTAAATTTAGAATTTGTATACACTACTTGAAATTTTTTCTCCATGGGTAAATGAGATATACAAGGGACTGTACAATTAAATGAATGGAAATCCGCTACCATCTCATTCTCTACTTTCTTTCTCAATGTATTGTCGAATTGATCTACGAATTCTTTTAATGTAGTTCCTGAATGTACATATCCATCAAAAAAGGCATTCATGCTCTCACTCCTCTGAGTTGTGCTCGTCCCAGTCCAAAATGTATTTTTCAGGTATACCGGAACCCAATACGTGCGCTCACTATAGAGACTCTAAAGTCATGAATTTTCATGCAATTTGTAAGTGTCAATAAACACCTCCCAAGACTTTTCAAACTCGTCAGAAGTCTGAAAATCATACACACATCGATGCAATGCACTTTTCAAACCACACTTAAATTTAGCATGTGAGCCCAACTTCTCTGGCAGTTTTCTCATTATGTGCCACAAATAGTATCTATGCTGGGTATTTGGAAAAGCTATCGCAATAGCATTTTTTATGGCTCTGTCTTGATCATTGATGATAGCTTTTGGCGCTCTTCCATCCATACACTTCAACCAAGTGTCAAATAACCAGACAAATGTTTCAGTATTTTCACTTGATATCAAGCCTGCTCCCAAAAGTATTGACTGTCCATGGTGGTTCACACCCACAAATGGGGCAAACGGCATACCATAACTATTTGTTAGGTATATTGTATCAAATGTCACAACATCTCCAAAATACTCATATGATGCTCTGCTATGTGCATCGGCCCAAAAGACGTTTTTTAATCGACCATTGTCATCTAAATCCATCGATGAGTAAAACCCATCATTCTTATACTGTATCCTCTCAAAATAACCATGATGTGCATCAGCACCTCCTTAGGTGTCGAGCCTTATCAATATAATTCCTTGCATCTTTTTCAATAAATGGAAGTTTCTCAAAGCCACCAGCCTCAACAACCAATGCGTTAAAACTTTTGGCCATACCAATGCCTGCTTTGTCGTTAATATCTAACTATCTCTTCACGGAATCATCAATTGCACGATTACATCTAAAAAATCTTGCCTTTTGTGGACTTAACCCATGATTGTGCACATTATAGATAGTAGTTATGCGTAAGACACCATCAACCAAACTTGCATTAATTCTTTCCTTACAATCAGTTTTCGTTGTCGGGCGTGGTTTATAAAGGTTGGTAATACGTTTCCTTGCCTTACCACCACGAGCATAACCAACTGTTAAATATCAAACAGTCTCATCTTTTTCTCTTTTACTTCTTTGGGTCATTATGCCGAATCCAATCTGTCTCCCATATTGCTTGTAGTAGTAAATGAGTTCTTTCTCAGTTTTAAAAAACATCCCTGGTGTTGGTTCTAAAACTCCATCATCATCATTTCTTGGCGTTGACTCTGAAACCCCATCATCATCATTTCCCAACGTTGGTTCTGAAACCCCATCATCATTATTTCCCGGTGTTGGCTCTAATACCACATCAACATCATCATTCTCCAGCACTACTTCCTCATAATTTCTAACATTTGGGGTATCCATATCATTACTGTTTTCATCAAAAAACAGCAGTCGCCTAGTAAATGTGCATTCTTCCCCTTTCTCCATTAACAATAATCTTGATATATTTAAGCACAACACAACATGAAAGTAAAAAAAAAAAAATTAAATAGGCAATATGAAAACAACATAAAGAAAAGATATATAAAAGCACGATGGAGTAGATATATTGATATATTTCTTCAAGTTTGTTGGGATAAAACATGTACGTAATATTTTCTGACAACTTTGAAACTAGAATTCTGATCATGAACCCATGCATATTACTGACATTACCAATACACTATCCAAAGCAAAGATTATATGTGGACGCATGGTAATTAAATGAACTCCTTTATATATAACAAATTATATATATTTATATAATGGTGCTTAAATTATATATTTGATCAAAGCGTTTAATGAATTAATTAAATTTAAATATTGTACTCCAAGAGTTTAAATAATGAAGAAGTTAGGTAACTTTTCAAAGTTAGCAGTTGGTATGCAATATATATTAAATGGCCATTATATGGCCCAATAGGTTTTAACTTTTATTTTTTCTTGATCCCTTGAGGTGGATTAATGCTTGATCTTTGGGGGGACAGGAAAAAGTTGGAAATGAGGGAGAGATCAGGGAGGTAGATGAAAGGGGGGGGGGGGTGGGTAGTCTGTTGTTTCTTGGATAGGCTTGAAATCAACAAAAACAGGTACACAAAGCACACACATACTGAACTGAAATCAAATGAATTTAGAGTAGTAAAAATCAAATGAATGCCTTCAAAACAAGAAGAAAGTTGACAAA
The DNA here is from genome assembly GCF_018687715.1 of Carya illinoinensis. Lineage (NCBI taxonomy): Eukaryota > Viridiplantae > Streptophyta > Magnoliopsida > Fagales > Juglandaceae > Carya > Carya illinoinensis. The sequence goes on along the minus strand of NC_056753.1, from coordinate 21,845,089 downwards.
TTCCAACCAAGACCAGCCACACACATACTAAACTGAAAGGCACAAGCAATAATATTTAGAGTAGCAAAAATCAAATGAATGCCTTCAAAACAAGAAGAATCGAAAGTTGATAAATTCCTCGAAAACACCAGGGACACACATACTAAACTGAAAGGAGCAGCAAAAATCAAATGAATGCCTTTAAAACAAGAAGAAAGTTGATAAATTCCAACCAAGACTAGGTACATGCATACTGAACTAAAAGGCACAAGCAGTAATATTTAGAGCAGCAAAAATCAAATGAATGCCTTCAAAACAAGATTTTAGTTCATACTAGAAAATTCCAACCAAGATTCAGTAAAATTTACCTTGAAGGAAGTCTTTGGTAGCTTCATTGTGTCCGTCGATGGTGGAGGGGATGTCGATGGTAGAGGGGATTTGGGGGGAACGCACGACAGGGAGGGGAATATATTTGTTGTATTTGAAATGTGTGGAAAGATTTAAATTGTAGAAGGAGGGTAATTTAGTCCATTAATATTTAAAAGTAGGAATAATTTCATAATTTTTGTCATGGGACTACAATACAGTCCATTTAATCGGCCTGTACATAGAACTACTCACCATTATAACATTAGCTTAGAGTAGGCTTTTACAAGTATTCTGCATGCAGCTAATTAATTCCCTTAACCACATAAAATGGCAAATGGTATCATATCATGTCAGCAACGTTGACAAATTCTACATGAGTCGTGAAAAACTTCTACTTCGAGTTGGCTTCAGGATCAAATTGCCTAGCAAACCCAAATTGGACTTGGGGGTAGGGACTGCTAAACCAAGTCAAATTCAATATTCCTGTTTAGGATGTCTGAAATAAAATTAGGTAAGTATTTAGGATCGATAACTGATCCTAAATAAAGCCCAGAATCTTAAAATAGAAGTTTGCAACGTAAAAGACTGTGGAAAAATAATAATCTTTACATGCCATCAGAGATCAACAAATATTTCAACATGAATGGAAAAGGAGACTCACAACAGCTTTGATTGAAGATGAAACTAGATGATCATCTAAAAAAATATTAAAAATTGAGTTAGATATATAATAAAATGTGTTAGATAGATATTAAAAAAATATATTTCAAGTTCAAACTTATATTCAATGTCAATTGATTGTATGTATTCTTCCAACTCGTGAATGTCGACTGGTTTAGTCCTTAACTAATTTTAGATGTAAATGAGGGCTTTGACAGTTCCTAGATACAATAAACTCCTAAAAAGATCCAATATGCATCTTTCAGTATTGAATGCGGACTACGAGATAACAGTGAAAATGAGGATGGCTAATATAACATATGCTACCTTAGTAAGGACAGGATAATTGGCAGTATTAACTCTCCACCAATTTAAGATATCAAAATCGAGCAAGTCTTTTACACACGCCTCAGACAAATACATCTCTAGCTCCAATCTAAACTTCATAAGACACTGCTCCTCAAGGTATTTAGTGACCATAATTCAAAATTTAGTCGAAGGCCATACTGGCTCATTACCAATATTTGTATTTGTAGTACTTGGCCTCTCTTATCCACCAACTCATACCATTTTACACTTTTACAACCAAAATTTCATTGCTATTATTTTATATCGTAGATCAAGCACAAAAATAACATATATAATCAAGTTAAACCTATTTGAGCTATCCCAATAGTTGTCATACTTGCTTCTCATATTTATGTCTATAGTACAAGTGATAATATTATTACTCAAACACATATCATTTAATGCATATTTAATTATGCAAAGCTGCTCAAAATATACATTAGCCGTCACATATAAAGAACCAGAAATGATTAATGTAATATCATAAAAAAATTTCAACAACTCTACAAAAATTCGTTCAGTTTTTCAATCATCACTAGTAGGATTTACGAATTGTTCATCCACAAATATAAATTGTTCAAAGGCTTGTTTATATTTTTCAACGAAACTCAACATCAAACATATAGAGTTCTATCGAATAGGAACATTCAAGTAAATCAACCTCCCACTACTTTTTTCCTTTGCTGTATAAGCCTTAAACTTGCCAAATCTTGACAGTGAGAATTTTACATACCTAAAGGCATCTCTAATATTTGATATAAATTCATAAACATTTTTTAACTCATTCATAATAATCAAATTTAATATATGTACATCACATCACATGTGAAAATATCCACCATCCAATATAGTGAAATGAATAACCAGACTGGAAGAATAAATTCTTTGAGAGGGGAAGAGAGAGCTGTGGGTTTGAAATTTCACGTGATAGAGTTAGAAGTTTCCAGCATTAGTAGACATTGAAATTTGAGAAATGTTGGGGTTGTTTGAAATGAAATCTCATTTTATCTTATTTTATTAAAAAATATTATTTAAATATAAATATATTTAAATTTTAAATTTTTTTCTTTTAATAATTAATTAATCATTATAATTTTTAAAATTTTAAATAAAATACAAAACACAACTCAAAATTTTTAAGTTTTAAAATAAAAATAATATTAAAAAATATTTAATAATATTTTATTCAATTTTTTCTTTCTCATTTCTTAAAATTCTATAAAATATTATAACTCAAACTATCTTATTATTTTTTATAAACTTTTTAATATTATTTACATATTTCTCATCTCTTTTTATTTTTTAAATATTTCGTAAATGTACAGACAGTACATTTTGCATATTATAACTCAAACTATCTTATTATTTTTCATAAACTTTTTAATGTTATTTATATATTTGTCATCTCTTTATTTTTTAAATATTTCGTAAATGTACGGACAGTACATTTTGCGTTTTCTGTTAATATTAATAGAAAAAATACAAAATGCATAGTATCTGTGCACAACTGCACATCATCAATCCCTGTAGAGGTAGCCTTGAAATTTCAATATTTAAATGCCAGTGAGATGACACTCTCTTCCCAACCTCCCCCCCGTTGAATTCACTGTAGCTTTGTAACTGACGGTGGCATTGTTTGACCTTGTAAAATTAGTCGAAAATATTTTGTCTGTTTCCTTGAGAGTATTCAAAACGCGTGGAGATCGTGTCTTGCAATGCATTACATCCAGAACGCATCGGGATAAGTTTAAAAGAATAACAGACGCCCTTTCAATTATGGAAAATGCTGCTGTGCCTGTAAGCGGTACCGCTCAAGTTACTTCGAAAAATAATATATATATATATATATATTTATATAATAATTAAGAAAGTAATTATAAATATATTGATATATTTATTTACTTGATGATTAAGAAAAAAAAAAAAAAAAAAAAACTGAACGGCATGCCAGCGGTAACTCTCAGGTGATACAGTAGTCGCGTCCTTTAATTATTTATATTATGTGGAAAAACAATAATGATAAATAATAATTTGTAGTATTTTAAAAATATTTGTGTGACTGGCATCGTTTTGGATAGTTATCTCAAACTTATATCATCATTTCTCGTCTAATTTATTTTATTTTTTAAATATAATTATTTTTTAATTCAAATGTTTAATATTTTATATAATTACTATCTAATCATTATAATTTTTTTAAAACTTTTAAATAAAATATAAAAATTGATTCAAGTTTTTTAAATCTTAAAATAAAATTAAATATAAAAAAATTATATTTTAAAAATATTTTAGTTTTATAATATTTTAATTTAATATTTTCTCTCATTTTTTAAAATTTAATAAAACATTTTAATTAAAAAAATTTCATTAATATTCATAGACTATTTATTTACTATTTATAAATTTTTCATCTCATCTATCTTAACATCCAAACGAGTTAGACAATTTTAATGAGATATCAAATAATAAGAAGTAACATTTTAACTATATAATGATGGTAATTAAAAGGATAATTAACTTCACTTGTTATGCAATTTAGCAATTAATTCGGTTCCTTGCATGCATCTGTTACACAACATTAGCAGTGAAGGTGAGATGTGATTATAAGTTTTTTTTTTTTGTTTTTTTGTAGACGAGATGAGATGAGTTGAGATTAAAGTTAAAAATTGAATAAAATATTATTAAAATATTTTTTAATATTATTTTTGTTTTGAGTTTTGAAAATATTGAACTGTTTATTTTATTTTGTGTAGGAATTTTAAAATTTTTTTAATGATTTGATGAAACAATATGAGTTGAGAACTAACAACACTTGAGGCATTTGACTGTTGGTATTTTGGAACTCACGAAAAATGTTACAATAAAATTTTACACTACACACTTTTATCTAATTAATATGTGATTTGTTATTTATTCTTTTATTTAAATATACATATGTAAGTATTAAAATATAGAGAATAGAAATAATAAATTATATGTTGATTAGGTGAAACTATATAAGTTGGATTTTTATATAAAATTTCTCATTATGAGGCGATAATAGGTGTCAATTTTATTTGCCCAATTAAACAAATTCACTTTTTATTCCATTCTACTATGCTAGAATCCAATGCCTATTTGGGAGAGGTCTCCTTCTAACTTTTTAAGCCACCACACCCGTGATTACAAAACAAAAAGCAAAAAGAGTTACTATAAACGAGTCTTTAAGATCTTCTGAATCCTCAATCCACCGGCCACTTGACATTGCTATAAAAGAGTTACTACTATTTTAGTAATTCATAAGTTGCGTGAGTTTAGTTATTTATGAATATTAGTGAGTTGAGATGATAAAGTGAATTTTATGAAGTTTATATAAGATAAATATAGATGTATTTAAATATTAAGATGAATTTAAATGTATATATGAGATGTTAAAAAAGATTATGAGTCATGTGTGTAAATATGTGTTGAGTTGAAAAAAGTTATGGGTCATATGTAAAAATAGATTTTGAGTTGAAATAAGTTTATTGATATGAGAGTTGAGTATTTAGATGTTAGATTCAGTTTAAAATAAACTAATCTTAATTTAATCTAAATTCTAAATAGGTCCTTAATTTCAATATGGCGAGAGAGTTAAGGCTTGCTTGATATTTATAAATATTTTAAAATATTTCTAAATAATAATAAAATAATTTGCTAATATTAGGAGCTACTCATAATATTTTCATTTTTATGTTTTTAGTTCCTATCAAATATAAATGTTTTAAAATACTAATTTTTTATTTAATCTAAAACGATTAAATTTTGTCATCTCAAATTAATTATCCTAATAAATTAGCTTTTATTTAATTTTATCCTATACAATTGCTTTTATCATAAGGAAACGGAATATGACAAGATAAAAGAAATTGAAGTATTTTTTAATATTTAAAATGGTAGTATTTAGTTAATTAATTATAACATATAGTAATTAATTAACCATCTCATTTTCCACAAATGTTGTATGCATGGATAGTAGGAGCAGTGGCACCTGAGTTAGGAGAAGTGGCGCTTTCCCAGCTAACCGCGTTGAAAGATTTCGTATATATAAATCAACGACAACTCTCTCTTCCCTGCAGTTCAGTTTCAGTTCAGATCTGGTTCCGAAGAGCCAGAGTCCACCATCTCAGTGATATGCTCGACGATTTTCTGCTCGAATCTCTGTGAATTTCGCTTAACCAAGGCTCTCTTTGCTTTTCGTATCGAAAATGGTGATCGTTGGCCCGATAACTCCTGGACAGGTATGACGCGCTTTTTAGCCTTTCTTTTTTTATTTATTTTTACCAGATCCTGTTCTGGTTTTTGAGTGCTTGAGCGGTGGCTGCTGAACGATGCTTGCTTGATACTGTATACCATTACTCTCGACATTTTAGTTTTCACTTTGTTGGTTTTTTTCTCCCAAGATGGCAATAGTTTTTTTATGCTTTTAGTGTTAGTAGTATCTCATGTTTGTGTCATTTTCTTTTCATTTCAGGTGTCGTTTCTTCTTGGAATCATACCTCTAATTGCAGCTTAATTGGATATATTCCGAGTTTTTGGAGTACAAGAAAAATTCAGTCGCTGCCAAAGTGTGAGTTGGAGAATCTTTTCAATTGTAGGCAGGGACGGAACTAGGATTTGGTGTGTGTAGGGGGGAGATTGGAAAAGTATGTCGTAGGTAGCGATTAACAGTAATTGACAGAACTGACCGTCGCCAACCTTTAACATTAATCATATAAGGTAGATATCTAGACACATTAAAATTTTAAAGTCGTCCATCTGAACCTCTCATATAGGCTCCACTGGACTTCATTTTCCTCCACCATGGCTGCCGGCAAGCCAACAATTTTATAATTTTCCAACTCCAAAGCAGTCTCTATACCGTGAAGAACCAAAAAAGAGCAAGAAGAAAAAAAAAAAGTTGAAGACAGATAAAAGACAGTTGTTTTGTTCTTTAGTCGGTCAAAGAAAAAAGAAACTTAAATTTATTATCATTTTCTATCATAGGCTGGAGATGGTATGTCAGTATGTGAACAAAATTAATAGATTTAGACTCTTAGAAATTAACATGCTACTTTCAGCTGGGTGTTTTGAGTGTTGGGGCAATCAAAAATATTTTAAGGATATTTGAGAGTAGAATTATAATTCTATAGTAAATAATATTATTTTTTTTAACTTTTTTTTGGCCTAGGGTGCTGAATGTAGGAATCTAGCCATGCTTACATGCAAATTTTCAACATTTATTTTCTATGCAGGAATTTTTAAAGCTCTTTATGACCTTATTGTCGAGTTTTTGTAACCTTATAATATAGTTTCGTATGTTACTCTAGGAGATGTGTACGTTGTTCAACCTACTCAACTCTTTACTTATGCTCATATTTTCTGCAATTTTTTTTATCTTTTAATGATACTTTAATGTATATTCACGAGTGCACAAATGTGTATATCACATGCATTCCCGCCAAGTAATCTTGGACTTTTTATATCTTCCAATATGAATGAAAAATCAAATTCTCAAGAAAGAAGGTAAAGAGCTATTAGACGATGATTCTTTTCAGAGTACGATGCTTTCTTTCGGTAAAGAATGAAAAAGAAAAGAAATAATTTTTGGGAAGTAATGAAATTCAAATTTCTTTTCTACTAGAAGGCACTCCGACGTCAATTTGGATGAATTTTGCAATGGCACAGTCAAGGAAGATGATAGAGCTTCTATTAGAGGGTGGAGGTCTACAATCAGGCTCTCCTAAATCTCGAAGTTCGTCCACTATATCTCCTATTTTCAGGTTTCTAAAGACAGTTTGGGATCCTTAAGGTTGTCAACTTTTTTTCAATCTATGATTACTCGTGCATGTATATAAACTTACATGCATCGTTTTACATTACCCTTTTAGGTTCCTCTTGATGGACGAGCTTTTTTTGATTGAAAATCGATTGACGCTCAGAGCTATGTGAGCAAATTACTTCTTTAACTGAAATGCAAAAAATATTTTCTTCATGCTGACTGAATTTTGACTTTATTTTTTCTTTTCTCTGATTCTCTCTTACAGATCCGAATTTGGTCTTCTTATGGCTTACTTTTACTTGTGTGATCGTACGGATTTCTTTGGCTGAACAAAAAAGGTGCTGTTGATGTCTTTATCAGGTTACTTTATATATATATAAATATATATATATATATATATATATTTAATTCCATATATAGGGCTTTCATTTGCATTTTGTGAAGCGTGTGGCACAACAAAAATTTAATCATAGTAAGTGCCGCTGCAATTACGTTTCATTATGTGTCTTTACACTTTATGGAGGCACTGCTACCACATTCGCGGTACCATTATTTATTAAATTTTTGTGTACATTATATTTTAAACTCAATTATTTATAAATTCTGGCTAATAAAGCTACCTGGGAAGTTTGGCGTTCTTTTAAATTTGTAATAAAGATTTGCAAGCAAAAGCAAAAATTTGAAGATTTTTGTTTTGAAAGTTCATTGAATTCGTGATTGTTTTAATTTAATGTCCTGCATCTGTATTGAGTATTGGTATTTGTGTTTTCCTGTTGGCTGCTGATGGAGTTTTCCTGTTGACCATTAACTCTCTGTGCAGAACTACAATCGGGATCTCTTCTTATTTCTCTACTTCCTCCTCATCATAGTTTCGGCAATAACTTCTTTCAAGATACATCATGATAAGTCTCCATTCTCAGGGAAATCAATACTTTATTTAAATAGGCATCAAACTGAAGAGTAGAGAGGTTGGATGCAGGTTAGCTGGCTCTTTCAAATGATGTACCTATTTGTTGAAATTTTCATTCTAAAAAATATGCTTGATAATAAAAGGGTAACAGCTTTGAGCATGGAAGAATTTTTTTCTTGTTGATTTGGGTGTACCCACCTAAAACCATGAAGCTACTAATGCAAAATGCTGTGAAGCACACTTCTACCACTATAACACTCCATTTTGGTGTTTTGTAACGTAAACAATATATATGGACTGAAGTACTGCATAAAACTTTCTATATTGTGCTTGTTAGACTTCATGTGATTGTATGTTCTACTTGCCGCATCATTGTTGGTGATCTCTTGTCTCTTCTATGTTGCAGGTGCTTTTTTTGATGTATCATTACTTTGCTGCAACAGAAATCTATAATGATATCCGAGTTTTTATTGCTGCATATGTGTGGATGACTGGATTTGGGAACTTTTCATATTATTATATTCGCAAAGATTTCAGTCTCGCAAGATTTGCACAGGTTTGCAGTCCCCAAAAAGTCAAAAGTTACTTCTTTGAACTCTCATACAAAGTTATTTGCTTTCAATTGTAATATTCTTATATTTTTGGAGCAGATGATGTGGAGGCTAAATTTCTTGGTATTATTTGCCTGCATTGTCCTTGACAACAGTTACATGCTATATTACATCTGCCCCATGTTGAGTACTGTAGAGTCTGGTCCACACCGCTCGAGCGGAGGCATTGGCCGCTCGAGCAAAATCAGGCAGAGTCGAACGCTCGATGTCAGCTCGAGCAGGAGGCTTTCGCTCGAGCAGGAGGCTTTCGCTCGAGCGGAGGCATTGGCCGCTCGAGCGAAGTCAGGCAGAGTTGAACGCTCGATGTCAGTTCGACAGTGAGCTCGAGCAGGATGCGAAAGGGAAGTTCGCTCGACGCGCGCTCGACACGCCACTCGAGCAAACATGCAATTTTAGGGTTTCCGCCATTTAAACTATATATATGATGTTTTACTTCATATGGCTGTACGGTTGACATTGTAGAAATACTGTGGACGTACAGTGAGAGATCCATCTTGTAGTGTGATATTCCTCAATAATAAAATTCTCTGCAGCTCCCGTGGACGTAGGCAATTTGCCGAACCACGTACATCTTGTGTCGTGTGTGATTGCGTGTGTGATTGTCTTTCTCGTTCCATATTATTTTTCAATTCATTGTCATCGTTTTTCACAACAATTGGTATCAAGAGCCAAGGTTCAGGTCTGAGAAGAAACGATGGCTGGGGATGATTTGAAGGTATCGGGGATCGAGAAGTTTGATGGCACGGATTTTGGATACTGGAGGATGCAGATAGAGGACTACCTCTATGGGAAGAAACTTCATCTTCCACTATTGGGGCAGCAACCGGAGAAGATGGATGATGCTAATTAGAACCTGTTGGATCGACAGGTTCTGGGGGTTATTTGATTAACCCTGTCGAGATCCGTTGCACACAACATCATCAAGGAGAAGACGACTGCGGATCTCATGGCGGCTTTGTCAGGTATGTATGAAAAGCCGTCAGCGAATAACAAGGTACATTTGATGAAAAAGTTATTCAATTTAAAAATGGCAGATGGTACTTCTGTTGCACAGCATCTGAATGATTTTAATACTATCACAAATCAATTGTCATCTGTTGAAATTGAATTTGATGATGAGATACGTGCACTGATACTATTGGCTTCACTGCCAAATAGTTGGGAAGCCACGAGAATGGCTATTAGTAATTCTGCTGGTAAAACTAAACTGAAATATGATGATATTCGTGATTTGATTTTGGCTGAGGAGGTGCGCAGAAAAGATTCAGGCGAGACCTCGGGTTTGAGTTCAACCCTAAATGTTGATTCTCAAGGGAGATCACATGACAGGAACTCAAACAGAGAAAGATCAAAATCAAAGTACAGGGGCAAGAGCAAGTCGAGGCCTGGTCAGCAGGCAACTTGCTGGAATTGTGGCAAAGTTGGCCACATAAAGAAGAACTGCAAAAACCCCAAGAAGACGGAGAATGATAGTGCTAATGTGGTAACTGAAGAAGTACAGGATGCACTATTGCTTGCAGTTCATAGTCCAGTTGATGACTGGATACTGGATTCAGGGGCTTCCTTCCATACATCTTCCTACCGGGAGCTAATGCGGAACTATGTTGCAGATGATTTTGGGAAGGTGTATTTGGCTGATAGTGAGGCTTTGAACGTAGTGGGGATGGGAGACATTGATATTGCACTCCCTGGCAAGAACAAATGGACCTTGCAAAAGGTCAGGCACATTCCTGAGTTGAAGAAGAACCTCATTTCTGTTGGGCAGTTTGATGAGTGTGGTCATTCAGTGGTGTTCTCAGATAGCACCTGGAAGGTCACAAAAGGGGCATTGGTACTAGCTCGGGGTAAGAAAACTGGTACACTGTATATGACTATTGATTTAATTGACACTATTGCTACTACCGTTGCAGAAAGCACAGCAGATTTGTGGCATTGTAGGCTTGGCCACATGAGTCAGAAGGGCATGACGGAACTTCTGTCTAGAGGCAAGCTACCAGAACTGAAGACAGTTGATCTCAGTATGTGTGAGAGTTGTGTGATGGGGAAACAAAAGAAGGTCAGCTTCTTGAAAAGTGGCAGGACGCCAAAGACAGGAAGACTTGATCTTGTGCACACAGATGTGTGGGGTCCTTCCCCAGTTGCATCTCTTGGAGGTTCTCGCTACTATGTTACGTTCATTGATGACCATAGTAGGAAGGTATGGATTTATTTTTTGAAACATAAATCTGAAGTATTTAATGTTTTCAAAATTTGGAAAGCCATGGTTGAGACAGAGACAGGCTTGAAACTGAAGTGTTTGAGGTCTGACAATGGTGGTGAGTATGTTGATGGCGGGTTCAATGAGTATTGTGCAGCTCTAGGTATCAGAATGGAGAAGACCATTCCTGGGACACCACAGCAAAATGGAGTTGCTGAGCGTATGAACAGAACCATAAATAAGCGTGCTAGAAGCATGAGGCTGCACGCTGGACTACCACCCACTTTCTGGGCAGATGCAGTCAGCACTGCCGTTTATTTGATAAACAGAGGGCCATTAGTTCCACTGGATTGTGGATTGCCTGAGGAGGTTTGGAGCGGGAAAGAGGTTAAGTTTTCTCACCTTAAAACTTTTGGTTGTCTTTCTTATGTGCTTGTTAATTCTGATGCTCGTAGTAAGCTTGAGGCTAAGTCAAGGAAATGCTATTTCATTGGCTATGGAGACAAGGCATTTGGCTATCGTTTCTGGGATGATCAGGGTCAGAAAATCATAAGAAGCAGGAATGTGATTTTCAATGAGAAAATGATGTACAAGGATAAGACTAGTACAGCTTCTGTAGTAGCTCCTCAGGAGTCCGAGTTTGTAGGATTGGATGACCTACCAGAGGTCACAGTGCAGTGTAGAGATGTGAGTGATGGGGAGAGTGGGTCTAGTGCACCCATTCCTATTATTCCGCAGGCAGTTTCAGAACCGTCTACTCCTATAGTTGCAGTCCGCAGGTCAGTTAGGACTATACGTCCTCCACAACGTTTCTCACCTACTTTGAATTACATTTTGTTGACAGATGGTGGAGAACCGCAGAGTTATGAAGAAACCTTGCAAGATGAGAATTCTAGCAAGTGGGAGCTGGCCATGAAAGATGAGATAGATTCCTTGCTAGGGAATCAGACATGGGAGTTGACAGAACTTCCATCAGGGAAGAAGGCATTACACAACAAGTGGGTGTACCGGGTGAAAACTGAGCATGACGGCAGTAAGAGGTACAAGGCTAGACTTGTTGTAAAAGGCTTTCAGCAAAAGCAGGGTATTGATTACTCTGAGATCTTTTCTCCTGTGGTGAAGATCAGAACTATCAGGATGGTACTGGCTATGGTTGCTACTGAAGATTTATTTCTTGAGTAGTTAGATGTAAAGACAGCTTTTCTTCATGGAGAACTTGAAGAAGACATCTACATGCACCAGTTTGAAGGGTTTGTGGTACAGGGAAAGGAAGGTTCAATTTACAGACTGAAGAAGAGCTTGTATGGCCTGAAGCAAGCTCCTAAACAGTGGTACAAGAAATTTGACAACTTCATGCACAGTACAGGGTACATTAGATGTCAGGCAGATCACTGTTGCTATGTCAGGCATTTTGACAATTCTTACATTATTTTGCTGTTGTATGTGGATGACATGCTTATTGTAGGGGCTAGTATTAATGAGATCAATAATCTGAAGAAGCAGATGTCAGAGCACTTTGCAACAAAGGATTTGGGAGCTGCAAAACAAATCCTTGGCATGAGAATTGTCAGAGACAGAGTCAGAGGTATGTTGAGACTCTCACAGTCTGCGTATGTGAAAAAAGGTACTCAGCAAGTTCAATATGGACAAGGCCAAACCAGTTGGCACACCCTTGGGAAGTCACTTCAGACTCAGCAAGAATCAGTCACCAGAGTCAGAGGAGGAACAAGATTACATGAGTAAGGTTCCTTATGCCTCAGCTATTGGTTCACTTATGTATGCTATGGTTTGCACAAGATCGGATATTGCCCATGCAGTGGGAGTTGTGAGTAGATACATGAGTAACCCAGGAAAGCAACATTGGGAAGCAGTGAAGTGGATTTTGAGGTACCTAAAGGGTTCCTCAGAAACCTGTTTGTGTTTCTCTGGAGAGAGCTTGGAGGTGTAGGGCTATGTTGATGCTGATTTAGCTGGAGATATTGACAGCAGAAAGAGTACCACGACTTTGTTTATACACTTGGTGGTACTGCAGTGTCATGGGGTTCTAATCTACAGAAAACAGTTTCTTTGTCTACAACAAAAGCTGAGTACATTGCAGTGTCAGAGGCTGTAAAGGAGATGGTATGGCTACAAGGCTTCTTGGAAGAATTGGGTAAGAAGAATCAGAAAGGCACTCTCTACAGTGATAGTCAGAGTGCCATATTCCTTGCCAAGAATCCAGCATTCCATTCCAGGACCAAGCACATTCAGATCAGGTATCACTTCATACGGTCATTGTTAGATGATGGACAGTTGTTACTTGAGAAGATTTGTGGAAACAAGAACCCTGCTGATATGTTGACAAAGGGTGTTACGCTTGAGAAACTGAAGTTGTGTGCAACTTCAGTTGGTCTTCTAGCATGAAGACAGGAGCAGTGAGTTGCAGATGTGGAGGATATCATGTTTGAGGAAGACGGCGATACAGCGAGTGTACCAGTCTCCAAGTGGGAGAATTGTTGAGTATTGTGGAGTCTGGTCCACATCGCTCCAGCGGAGGCATTGGCCGCTCGAGCGAAATCAGGCAGAGTCGAACGCTCGATGTCAGCTCGATAGTGAGCTTGAGCAGGAGGCTTTCGCTCGAGCGGAGGCATTGGCTGCTCGAGCGAAGTTAGGCAGAGTTGAACGCTCGATGTTAGCTCAACAGTGAGCTCGAGCAGGATGCGGAAGGGAAGTTCGCTCGACGCGCGCTCGACACGCCGCTCGAGCGAACATGCAATTTTAGGGTTTCTACCGTTTAAACTATATATATGATGTTTTACTTCATATGGCTATACGGTTGACACTGTAGAAATACTGTGGACGTATAGTAAGAGATCCATCTTGTAGTGTGATATTCCTCAATAATAAAATCCTCTGCAGCTCCCGTCGACGTAGGCAATTTGCCGAACCACGTATATCTTGTGTCGTGTGTGATTGCGTGTGTGATTGTCTTTCTCGTTCCATATTATTTTTCAATTCATTGTCATCATTTTTCACAACACCCCATGCACACCCTTTTCACGCTCATGGTTTATGGGGCGCTTGGTATTATGAACAAGTATAACGAGATTGGGTTGGTCATTGCTGTAAAAATCATTGCATGTTTCTTGCTAGTTATCCTAGTATGGGAAGTACCTGGAGTGTTTGAAGTGGTTTGGAGCCCATTTACATTCCTTCTTGGTTAGTAACTTGTCAGAACTTCAATTCTCTGCTAGAACATTTCAGGTCATGCTGACCAAGTTGTTAAATCATTGCAGGATACACTGACCCAAATCCTTCAAAATCACAGCTGCCCCGCTTGCATGAGTGGCATTTCCGTTCAGGCCTTGATCGCTACATATGGATAATTGGGATGATATATGCTTATTATCATCCAACTGTAAGTTCTAATAATTTTTGGTGAAATTGAGCTTCAAACATTGCTTTTATTTTGCCTGTCTTTTGAGCTAATGGATACTAATTTGGCATGAATTATTGTAGATTGAAAGGTGGATGGAGAAGCTTGAAGAAACCAAATTGAAGCGCAGAATAACAATAAAAATAGCTGTTGCTCTCATATCTTCAATGGTATAATGATATTATAGTATACAAAACCCTATTCTCTAAATCTGCAACTCTCATGCAACTGTTTCTCTGGATTTCTAGGTGGGATATCTGTGGTTCCAGCATATATACAAGCTAGACAAGATTACTTACAACAAATACCCTCCATATACCTCATGGATTCCGATAACGTATGCATATGTTTCCTGAAATATGTTGCCTTTTTGTAGATTTCATAACGTTTTGCCAGTTGATGATGTATCATTCTTTATCAGGGTCTACATATGTTTGCGGAATGTCACCCAGCATTTTCGTAGCTACAGTTTGACACCTTTTGCGTAAGTGGCTGTTATTTTTATCCATAAGTTGTTGATCTAATCTAGTATATCCAAACTGCAACCTCTCCATTTCTTTAAGTTTAAAGAGTTCCTGTGAGCTTTTCCTCTCATTATGATTTCATTTATCTTCAACTAATATATGTGAATTTTTTTTCTTTGGTTTCCAGATGGCTTGGAAAGATAACTCTAGAGACCTACATCTCCCAAATCCACATCTGGTTAAGGTATTATGAAGCTCATAACTGTGAATGCCTGCTTGTTGTGCTGTCATTAATATATTAAGGATAACTGTTGCTGTTACTTGCAAAGAAAAATTCTACTACATGAAAGCCGGTGTGGAGATCACATCCTCCACACTGCTGATATGGCAGAACTTGATTTGTGAAAGAAGTTTACAAATCAAATCTCTTAAGACTCAAATTCTGCCATGTCAGCGTGTGGTAGGTGTTTTCTCCACACCGGATTGCAAGCAGAGTTCTCAATTGCAAAGTATGGTTGATGCATACTGAAAAACTGCTTGGTACTAGCCTACAGCTGATATTTTGGCAACTCTAATTCCATGGACAGGCTTCTTATCTTTGTTTTGTATTCTCGAGGGTCCTAGCTAAACCAGAAGCTAATGTTTCCCACTTCAATTTCCGTATTTTGAAAGAAAGCATATAATATATATTATCCCAGTGAATCTTTGTTTTGCATGTCTGGCACATGATCAAAATATGGTTTTCTATTTTAAGGGAAGGTTCACATGTTATACATATGTGAAGAAGTTTTTTTTTTTTTTTTAGCAGACATTCATCGATTCACATGCGTATGCAATTATTTCTTACAATGGTTTCCGTTGAAATTTCAGATCCGGTGTTCCAGATGGTCAGCCAAAATTTTTGCTCTCTCTGATCCCAAACTATCCATTGTTGAATTTTATGCTCACCAGTCACCACTTCCATATACATTGCAGTAAGATGTTATGATTTGAAATTATGAAAATATGCAGTGTAGCTGAAGGTAGAATTCTTTGCTTTCTTGCAGATATCTTACAGACTCTTTCAATTGACAAATACCTTAAAAATAGCATTTGTGCCCAGTAATGACAGCAAGCGCCTTCTAAACAACGTGACTACAGCAGTAGTAACCTCAATTGTTTTATACTCGTTGTCTTTTGTGTTCCTGAAAGTCCCTCAATTGTTGGTAAGGCTCGCTTATCTTTTGATTAAAGAATTAGTAGTTTTGTGTCAGCTTAAGATCCTTTTCAAGCCTTATCTGCTGTCCACCCCTCCATGTCTTAAGTGGCCTAAAAAAAATTGGAACTCAAGATTTGAGGCATTATAACATGGTACAGAATTTTGACGGGGCACGTGCCTGTCTTCCCTAGGGATCAGAACGAGTCACTTTTAGGCTTTGAAGTTGAAAAGTAGATACTGTCAAAAGAAAGCCTTGTGTTTTCTTGTGTATAATTCTTGCTTACTTGGTTGTGTTTCAATAAAACTTTACTTCTATCTATAAAAAGAATAAAAAGAAAACGCCATAACGTTGTGTTGGGCTAGTGCCTCCAGCTGAATTAACTGGAGTAAACTTTAGGGTCATATATTCGGTCTGAACCCTGTAGTTAGTGTTTATCAGTTATTATTTCATTGATGGTTTGCGGTGTCAAGTCTTTAACTGATACTCGTACAATGCACAGGTTTGATTCAAATATGTAAATATAGCTAACAGCATCGAGGGCCACCGGATTCTGTCGCAATTCTGTGAGCGCAATGGTCTACTACCAAACTTTCCCTATAGCAAAAGCCAGTTCGAAAATGGTTTATTCTGCTGAATGTCACACGGTTAGTTAAGGAAGGAGAGCATATCTTGGTAGAAATAGGTTTTGGGACATCTTTATTAGGAGAGAAACAGAAGGTGGGTGAGGGATATAGTAAAATGATAAGAAAGTGCAATGTACCGGTTATATCAAATGTGTTATGGCTCTCTTTTCTTAATTAATTTCTGTTGTTGAAAAGCCTGCAATGAATATGAAAGATTTACTGCACTAATCAATTTTTATTTTTTATTTTTGTAATGATGGATGAGACATTAAACAGCAAGGACAGCTAAAACACCCACTTGCACTTGTATTCATAGCAGAACCTCATGTCATGACCATTCAGATGAGGAGAAACACTTTTCTCCTCATCTGAATGGTCATGACACGGGGACTCTCACTTTGAGGCTTTGAAGTTGAGAAGTGGATGGTCCGATGCATATGCCGGACCACGTCAAGAAAGGATACAGTAAGATGAAACGAGTTCTCTAAGATTAGCTAAAATTAACAGTACGGTTGGAAGGGATGGGAGATTTAAACAAATACGTCAAAACAAGATGTTACAGTACAAAATATTAAAGATGAAACCAAATTTGAAACCAAATGGTTCCAGCCCATTATTTCCTCTACCTATGTTTGAGGTGAAGGAAAACCCAACAACTCTAATATGTGTAATGGCAGCTATATATGTTGGGATAAAATTGACCAAGCCCATCACTAAAAATAAAATGAAAGATAAAATTAAGAATCTAGTTCAGAGATAAAAGTCAAGAATCAAGTTCAAAGATAAAAACCAATTAGGGATAAGGCAAGTTGACTCAGACTCTTTAAATGAAAGGGCTTTATAAGGTAACTAGGACTCAATCACATTGAGGAAGGAAATAAACTTCTACGCATAGAATCCCCCATGCACAAATAATCAGACGGATCTTCTCTCAAGGGAGGCATGATCTTCATCCTCTAGAAACCTTAAATTTCTCTATTATATTGAGAGATATGTAAAATCACCTATTATAGTGGAATTCACCCCCAAATACCCCCTGGACGTAGTCTTTTATACAGAATCACGTAAATTTTTATCTTTTTTCATTTATTTTTATTCGTTTATTTATTATTTATTTTATGGATGAACGTGAAGAGTACCATATCAAAGCCCAAATCATCATCGTGGGTCGGGGATGACTCTTTCCTCCGTTCTGGCCTGTTGTGTGATTTTTTACATGGAAAACTCTAAACGCAACCGCCTTATATCTCTGTTGTGTCCTCGGTGCCTATGTGGCATAAAAATAGAACGACACAGTTCAATTTTCTCATCCCCTCACATACAGTTTTCCCTTCCCTTCCCCCGCATCTCTGTTTTCTCTCATCTCTCTCATCTCTCTCTTCTCTCATCCCTCTCATCTCACACGAACCCTAACCCTAATAGCTTTCCTCTTCCCCCGCATCCCTGTCTTCTCTCATCCTTCTCATCCCACACGAACCCTAACCCAGAGAACCTGCAAACCCACACAAACCCAGAGAACCTGCAAACCATTCTATCTTCTCCCCGTCGTCCTCCCTCTCGCCCAAACCTCCATCCCCGTTGTCTTCACCCCAGAGGCCGCGACGGGACATGAACCCATGAACCCGGTGGTCACTTCTCTCTGTTCGAAAACCCTTTTTTTTTTTTTGTTGCTTTTAGTTTTATGAATGAAATTTGTGATTGTGATTTTTGAAGTGTTGATTAGTTGATTTGGAGATTTTGTTTGATTTTGATTTGGTTTATTTATATATTTTGCAATTTGAATATTTTATTTTTTTATTCATCTTTATACCTTACAATCTGGTTTTGGGCTTGACTCATTTTTTTAGGTTTCTTTCATTTTTTATAAGATGCGGATATTAAGTTCTTTCATTTGAATCATTCCCCCTTTGTAAAGTTTTGTTTTGCAAAAGAATATAAAGATTCCAACATCACAACAGTCAGAAACACATCTCAATATCTCTATACAGTTTAATCTTAACCTAGATGTAACCATAGATAATCTTCTTAAAGTTTGTGTTAAAAGAAGGAATGTGCTTTGATAAATTAAATAGCCTTAATCCCTTATTGTTTGGGATAGGCTGCTAAATGCATGCCATGCTTTTGAAAGGGTGAAATACCTACAGAATATAGAAATAGTGGAGTTGTAAATAGCATATAGGAATTGCAGACTAAATAACTAATTTTATTAGAATAGATGTTGAAAAAATTCTGGAGCATGCCCACAGGAGATTCCATTGCTGATAGCTGTAACTCATCATCCTAAACAATAATGGAACATAAGCTATAGGCATATTCCAAAAGCTAAGAGAAGTAAAGAAAACTTGTTTGTTTTGGTATTGAAAAATAAGCTATATATAATTGCAATATGAATCCAGTTCCATTCATTGAGATTGTTGGTGATCTTTTGTGTTGGAATGTGTTCAAAATATCATTCATTCTTTGCTACCACTTCAGAAATAAATCTATGGGGTGCAATGTTGAATATCCTGATATAATTGAGTGTGTCTTCTCTATGACCAATTGATTTTAAGTGGATTCAGAGGTCAAGGTCTGACAAAATTATATCAATGAAGACATTTGTCAAACTTGTTGCTATTCATTAATTATTCCATCATTATTCAACTGTTATTCAATTGTTTTATGGGGTTCAACTTAGAATTTCATCATCATCTTCATCAATATCTTCATCATCTTTTCCCAAACTTACTTTGGGAATGTAGTGTTTTTTTTATAGGTGCAAAGAAGCCAACTTATTAAAAATAAATCATAGCATGTTATCAACACCTATATGTTGATTGGATATTGATTGCCAATCGAATATAGAAGAAAAGCTGATGACCACGCAGGCACTGGTCCATAGTAACTAGGCATATAATTTGTGATGTTTGGACTAGTTGGCTGTTCTTTCTCGTTGCCCATGCTGAGAAGGAGACACATGCATTGCCAATATACTTTAAATATCTCCATTAAAGAGGGAATAATTGGTGGCAAAATAAGAGTTTTTAAACTCTATGAGACTATGCAAGGTGAAGCCATAAAAATTTGTCTTTAATGAATTCCACAATCTTATGCACAAATTAAACATTAATCTAAAGCGTAACATGATGTCTTTTAATTAAAAGTATTTATATGATCATAAATTTTTACTAATATGAGATTGTGTAATAGAGTGAAACTATTAAAACTGCCTATATTATCATAATTTGTTTGGATTATAAAACTGCCTATATTATTATCATTATTATATATATAAATAATCCATATCGCCTAGCATGCCCAACTAAATATTGTTTTTTTTTCTTTTTTTGGAAGGTAGTAAACATAAGACATAAGTAAACACAATAGATAGGCCAAAGTGGAAACCGACAGGTTTCCTTGTGATATATATATATATATATATATTTTGGAAGGTTGTAAACATAGTAGATCAATACAATCAAGTGGTCTCAAAGGTCATGATAGGCCATAGTGGAAACCGACAGTAAACTTAAGTTTGGGGGCATATTTTGATGTCCAAGGAAGTAGTTCTTCACCCAGAGGAAGAGATGACGTGCAAGTAATTTCTACCAATTAAGTCAGTCAGCTTATGAGGAAAAAAATCCATTTCAAATGCAGATATTACATTCTCAAAAGAAAATCCTATCTTACCCAAAAGCTCAGCCGATGGAGATGTGGACCTGAAGACCCAGATGAAAACCCAAAAGTCTAGTTGATGAAGACCCAAAACTTTAGCTGATGAAGACCCAGAGAAAATGCCGATGAAGACTCACTGATGGATGAAGACCCAGAAGATCTCTAGTGGATGGATGAAGACCCATCTCTCTACCCCGCCACGATTTCCCTCCCTGTGTTTTGAGCTTTCTAGACGAAATATTTCTTCAAAATGAATTTTTTTCCCTTGCGTTTTGTTTTGTTTCTTTTTTTTAATATAATATTAGTGATTGACATGGCAAGCCACTTCAGTCGCGAGGCCGCGCCAAGAATATGGGATGGTTGTCCCTAGCAGTATTGTTTTTCAATATGTAAAGAGGTGAGCAATGAAGATCTCTCTAGCCAAGCGAAAAAGGCATCTAGTCTCACTGAAAAGGGTGAAGCAAATGTGACCATGGTGCGATGGAGATGTGGACAGGCCACTGGAAGTGGCGGACACATGCCCATAAGGAGGCACGTGTGACAGAAAATGGGTAGGTCGTGTTTTTCTTTCTTGAGAGAGAGAGGTCAGGAAGTGGGGATAGAAAGAGATGATCAACTGTCATAGTCATTTGAAGTCGGCAATTTGGCTAATACCGTTATGATGCATAGGCTTGAGCATTTTAAACATGTAAAAGTTGAACAAGTGCATTGGAAGAGTAATGTTACACTGCAACAGTCATATCAAGTTTAAACAATAGAGAAAAGTTTGGGGCTGGATGGGTGTGAAAGGGATTTTCGCACCAGCCAATGATAAGGTGCCATGTAGACACTCCAGGAAAACTAAGTTTGAATCCGCATACACCTGATCAGATTTTTTTATTGCCTGCTTTCCTCTTCCCCTATCCTATATTACACACGAACTCGAGAACTTGTATCTTCTGTCCACCCTCTTTCTCTCCATCTCACACCCGATCCCACTTGACGAACAAAAGCAACACCCATGTGACTCACACTGGACACTGGCATGTATTTTCTTCTTTGCATTTTCTTTTATGCATTTAGAGATTTCTTCTCTTCATTTTCTTGAGATTACGATTTTATTCATTTTCTTTGTTGATCAGAGTTAAATGACTTAGATTGAAGTAGTGTGTGGCTATTGCGATTGTTGAAATCTCATATCTCTTTGGAAATAAGCAAATTCCCCAAGATGTGTCTTATATTTGAGCATTTGAGTTGAAATGATGTTCCAATATGTTATATCAACCTGAAAGATTCAAATGAGATTGTAGACAACATGCCTTGTACCAATGTATTTTTAAAGGATTTCCCATATATTTTAAAGGACATTTCGTGCACTTCAAGTATACTTGATTTTACATTTCAATAGAGCAAATCCACTAATGATGCCATTTAGCTTTCCATATATGGGTTGAGATTAACCTCATCAAAAAGAATTTTGATTAGATGAATGCACCCAATGGGCAGATTTCATTTTCCCTCTTTTTTGGATCTTTTTTCCTCCTCTTCCCTTTCTGTTTGTAACTTTATATTGTAGCTATTTGGATTTTTTTTTTTTTTTTGTGTGCTTACTTTTGAGCATCTATTTCTCTATTTCAATCCCACATTCATAATTCATCGAAAAGGTAAAGATAGAAGGAAGTAGCACAGGAAATATTTGAGAGGGGTAATGGGGTGCATTGTGTGAGGCAAGAGATAGAATCCCCCACAGAATTATATATTTGAGTGTGCTTTAAGAATTCAAAGTCTAAAAGAATATACCTTATTTAAATTTAATTAGTGAGATAGATAATCATAGATTAAGAGGGTGTAGATGAAAATTAATATATCTTTTTGGCTTTTATGTAGAAGTCCCCAAGTCCCCTTATCAACTACATTCAAATTTCCAATAGCTTGTAGCTTAAAACATGGCTTTCTGAATTATCAACATATAATAAGCTTTATTTCAGTTCGTAAGTTAGGAACTTGAGCATTTCTGTCTTATATTTTAATTTCACCGTTTTCTATGCAAAAAGATCTATTCACCAAGTCTAAAGATATTAGGTTATGTGAATGATGAGTACATCAAGAGATCATGTTGCGATTTTGGACAATTCTAATTTTAGTGCCGATGAAGTGGAGATAATTGAAGAGGATGGTGAGATTGAACTCGATAGGAACATGCCCGAGGAAGACCATACAATATCATCTTCATATGTGGAGCTATATGTGGGGCTAGAGTTTGACCACATAAACGATGCACTTAGTTGCTATTAAGCCTTCTCCAGACAAACTAGTTTTTGCATTTGAACAAATCAAACTCTATTTTCAGGCATAGACAAATCATTAATTAGTGTAGAGTATGTGTATTCAAGAGAAGGGTTCCGTCAGTATAATATTAAACTTAAAGAGAGAGCAAGACTCGAGGCTCCTGAAACAAAGTGCGGGTTTAAGGCGATGATGATAATAAAAAAGAATGGAGGCAAATGAGTTGTATCCAAGTTTGTGATCCAGTATAATCATAAGTTGTTGACACCTCAGAGTACAAGTTTGCTTTGTGGGCATAGACAGGGTTACACTGGCTCAAAAAAATTTAATAGACATGCTAAATGAGTCGGGGATAACAATACGGAAAATAATGTCCATTTTGAGTAAGGATCATGGTGGTGATTATAATATTGGTTGCATTTCTAAGGACATTCAGAATTATTTGAGAAATGGAAGGAATCAACTTCTTGAAGAGGGAGATACACAAGTTATATGAGTACTTTTTGAAAAACGAACGTAATAATCCAAGTTTTTTATACTCGATCCAAGTTGATGCAAATGGGTCGATGGGAAATTACTTTTGGGCAGATGGTACATCACAAGTTGCATATAAATATTTTGGGGATGTTGTTAAATTCGATGCTACATACCTAACAAATCGGTACAAGATACCCTTTGTCCCATTTATTGGAGTTAATCATCATCATTAATCTATGATGTTTGGATGCGCATTATTGATAAATGAGACAGCCAAATCTTACATATGGTTATTGAAAACTTGGCTAGAAGCGATATTTGGTGATGCTCCCTCTACAATAATAACTAATGATGACAAGTCAATGGCTAAGGCCATCAGGGAGGTATTGCTTAATACAACTCACATATTGTGCTTAGCATATCCTACAAAAAGTTCTTGAACATCTAGCTTATGTTTACAATAAATATCCGCAATTTAAATATGATTTTAACAACTATATTCATGAGACACTAACTATTGAGGAGTTTGAGTTGGAGTAGATTGAAATGTTATTGAAGTACAAGTTGAAAGAAAATAGTTGGTTGCAAGCTGTTTATGTAAAGAGAGAAAAGTGGGTGCCCGCTTACTTAAAATCTATATTTGCCCTAGAATGTCCACATCTCAACGAAATGAGAGTATGAACAAATTTTGTAAAGATTATGTTCGTTCAAGTACGATAATAAGTGAGTTTATCCATCAATATGAAAAAGTTTTGAACGCCCGTTATCAAAGTGAGAAAAAGAAAGATGTAAAGACAAAAATATTGAGGCCAATTATTAAAACTTGTTACAGTATTAAATAGGATGTGGCCAAGCTCTATACAAGAAAATCATTTTTGATCTTTCAAGAAAAGTTATTTAATAATCAACAATTCAAGTCATACAAAACACATAGGGAATATAGAAGGAAAATTTATTTGGTGGCCATTCTTAGGGGAGAAAAGCTGACATATGAAGTAACACTTGGGAATAATAAAAATGTTATGTCTTGCACCTGTCTTAAGTTTGAATTGATTGGTTTTCTATGCTGGCACATCCTACACATTTTGACAAGAAAAAATTGTTTGGATCTTGTATTGCAATCATATATGTTAGAAAGGTGGACAATAAATGCAAAGAGCTGCATGGTACAAGGGATATGTGTCGATAAGGGGCCATTGGAGTCAATCCCAACTACATTTGATAAGAAACATCATTTGATGAGATAATTTTATATAGTTGCTGAAATGGGGTCACTATCTATTAAGAAATATGAGCATGTTTCACAGGGAGTAGAGAGTACTCATTAAGAACTTCTCTTGATAAGTGATGATGATGATGATGGCGGTTACATGGAGGGACATGCAGTTTAGAACCAAATAGTCTCAAACTTTTTATTACAAGATCTCCCTATCATTATTTCAAAAGGTAGGCCCAAAATTTTACAATAAAATAATCCAAAGGAAAATATGCCAACAAAGAAGAGACGATATATCATTGTAAACAAGAATTGCATGTTAGAACGAAATATCCATCACATAGATACTTGTAATGATTTCATTACGTTTCTAATTACCTCCACACCCAACTATTATGTCAACAACATTTGACATGTATGAATACTAATCTTTTCTTCTTTATTTTATATGTAAATATTTGATTTGGTCACTTATTGTGATGTACTTGGGGAAAATTTTTCTTGGTTTGTAGGAATATGCAATTCCCAACAATGTCACAAGATGAAGAGTATGGAGCATTGTATAATTTTCACTTTTCAGAAAACAATTAATCATTGGGAAACTGATTGAGTGGATTTTGTTAATTATCGTAGACATGATATTTTGTAGCCATTATACTTTTGTTTATTGTATTATTTTGTAGCCATGATACTTTTATTGGCTGTAATGATTTCATTGGTTGGTTGTAAGTTGGCTATAATGGAGAAAATAATTGGCTGTAAGTTGGCTGTAATTATTGTAGTCATGATAATTTTCTTGGCTGTAATAGAGAATTTAGTTGGCTGTAAGTTGACTGTAATGGAGAAAGTGGTATGGCTGTAAGTTGGTTATAAGTTGATCCAAGATGCAATCAAGACACATTTGTACTTCTTCTTCATTGATTTGAATTTTATGTATTCAATTCTTACACATTCAGTTGCTATTCTTTTATTTCTTCAATGTGTCAATTCTAATATTCGTTTACAACAATCCAGTTGTTCCATTTCAAGATTAACCTATTCAAAAAAGTCACATTATTTTTTATCCTTGTAATTTGGATAATTGAAAAATCGCCAACCAAAATTTTTTGAGTTGCTCGACGTCAGCATTTTGGAGGAATGTCGCAATAACATATCAGTCTTTGTCTTGATATCACATCATCTCCTACCCTTATAGATCGTAAGCTAGATATGGTGTCTCCTCCACTACTTTCCATATTGCCGAAAAAATAAAAACAAAAAAAAAACAAGAGAGAGAGAGAGAGAGAGAGAGAGAGAAACAATCACTCCATCAACTAATGGTTGCATCCTAAGACACTCAATATGATCACCAAATGTAATTCAGTGCCAAAAGAATAAAATATATATATAAAAAAA
This sequence comes from Carya illinoinensis, assembly GCF_018687715.1. NCBI lineage: Eukaryota > Viridiplantae > Streptophyta > Magnoliopsida > Fagales > Juglandaceae > Carya > Carya illinoinensis. The sequence goes on along the minus strand of NC_056753.1, from coordinate 21,819,528 downwards.
AATACAAACTAAACTAATCATGATATCTTAAAGTTTGATATTCTTATGTGCAAATTTTTAGCATCATAATTACTATCATAGTCATGATATTGTTGTGTTGGACATCCTAGCTAGCTACCTGTCATTTTAATCAAGGAATAATTATCATGCACACAAGGCTGGCTAAATAATCTGCTGTATTTTCCCATTATGCCTTAATTAATGAGATTGGATTATGCAAATATAGTACTAAATTTGAGGCAATTATAAGTGTCATGTGGATGATTCTTGTTTTGTTGGTGCACGTAAAATGGTTCAGAACACTGATAAATGGATGTACTGTTGGGTTGATTACACTTATGACATTATTTTTTTGGTCAAAATGATCAATGAGTTGTAGCAACAAAATATGTGGGGAATATATCTATTTACAAATCAATATATAAATCAAAGCTCCCCCCATCACAGGTTTGAAATTTCATGCTTGTTGACTAACTTGGCTAATTTTCTACAATAAGATCAAGAAACTTATGTATTTAATGATTAATGCCTAGTCAAAATTTAGTCAAAGACGTAAGCATGTAGCCTAGACTTGTTGAAATTAAATTCTAACAAGGCTAGTGTAAAATAGCAAACATCTAAAGAGTATAAATCAAGCTGATAAGAGGAAAAGACACATGTAGAGTAAGGGATTACAAATTGAATATTCTCTTTAAATCAAGCTGATCAAAGGAAAAGATTTGACTATTGACATGAAGATCAGACCAAATTTGAACATCAAGCATCATCCTTATAACACTTATAGCTAATAAATGTACTCATCCATGAAACAAGCGTTATAATCAATTATCAAAAGTTAGAGCACCTCAAATGAACCCTATGTCTTTCATTTGTGCATGTGATGACTTTATCAGTGCAAATATGAGACTTTTGGCTCTAGGACGTGAAGTAAATGAAGATAGTGCATTTATCAAATCATTAAATGAAGATAAGTTCAAATTCGTATAAGTTCAAGAAAATGGTAACGAATGCCCGAGAACTAATATTAGTGTGATCAAAATGCAGATGGGTACCACATTAATTTCCTTATAATGTCCAGAAATATGGTGACAACTTCCAAATAAGAAATTTCAGACTCTCGAAACCTTAAGGGCGGGTCTATGATGCCTCTCACAGAGCCTAGGGAATTTGCTTAAAGAGAAATGAGATTCCAACAATCGCAATAGCCACACAATACTTCAATCTAAGGCATTTAACTCTAATTATCTAAGAAAATGAATAAAACCCTAATATCAAGAAAATGAAGAGAAGAAATCCCTAAACGTAAAGAAGAAAATGCAGAGAAGAAAATGCCTGCCGGTGTCTAGCATGAGTCGTCGTGGGCATTGCTTTTGTTCTTTATGTGGGATTAGGTGTGAGATGGAAAGAAAGAGGGTGGAGAGAAGACAAAAGTTCTCGGGTTCGTGTATAAAAAAGGACGGGGGAGGGGAAAAGCAGGCAATGAAAATTTTGATTGAGTGTATGCGGATTTAAACTTAGTTTTCCTGGAGTGTCTATGTGGCACCTTATCATTGGCTGGTGTGAAAATCCCTTTCACACCCATCCCTCCCCAGGCTTTTCTCTTAACAATAATATCCAACCGCCGCAATGAAATAACGAGTGCACAGCCTACTCTTATAATTTTATTGGTTTGATAAACTAGAACTTCCAGTTGGCTATGATATCTCAAATTGCTCTTGATATCTTTTTCCATCCAATTATTATGAGAAGAGCAATGCTATGCCACAAAAAATTTATACCAAAACCACCGCATCAGATTATGTGACAAAGCCACTTGGGAGCCTAAAAATAGAAAATACAGACACCTAACAGCCAAAAAGTAAGAAGTAAAAGTCTTAAAAAAAACAAACGAAAAAAAAAAAAACAAACATTAATGCACCATTCTCTATTACCCAAATCTCCCTCCTTTTCCCTCCCCCCTCCCTCCGCATCCTTGCACCATTTTCAGTGTATAAGATTCATTTTTGAAGCGAAGCAAATTCACCCAACTCTATTTTCGACTCACCTCTAGACTCCCTTACTCTTCGACAACGGTAACTAGCTGACTCAATTATTGCTTTCGATTTTTTTTAATACTTTATTATATTATTTTTTACGTTTCGAGAGAGTTCCTTTTTACATTGGTATATATTTTTTTTAAATGTACCCTTCTGAATATGTATACCATTATATATGAACACTAAAAAACGGTATACATATTTATATAAATAATGTGTAGAACTTTCAGCTTTGAAGAATAACTTGTGCTTATGTTATAGTTTGGGGATTTTTTAGATGGAAGTAGAAGTAGACTCTATGTTAGTGGTGAATTGGTTTTTGCAGCATGCAAAACGTCTTTGCAGCCAAATTTCACTTACTACCAATTAAAATGGACTAATATGTATATATTGAACTTATTTGTGTTGTTTTCCTTTTTCCGCAATGTGTGTGTATATATATATATATATTATATTATAAGTTATATGAAATGAAAACAGCTTCAGGGCAGCAACAATCACTTTTTTCCCCTAAGGCTTACATTTATATACCCAATTCCATCTAATATTTGAATAAATTGGAGCCTTATATTTATATATCCAATCTAAGTTAATTTCAAATTTTAAATTAATGATTTAAGAGTAATGAAAGAATTTTTAGCTCACCGTCCATCCAATGTTTCATTATTTTCTTGTTGTTTGAAAGTCTAGAAAGCTTGTGATAGTTCAAGTAAAGTTATGTATTTTTTAGATAAAAATGTGGCGTTGACTTTGTTTTTAATCTGGTTGGATCTTCTATATAATTCAAAGGTTAGACTTGCAATGGATTCTAACATGGATAATGAGTATGACGAGGTAGAAGTTGCTAAAGAGGAAGGATGTGATGAAATCATTGAAGAACCTAAGGCTAGAATGACATTTTCATTTGCTAAGAAGTTCAGTCTTATTAAATGAAGTACGGTAAGCAAAATGGGTTTGGGGTGTGTAGAAGGAATTCTAAACAGGATGATGATGGGAATATCGTATAGTTTACCTTGGTATGTGTACGAGAAGGCACATCAAAGAGTAAAACTGTCAATATTCTCAAGGCAAAACAAAAAGAGAAGACAAGGTGTATGACTAGGATTAATGCAAAGATGAATGATGAAGGTAGATATACCCTATCTAAAGTAACCTTGGAGCACTCGTGCATTTGTAGTCCAGGAAAGGCAAAGCATTTCAAATGTTTTAAGAAAGTTGATACTCGTGTGGCTAAAAGGCTTGAAATAAATGATGAAGCAAGAATAGGAATGTCTAAAAATTTCAAGGCCATAGTTGTTGAGGTGGGCGGTTATGAGAATATGTCATTCGAGGAGAATGAATATCGAAACTACATCAATAAAGCATGACAACTTTCCCTGGGAGTTGCAGGTGTTGAAGCACTATGTAACTACTTCCAAGAAATGCAAAAAAAGAATCCAATTTTTTTTTTTTTTGTATGACAGTCGTGGACCATGATTTGAGGTCAAAGAATGTGTTTTAGGTAGAGACCCGAAGTAGACGGTATATGAATTATTTGAAGTAGAGCAGCGAAAGTACTATAATGAAAATGGTATTCTCCAACTTTCTCTTGTGCCTCTCAACCTCTATTTACAGTTGAGTGATTTGAATATCCATTGTTGCTTCTTGAGTGTGAGATATTGTTAGTACTCCTACGTGATTCATGCACCAGATACATTGGTTCTTGGATAAAACCCTACAACAAATGGCAACAAATTTTAGATCTAACATGGACCCAACATTCATGATTCATATGCCAAATTTCATATTCCAAATGCCACTCTCTACCCTTGCAAAACCAACACTTCAGCCAAATGCCACTTACTACAGTGTAGGACACAACAAAGTAGGAAGACTTTGAGCTGTAGGGAAAGAAACTAGTACAACCAGTAGCACCCAAGCAATTATATCAAACCAAATATTATCAATTATTTGCAAAGGCGTTCTGCATGCTAAAAAACCAATTCACCACCAACATAGAGTCTACTTCTACTTCCATCTCAAAAATTTCCAAACTATAACATAAACACAAGTTATTCTTCAGAGCTAAAAGTTCTACTCAAGTGTTAGTACGTGTCAAGTAGCTTAATCTTAGCCATATTTTGAAAATGCAACACACTTCCTTTTGAAACACAAATCCCACTATAGAAAACACCAACTACACATTATCATTCCAGAAGGAGATTTATCATTATCTAGATGATTTCTCAAGCTCAAAACGCCATTTCTCAAGCTAATACTCTAAAGAAAGTAGAAAAATATATAACATGTCATCATATTCCAATTCAAAGCACCCAGTACACACATTTCATTAGAACATAATAAACTAACAAATATCTATATAAATATGTATACCATTTGTGGCTACCTCTATATGAACTATAAAATAGATTAGTAACAAGAAAACCATACAAAGCAGACCAACATAGAAGAAGATAACTTCAAAATCGAAAAAAAAAATTAAAACTGAGTGTTGTACCTTAAATTGAAGATCAATGATTGAACCAAGAATTAATGGAAAATCCAAATTTAATGGGTGGGCGGAGAATTTTTTTTTCTTAGGGAGAGAGGGGCTTTAGGGTTTTCATTCGAAGATAGGTTCTGATGCTCGGTTTCGCATGCTAATTGATGAGATGCTTCTCTAGTTTGGCGTGCTAGTGCTCCAGAATTTCTCTAAATATCTACCTTGATTTCTCCCTTAATCCCTAGGAGTCAAAAGTGACTCCCTCGAAATGTTAAAAAGAATATAAAAAAAAAAATCAAAAGCAATAATAGAGTCAACTAGTTACCTTTGTCGAAGAGCAAGAGAGTTTGGAGGTGAGCCAAAAGTGAAACTGGGTGAATTTGCTTCGCTTCAAAAATGAATCCTATATGCTGAGAATGGTGTAGGGAGGGGGAGGGAGGGGGAGGGAAGGGAAGGGAGATTTGAATTATGGGGAATGGTGCATTAATGTTTGTTTTTTTTTTTTAATTTTTACTTTTTACTTTTAGGCTATCGATGTTTGTCTTTTCTATTACCTTTTTACTTTTAGGTTCCCAGGTGGCTTTGTCATACAATTCAGTATGGTGGTTTCGATTTCAGTATAAATTTTCTGTTGCCCTAGCATTACTCTTATGAGAAATACTAGTGGTAGAACTCATATTTACAATGACGGCTTTATAAATTGAGGCCTAAAAGTAAAATTTTATTATTTATAATACAATAATAAGATGCATATTGTATTAAATATATAGTTTTGAAGCTCCTTTAAAATTCATTATTCTAATTTTTGAGATGCAAAAAGGTTTTAGCATAAATAAAAATATGCTAAAGAATGAAAAAGAAAATGAGATAAATTAAATGTATAAAGCAAGGGAACAATAATGGAGATATATGAGAAATTAAAAATAAAAAAGAGGCTACTATAACTAAAAGGTAAAAAGGTTATAACAAATGAGAAGAAAAAAAGAAGAGAATGAAAGAAACAAATAAAATGGTTGAGCCAATGATGAAATAAGTTGTATAATGCTCGAGCCATTGGTAGTGAGAGGGGTGGCTTATCGTTTAGATCTGCTACAACCTCCAAGATCCATCCTACGTTTCATGTGTCTCCACTCAAGAAAAAACTAGGTTCTTCAACCATTGTCGTGCTGGCCCTACCTCCAGTGGACCACCATAGGATCTTAAGGCCTGAACCATAAGAGATCTTGTCCCATCACATGACCAAAACCTGAAACCACACAAAAGTTGAGTTACTCTTCCAATGGCAATGACAAGATGCGGACGATGCAATTTGGGAGGCTTCCTCGAGGTTGAGAGAAACTTTTCCCCACCTTGTGGGCAAGGTGTCCTAAAGGAAAGGGGAACTATAACAAACCCTAGCTCAACTTAGGGTTTCATGTGGGGACAACATAGAAGGAAGCATTTGGGCTAAAGAGGAGACTTGTGTACTTAGATTTGATCTAAGTCAACTGGAATTGAAGCAAAGTATATCTTAGTTGGGCTGAGTACATGGGCTCGTGAGTGGGCCTTCTTATCTTAGTGTGTGTGTGTGTGTGTGTGTGTGTTTTTTTTTAGTAGATGGGTATGAGTCTGTCCATGGGCATTAGTTTATTTTAGTTGGTTTGTATTTTGAATTCAGACAGGCCTTCGGCTTTTGTGTGGTCAGCCTGTGGCATTTCTTTTATCGTGTTGTTCATTTATGTATTTCCCTACAGTATATGTATTAAAGGTCTTGTCCTGTAGTAGTAATTTGGAATGTTCAAGAACTTTATTTTTTTTTAATTTTCCCTCACTTTTCTTGGAGGACCTTCCTTGAAGAGAGCAACTTGTGTTACTTTATTATTTCCTAGAGGTATGTTATAGGCTTTTATAGTGGAGAGCGAGGTAGAGAACTTATCCGCATGGTGTATGCGCACAACGAAAGTTAGCTAGAATCGAAGCAAATTGGAGTTTTGTCAAAGGGAGTGAGACCTGATGTCCTTGCGTTTGAGAGAAAGGGGAAGGTGAAGAGGTTGTATCCATAGGTCCTTAGGGTGCCTAGCATGGACTCGAACTCCTTGTCGAGTCTTGAGCTGACGAGCCTCAAGGTGCTTGTGAGGGAGAGGAAGAGAATGAAGAGGCAGAGGGCGACAATCTTGAAGGGACTAAAGCATAACTCAATGCCATTGAAGAAGAAAGAAAAAGATATTGTGTCTTGTAAAGAAGCATGTCTGATCTAGAACAAGGTTTTAGGTTGAGGTTGGGGATGATTCTACTTGAAAAAGATGATAAAGTTTCTGAGAATGGGATGATTACATTTTTCAAGAATTTTCTTTTGTGAGACACAGAGAAATGTGAGTGAGAGATATATGTGAGTTGAAATAAGTTTGGCTGGGCTTTTGTGGTGAGGATAGAAAGTTGCAAAGACAATGGAAATCGACACTGCCAAGGTCAAACTCCCATCTAGTGCCGAGAATGGTCCTAACGTTGGTCTTCCAATCATGGCATGATTTTGTTAAGCACAACCATTGAAGGAGATGGGAGATTTGAAAGTTGAGAAAGTAATTTCAAACTTCTAAGAACAGAGGGAAGATGAATCTCGTCAAGATCACCCTCCTTGGCTCATTCTTCCTCTTCCTGCAACGCACAAAACTGTTGCCCTAAATGGTTAAATTTTCCTTCAAAATCCTTCCTACCATCAATTACATGTTGTTGGAGAATTTGAGATTTTCTTATATTTGTTCCGCTGACTCTCTGATACCAATTTGTAACACACAATAAAAGGTATTTAAATGAGTAGAAAATACAAGAAAAGGAAAGCATATTGAGTCAAATTTGAGAATGACCTTGCTTCCACAAAGGAAGAGGTAAACCAAAAATCTGTTGTATTAAACTTTTAGATGATAAACAATACAAGCCTTGGCTTGTACATGAGCATGATGACCCAAAATAGGCCCAAGCTAACAGAACTAAAAACACAAAAGGAAAATAAAACTAAGGGTCCAAGTCCACTTGCTATCCTATAGTCCAAATAACATGCTGAACCAAAATAAAGGAAATTGCTAATGGAATTAAACCGGCCCATGGCTAGGTACTTCATTCTTGAACTGTGACACCACCAATACATCTCCCTCTAGCCAAATGGTACCTAGCACAGTTATGAAGGAGAAAGAAAAGGGAATGTAGACTAAAGTAAACCAAAAAATAGTTTAAAACTGATACAAAATTGTTTAAGCTATTTTCAAATCTCAAGGAAATGTAAATAAACTGCTGCATGAGAAAGAAAAGGGAATGTAGACTAAAGTAAACCAAAAAATAGTTTAAAACTGATACAAAATTGTTTAAGCTATTTTCAAATCTCAAGGAAATGTAAATAAACTGCTGCATGAGAAAGAAAAGGGAATGTAGACTAAAGTAAACCAAAAAATAGTTTAAAACTGATACAAAATTGTTTAAGCTATTTTCAAATCTCAAGGAAATGTAAATAAACTGCAGCATGCAGCAGTTGCAGGCCCACAGCAACATCACAGCTTTACTTCTGTTCCAAAAGTAGCAAAAAACCTATCAGAATATGTGCACGATGTCGTAAGCAAAACTTCTCATGTCAAGGAAAGCAAGGTGATATGAAAGTGACATTCTACCAAATGATTCGATAACTAGAATAAATGAATTGAAATAATATTATTGTATCTAAGGAAGTTTCTAATGGACAAGTTTTGGTAAGATATCAGTCATCTCACCACAATTATGGCAATTATGATCGTCATGTGGAACAAAATGAAACAAAAAACATATTTTGAGACAATTTATATCAAATGTTAACAGGTATGAGTTGGTTTCTTGCAAGAGAACTTGCTCATAACCCTTTGGCACCATCAACTGAAGCCAAACATTATAGTCTCAACATTATCATCATGGTATTACTATGATGTGTCTCAACATAGAGAAAAGGATATGTCCAGAATAGCACAAATGAATGCAAAAGAAAAGGAAGGTAAACAATGTTAATAAAAAGCAAGAATTACATTGCATTGTTGGCAAGTTAAACATGAATATTTCACAGAACATACATTAACGAAAATAAAATGGTGAATGTGTAAATATTTTTTGAGTAACATCCCCAAAAAGCTATTCAATAAGATAACAAGCATTTTTTGTCGAGGATTCAGCCAAAACAAAAGCATTTTAGTTCAATCAAAAAAATCAGTTTTCTATCATTCAAGATGGATCAGGCAGTTACCAACATGGTCGTGCGATGGAAACAAAAGGGCTCTTTCTAACATACCAAAGACTCAAAAGCATAATTCAGGCCAGACCTTTATGCTAATGGATTAGTTTATAACTGACATCAGTAACTTTCATAAAACTAGCATCACTCACTTGAAGTTTTGAAAGGAATAAAAAAAAAACACCGTTTGAATAGGAGAAATCCTTCAATATTATCTTCCGACTAGAAGGATTCAACACATCCAAAATATTCACAAGTTGTTACGTGTGGATACCCTATACTGAGCGATAAGAATAGGTGGTATATGGAATCCCATATTACTTGAGAATAAAAAGTTTTTGCTCTTTATAATGGTTTCGATGGAGCTCCAATTATATCATTGACTAGACCTTTTGGAGTATAGGCAACAAGATTGTGATATCCCCCATAAGTGATAATGATTGGTGGTGTATGAGATTCTACATTTTTTTAGAAAGAGAAGTTCTTGCTTTTTATAATAGTTTCAATGGGACTCCAATTGTATCATTAACTAGTCTATTCAGAGTATAAGCCCATATATGGCTTAGGATTCCCTTGGGGCGTTATATTATGACTATCCAGGTTTCAAACACTTAACAATGATAAAGATGCAGAAAACTATGTTTTCTAGGTGTAACAATCATAAATAATACAAAAAATCCTTTGGCAGAGGTCAACCCTATGCGAATAGGTCAGGAAATTGATAGCAACAAGGAAATTGAGAGAGAGAGCCATACCATGAGCCCACTAAAAAATCCATCTAGTACTGCCCGATTCCAACTATCAAAGTAAGAATGAGTTGAAAACCCAGACTTTGCCATAAGCCCAGCTGAAGTGATGGCCATGATAAGGAAATACAAGATAAACCCAGTCAAGCTTGTGAATCCAAGAATTCTAGCAATAACCCCGCCAATGATAAACAGAAAAGTCCAGCTGCAAGGAAGTTAAATAGCTTAGATTCTACATACAAGGACAATACAAAATGATTATTTCTGCATATTTTGTTATATTCAAGTTTATTGAAAAGAGCTATCTCCAACCTTCAACGTTGTAAGCATTTATAACACCACCACCCCCCCCCCCAAAAAAAAACACACACACACACGAGACACCCATCCAAACACACAGCTCCTTGTAATATATGGCCAGGAGGAGTGAAGCCCGGTGTCCTCTTTACAGTTATCTAATCTATAAAGCATGTGTGTGATAGGTTGTCAAAACAAACTTGTAATATATAATTTTCATGTTACTCTGCAAATTCTCAACATTGAAGGTTGGAATGTCATTCGAAAGATCACTTGATTTCTTCTCTGCTGCACTAAATTCATTATGTCTGGCCATACCTTCTACTCTAAAATATGATAATAGGTTTCTGAAAAAAGAAAGAAAGAAAAAAAAAAGAAAAAAAGAAAAAAGAGAGCTATTCATGATCATAAAACAACCTTCAATCAACTTTTGAGGCTTCTAAATATAGCACCGATGTAATTAATAAATGGTGCAATCAACCATATAACTAAAAACCTTAGGGTCAAGAACTCTCAATTATTCACAAAACAGATATTAACGCATCCTAGGCTGTATCGTCTTTTAATGATGTTCTGAGAAATGAGAAAACCAATAGTTATGAACGGAACTTTTGGGGGAGTTGAGGATCTAAGTCCTTTATGTATAAATTAATGAACGGAACTTAACCAGCTCATAACTAAGTTATACATTTTTGCTTGCTATCCATCACATAATGGTATCGGGATTTCAACATCCATTGCTAAACAGTAAATGGGATTTCTCTAGAGGGAGATGAAGAAAGAACACATCTTCCAATTAGCCCAGTTGCCCACTACCCATATATTTGGGGAATTCACCACTTCCACAATTTCTTTTTGTCAGTCATAATATTTACATCTCAAAACATAAAGAACAAAAAAATTACCGCGTGAAAGATGTATAAGAGCGAATAGCATCAAATTTGTGAATCCAGTAACTATTCAAAACATAACAGTTGATAGAAAACAAAATAAAAACTTGAGCTGCAAAAATAGAAGAAGGGAGAAATTATCTTATACGTAAATTATTCAAAGGAAAAACCTATTAGGTGAAGGGTGACAGGTAATCAAAGACGATGGACTCGCTTGGTTTTTGAGTGGCAAAACTTGCCGTCGCTACCAAGATACAATCATACAACTATACAAGGTATATTTTCTCTTCAATTTGCACTTCCATTCCCCCCGAAGGTTTTAAAAGTTATGTTTAATCCCCCTAAAATTCTTACAATTGCACCGATAATCTCTCTTGCGTTTAAGGTGTTGAAAAATTTTATTCATAGTCTACATACACCATACACTATATATAATTTTTTATTTTTTTATCTTATTAAATATGTGGTGTATAGATGATTAATTGTAAAAATTAATTAGTTTAAAAAGAATAAAATAAAAAAATAATGATAAAATAATATAATACATAATTTGTGAGAATAATGGGTAGAAAAACTCGGTCCGGTTAACTGCATTAATCTTGGAGCACAAAAGTTGATTGGAGAACTGTGTTGTTGTCAAACCAGGGACAAGTTTTGTCGCTTATGCAAAACCAAAGAATCAATTTTGCATTTTTATTTTATTTGGGGGGATTTTCTCATTTCAAAATATCTAAAATTAAAATAATGTATTTAGAGTTTCACTAGTATATTATTTTCTTTTATAATTGGTTTGGTCTTTACTATTATTGTTACTCTTTATAGACAAACACTTTTTAACCAAAAGATAACACGTTTTACCTAAACAAAAACTCAGCCTCTTCATTCATAGAAAGAGAAAACTCAATTTCTACAGACAAATGTTTGAAAAAAAAACTCTTTTTTATTTTAATTAATAATAAGGAAACCAAAACAAAAAGTAGTAAGATAGACGTGAAAAAGGACAGGTTACAGTTTGAACCAACTCTAGTAGACTTTGGAATCAGCGATGGCCGGTGAAGGCAACACACTTATCTCTTTTCAGCCACAAAGGTCAGAGTTGAAAGGTTTGATGGTGGCGAGTCTGATGATCTGGTGCGTGTGTCAAGAAAAGCTGTCAGAATGAGTGGCGTATGAGAACCATGTGTGATGATTTTTGCAAAACTACTACTTTCTTCCGAACGATTTTTGACATGTGAATCTGCTTGTGCTCCACGTGTCGTTCGGGAGTTGCCAGAAAGTTATAAGTTTTTCTTTTCGGCCTTGAAGAAACTAAAATAAAATAGCCGAAAATGAGCTCTTGATTTTTTGAGAGAGAGAGAGAGAGAGAGAGAGAGAGAGAGAGAGAGAGAGATATGCATTTAAAGGAAAGAACTTGATTTTTGGAAAAAAAATAAAATAAGTAAATTTAAAATTCATATAAAAATTTTATTTTTTAATAATAAATTTTAATTTTTTTTAAAAGGAATATGAGAAATTTGTACACTCTAAAATTATATTTAGAATATCGAAAAACATGCTTATGAAAATAATTTTATTGGATCAAATTCTGAATTGGAACTAGAAGGGCCAAGATCTGCCCCCGACATGGTAACAATTACGCAATGCATGAGCCTCCTGGCCCTGAAAATTGGTCCTTAGTCAAACACTACTAACGGCCAGTGGACTATGGTAACTACTCACATCACCTGGAGAAAAAGGTCTTATCAAACTTACATCAACTGGAGTGTTTGACTAAGGTAAACAGGAGTGCAAAACATGTCCAAAACAGAAATCTTGTAAAACAGTGAAATAAGGAATTGTGAGTAAAACATGTTGTCTTTGGTGAAATTTGTAGTATAATTTTTTTGCTTTGTTTTGTTTTGTTTTGCAACAATAATGACTGATCTCATTAATTTCATGGAACCAAAGGAAGAATACAAGGAGAGAAATCCTCCAAGTGAATAACCTCTTCAGTGAGGAAGCATTTCTGGCTAGAACATGAGCCACATTGTTTAAGTTCCTAAATCCATGCATAATTGACCATTGAGGCACTTTGCCTAAACTAAGTTTAATATCCGAAATTTGTAGTACAACTGATTTTATAAAACGAACAGACTCTGTAGTAACTAGAAATGTTAAGTGTACAAAATATCTTATAATTTAGTTTTTATTTTTTTTACAATTGACGTTTTGAAATGCGATGACGAATCTTTTTTTTTTTTTTTTTAATAAAGAGAATTTTACAAAAAGAAGAATCACTCAATTTGTAAAGAATTTTTCTTAATTCTCCTTGTAAGCTTGACATTATTCATCTAATTATTTTTTTGTTATTCCTTTACCTAATAATTTTCTTCCTTCATTCTTTTTTTCATTATCAGTTGTCATCTTCTCTCATAATTGCTCAAATTATTTATCCCTTTTTTCACCAGTTATCTATCTTCCCAAAACCAAGAAATGGAAGATACCCACTGCTATTTTTTCAATTCAATCATTCACCTTGCACCTGCCAAGATCCTCAAATTTCCCCATGAACCGGTAAAATTATCAACAAATTAATAAAAAAAATAATGCTACGTACAATTGTGGAGTCCACAAATACCGTGCACTTGTTTTAAAAAAGAGTTAAGTTTACTATTAAAAAACTATTTTTTTATATAAATCTCATATTTATTCACTTTTTTTAAAATGATTATGTGACTTACATAATCACGACTGCAATATCATTTCTCATAAAATAATAAATAAATAAAAATTGACAATTTTATTCACAAAATTCATCCAAACCGCCAAAAGATCAACAATTCCATGAACATGGATTTCTATAGCAGACATAAAAACATCCCTCTTCGGATACAACCCATAAAAAGGTTTGTCCATTCTTTGTACATAAACCCATGTGACAGTCTCGCGGAAGTTCAGCGGTTCTTCCCCTTCTCGGATAAATACTCCGGTTTGTGCCATAAAAGAGCCATCCAGTTGATGGATCGCTGCCTTGATTATATAACCTAAAAAATGGTTCTTATATCTACAAAATAAATCTAAATGAATAAATGAGATATAATACAATAAGTAAAACGAAAACCTAGATAGATTTGATTCATTTGAACAACCGTACATATTAGGAACAGTAAACGAAAAAATAAAATAAAAAATGGAAACAATCATATGCCATTCAAAGTTTTATGTGATTCGACTACATATCTTCGTACCAAAGTTGCATAGGATTTTATCAAATGATAATAAAAAAATATAGCATGATAATCGTACAAGGGTTAGATACAATATACAGGAATATCTAATCAGTGGGTCAGGTCGGTCGTATTAAAAGCCACAAACTGGTCAAAACTTTTTATTGGCTCAAGTCTCATTGAAAATTTACCAAAAAAGCCAATGGATCCTTATAGGATAAGGTCATCAAACTGAGCCGCACACAAACAGAACCAGACTCTAAACAAAGAAGCCCAACAATACAGCCATTTTATCTTTTGCGCATTTTCCATCCAAACGAAGAAATAAAAAATATGGGGTCTATCATATAAGACCCATATCCGTAAATAATCCAGTAAGTAAAAGTCCCTTAAAAGAAAGTAGGTATGCAAGATCTCATCCCACCGTGAAAAATGATCCATGTTTTGTAGGATTCATACTTTCATAACTCTAAAGAATGACAAGACTAAGCATTCAACGACCATAAGGGGTGGAAAAGACAACTAAGAAAACGACAATGAAGAGAAAATTCAAACAATATACAAATTTTGCAGCAAGGAGGCTCAAGAAGACTCTAACTCATGCTAGCAGGTATTAACGGGGGCCATACTTTTCTCAGGCCTTCATTTTCTTAAAAAGAAGATAAGAAAAGAAAGACTATAAGCCACTCAAGTCAATAAACCTTCTGTAACGAACTCACAAATGCTTACAATGATTGTGCATCGAAAATGACGAGCAATCACCATTGCTTCTTCCCCTTTTTCTTTCTCTTGGTGGCACTGCCACTACTCTTGGTGCCATTTCCAGTTCTGCCAGATGGGCTTTCGGAGGAGGTACTGCCACTGAAATTGTCAAACATGCCTGCTTGCACCGCATTTTGTAACCACTCCAAGAATTCTTCCTCTGTCATGCTCTCTTCCATATTAGATGCAGGCATACGACCACCTTTTTGTCCTGAACTTGTCCCCTTTCCACTGCTATGCTTGGAGGTTACACTCGTGTTCACGTGAAAACTTGGCTTGTGGGTGTTGGCTGGAGATCTCATTCCCTGCATAAAACGTAGTGTCATGAACTTCTAATTTATGTCCGGTGTAATATGGGTGCAAGTTTCACGATGGGGGTGGTTCTTGCGAAGAGACTGGCAACTCTTTTACTTCTACAAAATAACCCATTATTTCTAATTATAATCTACTGTATTCGTTGGAGAAGCCACACTATACGTTAAATCTACGGTTATATTAGTTTTTGACAGAGACATCAGATTTTGTTCTTTTTTTTTCTTTTTCTTTTTCTTTTTTTCCTCCTGCTGAAAAGGGATATCTGCATTTAGATACCAAAGTAATGCCATCTAATTGTCTTTCACATAGAATTGCATAATGAAGCAGGTATTCTAATGCAGAAAATGCCACCAAATTACAGTGTGTGATATGAAAAACCAGCAAAAGCAAATCAACTCAATCACATCAAATCTACAATGCAGACAGTGATGAGGGCAAGGGGAATCCCTGGCCCCCACAAACATTTCAAGGAAAATATTAATACCCCTAAAGATTGGACAAGTTTCTATGAATGTTTTGCTTTAGCATTGGTCTGGCCCAACTCAAATAGTGTGGACATAAAAAAATTTTGATTTCCATGGGAAGGTTGGTCAGTAACCTGCACCTTTATTTGTTTTTTCTTCTTCATACTTATTTTTCTTCCTTTTTTTTAACTTGATGAAATTCAAATTCTAATGTTATCCTCTTTTTTACTATTTTTAAGATACAATATTTTGGCAGATAACTTGATTTCTAAGGACAATTTTTAGAGAAAAAATATGCAATTTTTTATGTTTCTCAACACATTTAAAACATAAAAAAATACATAGCATGTACTTTTGTTTTTACAAACTCATTTTATCCAAATTTTGTGAATAGGATTTTCAGTATTTATCATTGTTTTTGGAATGTGGGCATTTAACACTTGAGTGTTTTTGTATTTGTACTTATGAATCATGAAAGATGGAATTTTTTCTTAGTTTTGAATTTTTTCTTAGTCTTGAATTTGTTAATGGTGGCTATTACAAAAAATTCAAGACAAAGACACATTAGCCCCCAAAAATTTGGCCCCACAATATTTCAATTCTGGCTTCGTCCCTGGATGCAGAAGCATTTAAACCTGAGTCACATTTTTTTAGCCTTAAAAATGAAAGAAACTAATTTTTAATGTCTGGAAGCCCAAAACACATGGGAGTTATGAGTTTGATGAGTATAATTCCAGAAGGCCTCCAAATGCCTACCAGGAATTGATTTTTTCAAAGCAAGAGCTGCATTTTTCATTGTCACTAGTTCAATAAAATCTTAATTACCGATCAAAAACATAAATTTCCTTGTCACTAGTCACCTGGTACCCTTCGGCATCTGGTTGTGTAATTAAACCATTTACGGTTTACTCATTAAATAATCTTTAGCCTCAGCATATTCATGATGAAATACAAATACGTTCAAAAAAATCAGTTCAGATAAACAGAATATACCTGACAGATATACCATTCAGTAGCATCATATATCCTGCTATCAGCACAAACATATGCAACAGGAGCATCTACCTGCTTATTTAGCACTACGTTAGAAAGAAGAATCATAACCCAATTCCATATCATTAAAGAAATGATCACTATTATATGTATATATAGCACCACTCCAAGAGTATAATCATAGTTCTCTTTTCTTTTTCGATTTTTGGGGGGATGAATAATGAACTAATTAATGACATCAAAATGAATTGTTGGTAAGTACCTTCTGCAGAAGTCCAAAAAAGAAGGGCTGGGAAGACTGTTCAACCCATCCATCACCATCTTTTGCCTGATGAAAATCTTTGCAATCCTTCAAAAGGGAAATTGCCAGAGGAAAATCTTAAGCACCAGGGACAAACTCCTTCCCTTATAGGGAAAAGAAGCATTATTTTTTATAAAAGCTGGACCATGTCATGCAACGTGGTAGCATACTTAGTGCCAGCTTATACACATGCATGCTAATTGAAGACCAAGCATCATAGAGATAGAGGGTAAGGAAATACCTGACACCATCGTGCTCGAGATTTTGATTTCTTGGCGTGTAACCAGACATGATAGTTGCCACACTTTTTGCAGGTTATTTGCCTTGAATCTCCAGAAGGATCCTCACCACCAGCCTCTGAGCGTGCAAATCCCGAGGCAAAGAAACCATGCCCACCATTCTAGGAATTAATTACATCAAAAGCTTAAGGGAGCTGAAAGGATTAACATATAACTAGAACAAGAGAATACTCAAAAGCTTTGACGTAAGAAACAAAGCAAGCCTATATCACTTCTTAATAACAAATATAGGACCCAATAAAAAAATGCACAACCTAGTTCTCCACGTTATCAGATAGAAAAACAACCTCAATGCAAAATCCAATGAAAATTCAACTATACGCATATGTGCCAAATGAAGGGAAAAAAAAAAAAAAAAAGATTTGCATATGTTGTAGCATGGTCAATATGTTTATTGCAACATCAGATCTCCCTTTGTCAAAAGTGTCTGCAGCAATGCAACAAACAGAAGGAATATTCAGGGGTAATTTGAAATAAATTACAAGTGAGATATTTGGCAGGCTAAAATGGCTGTGACAGAAATGGCCAATCAATTCCAGTGAAACAAGGGATGAACATCACATCTAAGGAATTCCCATTCCAAATATTTGGTTCAAATATTTTATTCAAATGTATTATTAATAATAAAAAAGTTAAAATGTCTTGATCTTACCAATGAGAAATACCCATCATTTAATCCTTTCCCTCAAACTGTATCTGTCAAGTCACTTTGAACAATTAAAATGGCTAAAACAGCCTTTTATTCATTAACAGTTAATGGGGATGCGAGTTACGTGATTTTGATTTATCACAGATCATGAGAATCAAAATTCACCACCTACTGCTCAAGATTCACATGTTCATACAGTCATTAGTTCCAGCACCAAATTCCCATGAAAGTTCCATTCCAAATGACTATGGAGCAGAGAGGGGATACAGTACTGGTTTCCCACACCCAAACCCATGAAACAAACATCTGAAAAGAATGGGGGAAAATATTACATATGTATACATACCTTTTGAGTAGTAGTTTGTAACCTACGGAATAAGTTCAGCAGCTCCTCCTTTCTTAATTCATCATCATATGCTTTTCGCTTCAGACTATCTAGAAGAACCTAGAAAATCAGAATAATAAATCCAGCTATACTCTGACAGGAAAAGGAAAACATAATAAAAAAAAATTAAAAAAAAAAAAGAGCACAAAAGATTTTATTGCAGTTGAAACCAAAAGATTTACCTCATATGCATTTTGAAGTTTCTTAAAAGCTTCTGCGGCCTTTTCATTACCCATGTTCTTATCAGGATGAACCAACATTGCCTAGAGCCAATTAAAAAACTGAGTCAATAAAAATGCACTCTCTTCACCTTCTTTACAGATAATGGGAAGTTGTTCAGAAACAACACAAAAGTAAACCAATCTCTTTAAAGTTACAAGATACATATATGAAAATCATTGAACCAAACACCAAAGAAAACCAATAAACATCACGGCATATGAGGCTGATAATGCTAATGAAACTTCCAAGCAAATAACATAAGAAACCATTATGGCCAAGGATAACAAACAGAGAATGCTAGTTACCTTCTTCCTATATTCTCGTTTGAGTAGAGAAACATCTATGTCCTCATACCGGGATAAACCCAACACCGAGTAGTGATCAATGCAGTTTAACAAGCGAACCACTTCTTCTTCAGAAGTTACCTCAGAATCAGCCCCACTGGTTGAGGGAACTCCTGGACTACGGTCAGTTGATAACCCTGGGTCAGTTTCTGAGGTTGAGGCATGCTCTGTGCTACCATTAAAGAAGCCTGATTGACCTTCCATCCCAGCTGCTTGTTCTGGGGACCTGTTTGGTCTTCTATGTCGATCCATATTATTCTTTAGGAAGTATATCAAAACATCACTCGAAATAAAAGAGAAATTCAAACCGATAAGCAAACCAAGCCATCCAACATATGCCCAAGCACAATATACGGAATACACAGTGGTGATTAATAGTGCAGCACGTTCATGGCTCGATGTGAATGCCAACCCTGAATTTCAAGCAATGTCAACTCCAGGAAACTAATGAAGTAAAATAAAAGATCTACAGGCATGGTAAGGTAAGAGAATCACCTCCAAGAAAGATGACAAGTGCTGTTGTCCAAAAGCTTCCATAAAACCATAAGAAAACAGTTCCAGAAACGGCAACAGTCAAAATTGCAAGAGTGAACCCGACAAAAACTCCAATAAGAGCAGCTACAGCCTGATTGGTCATCACAGCATGATGAGAAGATAAAATATGAAAGGTACAATACCTAAGCTAAGAAACTGAATTTTTTTTTTTTTTTAATAGGTAGCTAAGAAACTGAAAAATAGAATCAGTAAAGCACTGAATGTAAGTAAGAATACTAATTTCTACATACGTGAAAATGTACGTAGAAATAAGTACCTGCATCACTTTCTCACTGTTTTGTTCTCGGAGCATGTGAACATGTTATACATTATGTTTACATTGGGCTATCACCTTAGTGACAAGACTGGAACCCAACCAAACTCTTAAGATCACACAGTTATGTTTAAATCCTCACTCTTGCATGTTATGAATGTGCAACATGATAGCTAAGTTGCAAAACCTGGATATATTGCTTTATGTTTTGCCAGACTTCACATCCCCAAGACGTAGCCCAAATTATGAAAAGCTACATGAGGGTATATTCATGTTTGAGGTCATAACAGATGAAGAATTACATGCAGCATCCACAATGTTCACATACTGGTAATCAAATGAGCATGGACATAAGCCAAGAGGCACAAAATGGCTGTATCACCACAGATTGCAACTCCAGTATCATCTGAAAATACACAAATACCATCCTACTTAACAACACAATGGGCGATCAACTCTGATCAGTAGTTCTTAAAGCTTCTAGCTAAAGAAATATTTCCCATAATTTCAAATCTCTTAATGCCCATCTCAACATAATTAAGAATCATTTGAAATCAGAGGTCCCAGAAAACTTATCAGTTACATGAAACCAATCAGAGCTTAAAGATCTTTGCTTCAGCATCCTTTGATATAGTAAGGCTTTAATGCCTCATGGAAATTAAACAGGCTTAGGTGAGGTTTGGATAATGAGATGAGATGATTTTAGATGAAAGTTGAAAGTTGAATAAAATATTGTTAGAATATTATTTTTTAATATTATTATTGTTTTGGAATTTGAAAAAGTTAAATTGTTTATTATATTTTGTGTGGGAATTTGAGAAAGTTGTAATGATGAAATGAGATGAATTGAGATGAGTTGAAAATATCTTTGTATCCAAACCTATCCTTATTGTCTTTCAAATAGGACAGATAATCGTCGTCCAGAATTCTAAAATCCAACCATAAAGCATAAATGAGAGACACAAAACATCTGATTGTACAGGACTTATTTCAGGAATCTCCAAAAGTACACGTATATACAGTAAGTAAACTGAAAAGAACAATGATTACCAAGAATATCCAAAGGGTCCCTAATTATTAATAAGGAAAATCAGGTTTCAAGGAAAACATTAATTCTTCATATTTTCTTTCCTTTTTTTTTTTTTAGGTTTTGTTTTGTTTAGGCTGACCTTTAACGAATTGTAAACCAAAAGAGAAAAAAGTAGAGGGGGAAAAGGAGGATCGAAATATAAAAGTATATCATCTTCAATTATCATATGAACTGATACCAACAAGAACAACCAACAAATGGAGTACTAGCCTTCAAAAAAAAAAAAAAAACAAATGGAGTACTGACCTTTGGTACTGACTCAAAGATAAACAAAACTTACCAAGACAATAAGAAATTTGAGCAGCCCAACCATAGCAATTACTGAGAAAATGCTGAACCATAAAACGGAGAAGAAAGCTGTTGTCCCCATGCGTAAGAAGGAATCAATGCCTCTAAGAAAACAGTCTAACCAAACCATTGATATAAGAAGCATTATGCTCCCAAACTGCAGGAGCCATTTCAAAACAATGGGATACACTTGCTCAATCTTCATTCTAGTGTAGTCACGAGCATTCAATATTTTGGTTTTGAAAGTCATGAGCAATGGTCTTTGCCTATCTAGCCATTCGCTAGCTGCCTTTAAGACTGACAACGCAGATGCCCTAAAGCTTCTAAGCACCAAATTATCTGAAAGCTTAACTTTGTCCATCACATTTTTAATATTCAACCCATTAAACAAGAACGCCAGGCTACTTATTGTACGCTTTTGACATTGGTTAGCATGTAATATCCCATTTTCTTGTTCAGTTGAAGCTCCAATGTTTTGCATACAACCTGCTAAATCACTTTCAGAGGATATCGGTTGCTCTGGACCTTGCATTGCATCCATTCCTTGCTTCTCTTCCCTTAAAAGATTTTCTGATTCTTTTATACTCTTCTTCTCATCTCCAGGATAATAGGTTTTACTTGCACACTCCACAAAGTTGCTTGATTGGTTGCCATTTGGGAGTTCTTCTCCAGGAAAAACCTTCACCTCACATGCTTTTCCCCGCCCTCTCATAATTTTTGGATTAAACCCTGAGCTTGAACCTCTTCTTTTGTGGTCTAATGTATTGTGGTCCACGCCATTCTTCGGTTGATTAGCTTTTCGAACCATGATGTAATAAATCTTGGGGTATTGTTTTTAAGAAGTCAAGTCAAGTATTTTCTGATTCCACTAATGTAGTCAAGGGCTAGGGTGAGAAGCATAACCTGTCAACAAAGGACGTAAATTACTAAATATCCAAAATAGACACTGCATTACCAAAAATAAAGAACATATATGCAAAAAAAAAAAAAAAAATAGAGTGACCCAAGTAACATTAGCACAAATATTTTTTAACATATCAATTATGAATGCTCATTAAATCTAGAATCCAGCCAAACATTAACCACAATCACATAGTTTCAGGCTCATCTAACTCCATGAATCCACATAAATAGAATGTCCCACATAAATAGAAGTGCCATGTACCGCCAAAACCCCATTTGCATGCATGAGAAGGTGTTTACTCATCTCCACTCAAACAAGTGGCAACCACCATCCACACTACATGTCCTCTCCCATCATAAATCCTTCCTCACCCAAAGGTAAAAGTCTTAAGGATAAGGAGTTACCCACATAAGGTAAAGACGATATGAAACCCTGAAGATATCAGGGCCACCATTTAGTTTGTTAGTACCCGCCCATGGTGAAAGGCAGCCCCCTACCAAAGAAGGGCCAAGTTCTATAAATGTCCATTGAAGGTCATAATGAGCCGAGAATAAGTCAACATTGGATGGTAATAGAATCCTGAAGAATAAAAAGAAACTGCATAGTTTATAAGTACTACCCAAACCTGATGATTTCAAGCCAGCAAAAATCGGAAATCGAGAGCTAACGAAATGGTGGTATATCACTATATAGAGGCTTACTCCTTTCTCCATAAAATTCGACACGAATTTTAAATAATTATTCATGTATGTCCAATCTTCTAGCTTGAGCTTTATACAGTCCTTTCCACACAAAATCTCAGACACAAAAATCACATAATTATTTATAACATCCCCGAAAATTTGTGAGAATGTAATGTAAAGGATAACAATTGAGAACCAAAACACAAATTTCTTTCGAGAAAGAAACAATAATAAAACCCACTTCCAATTCATTAATAAAAATTATTGCAGTGATGAATAAACAAGATATTACAAGGAAAAATAACGTAAGCAAATATATTTAAGTTAAGAGTTTGAACGATGCCCAGATTAAAACAAATTAAAAAACCTTTCATAGACAAATATTTAACAGAAAAGAAAGAAAAAGAAGCCAAACAGACAGGCCTTGAGCCACGGCCAAGCTCGGGGTGCTTTCCAGAGTGAAAATAAGCCCTAAAGAACCAGAGGCTCTTCCAAAGTTCTTCGCCTCAATCTGTGTATCGATACTGTTTATTACACAAAATCTTTGTTCTAGCTAATTGGGCACGTTGGCTGGAGGGAATGAATAAGCCAAGGAGTTCCTCTCATGACTCATCCGAGATGTTCGAATATGGATCCCTGTTTGGGCGACTGCCAAGCCATATTCGCGGATTAGAAATGACTTCTACCTCTTAATGATATATCCTATGTAACATGAAGTAGGGCATTTTTCTTTTTCTTTTTATTTTGTTTTTTCTTTTAACACTACTTATTAAGAATTTTATTACATATAAGTAAAGTCGCATACTAATCTGCGTATCAATACTAATTCTTTTATACTTAAAAGTTAAATTAATATTGTTTTCAATAAAATCTACTTTTTGATCAATCACAATAAATTGATACATATATTAGTACATAAATGTGTTTGTAACTAGACTTTTTCGCTTATTAATACCTCTAATATTTTGATGGTCTACCGGACATTTACACCGATGGATACATTTTTTTTTATATATTTTCTGTTTTATTTTTGCTTAACTGTTAAGAAATATATTAAATATTTTTTTTTCGTTAAAACATTTCTTAATGTTTAAGAATAAAAAAACATTTAATGATAATTGGTCAGTTCTATCAGTAGACCTTTGATTTTCGTAAAACTGTCCTTATAATTATATGAGTATGAATTTCAGCTATTTTGATCAATGAATTTCATTCACTATCTCTTAAGAAAAGCATTAAAAATTTTGTTCCATGAGAATAATATGATGCCTCCAAATGGACTTTATTTTTGTTTTTCCTTTCTCAAAAGTTTGAGGTGAGAATTGGATACCACAAGAATTTGGTAAAGTATTAAGTTATTTCTTATTAATTATGTGAGCAAAACAAATTTTGGTTGAGCTTACATCCATCAATTTCTCATTTAGATCTCCTCTTAAAATATAAAAGGAATATCAGTATTCATAAATATTTTCAGATATTATCAATATTTCATTTCCAAATATTATTAAAATACAAACACTTTTTAATTTCAAATTTTTAACATTTTAATTTAATTTTTACTTAATTATTACAATTTTCTCAAACTTACAAACAAAACATAAAAAATAATATAACTTTCAAATTTTAAAATAAAAATAATATTAAAATATTATATTCCATTTTTTTTAATTTTATAATATCTTTATTTAATTTTTTCTCATTTATCAAAAATTCAATAAAATATCTTAACCCAAATCATTTCATTATTATTTATACATGTTTTGAGATGTTCTAAGTGTCCAAACAAATCCTAAGACTTACTTATTTATTCGCCTTAATTAATTTTATATATACATTTGCATAAGAGAAAAATATAATGATTTTTTCATTGAAGGTAAACCAAGCACTCTATATATAGTCAAAATCGGATTAGTTGTAAAATCAGTACCTGGATTTTTAGGCTTTCATAATTCGAGACCTCATTTTTCAACTTTTTGCAAAATTAATATATGAATTTCAAGGAACTTTCAATTCAATAATTAATACTTCTGCTAATTTTACCGTTATAAAATTGATTTTATAATTGACACGTGTCATCCATGCACCATGTACAAGTTTATTATTAGCTGGCGTCAATATTGATGCTACATGTCAACCAGTCAAAGACTGACGCATGCCCTATCGTTTAGTTTTCTAATTAAGAAAAAAGTTTGTCCATGTTACCGCTCTGGTTAACCATTCGTTAAAAAAAAAAAAAAATTAATAATTAAAAAAATAATTTTAAATGTATTGATATATTTTTTTATTTTTTAAAATATTTAAATATATTAAAAATATGAATAGAAAAACTTTTAAAAAAAATTACAAAAGCAATTATTGGTAAAGTAGAGCAGTCCTACTCAGGCGGCAGAGTAGCACCGCTCTAAAATTAATGAAGGTACTGCATTACGAATTTCTTAAATTTCAAGTACCAATTTTGTAAAAATTAAAAATGGATAGAAATTCATAAGCACTGTGTTTTGATTCATAAGCAATACTTGGTAGAGATTCTGGTTAGTTTTGATATTTAAAATATTTTAAAATTATGTGAATAGAAATGAAATGATTTGTGAATAATAGTAAAATTATTTTAGTTAAAATATTGTATTGAATTTTGGAAAATGAGATAAAAAACTAAATAAAAATATTATAAAATTAAAAAAATGTTTGGATATAAATTTTTAATATTATTGTTTTTGTTTTAAAATTTAAAAAAGTTGTATTAGTTTTTTATGTTTTGTTTAAAAATTTGATAAAGTTGTACTGAATTTTGTATTTGAATAATAATTAGATAACGATTAGATAAAAATGTTAAGTATTTAAAATTAAAAAATATTTTATGTTTAAGCGATATTTTTAAAAAAATATGAGAAGTTTTGAATATATTCGAGAATAACGCGGTAGACCAGAAAAGAATAGTAATAATTGAAGGCATGCTCTATATGTTCAAATGGTAACAGATGCAGTACTAGAGCACCTTAACACAAAGGCTGGCTTTCAAGCTATCAATCACACCTTCATAACCCTCATTCCAAAGAAGAAATCCCCTGAGAAGGTCACTGATTATAGGCCAATTAGCCTTTGTAATGTGTACTACAAGATCATAGCTAAGGTCATTGCAAACAAATTAAAGACCATCTTGCCAAAGCTAATATCAGACACTCAAAGTGCTTTTGTTTCAGGGAGAATGATCTCAGACAACACTATTGTTGCTTATGAACTCCTACACT
This sequence comes from Carya illinoinensis, assembly GCF_018687715.1. Lineage (NCBI taxonomy): Eukaryota > Viridiplantae > Streptophyta > Magnoliopsida > Fagales > Juglandaceae > Carya > Carya illinoinensis. The sequence continues at coordinate 21,793,891 of NC_056753.1, read as the reverse complement.
CTATGCAAAACAGAAGGAAGAATGGTAGAGAAGCTTACATGGCCCTCAAGCTTGATATGAGCAAGGCCTATGATAGGCTAGAGTGGTCTTTCATTCATCAAGTGTTTCAGCAAATGGGCTTTGACAGAGAGTGGACTGATCTGATCATGCAGTGTATAGGAACAGTGACTTACTCAATCCTAGTCAATGGCATCCCTCAACCTTCATTCAAACCCTCAAGAGGAATACGATAAGGAGACCCCCTTTCCCCATATTTGTTCATTCTGTGCTCAGAAGTGCTTTACTTGGCTCTGAACTTGGCTGAGCAGCAGGGCTCCATCTCTGGTTTCCCTCTTTCAAGAGGCTCTATAACAGTTAATCACTTATTTTTTGCAGACGATAGTATGGTCTTCTATAGGGCACATCAGCAGGAATGGACCAATCTTCAGCTTATCCTCAATTCTTATGAAGCAAGTTCTGGTCAGAGACTCAACCTAGATAAGTCCTCAATTTACTTCAGCAAGAACACAAGCCAAGTAGCCCAAACTTCCATTCTAAACTTGGCTGGTATAAAGGCATCGGGTCCTTTTGAGAAGTACCTAGGACTACCTTCTCTTGTGGGAAAAAACAAGGGCAGATCTTTTACTCCTATCTTGGATAGAATCAAGGCTCAAATGAGCAATTGGAAAACAAATCTCTTGTCCTCAGCCGGGAAAGAAGTCTTGTTGAAATCAGTTATTCAATCCATTCCCACATATTGCATGGGAATCTTCCCAATTCCCAAAGGAATCCTGAGAAACATAAATAAGCTAATGCAATCTTTCTGGTGGGGGATAAATAACCAGAAGTCTAAAATGCACTGGCTTAGTTGGAAAGGAATTGGTAAGGGCAAGCAAGATGGGAGCCTGGGTTTCAGAGACTTGAAAACTTCAATAAAGCCATGCTAGCCAAGCAAGGGTGGAGGCTTCTCATTAACACCCAATCCCTAGCCTCCAAGGTTCTTAAAGCCAAATACTTCCCCTCTAGTGATTTTCTCTCGGCTAAAGTCAGAGGAAGTGATTCTTTTGTGTGGAAAAGTATAACAACAGCTAGGCCACTATTGGCTGAAGGTCTCCTCTGGAAGATTGGAAATGGCAACTCAGTAAGGGTTTGGTCAAACCGCTGGCTGCCTACCCCTACATCTTTCAAGGTTCAATCTCCTCTCAGGATTCTCGGTTCAGGAGCTACTGTGAGCTCTCTAATAGATCAGGATACTCACTCCTGGAACCTGCCTCTCATACAGAATGTCTTCCTTCTTGAGGAAGCAGCAATCATATCCAAGCTACACATCAGTCCTTGCAATAGCAGGGATAGGCTTACCTGGAGGTGCACCACAAATGGCATGTTCACAATAAAATCAGCTTACCACCTACAGGTTTCTATGAATGATAGTAGGAATAAGCAGGGCTCTCGACCTCCTAACCAAGGGGCCCTATGGAAACAGTTGTCGAAGCTTAAAGTGCCAAGCAAAGTTAGAGTGTTCCTGTGGAGAGAAGCAAAAGACATTCTTCCCACCAAATCAAATTTGTTTAGAAGGAGGATTGTGGAATCTCCTCTATGCCCCATCTGTCACTCCTTTCCAGAGACCACAGCTCATGTTCTATGGTCATGCAAAGCAGCCTAGGATGTTTGGAGCTGTGGCTCGAGAAGACTCCAAAAGTGTAGGTCAAAGGAACAACTATACCATGAACTACTTGCAGACCACCTTTCTCTTCTCCCTGCTGGGGAACATGTGGAACTGGCTCTTACAGCCACTGAGTTGTGGTGCAGGAGGAACAAACTTGTTTTCAAATCTAGCTTCATCTCCCCTCTGCAGGTCTCCACGATTGTCTCCACGAGAAAGAGTGAATTGGAAGAGCTCAACAGTCAACCAAAGGAGCAACCTCTCCCAACTCGGACACCAGTTAAGTGGTGCAAGCCTCCTACAGATTTCTACAAAATAAACTGGGATGCAGCGATTGACAGGGTGAACTGCATGGTGGGAATTGGAGTGGCAGTCAGAGATTGGGATGGTCTTGTCACAACCACCCTTAGAAGTCCTAAAAACTCCTTCCCTGATCCTCTTCTGGGAGAAGCTTTGGCTGCCTTGCGAGTTGTGCAGTTGGGTCTCGAAATTGGTCTCCACAATGTCATCTTTGAAGGGGACTCTAAGCTGGTGGTCAGTGGGATTAACAATGGTGCTGAGGACTGGAGTACTGCGGGCTTGATCTTTCTTGACATAAAGAAACTTTTGTTTTCCTATCATACTTGGTCTTTTAGGCATGTACCTAGGCAGGTCAATGTAGTGGCACACATCCTAGCTAAAAGTTCTTTGGAACTTAGTTTGGAGTCTGTTCTTGTAGAGGATTATCCTCAATGCGTCTGTAACCTTCTATGCTTATAGCATTAATATGAAGTTCCCATCTTCTCAAAAAAAAAAAAATGGTAACATTCAAAGTATCAATTCTTTTATATTTGATGTTACAAACTAACAAAACCGTTAACATATATTCTAACAATCAATTTTGAAGTTAAATCCATATTTAGATTTGATAGTCACAATCGAGAATATAATTTTTTTTTTAGATTTATTAGAAAAACTTATAAATATATATAATCTTAAAAATACAACTTCAGTATTTTGTATGGTTTCATTTGCATCTTTTATAACCATCTGATTCCAACAATTAAATCCTATACCCAAAATCCATCTCTCAATTAGTCCGACAGTTGCATTTCCTTGTGTTAGTAATTTGGATACCTCATGGGTCATGGGTGGAGAGTTACAAGCAGTTAATTAACTAGCTCTCCACTATTGACAATTAATTAACTTCTATGTGATAGTTAATTAGCTACCTCATTAAGAAACTCTTTCTATAAGAGATTTACGTACATTAGTTTCATGAGCGTGGAAAAAGTTAACGTACAAACAAATGCCTGATAGCAAAGAATGAGATTTGCTATCTCATGAAGGTATCGAGAAACTCTCTTAACTGATTGCCAAGTCCTAGGTTATTTTGATAACGACTAATCAATCCATATTCAAAACAAATGTCAGGTCATGTACACAACATAATATACATCAAACTTCCTATTACACTTATATAAGATCTCATTGGATTATACAAATGCAAATTCAATGGGGGTGTTGGGCTAATAGAGTCTCAAAATATGTTGTATTAGATTATGCATATATAAAAGAGAATGGCTTTTTGCTATAGTAAGTTAGTGTTGTGAGTCAAATTTGATAGTTACTATAGTATGACCAAAAGAAAAAAAATATATATATATATATATCTTCTTCCTTACTTCCTACCGTGATTTGGTTGCAACAGCTTTTTGAGTGCTATAATATTATTACTAATTAACATATAATCAGTAGAATGGTAAAATATAATAAAATTTTAATAGATCGATTTAGGAAATTTCTTAGTTTGTCTTAAGAGACTTATATTAAGAAGATTTTAGAATAATTTCGTATGCACAACTCTAAACCTATAGACACTCCAATTGAGATTGGTTATACATTGAGTTTAAAACATTACCCTAAGAATGATGAGGAAAAGAAAGAGATGACTATAAGTCCTTATGCAAGTACAATTGAAAATCTGATGCACGCTATGTTGTGTACATGACCTGACATTTGTTTTGCAGTTGGATTGTTTAGTCTTTATCAGAGTAACCCAAGATATATTCATTGGTAAGCAGTTTAGATGATTTTTCGAGATCTTCTTGGGACAACATATCTTATTCTTTGCTATTAGGGTAAAGACATAAAACTGAAGAGATATAGCGATGCTGATTGTGCTAGTGATAAAGATGAGCGTAAATTCATTACGAGTCACACATTTATGCTTAGTAAGGGAGTTGTTTCTTGGTGTAGCAACAAACAATCATGCATTGTTTTGTCTACAATGAATTCAAAGTATGTGGATTGTTCAGTAGCTGTACAATAGACTGTTTAGTTGAGAAAATTTTTTAATTTCCTAAAAATTAAGGTTCTTGAAGATGAAGCTGTTAAGATATACAGTAATAGTATAATAACTTTGGTATATTCTAGGAATACCTAATACTATGATAGAACCAAACACATATATTTAGTTTCACTACATTCAAGATATTATTGCACAAGATGAAGTGAACTTATAACATATCTCTACTAGCAAGATGGTAACTAATTTTCTTACTATGGCTATTAGAAAATTGTTTTCCAAACTTGTGTTAGAAGTTTGGGACTTCATTGGATTTGATGTATGTTGTATTAAAGATAACTTATACTTTATTGTACATTGGACACTATTAGTATCTATTGCATCAATGAGATTATTGTTTTTATCTTATATTATTCTTCTATTGATACTAAGTGAAAGACATACATTATAAAGATGTTACCAAGCAAAAATCCGTCCACTCACATAAATGATCACCTTGATATTTGAACAATGAATAAGATAAGACAAATTGATTAAGTTAGCGCTTGGAAAGCGAGTAAGTAAACATCTTGATACTTTAGAAGCATTCAAGATAAGCTTAAAGAATGTTACCTTAGCTTGAAGTATTTGCACAACTTTATGAAGCACAATTAAAGTGGGATGTGAGATATTAGGCAGGCGTTATATAAGTATTTTTGCTAAAAAAAACTCAAGTTAGGGCGACTAGATTAAGATTTATATTGCATTTGAATGTGATAAGCTCAATTGAGTGGAAGTTCCACCGTATTATACATTTCATACTGTATGTTCTATAGACGACCATACAAAGGAATGACTGGATGAGTCCATGCTCCATCACTATGTGAATCCTAATGGATCAATAGATGATTCGTTACTATGTCCTTAAACATGGAACTATATCATGAGATGAAAACTTGATGTTGCTACTTTAGCATATTTTCTTAAGGTCACAAAGCATACTGTCTTGCAAAGTGTGTCTAAAAAAATAGTCAAGTCTACTTGAACTGACTTGAGTATATAGGGAATATTATTTGAATTCTTACTTGTTATTTTATGACTCATAACCTAGATGATTATGTCATTTTAATTCGATATAATTATGAGCATGCTATATAATTTGAAGTCAAGAATTGCTTTATGCTATAAACTTATGAGGGATTAAGGACCATTGACTTAGTAAAATTAAATAGTTTAGGGCATAGACAAGATGTTATGAATGATGTACTATGTTAGTAAGATGATAATTTAATACAATACTCCTATATCCCCTTAGCCTTCTTATCAAGTTGCACGATTCGTTTTTTTATGAGAGATAATTGATTAAGAGAGGAAGAAATTGTTAATGACCATGGCACCTATTGTGGACCAATGGGAGATGTTAGCAATTGGTAAAACATTACCCATATAGTGTCTACATGGGTGAGGAGTTATAAATAGTTAATTAAATCTCCACCATTGGTAGTTAATTAATTTCTAGGAAAGTTAATTAACCACCCCGTCAGGAAACTCTTTAAATGAGAGTTTTACATTAGTTTTAATGATGTGAGAAAAGTGAATGTACAATAAAAAAATCTTTCCTATCTCTCTATAATTTTTTAGAGCAACCATATTAAACTTTTGATCTTGAAGTGCAAAATTATTTTATAAGACTTTAGTAGCCTCCTAAGCTATGTAGAGGTGCAATTACAATAATTTGATATGGGCGGTAACCTCCTAAGCAAAGATTCAGGTTTGTGGGACTTCTGCTCTACTAGATGTCATTTAAATTAATCTTATCTAACACCCTATATATATTTAAATCCAAATCAAGTACAAGAATACACAAGCAACTACCCCTTAATTACCAATGCAAAAAGCCATTAACGAAGATTCATATATTTAGGAAGTTCATCTTGAAAAGACAAACTTCCTCTACTTGTTCAAAAATCAAACTTATAGAAGTTCATATATAACATTTTATGATTATAATTTAGTTATATTATTAAAACTTAATATTTACTTAAGATCTTGCAATATACATAAGGGTGTAAATGGTTCAGTTCGATTCGGTTTTGTAAAAATTTTGAGATTGAATCGGTATACACTGGTTTTACATTTTCAAGAACTGATCATGGACCCGTTACCCTCTTAAATCGGTACTTTCAATTTTACCAGTTTCGGTCCCGTTCTATCTGATTTTTCAGTTTTAATTAAGTGCCAATGTCGTAAAAAATGTACTTTTCTAATGTATACTAATTAATGAAAGTAAAATATAATTAATATACTAATATATATTAGTATTAATAATGTATTATGTATTTATCAAAAGGAATATGTTAAGAATTTATTAGGCTATAGACTGTAATTAATATATATATATTGTATATTAATAACATATGATTAAACAAATGATCATATTTAAGATTAAATTTTTATGTTATAAATTATAATATAAAATTATTTCATATATAATTATATATATTCTATATAAAATGTATATATATAATATTAAAATTAATTTATATATATATATATATATATTTTATAAATCGGTTTGGTTTGGTCCCAGAAAACCAAAAACCAAAATCGAACCGAATTTAATCGGTTTTTAAAATGTAGGAATCGGTCCCAGACCAGACCGATTTAAAATCAGACCAACGGGTCCTGTCCAGGCAAGTTTTTTTATTTAAATTTTCACCCCTAAATATATATCTAAAGATGAGATTGGATGCTAACTATTGGGCAAGCAAGTGTGTGCATCGATGAAGAGTTCGGTGAATTTTTGTTAACTTGCCACTTGCTGATGGTGGACAAAGTAGAGCATATCGATTCTGAGTTTAATGAATTTATGTTAACTTGACACTTGCTGATGGTGGAAAAAGTAACAGGTAATGTCTATGATTATAGGATGTCCTTCGATTTTTAATGAGTGAGTTTTTTACATCCATGCATATATGAGGTGTTCTTTATAATTTGTACATACTACTAATACAATGGATAAGTTATCTCTAATGGCTCTGTTAAACTTTAGAGCAAAACATTCCATTGGGGGAGATTCCATTCCAATTTTCAAACTCTAGCTTCTTTTGCATTCCATGCTTAACAATATTGCTGGTGGTTTTACAAATGCATGGCAGTTTGTTTCCTTTTCAGATTTTATTTAGCAATTATCGAACTGCATCTATTGTTATGGTTTCAAATGACTAAAATTGATGTAAATCAGAGGTTGTGGAACCATTCTTGTTCTGATGAGAGAGTAATGATAATTTAGAACTCCATCTATTGGTTAATATTCAATTAGGAAACTTTGTGATGTCCATTGGCCAAGGGGACTCAAGCTGGACTATTCTAATAAATATTCATTTAACAAAAAAATGTTTAAATGTTTCCTCCTCGTCACTACATAGCAAGCACAAATTATCATTAATATTGGCCAGGAGTATGCCAATGGTGTTGAAGAGGAAATACTCATAAAAGGTCCAGTATTGATGAAATGTTTAGATACAAGAAGTGTTTTGTCTCGTCTCATCTCATATCATTATTACAACTTTTTTAAATTTTCACACAAAATATAATAAACAATTCAACATTTTTAAATCATAAAATAATAATATATTCTAATACTATTTTATTCAACTTTCATTTCAACTTATCTTATATCTACTATATTTCATTCAGCCAAAAAAAAAAAAGAGTTCCTAGCTATATTTCAAAGAAATAGTTTGTCCCCATCTTGGAGTTTGAAGCACCAAAATTGATTCCAATTTCGTAGAAAATGATCTGGATGATCTTGAAAGTTTTATACAATGAGTAAATATTTTTCAAAGAACCTGTTTGTTTTGTCCAAATATTCCACCCAATTTTGGATAGCATGACTTTATTGAATGGAAAATTAAATGTCAAAATCAACAAAATATATAATTAAATACAAGAGAGGAAAAGTAGAATATGTAGGGCTGAATGCGACATTCTTAAAAGTGGTACAATTATATGGATTCTAAAAGATTTGATGCAGCTCTCAAAAGAAGGAGATGACTATAAGTCAATGTGGCTATCGGCTACTACCATTTTTATATCTTAATTGGTAGAATAGTTTTGCTGGCCATACAGGCTAGTTGACATGCAAACTGTGTTGTATTCTTTTGTATATTAAAATAATGACTTTGTGGATTTTGATTTTGGACAAAGCTTTCCACCTAAATGGGTTGAAAAAATCACTTATAAATATGATAAATTTTCATCAAGCTTATGACAATCACATGTTTTTTTCAATTTATGTCTTAAAAAATCAATATACATCCCTTAATTAAAAAAATAAAAAATAAACATATGCTTATCATATACTCAATGGACACATGAACTTTTTTGAACTAGTTGGAGTAATAATCTGTCCTTTGATTTTTGTGGCCTTAGAAGACTAGTGGCTTCGACACTAAGGGCATGTCAAGATGTAAGATGAGATGAAATTAATTAAGATTATTTAGAAAAAAATATAAAATCATTGCCATATTTTGGTTGTCATGGTATGACCCGAAAAGGGCCACCCTTGAGCGGTAAGACCTTTAGCCACCAATGGGCAGCTATCCACCATGATGAAAGGGGTAGGATATTCCACTATGATGAAAGGGGTAGGATATTCCATACAAAAACTACAATGCTTGGAACGAAGGTAAAACAAAAAAGAAAATGGCACTAAACCATAGGTTTGGGCACATTTTCAAGAAGGGACCACCAAAAGCAGATTGGGTTGATTCAACAAGTGAATCGATTGGTTGTAGCTCCAAACCACAACTAATAGAAAGACATTACAATAAACTATTATAGGGCATTTTGTAAGAAAAATGAGATCTTATTGTTTCCATTTTCTTATTTTGGAAAGACAGAAACATAGTAAGGATATTTGGAGAAGGGGAACAATGATCATCGACATAACCAAATGACTATCAACCATTGTACCAACAATTAGGCCCCACGCACAGATAGAATGGAGTGGGGTTGGACACATTTTGAAGATTTGAAAATAAGGAATCCAACATTGTCCCACATGTTGTCATCAGAGTTTGGAGCAATAACAACACATGATCCTCACAAGCTAGTCAAATGGTGTTGTTTCTTGGTCCATCTTGTAGATTGGCACCTGGGAAGTGGGGTGGTATAATGCACGTAAAGATTTGATAGTAAGAAAGTGGTAAATTGAGAAGAAAGGGAAAAATTACTATATAACTAAGTGAAAAAAGAAAAGGAGATGGAGAATAACATGGAGGAGCTCTTGTGATTTTGGAGAAAAGTAAGAGGAAAAACAATTTTAGAGGGGGAGGAACTGTGATATCCCGTTTTTACGTGTATTTTCACTGAATGAGTGTTTTTAATTTAATTAATATATTAGTTCTCTGATTTTAAATTATTGTATTTTAATTGGTTTTATTTTATTTGATGTGGTGTTTAATTTATTTTAGCCATTCTATGGTTTTAAAATTGTTTTCGTCAGATCTGTTTTTGGATTCCGGAGGTGAGGATTGGACTTCATTTCTTTTTTCCATCTTTTCTTTTCTCTTTTTCTTTTTCCCTTTTTTCTTTTTTCTTTTTCCTTTTCTTCTTTTCTTCTTTCTTTCTTTTTCTTCCTCTTCTTTTTTCCTTCTCTCCCCTCCCGCGCGCACGAGCTCTCTCCCTTTCTTCCCGTCGCCGTCTAGTTGAGCCACCTAGACCCACCACTGCCGGCCGACGTGGCCGACACAGCCACCACCGTTTGACTCCCCTCCGGCCGGCGCACCACCCCACCAATTTTTAGCCCCATCCGTGCCGCCGTTAATCCCCTACAGCCCATATAAGCCACACGGCTTTGAGCCATTTCCGGCGCCGTCGATCCACCTCCGGCTACCATCTTTTTACCACTTCATCTCATACCTCTTTCTGTCCTAATCCACCCATTTCCGGCCCCGATCCGTTGCCGGAGCAGCTCCCACGAGCTCAACTCCGATCTGCCCCTTTTTGCACTTCCACCGCCATCCACGGCCAAAACTCACTTCTTTTAGCTTCATAAATATCTTTAGACCATTTCCTATCAATTTCGTGTATTGGTTTGTCCCCGTTCAAAAGTGGGTAATTTACAATCCACGGCCAAAGTATAAAATACACTGTTACGTTATTTTTTTTCCGTCGTTTGCAACGTCGTGGGCTTTTGAAAAATACCTTATAGCGCTGTAAGTATTTTCCAAACTCTATTTTAGATTTAAATATATTTTTACTTTTACAATAATTTATTTGACTGGTTGGTTGATTCCGGACTGAGTCCGAGGAGTTCGGGGGTCAGATGGATTGAGGACGGAGTTGTTTGGTTTGTTATTTTTGTGATTGGTTAGTTGATTTATATCTTGAGGCGTGCATTGCATGACGCATTCATGTGTATTTGTTTAAATTGAGAAAAACTGGATTTTTTGTGTAAATAGATTTTCGGGTGCGTATGTATCACGACCCCAAGCTAGGATGGGTATTATATCGGTGGAACTCCTCTGGTCATTCGGGAGTGGATAATACTGAGTGACATCCCCTAGGTTGTTGCTGGGCGACGACCGGATCGCACGGCACGGTAACGCTATCGTGTCGACTCCGTGGTCCCTAGAGTAGCGGGGACTATAGGATAGCCTGATCCAGGTACGCGCTGGGCTCGAGTATTGGGCATCGTTCATTTAGGTGTTATACGCGTAGTCGTTACCTGCGGTGTGGCACAGGAGCCAGAGTGTGTAGATAATCCCTAGAGGAGATCATGGTGCATGCAATAATTGGATTGAGTTTTGGTTATTGGTTACGGGCCATTTTCTGGAAAAATGGCGAGGTTATGTTTTTGGCTATGTGATCTATTTTCTGGGAAAATGGTGGTTTCTCGATTTGGGCCATTATCTGGGATAATGTCAATGATTGGTTTTAAAAGTTATGTTTTTGGGCCAAAATGAGATTTTGGCGTGCATGGAAAAAATGTGGTTTTATGGGTTATGTGCATTTGCATTCTTTCATGCATATTGTTTGATTTTAATATGTTTTTTATTTAGTGGCGTTTGGATCTTTACTTACCTACGGCACCATTTTGGTACCGTGGATTTTGATGCAGAGAACGATGAGGAGGAGGAGGCTCAGCCCGAGGAGGCGGCTCCGCCGGGGTATTAATTTGGAGTGTTATGCTTTGTAGTTTGGTTTGAACGATATTTGTGGCTTGTAATATTTTATTATGTATGTTTTGAACGGTTTTGTATTAAACAAAGAAAAATTCTGGTACTTAGTTATATGACTTTGTTTATCTGCTGCGTATTTTCTCTTACACACTTGTTGCTTATAGACACACTTGGCACTTGGCGATAGGGTGGTGACCTGTGTTGTCATCATCCCAACATCTCGATTTTTCCGTATTCGTACGTGGGATTTGAAGGCGTCACAGGAACTATTCATATACTCTCATGTTAGTTCTATTGAAGTTGAAATTTTGAAGTCGGGGTGTACAGAAAAGTAAAGCTTGTTGATTGAAATTCTCATTCATTCACCACTAGTTTTGCTTAAGGCAGGCCATGAACCCCAAGTCATGACTTTCCTACCAGGTTTTATGCCAGACAATATATGACACCACATTAATGGATGAACAATAAAAAGTTTCTCAAAATTATTCTGTTATCAATACAAATGTCATCTCAACAAAACAATCTTAATCATCAAAACCTCTTATAAAACTAAAAGAAAAACTTTTGCATTAATTTTGTTACCTACATATTTTCAATTAACCATATGCACTACTATGAAAATCCAATACAAACATTAAAAAAAAATACACACGACCTTCTTAAATTACCGCCTAATTTGTAATATTCATGCATTTAATTCATCAGTTTCAACAATCAACCCAAACTCCAAAAGAATCTCAATATACCCCCTATGTAAAAGATTGACACAAACATACTACACTAAAAATTCAAAACACGAAAAAAAAAAAAACAATCGTATTTTTCTCTTTTAGATCAATTCCTCTTCATTTATTTTTTTTAATCTAATAGGATTATATTGTATTTTTTTAAAATTTGTTAGGGTTAATTTGAAGTCTTCAAATACATATTAGGATACACTAATTTTTTTTTTTTTTGGAGAGGTAGTTCATGTTTGGGATTTCAGTGAGAATCATAACTTATAACTTAAGTAATAAGTTCTACTATTAAAAAGTTATTAACGGTTTGGTAACCATATATTTAAAGGCTCTCTCAAACATGTTATGTTTGCAAACATGTTATGTTTGTTTAGAAACAGATTAAAAAAATATTTTTTGAGGTAGAAATGACGATTATTTAAATTTTTAAAGATTATAATCATGTTTTTAAAAGTTTAAAAATTGCAATTATCTAAAAGTTGGGTGGGTATTTTCGTCCATTGATAATATTTTTTTAATTTGAATTACATTCAGCATTATTCGAAAAAGTACGTTTGAAGAAAAATATCATTTTGATACTTTTCCTAAAACGTACTTTATAAGTTATTTGAGATTAAAAATATTTTAATATATAACATCTAAACAATTTAATTTTTCCATCAAAGAGTTTTTAAAACTATTTAAATATTTTTTAAGACTCATACCACAATCCTAAATAAGCCCGTAATAGCCAAGACCGATAGTTTTGAGTTGATCGCAAAGGATGTGGTAATTTGAGAGGATAATATATATGTTTCTAAAAAATATTTGAAGACTTTTCTCAATTCAAACATATTTTAAGAAATACCACCAGTTTTACAATTTCCATAAAATATATTTTGAAAATTTTTCTCAAACTCTCACTATGGCTCTCAAAAAAGACAACTTACATCAAGCATCTCTAAGTTATCCACGGAAATACACGGACTACAAACCCAAACTTAATATACTCAACTAGTTTTGTATATGAAAAATATTTTAACTATAAAAAAATTATATAAAAATAAATTTATAAATTAACGTAATTTCATATGATACGTCAGAATTTAAAATTATTTTTATTATAGAATAAATTTAAAATATTACATAAAATTAGTTTAATTTATAAATTTACCTTCTTTTTTTTTTTTTTAATAAAAGGTAAGGAATTTCTCTTTTGCATAACCCACTTCTTGCTACAGCTACACGTAAACCTGTCAAAATTTTGGAGACACAAAAGAGCATGTCCATTTCCACCGGCAGATCAAAAGCTGCCACCTGTACAATCGAAGGGTTATCAAATATATTGACATGGCCCAATTTACGAACCGTGGGTAAATAATATCATTTGGGGCAGACACCATTCAAGCTTAATGGCCGGTCACTTGAATGACCTGTATTCACTCTTGCCTTTATTTTACCCGGGTCAAATGCTAAGGTCATCGACAAAGATGAACTCTACATTGTACCAACAGTGTAAAATATATATATATTTTTCAAAAATTTTAACCTTTTTAAAAATTTTAAAAAATATAAAAATTAAAAATTCATTAAAAAATTATTTCCTTATTTATTAAATAGAAAGAATCAAAATCGTTCTTTCAATGAGATAAGTATTTTCCTATTTGATAGGGTTGGCTGGGCAAGGTCAATCCCGCTCATTTGACGTCACTATTTCTTTTCTTTATGTAGTTATTTATTTAAAAAAATGTTATGTATACCGAATGGTGCACTAATGGAATCCTACATTCCTGTTTTTTTTTTTTTTAATATTAAAAAAGCAAAAATGTACTTTTTCGGTACATTTCATCGGTAGATATGCTGTTAGGTGTACCTAGAAGGGCCTATTTATTTATAAGTAATGTTATAGTTACCGATAAAAATCACCGAAAATTTTTTTTGATAGTGTAATTTTTTTTTCAAACATTTTAAAACCGTTTAAACATTTAAAAAAAATTACAAACTTTTTAAAAAATATTTACTTAATTATTAAGTAAAAAATACATAATCAATAAGCTTTTTCGATGGGAATATCTTTAACTTAATTATTGGTTAAACATTCTTTATGGGCCTTGTAGCCGTCGCTTTCAGGTCCATCAGGGGCAGCCCACTACTTGGTATAATAAGCCTGTAGCTTCACGCACATTTTTCTCACTTTGCACTTTCTTCTTCCTCCTCTTCCTTATGCATCTCTCTCTCTTCTCTTTTTGTGTTTGCTTGAGTGGAAAAGAAAAACGATGAAAGCAAGGCACAAGTTTCTCCAAGGTATGACTTGTGCGTATGTGTTTCTGTGTTTCTACTTCATACATCTGATTGATGTGATTTTTGCCATAGTTCTATTTTTATATTTTTTCTATGAAATCTACTGTTTGGAAGATGAGAAAATGTTATGCTCACTTCTATAATCGTTGATGCAGGTCTCCTTGAGGCCTTTATCATGCATGAGTCAATGAAAAGTACCATGGCCATACTGAACTTCTCAAAGATTGGAATCCATGGATTGAAAGAAATCCTTACAGCAGCAATCTTTGCCAGAATTCATGAGTTTGGAAATCCAAGTTCCAATGTTCTAACGTTGGCTTGTTCATGATAATTGGGTGCTATCCTACCTGAGCTTTTATACCTATGATCATTTTTCTTATCCAACCTACTTTTTTTTTTTAATCCTCTCTGCTTTTGGTCAATCTTCTTGACCTTGTAAGACCTTTCCTTAATTTAGTAAGATCTAGCACCGTATCTATTGTTTTTATTTTCTAGTTTCTCATGAATTCTATATCATAGTTTGTTGACATAGAGTTTAGTGGTTATCTTTTCCCATTTCTATCCAACTCATCTTCTCCTTCCCTGTCTATCCCTCCTGAGCTATTTGAAACTAGACCGACATGCATCTCTCCTAAATATAGTACCGTCTGTCAGAAGACTTGAGAAGATCCTTGAGTTTATGCAAGCAATGGAGATCTCGATTGCAACATCATGGATTACAATTTTTATTCCCTTTTTTTTTTTTTTCACATGTAAATCATGTAGAAGGATTGAAGAAAATGCAAAGAGTGATCCAGCTTGAGGTAGAGTTGCAACAGAATGTATTAATTATTTTTTTTAAAAATACCGTACGTGTTGTTTTATTCAGAATTAATGCTGTTTGTTTTATGTTCTGTAAAGGCCATCAATTTCAATTGAATTATTGTGTGCAGAAATATGCATCTGCAGACATCGTGTTCGTTGTTTTATATGTTGTTGGCTGATGAGAAAGTGACGAAGAGAATAAATATTGTTCTCTCAGATCTGTGGAAAGAGTTTACTCTCGTGACTGCTGTTATGTACAAAACATCAACTGTATTATTGGATCTCTCTCTCTCTCTCTCTCTCTCTCTCTCTCTCTCCCCAAAAATTTTTTTTGTGCCATGAAAGTTGTTCATGTAAAAGCTGACTACCCTTGATGTGAGAAAGTGTTTTCTTCCCACGCCTCACGTACACATGCAATGAGCTCTCAGAGAGAAGAGAAAAAAAAAAAAAACCCCCAAAAAAGGAAGAGACAAGCAGAGATCAGGACAATCATTCCCTTATCTCTCACATGGTTGATTTGTTTCTTCTGTGAAAAAAGACAAGTAGGAAAAACTGGAGGAGTACCTCAATTTGGCATGAATATATATATATATATATACACACACATCCTCATCAATCTTTATCTGTATTTTGCAACGGGGATTGTTAATTCATATACTGTCAAAGCATTAAGTTTCTTATTTAATTAAGGATTCATTTTCATATACATTTGCAAAATTTAAATGAACCAGGGTGGATTGTACACTATTTATTGCTATAAATATGAATTTTTTAGCATTTGAAGTATGAAAAGGGTTATGCTTAATTATAGTGTTAGATGTACATGTAATTTTACGTATAAGATTTATTTTATCAGTTTTTTTTTTTAATTTTATAATTTTCAGCATATTAATAACTGATACATCAACAGGTATTGTTATGCAAGTACAAATAGCATTTTTTTTTTCACACTTAAATCCAACAAATTTTGCATAAAAGGATGAGTAAATTTGGATTGCTTTAGTGATTATATATGCAAAATATGATACACTAGGAGATCCTGGTGAATGTGAATAGATGATGATGATGATGATGATGTGAAATATAAGGTGTCCGTCCATCACAGTCATATATATGCAATTATAGTGAACAATATCAAAAGTAATTCAAACATGAAAATCAAAATCATTCGGTTGATACTTAAAATCAAAGACCCGATTCACATTTTTGAGTACCAAAAGCAGTCAGAGTGGTGACTTCTTGCCCAAAATGATGATGTCCCACAAGTGGGCATTGAAAAGCTAAATGCCTTTACCCTCTCTCTCTCTCTCTCTCAAAAATGGTAGGGAAGAGAGGGAGGGAGTGCCATCATTCCCCTCAATCCGAGTTGAGCTATAGTTATGCAAGGCAACAGGAGTAGAGGGCCCATTTTTTGTCAAAATCGTTTCCATCTTTAGGTAACATGGTAACATGGCTGTTTCATTAGGTTTTTTTACTTTTGCAAGAATCATTCCTTTCAAGACCCTTGAAAAAAAGGAGGGCGAATGACCTCTCAATAATGCCTCCATAGAAAAATTCAGCAATGCTAGCTTACTTTATTGGTAAAATTATGTGAATCTCACATGCTCATCAAGCTGTAATTCAATATGGGGGGAAAAAGCATCCCTTAATCATTTAAGATAATATTCTTTACAATCACTCCTTCAACCGATTTTATTGAAAATAATTGAGTGCACAAGTCTCGCATATTCAAGATCCATATAAAAAATTTATTTTTTAATAATGGACCCTATCATTTTTTAGAAAGAGTACACAGATCTTATAAACTATATATATCTAGCACAAATTGTAATTTATTTACTCCTTTGAATATTTGTTATTTTTTTGGCTTTCTTTTTTATTTACCACAGTTAGGTTATGAGAGTATATATATAAAAGTAAATTGTGATTTTATAGATTTTCGCAAAACTTGGACATATATAAAAGGAGAGAGACAAAACTAGCAGATTTGTCCAAATATTGACATGGTGAACAGGACCACTTTTGATCGAACTCGCCCTGAATTTGTCTTTCCAATCTGTACAGAGCTCAATATCATCGAATTGTCAATTTCTAACAATCATGAGCTCTGACCTATTGTTTTTTACATCCAATTCGACCCAAAAATCTGTGCTTGAACTTATGAGTAATATATATATATATATAACATTGTTTATAAACATATTCAGAAGTGCATGTTTGTGTATACTTTTGGTGTAATTAATTTATACATATAAAGTGATTGATGTAATTAAAATTATTGTCATTTAAAAGGACAAGTTTTTCATGGTCACTACTGAAAAAGTGGTACACAAAGATGTAAAAAAGGGTTAATTTGGTCTTTTACTTTGAGCACAAGTTAAAGACTAAGCCAATATGCCCTTTTTAACACCTCTTAAAGGGTTTGGTCTCTTCCTGCACTTCTTTTGTGTCAAAACAAACCAAACCTAAGGTACTAAGGTATGCACAAGAAAATGCCTCTTATGTGTACTTGTAAGAGCATTATTTCCTTCCGCTAATCCAATACAAGTATTTTTAAAACAAATGAGATAAATATTTATAAATATTGACATTTGACTAATTTAATGCTAGTACTCTAAAGTAACAAATGGCTTTCGTTGGGACGCCAGATTTTAACGAAGAATATGAACCTCCTTGCGTGCCAGTTTGGATTTGCTTGCTTGGACTACTACTGAATTTCTATCATGAATTGGTCCTTAAGATGCTTATAGTGCCGCTTGGACAATTTATCCTTCGAGATAATCCTACTCTTTGTGTGACAAGAACAGAATGGTGCCCGAGTTTGCATTGAGGTTGATGCTTCAAGAGATCATTTTCCTTCTTTCTGGATAGGCCAAACATGGTTGCTGCGGAGTAGACGACAGGAGGTGGTGTACGAGACCCTCCTTGCGTACTGCAAAAAATGTTAAGGTTCAGGGACATAATGCTCAGACATGTGAAATTGGTTCTGAGGCTCAGGAAAAAAAAGGCAAAGGTGGATAGATATAGGTTGAGAAATGGTAGAAAGCCGTGCTGGATTCACAATCTCTAGAATTTATTGCATTGCAAAACTTGGAACAAGGGAGGCCAAGCACGTTGCAGGAGAATGGTGATATAGTGGAAAAGGCTGGGGGTTCAGAAGGAAAAGGCTGGTGGTTTAGAAATTTCCCTACACTCAGATTCAAATCAGGTTGATGTTGAAGCATCACAAGAGGGTATAAATGGTGATTTTAAAATTGTAGAACCTTCTAACTTGCAAGAAAAGAATTTCTTGATGGTGGTTTGTAAGGCATCTTTGGGTACGGGTGAGTCTTGTGAAAACATGGTGCAGGTGGACGTGGAGAAGCAACCTTGGAGCAGCACGTAATGGGTTTGTGGAGAATCAAAGTGATGCAGATGGACAAATTGTGATGCAAATGCAACCACCCCTTATGCTTGTTAGTCAACATGTGGTCATGGTGCAAGGAATCAAAGGGTCCCTAGAACATGTTCAAGCAGTGGGTGACGCTGGGACAATTGTGGATGGTTAGTTGGTGCAACCTAGGTCTATAGGCTTCGAGGTAGATTGGTTGGAGGAAATAAATTTGGAGGAAATTAATATG
Source organism: Carya illinoinensis (assembly GCF_018687715.1). NCBI lineage: Eukaryota > Viridiplantae > Streptophyta > Magnoliopsida > Fagales > Juglandaceae > Carya > Carya illinoinensis. Next base: position 21,775,355 of record NC_056753.1, on the reverse strand, counting down.
GCCACTCTTGACGAAGTGCGATCCAAACAAGAAGTGGAGAGGGATAAGATGAAGGAAGACATGCAAAAAGATTACAGTATGGACTTGGAAATTCCTAAGCATACAGATGGCAAGTTCCCGAAGAGGAGTTCCACTAGGGCGGTAAATCGCCCCTCTAAACTTAACTAATGATTAGTTCTATTATTTTTTGGAACATACGGGGAGTGGGAACCTCTCAATTGCGATTGAAAAAAATTATTCGCAAATGTAAGCCTAGCATTTTAGCCTTGGCTTAGCCTTTTTTAATGGAAATCGTATTCCTAGTTATTTGAGAAATTTTATTTGTGATTTTTTCCAGACGAATGAAGATCAAGAGGGAAAATTTTGGCTTTTATGGAGCTCAATTATTTCAATGACTGGGTGACAAGTTGTAGTCAGTTCGTGACAGTTAAAGTTGAAAAGAATGGTTATGCTTTTATTCTCACCATTGTCTATACTAAGTGTAGCCAACATGAGAGAAAAATTCTTTGGGAGGATTTGGAGGCGAGTGAAAGCAATAATCTTCCGTGGATTATATGTGGTGATAAAGATGACTCCGAGAGAAAAAGTGAACATCTTCATCAATTTTCTGCGATAGATGATTTTAATCTCTATATTCAAAATTGTGTTTGTTGGAGATGTGCTCCAAAGGACCACAGATGACTTGGTGTAATGGCCAGGGCAGTTTGGCTCGGAGTCAGGAAAGGTTAGATAGATGTTTTTATTAATTATAACTTCCTTAACTATTTTTCAAATATTTTTTATCAGGTGTTGACTCGAACAACATCGGATCATGCTCCTTTGGTGATTCAAATGGGAGAAGACCCATTCAAGTATAGGCCTAGTCCTTTTATATTTCAGTTAATGTGGACAGGCCATATTAATTTCATTCTTCTAGTGGAGGGGGTGTGGAATTAAGAGTGCATTGGTTGTGTATGCATAAACTGTCTTTTATATTGAAAAGGGTAAATGTGGCTTTACGGGAGTGGAATCAAAATGTCTTTGGTAGAACTAATGTTATTCTTCATGAATTAGAGCAATAGATTGATAGATTGGAAAACAGTCTTCAAGTTTGCTTTAATTTTGAGGATGATAATGATCCTATGGTGTCCAAGATGGAGCTTTCAACCTGGTTGGGTAGAGAGGAAATTCGTATCTCACATGGCTAACAAGAATTGGTTGAAAGATGGAGATCAAAACTCGAAATTTTTTCATGCTATCTTGACTGCTAAGAACCAAAATCGGGTTACGGATATGTGTTTGGTTGATGGTACTGTTTTAAATACTCTTATTGAGATTCATAATGTGCTTTTGATTATTTTCATTAATTCTTGGGTATTTAATTTCTCTTGTGATTTTTTATGAAGATAATATGTTGATTTGTAAAGCACTTTTCAGAATGCCTATTGAGAGTAGTCTTGGCATTGATAGATTTGATTCTGGATTTTTTAGAACCTGTTGCGAGATAGTTAAGGAGGATTTATTGGAAGCCACTTCCGAATTCTTTCATACTAAATCCCTTCCTAGGTTCTTCACTGCTTCCTATATTGTGTTGATTCTCAAAGTAGATAAGCCTAATGGTTTTGAAAAATTCAGACCTATTACCTTTGTTCGGTTTTTTATATAGGTTCTTCACTGCTTCCTATACGTTTTAAGATCATTGTGGCCAGTCTAACAAATATACTTGCTAAGATGATTTCTCAGGAACAAGAGGCTTTTCTTCCCTATCGTATTATATTTGAAAATATTAGTTTAACTCAAGAGTTGGTTATTCTATCAATAAAAAAACTAGCGGGGAAAATGTGTTGACATAGTGGATATGTCCAAGGCATATGACATAGTGGATTGGCTTTTCCTTCTTCATGTCTTGGATGCTTTTTGGTTTTTCTACTAATTTCTGTGAATTAATTAAATCTTACATCTCTTCACCTTAGTTCTCTATCATGATGAATGACACTCCTTTGGGTTTCTTTAAAGGAGAATGTGGTTTGAAACAATGTGACACTATTTAGCTATATTTGTTCATTGTTTTGCAGGAAACTCTCTCTTGCCTTATTAAGCAGTCTTTTGATAATAAAAAAAATTGGTCAATTTACTCAGGCCATAGGCACTCCTCTTGTATCTCATCTTATTTATGATGATAATATTGTTATTTTTGCTAATGGTGGCCAGAAGTTTTTGAGATCTTTGATGAAGATTTTGAACTGTTATGAAGGTTGGTCGGGTCAGGTACTCAATAAAGATAAGAGTGCCATTTATTTTTCTAAATTTATTCCTCTTGCTAGGAAGAGAAACATTTTACGTATTACTGATTGGGTATTTAGGATTTCGGAGATATTCAGAGAGCCCTTCATATGAAACTTGCTTGGTGTTTAATATCAAGTCAATCTTTGTGGAAAAATTTCTTTAGAGGAAAGTACATTAGGGGCAATCATTTATCTCTTTTGGCTCATAATAAGGATACACGGTTATGAAAGTCTATTGTGAAAAGCATTCCAGATGTCTTATCTAACTCTAATTGGCTTGTGCATGAGGGTAATATCTCGTTTTGGTTTGAGAACTGGGAAGAGGGGGAGCTTCTTAAAGATTAGTACATAGTAATTGGGAATCCTTTGTTGAAGATTAAAGAGTATCGTATTGAGAATGGTTGGGATGTTTCTTTTTTAGAGAGATTAGTCGGTCAGCAAAAAGCTAGTGATGTGACACAAAAATCTTCCTAAAAAAATCTCTATTATGATGTGGAAAGCTTCCAATAATTGTTTGAGTGTGGATGCTAAGGTTAAAATGGTTGGTATTCCCCTAGCCTCTAGATTTAATTGCTGCTCTTCAAGGCATATTGAGGATCTTAATCATGTGCTTTGTACTGGTGATTTTGCTAGACAAATTTGGCACCTGACTTCGGATTAGTTCAGTGTGCATATGAAAATATTTTGAACTTGGCTGGAATAGGTTAATTATTGGTTTTGTTTTGTTAGTAATGTGTCTTAAGTTAAGACTATATTTGGTATTCTTCCTTTAATTGTTTCTTGGAAGCTTAGGGATCGGTGTTGCAAAGCCAAGTATGAAGGCAAGCTTGAGACAGTGGTCTCTGTCTGGCATGTTATTAAACTTTCGATTCGTAGAATTATGCAGTTAATCGTGGAAGTGTTAAGACTCCCTATTAAGGATATTGAATTCTTAAAAAGATTAGATATTCTGGTTTTAGTTACAAAACCAAAGAAGGTTTATGTGGTTAAATGGCTAGCAGAATTGGGTGAAACTTAATATTGATGGGAGTAGTTTGGGTAATGCTGGGCTAGCTGGTGCTGTGGGTGTTATTCGAGATTCTTGTAGTAATTTATGTGTGGCTTATTCAGTTTTTTTGGGTCAGGATTTTAATAATTTTGCTGAGATGAGAAGTTTACTGGAATGTATTAGGAGGTGTTGTCAGCTTGGTTATCATCGAGTTCATATTGAGACAGACTTTCAAATTCTGTTAGATGGATTACTAGAAGAAAGTGTAATATTTAGTATCTTGAAGACTTTTGAGAAGATATCAAGACTTGTCTTGGATGCATGGAGTATAAAGTAAGTCATGTCTTTCGAGAAGGAAATATTATGATTGATTTACTTGCAAAGCAGAGAGCTGGGGGTTCAAATATGAACTGGAATGACGACAGACATCCGTTGACCAGTAAGTTAAGAGGTTTTATTTGCATGGACGGAATTGGATAGCTATATATATAGATATCTTAGTGAGGTACATGATTAGTTGCATTTGTTTTATATTGGCATTTTAATTTTTTAATTATTGCTGTGCACTAACGATTCTACGCAGGTTGTTTTTGTCTTTTGTTTTGTGTTGGTTTTCTTGTAGTTATTTTCTTATTATATGGAAATTTGTATGTTGGTATTATAGTTAAGGTTGTTTTTTGCTGCCCGGGTCTTTTTTTGGTAACCTCTAGTTGATTGGTTGTAACCACAGTTTTCCTCTATTATAAGTGAAGGCTATTAATAAAATTGGGATATGGTCATATTCTTAAAAAAAAATTCAAAATCCAACAACTCTTTAAAACCCCAAAATAGGAAAATTAGGAACAAAAAAAATATAGAGACAGAAAATAAAATAAAAAAGCGTAAATTTAAAATAAATACAACATATTAAAAGCGAAAACATAAATAAAATCTTTAAGAAAATCTATAAATAACATAAAATATAGAAATCCAAGAAATATTAGAAATCAAATAATAAAACCTGAAAATAGAAAATCACAAATAAAAAAAATAAAAAAGCCAAAATATAAGAAATGCAAATATTATAAAATAAAAAAGAAAAAATATTATAAGTGCGCAAAAAGGAGGCGTTCCACCACAATTCCTTCCACACCACATAGGGTGAAAGGAGATTCTATTTCTATCACTCCACAAGGCTCTCCCAACTATTACAAGTGGGAGGGGATAGTCTTTGGTCGCCACCTAATATATGCCACAGCCGTTGCCACCGTCCTCCTCATACAAAAAGCTATTTAAAAATTATGAAAAATAATGAAAAACAAATTAAAGGTATTTTATAAGTAGGGGTGTAAGAATAAACCGACAAACCAGAAAATCGGCCCGGATCGGTTGGTTCGGTCTAGTTTTCGACCGGTTCGGTTTGGAATCGATTTTTTCATTTTAAAAATCGGTCAAATCCGGTCCGGAATTGGTTTTATGTTTTCCAACACAGAGCCAGACTGGACTAGACCGGTTCACATATTAAATATATTTTATTAATTTTTAATATTATACATAATATATATAATTATGTATGAAATAATATATTATAATTTATAACATAACATTTTAATCCAAACATGAATATTTATTTGATTATATGTTTTAAATATAATATATATATATTAAATACATTTTATTGCCTAATAAATTCTCAATATATTTTTTTTGATAAATACATTAGTAATACTAATATACTTAATATATTAAAACTGAAAAATCGGACCGGACAAGATCGGAACTGGTAAAACCAGACATACCGGTTTATGATGGTAACTGTTACGTAATCGATTTTCGAAAATACAAAACTGGTACATACTGGTTCAGTCCTAGATTTTATTTAAAACTAGACCGAACTAGACCAGTTACACCCCTATTTATAAGATAGATTCTGTAAGAAAATCCACTTTGGCCCCCTTTCCTAAATTATATTTTTATAGCTTTACCCCTGAAAATGAAATTTCTGATTCTGCCCTTTGTGCAAATTTTTTGAAGTTTTTGTAAAATTTGAAAACTAAGAGGTTTCTATCATTTAAAAATAAAAGCAATAAGAACATAAAAAAATAAAAAATAAAAAATAAAATAATACATCTCAACCCTCCAACAAACTCACCCAAGATGGTGTCTTTCTTATCCACCACTCCATACAAATTAGTAATGTTTTGCAAATTCCGTAAGGTCAGAGATTCTATCATTTAGAAGTAATCAGACAAGAAAAAAAAAATATAATATCCAAATAATTAGTTTAAATTTTATTTTACAACCAATCAATAATATATTGTGTAATTTCATAAAAATGGCTAAATTTATTTATTTATTTATTTTTAAATTTTCATAACTGCCCTTCATTTATATATACAGAGTAATATGAAATATAACCTTAAGGTTTGTAAACCCTTTACACTCCCTTTAAAAGAAATTTGGGTCTAATATTAAAAAGTGAATTTTTGTTATATATGGGTCACAGATGCATCTATTTTTTTTTTTTTTTAAATGAGTGCATGAAACTTATACACTTTAAAACTGTATAAATTATTTTCCAAATAAACAAAAAGATGTGTTAGTATTTTCTTGTCTTCCAAATGATTAGGATATTATAAAAATTAAAAAAAAAAGTAAAAAAGAAAAAAAAAAAAAGAAAGAAAGAAAGAAAGAAAGAGGAAGAAGGCAAGCCTATCTTACCCTCTCATGTTCGGTGCAAGAACAATATCCCATTCCATTATTTCAAATTTCCATCCTTTGTTTATTGGGTCTAAATAAGAAAGGCCCACACAGCTAAGCTGCTGCAAGCTAAGCCACTTGATCAACTGGCCCATGAAGTTATAAACCATAAATCCAGTATAATAGGGTTAGGTCTTTAGCATTAACCCATTACCTTTAATTACTATGTTTGGTTTGGGCTAGCTTTCTCAATTAGCTTGTTTTTTTTTTATTATATAAAAAAAAAGTGGGGAGGGATGGTCAGAGTAACTTCTCTCTTTGGAGTTGACTATAAGATCTCCCACTTACTGTGGTATGTTCAGTTTGAGCCAATAGCTACTTACCCGATATTCAAAGGCTCTCAAGACTTTTATTCACAAATTTTACTGAGGTAAGCTTTCGAACATGTGATCTTGGGTAAGGGAGGGAAGAAAGATCCCTTGGCCTTGGCCAACTGGGCTACCACATTAGTGGTTTCTCAAGCTTGTCATTAGGTAGTTTCTTTTGTTTTTCTGTTCTTCTTATGTACGTTTTACTTTGCTTGTCTTTATCTTTTTCCCTTCTCTCTCTTGTGCTGATTAAATGATTGGGGTTTGAAGTTTTGGTTAGGAAAACTTGGTGCTTTGTCCCAATTGAAATTAGCTCCATGTGTTTCTAATTTGTTATTATTTTTGACGTAGGAATAAACCACTGTGATATAACAAATTTTGAATAAAACCTTTCTAGGTAGAGATCTCATCTCATCCAACCCCAAGTTACTCTCTTATTTTACAGGAATTATTGTGACAAGACTTGTAAACTCAATCAAACCAACCCCAAGTCACTCTTCCTAGCTTGTTGGTAGGTTAGTTGCTCATGAATTGATTTCGCTAAATGTGTTTTTTTCCCAGTGTACATGTAGCTAATAAAAATACAATGGACATTTAAACCTTGTACTTAATTCATCACGTCCTCTGATTGATACCCAAATCATCAAAAAGGTTTTGTTTTTGTTTTTTAAGAGAACAAGGAAGAATGAAGAGTAGTAATCTTGGTCATGACCATATATATATTCATAGTGCCCCACTTAGATTTCATCAAGAAAACGGATGTGGTGTTGCAATAATCAAGAAGAGAATGCTCCCAAAGCTTTGAATGAAAGCTTGCAGTTTATATATATATATATATACAAAGAATCTTTTGGGTCACCTCCCCTATTGGTGAAAACCCTTATGGTACACTATGGATCAACACACAATCCTTTTAACTATAAATACAACTAGGGTGCTGGTTAAACCACACATTTATTTCAATTCTGGGTACTTGTTCCATCTTTTATATTGCGTTTTTGTAAAAATGGTGGATTTGGTTTTCAAAATTGTAAAGATAATTAGTATCATGATTCAACAAAAAAAGTGTTGGGGAAAAAATCTTGAACTAATGGATAGTACCATGTGGTAGATATATAGTTGGATTGCAAAACGGTATGACGAGCTGGCAAGATAGACACAATAAACTAATAAGGAAAGGGCAGCAAGAACAAGCAAGTGGGAACGTCGTCTTGATAGAGGAGGACGTCATGATTTAGCAAGAGATTGGATTTCTTCTGCATTGATCATGCTCTCTAGGCCATATTGTCTTCTTAATTCCATCTCTACACATTTTGTTGCTGCGCTAAAATGGAGGATTAGGGCTTTATTTTATACATCCAGGTTATTCGATCAACGGTTGACCATGAGTCTAGAAATTAAATGGCATCAACAAAATCTCTCTCTCTCTCTCTCTCTCTCTCTCTCTCTCTCTCTCTCTCTCTCTCTCTCTCTCTCTCTCTCTCTCTCTCTTCAGCTTATAATAGCTAACTAAAACACTAACATATAAATACCAATTTATTCATTGCAGAAGAAATACACTTAACAATACTTTGCACTGAAAATTTTGCACTTTCCTTCCAAAGCTTCCAAAACTAACACATTAAACCCCTCGACTATTAAAACAGTTCCTCTTCGAACTGGTGTCACCTATAAACAACAGTTATCGGATACCAATTAGGAGCTGTCATGTAGGTGTTTCTCAATAAACCATATAGGGCATATAGCAGGGGATCACTCTACTTCTCTCCCCTTCCCGCTCGAGCTCCAGACTGAAAATCCCTCTTCTTCCCTCGTCTCTCTCTCTCTCTCTCTCTCTCTCTCTCTCTCTCTCTCTCTCTCATAACCCAATTTTGAATCTCTCTCTCCTTCCCTCTCCCTCATGAAAACCCTAAATTGATCTTCATAATCTCTCTCTCTCTCTCTCTCTCTCTCTCTCTCTCTCTCTCTCTCTCTCTCTCTCTCTCTCTCTCTCTCTCTCTCCCCTTCCCTCTCTCTCCTTCGATCTCCATCACAAAAACCCTAAGACGAAGTTCAGAATCTCTCTCTCACTCCCCCTCTCTCTACTTCGATCTCTCTCCTTCGCTCTCCCTCACGAAATTAAGAACTCTGCATTGCAACTTCACTGTCGGAGGACCTCAGGTACTAATTTCTCTAATCCTCAATCTTTTGTAATTCCTAATTTTTTGTAATCCCTAATTTCTAATGGTCTGTGTTTTGTTATTCTCTTGTTTTCTATAGTTTCCAGTTGTAATCTAGAATGAAAAATCTGTGTAGAGAAACCATTACAAACCATTCAAAGATAAAAAGCCACTATAAAATTGTAGCAGATCGACTTCCTGCATTTCCATGGCAATAAACATATTCATGGATTAGGACTGTAGTTTGTTAATTGAGTTCCTGCATTCTTGAGTCAACTCATTAATGGAGATTTGTTTTCATATGGTTTTTGTTTCTTAGTTTTTCCCTCAACGGACTTCTCTGTTTTCATAAATTATCTTATCTAATTATTATAATGTTTTTCAAAATTTTGTGCAATGGGTTTTACAGACAAATTTCAATAGCTATTTGAATAGTAATTTTGCAATATTGTGGTTTTTTTAGGGATTGATTTAACATTGCTTACATTATTTTATGTTGGGATGAAGAAATTTGGGCGGAGTTCCGATAGTGATGATATTGAGATACTAACGACTAGAAACTGTCCACAAGTTGTAAATGAAACTATTAAGGATGAAACTGTGGATGATCAATGTGATGTGAATGTGGGAGATGGATTAAATATGAGAGATGGCGTGAATTTGGGAGATGGAGTGAATATGGGAAATGTAGATGGAGTCAATTTCATTTCCACTTCTAGTAGTGGACTTTTTGAATTGTTCATTAGGAAGGAATTTGATGAAGTTAAGGATGCCCAAGCATTTTACAAGTCATATGCAAGACGAAAAGGTTTTGCAATGAGGACCAACCATACACAATTATTGAGAGGGGACAAAAAATTAACTGGAGTATACTATGTTTGTACAAGAGAAGGATTTAGTTGTGAAAGTCTCAAACAAAAAGAAAGACAAAATCCAGAACCCGCTGAATCAAAAAATGGGTGTAAAGCTACCATGTGTATAAAAAAGGATGGTGAAAGGTGGATAGTATGCAAGTTTGTGCCTCAACACAATCATGAGCTACTCACATTAAGAAGTGCCAGTATGCTCCGTGGACATAGAGGAGTAACATGAGTGCAACAAAACCTCATTCTCACTTTGAATGAGTTTGGTGTATCGACAAAGAAAATAATGTCAGTGTTAAGCAAAGAAGTAGGTGGTGATTTTAACATTGGTTGTATTAGAAATGACGTCGAAAATTATTTGAAAAATAAAAGAAGAAAATTGTTTGAAGAGGGAGATGCATGAAGGTTGTATGCATACTTTCTTGAATGATAGTGTAAAGAACCTGGGTTTGTGTACTCAATGCAGGTCAATGAGAATGAGTGTATGGGAAGCTGTTTTTGGGCAGATGCAAGATCAAGGACTGCATATCAATATTTTGGAAATGTTGTCACATTTGATGCGACATACCTCACAAATGTTTATAAGATGTCGTTTGTGCCGTTCTCAAAAGTTAATCATCATCACCAAACCATAATGTTTGGTTATGCATTTTTAATCAATGAGACAGATGAATCCTATATATGGTTATTGAGAACATGGCAGGAAACAATGCTTGGGCGTACTCCTTCAACCATTATTACTGATGATGACAAAGCTATAGTCAAAGCCATTGCAGAGGTACTCTTAAATACAACTCACCGGTTGTGCTTGTGGCATATTTTACAAAACTTTTCAAAACATTTGATACATGTCTATAACAACTTTCCAGAATTTCAAAAAGAGTTCCATTATTATATCCATGATGTTGTAACATCTGATGAGTTCGATGAGGAATGAGTTTCAATACTAGTGAAGTATGGTCTAGTAGGTAATGATTGACTGCAAAATCTTTACAACTGACGGGAGAAGTCAGTTCCGACTGACTTGCGAACCATATTTTGTGTTGGTATGCCAACCATGCAAAGGAGTGAGAGTATGAATAAATTTTTCAAGAATTAAATGCGATCGAACATAATGGTGAGTGACTTTGTGCATTAGTACAAGAAAGCCTTAGATGCACATGATTTTAAGGAGAAAGAGAAGGATGTGAGAACGAAATCGACTAGGCCAATTTTGAAAACATGTTGGCAAATTGAAGAAGAGGTGGCCAAAGTGTATATAAGGAAGTCCTTCAATATCTTTCAAGATGAGTTATTTAATTACTAACGATACAAAGCAACAAAAGTTCAGCAAGAGGGTGAGAGTAAAATGTATGAGGTGGCACCTAAGGGCAAGGACAAACGTATTTATTATGTGAGTTTAGACAGTAGAGAAGCAAAGGCAATATGTATATGTCGTATGTTTGAGTTTCTGTGTATTCTTTGTAGGTATATCCTACGTGTCTTAGAAATCAAACTTAGACTGTTTGCCACATCACTATATTCTAGAGCGATGGACCATCAATGCTAAGAGTTGACCTATCCATGAAATACTAAATTTTGAGGGGTATGTTTCAACACAAGAAGATCAAACAATGCGAAAGAGCCGTTTGATAATGCAGTTTTACGATATTGCAGAACTTGGCTAATAATCAAGGTTTAAAATGGACCACTTTTCTCTTGCTTTAGATAAGGTACACAATGAGTTGTTTTTGATGGATAGTATTAAAGAACAAAATTTAGAAGGCGGGGACATGTCACGTAATGATTCCATTGTGTTAAGATCACAAGTAATATCAAATTTCTCACAAATTATACAAGATCTTCAATGGGTGCTAACGAAAGGAAGACCAAAATCTTTGAGAGCAAAGAGCCAAAGAGAGACTTAATCAGTGAAGAAAAGGCGTTGTAGCATTTGTTAGATTGATGGTCATACCAAGAACAACTGTCCTTTATTGGGGTACATTACAAAGATCCAATTTTTTGTTTGTGTTTTAATTTAATAACTTCATTTTGATGCTTTTTTTTTAATCTTTCATATAGGGATGTTGGAAATGTAAATGACAACATATCACAAAGGGTGGATCTTGAACAAGAAACTTAGGTTGGTGTTTACGGAGATAAAACACAAATGCTTATGGAGTCCAAGAATTTATGGGCTTAATGTTTAAGTTGCTGTCTAACTTATTTGATTTCTTTTAATGTTACAGGAAATGCATATGGAGATAAATGCATTGTTTCCATGGAGTCCAAGAATTTCTAGGCTTAAAATGTATTTGGAGCATCTATTGTATTTGTATTTGTCTATTGGGTGTGCAAAGTCCAAGAACTTATATTTGTATTTGTATTTTGCCTATTAGGAATATTTGTATTTATATGGGAAGAGTTTTAATGAATAATATAATGTTAGTCACATGGTACAAGAAAAAGAACTCATCAACAAACTGATAGTTTGTGAGCTTTTAGTATTACTTCAATAAGAATTTTTATTACTTCTTTTTCTTTTAAAGGAATAATTGGTTTTTGTTATTTGAAAATGCATTGTGCAGGCTGAAGATGGTATTGGTTTACCCGAGTAAATAATTCTTGATCCATCAAACTTTCCAAATGTACTTAATTTTAGACATTTAAATCATGCCACCAAGATATACGCTTTGAAAAAATATACAACCTGCAAGTATAACTAAATTTGGGAGATAGCTAAAACACTGATTGGTTGTTACATAAACACTAGCAGTCATTACATGAACCCAATTGGTCATTACATAAACACTAATGACAACCCAATTGGTTATTACATAATCACTTAAATGGTCTCAACAACCATAAAATGAAATACAATTACAGCACAAAGCAAAACAATACAAAACCATGACAAAAATAGAACTTTTAATGTTTCCTCGTACCTGTTTTCCATAACTTTGAATTTTGTTTCTTCAGCCATTACACATTCTTTATTGATCATGCCATTCCTTTCTTAAGCTAACTCTAATGTCATTTTGCAATAACTGTTTTGTTTAATTTCAAAATCAATCAATTGAAAAAAATCTGCATTGTTTGCCCATCATATAGTTTGAACAATTGAAAAACCGTCTATCAAAACTAGTATCTTCGACAGAAATCCTTAGCTTTGATGGAATCCCACAGTGGCAAAGTAGTCTCTTTAATCTAGCTTCATCTTTTGCTCTTGAAGTCCAAGAACGGTTACTAGAACTAGCATCGCTGTTATATTGCATTTTACATGTAAGTTATACTAGCTTTGGTTTCATGGCCATTTATATTCAAACTACCCTTAGTTTAAATAACACCTAAGAACATATGCTATCCAACAAAAGGGACTTGAGACCGACCAATTAAACAGAGTGGAACATGTAGTTTTACAGTTTTACACACACAATCGCATATATTAATGAGAAAACCTTCTTGTAGTTTTCTCCTGATGGTAACCACTTTGATGAGACAGTTATAGCACAAAACGTGAAAGGAAACAAAAGAAAGAACAATAAGGGAATGTCAAGTACTAACTGAATTAACTGCATATATATTGTAGTCCCAAGCTTTCACAGTGTCCTGTAAATTTCATCAAATGATCAAACGATAACTGAAAATAACATCTTTCTAAATTGTATTATGGATCCAATCTTTCTCTTCCTTAAACTATATATTTACCAATTTTCCCCAATCAAAATGAACTCCCATTTTCATGCTCTATTGCCTAGTCTAGAGTCTCTTTAATTTGTCCGAAGAAAAAGAAAATATTCTTTCTATATTTAACTTGAAGTGTGAGAGACATTTTAGCAAATTATGAGATACTTCTTCCATCTTTCTTTTTTTCTCAATAGATATGGTTTCTTCAATTTTTTGATGGCATCACTTTAATACTACAAATAGGGCAATCTGAAAGAAAAAATAAAGTACCTTCATTCTTTGGTGGAGTTGAGGAAGGGTTAGGGTTTTGTGGGAAATCGATTTGTAAAAAAATCCTACAAAAATAAACAACCGAAAATTAAGGATTAGAAAAAATAAAACCCTAATCTACTATCAGGAGAAGAAAAAATCAAAATCAAAATCCAAATGGCACTACCTTCTTTCTTGCAGGTTTTGTGGCACTACCTCGATTAGAGAGAGAGAGCAGAGAGTAAGACCCAAAATCAGAGATTATGAGAGAGTGAGAGAGTAAAGAGAGAGGGAGGGTTTTTGCCTTTCGGGATCGACAGAGAGAGCGGGATCGAGAGTGAGAGAGAGCAGAGAGAGAGGGATTCTTTTGGCTTCAGAGAGGGAGGGAGGGAGATCAGAGAGAGAGAGAGAGAGAGAGAGTCTTTTGGCTACAGAGAGGGAGGGAGGGGTTTCCTCTATTGCGCCTCCTTAGTTCCTTCATGTATCGCACACATGGTAAGTTTTCATTTACCTCTGATAAATGAGTGATATAGGATACACCTTCAAGAAGGTTTTCTCCTATCAAAAACCTATAAGTACTTTGCATCCTTCATTAAGATCGACTGTTAAAGTAAGCTACGTACATGATCATATATTTTTCACTGGTCTTAATAACCATAGTTCAACTGGGATATACACATTATCAACTTTTTATAATTTAAAGTTACAATGAGAATATTTTGATAGAATAGGCTGCAAAGTATAATTTCCCAATTTCATGTCATAAGAATTATCAAGATACATATAGTTTAGTTATTATCGTTATAACGTCGTTTGCCTTATTTTCACTTGTCTTAATAACCATAATTCAACTGGGATATACAAATTATCAAATTTTTATAATTTAAAGTTACAATGAGAATATTTTGATAGAATAGGTTGCAAAGTATAATTTCCCAATTTCATGTCATACAAATTATCAAGATATATATAGCTTAGTTATTATTGTTATAACGTCATTTGTCTTATGAAATTTCTCTTATCTCTATACAATGCATTGTTTGTTATCGTGTTGGACTTTGGAGTACTGGAAACACTACAAGAAACTACTTATTTACTGCCAGTTATATTCTATCAAAATGACTATTTTATACTAAAATGAGTATATTTTCGTCGCAAATAATTCGTCATAAATATTTTTTTTCCTTTCTTTCTTTCTTTCTTTCTTCTTCTTCTTTTTTTATTTTTATTTTATTTTTTATTTTTTTGTAGTGAAAGCTAGGAATAGTTATTGATACTTGTTGATGTGAAACATACTATCAAGATAGGCCGATGTAATAATCCTTTGATTTAACTTAAAATAGATAGTTCATATACAATGCATAATATGTTGTGTTTTAGTTATTTTACTCCTTAATCTTATAATTTTTACTGATGGAATATTTCTTTGATATCGATTGTTGGTATGCTCCCAATCACTAGTGAATGTCAATAGTATGCTTAGATAACCATCTCCTCTCACGCAGTGGTCCTTGGTGGTGATATGCTTGAAATGCTTATTCATGGTCTGCTTAATGATAAATTACTAAACAAATGAGACAAATATTTATATGGTTTGGCATTGAAGCCTACATTAATGGGTCTTGTATATAAAATTCACTATAAATCGTGGTTGATACATGCTCTCCATCCTCACTAAACTCTCTACAATTACTCTTATAGAGTTTTCCCTAGCCAAGATAGTCTTGGAGCTCTCTGGTTCTTTTCTCCTCCAGAAGTACTCGATCCTCACTCTCAAAGGAAGCAAATAAGGAAGCATGTCCCTCTTCAAGTTCCCTCCCCTTCTTTATCATGTTTTGTCCTCCAACTTCATGTCTCATATTTCTTTTATGTTCGATTAACTCATTGTCTTTGTTAGATCTTTTCTTCCTCCCTCCACTTGTAGCATAGTGGATTTTAATCTTCTATAGGCTTTCCATGGCTCAATTCCCTCCTAGTATAGTGAACTTACTCTTCCTATTTGTCCAATGTATTAAAATAAAATTATTGTGCTAGTGCTAGCTAGTTGTTAAAGCTGATGAGATAGACTTGAATTGGGCTTCCCATGTTGAGACAATGTTTTCTATGGTAAAACAAGATACTAGAGTACAAACACGATTACAAGAATACAATGAGATCTACATAGTTTTACAAAACCAGCTCAAATATTTTAACTCAAATCATCTCTCACTTTTATTCACTCAAATCTCAAATTTTCTCGACTGATATCACTACCCATGCATCCCCTAAAACAGTAACAGAAAACATGCCGCTCATATTAGGGGTAGGGGTTGTTTGGAAGATGAGTTCATTTCATCATGGGTGACTTAATACAAATTGAGGCTTAAGGTGAAATTTAAATGAGTAATTTGTATTATATAGAATATTATCAATATTTTTAATAAAATGAAATTTTATTCAAAATCTTTAAATAAAGTTTTTTTAATTTATATTTAATACAACAACTTAAAATGAGACCTCAATGCAAATCTTGTGCCTTAATTTAGTAAGAATTTAAAAAAGTTATTTAAAAACATAAATAATTTATTGTATTAAATATTAAATTTAGTATTATGGGACCTTGCACATATTGAAAAATATAAAAATTATTTAAAGTTTTATTTAATGAAATATATTTTTTTAAATTATAAAAAAAATACCTCACTTTTATTTTTGGGAGCCATTGCATAGGGTGGGACATAATTAGACAATGGCCTATTGCAATTATATAAGATGATTAAAGTTATTAGATTTTAAGGAAATCTCAATCCTTGCTAATTAAAGCCAACATCCTATTCGAAATGAACATATGCATGCATGCGTACTGATTTTCGCTAATAATGATAAAGAAAAAAAATGTTAGATTGCCTCTTGATTTTCTCTTATCTTGAATTTGACCACTTTTATATTTTAATTTTTTTAAATGGTTAAGAAAGTGATTATTATGAATCTTTTTATTTTGTTAATATTTAAAAATATTTTAAAAATATATGAAAGAAAAAAAAATACAATTACACTAAAGAGCACGCCCAGCATATAAGTGGTAGTGCCCTATGAAGAGAAGGGCCAGCCTAGCCCACCCATGGGCTCATGCATGCCATGGGTAAACTTGGCCCATACCAACTATGTTATTACTTATTGTTTTTTTTAATTTAATTATTTATTTTCCAAGTAACCTATTGGGGGTTTTCAATTTGTAATCTTTATAAATGGGACCCTTAGTCTTTACATTTACATCTTTTGGCAAATTCCCTAGAGGAAGATTATTTTGTTTAGGAGATCAACAATCGGTACTAGGCACTTGGACTTTTTGGGTGCAATTTATGAATCTTAAATAGAGGATCACATCTTGCAATTCGTGAATATGTGTGATTTATTTATCTTGATCTTGCAACTTGGTACAATTCGTGAACTCAAGTAGTTGTTATCCTTGTTTTTATCAAGTTATCAATTTATGAGATTTATTTCAACTATTGAGCAATCCATGAATCATTAGTTGATTTGTTACCTTTCGTTCATTCAAGTTTTTAAGCATTTTATTTTGTTCTTGAGTGTTCATTATTTTGTTTTTGGTATTCATTCTTCCATTGCTTGTTTGATCCTTCCATACCCTCATTCTTGACCACTAAAGTGTTTGCCACTTTCCATAAATTCTTCCCATCATTTCATACACATCTCTTGCTTTAGTTGGCAATTCTAACCACCATTCATCTAGTCTCACAAACCTTAGCCGAAACCACCTAAATTCCCACAAGGTAATTCTTACATTTTAGGAATCCTCATCTCATCTTCCAAATCCCATCCTATCCCTTCATCCCCATCTTCAGCCAACCACTTTTCCAAATTCAAACTCAAATTCCAATTCCAACATTTTAGGAAATCCAATCCCTAAACTTACTCAATTCTTAGAATTACTCAATTCGACCAAAACCCTTTCCACTTGTCAAAACCTAAACCCTATCTTTCCTAGATAGATTCCTACAATTTAGGAATTCTCATTCAATCATCTTTATCTTTTCAAATCCTACCAAAAATTCTCGTTCGCTTGCCATATTCAAATCCTATCATCTCTAAATCCCTAAACTCTAGAAACAACCCTAGACTCATTCAAACACCATCTAACTTCATCTTCTTACCATATCTAAATCCTACTTTCCTCATTTTACCTTAGCCAATCCTTAAAGTCAAGGAGCAATCTATCCTACACTCCAACCCTAATCCATCACTTCCCAATTTCGTAATCCCCCTTAGCTACTACTCAAAACCCTAGCTACATTTCATCATACCCACCATAAGCATCATCCAAGTGGCGCCAACATCAAAGGCAGCCATCAAGTCATTCCATATTGCATCAAACACACCAAATAATCACTTAGATTACCCTATTACTACATTATCATCATCTTCGTCATTTCATCATCCAAACATCAACCTTTTGTGGAAGGCCAAGCAAGTTGGCAAGGTCATTCGGTCATCATCCTCACCAAGACAAGCTCGTAGTTCTTAGTGTTAGGGGTAAGACCGGGATCCCTAACAATATGCTAGGCGGCAAAGTAGTATGATCCATAATAAAAGAATAAGAATTTTACTATATATAAATAAAATTACGTATTAATCTACGTATTAATATTTATTTATTTATATTCAAAATTTAAATAAGGATAATTTATAATAATTGTTTAAGCATACATGACATACCCTGCTTTTCATTCACCAAAGGCGGCCTTGCAAAAGGTCAAGTTTTAAAATTTCTTTTTTCATTAATATGTAGTTAATTTTCGCAGGAGCTTTATGTACGGCAAAAGAATACATTTGCAACCCAGAAATAAATAGGTCATAAGAGATCATGTATTTAAGGAATGGGTGGAGGCCAGCCAGGGGGTACGTGGTACTCTAGATAGAAGAAAGCAGCTTACTTTCAGATCAAGAATAATGGATTAATGATCAAAACAGAAGCAATTAAAAAAAGGTCGGTCGTGAAAGCTGTTAGATCAATTAATGCATGCATTGTGTAGAAAGTATAAGATCACAATCGAGTCAGCTTTCTATTAATCACGTTCATACATGGAGCTAATCGATTTTCAATATGCAGGCCGTTTGAAACTTTGAGCTATCTAGCCACAAACTTTGACTTTACCTATCTTACCCCAAAAGAGATATCAGTGATCCATGATCTATTTTTTTTGCTTAATTTCTTTTAATTTTTTATTTTTTTTGAATTAAACTTTATGATATATCTATTATTTTGACAATTTGTTTAATTTAATACAATTGATATTTTGGCTATATATATATATATATCACATTATATAATATGTAAGTAAAATGGTTAAAAATAGTTTACATTTTACGTTGAATAGATACTTACCATGCACCTTTGTTTTGAGATGGCATGGAGATGATCGATGTGAATGTGATCTATGAAATTAATTATCCGTACGTAAGTGCAATCTCATGGGACCCCAACTCTACTTTATAGTTTATAGCCTAGCTAGCTTGTTCCAATTCTCTTACTCTCTCTAATTAATTTGACCCTCTCCTTCTACCATAAATATCTCATTCCAGACTCCCCAAATGCATGAACCTGTCACACGTGGATATATAAGCGGGGGTAAAAATTGTACAACACAAAAGCTTACTAGTAAGCTTTTGTTCTGCTTTCCCACAGTCGGTACCATCCTCCCCGGCCAACAAAGCTTTCTGAATTTTAGAAAGATGGAACGTCTGGCTTGTTTTGAAGAAAAATGATATTTATGGTTATGTATGGGTAAGAATCGTATAATTTTTTTAAAAATATTAATTAATATAAATTTATATAAAAAAATTAATTTTTTAATTTTAAATTTTATTTTTTTTAAAAAATTATATAAAATTTATACATTCTACGACTTTATGTAATATTATTTTTTTTTTTAAAAACGTTAGTAATTTTTATAATCACGGAATT
Source organism: Carya illinoinensis (assembly GCF_018687715.1). Lineage (NCBI taxonomy): Eukaryota > Viridiplantae > Streptophyta > Magnoliopsida > Fagales > Juglandaceae > Carya > Carya illinoinensis. The sequence continues at coordinate 21,756,154 of NC_056753.1, read as the reverse complement.
AGAAGAAATAAAATATTGAAAGAAAGAGAAAAATCATTTAGGAAAATAGAGTACTGGCCATGCACCGCTGGTCGTTGAAGAAGTTTATGAATCTAATCCATCTTATAAAATCAATTCAATAAAATAGGTTTATTTGTTATTTATAAATATATCCAAGATTTTGTTTATAAATAATGTGAAATTTATCAACAGTTACGAGAGTTTATTCGGAACTAAAGAAAGGCCGAAAGACAAAATTGGAGTGACAAATGGATGGTGGAGGAGAAAATACAATGCATGCAGAACATGTTGGTAGTGAGCCTTACAGATTCACTAACGAGTATTGCGTTGCGCTCTGCTTAAAGGAAAGAGAAGGATGGACCAGGAAAGCCATTAATAATTCAATTAAGTAAGGGCAATATGGATATTTCAATATTGATGACGCGGAGGGTATGCGTTTCGTGCCCTCCTCCCGGCGTGCGTTATAGCATTTTTCATCTGTTCTCGCCTTTAAAAAGCTTGCATTCTTAGCTTCTTTCTCCTTCTTCGTAACGTACATAATCTAGCTCTCTCTCTCTCTCTCTCTCTCTCTCTCTCTCTCTCTCTCTCTCTCTCTCGTGCGATAACGCTTTTAGTAACAGCTCATCACCGACACGAACTGGGTTTCGTTACTCTTCATTTTCTTCCCCATCTTATACTTGTACGACGTTGTCTGCTACACCACAAATAATCACAATGATGGTAACCTCCCCAACCCAACTTAGCTCCGAGAAGCTTCTAGCCGTACACCTTCCTGTAGTAGACTTGTCTGCGGACAGAGCAGAGGTCTCGAAGCTCATCGTTAAGGCTTGCGAAGAGTACGGTTTCTTTAAGGTTATCAACCATGGTGTCCCCGAGGACATCATACTAAAACTGGAACAAGAAGGGCGCGAATTTTTTGCCCTACCGGAGTCCGAAAAACAACGTGCTGGACCGGCAAATCCCCTGGGCTATGGCTGTAAGAGCATGGGCTGCAAAGGAGACAAGGGAGAAATTGAATATCTTACGCTTAATACTAATCCTCTCTCCATTGCCCAGAGATCCAAAACCATCTCCATTAATGAGCCTTCGAAATTTAGGTACTTACTAATAATCTTATTATCTTTCAGCTTATGTTCATATATTTGCATCGATTTACGCATCGCAATGGTTGCATGCATGGCTAGCTAGCTTGCGTCTCTTTCTTAGAAAAAAAAGATTTTCACAAGTCCATTCCAAACGTGTATATCTCTTTCGCTTGATGCTTTTAACTTCATATAAAAACTTATAAGATTGATTATTAATTCTGGATTGCTAGCTAGCTTTACGATGTTGTACGTTCATGACCTTGTATGTGTGTATATATATATATATATACATGGGCAGCAAGTACTTTATGAGAAAGAGAACTAGTGGCAAAAGATGGGCAGCTAAATTAATGCGCGCATGTGTACGTAAGTAGGATATTTGTTTGGTTGGATGATCTGGACCATGCATGAAATCAGAAACTTTGTTGGCAGAGCAGGTGCCTTGTTAATTTCAGTGAACTATATGCAAAAACGTGGTCGGTCTATATATATGGAACTATCTTGAAATGGGTTGTGTGTGCTCTGTAAAGAAATATTCAAATTTCTATGCTAAGTAATAAAATAACACGTACTCTTCATTTTTCAGCCGGCAACTATATAGCTATATATAGCTAGCTGGCTTAATTATGTGAAAACATATGCAATTTTATGTGTGAATTCTAAACTGAATTCAACATTAACGTACGTCATCCTTCACATGCATATAATTAGCACCACATTTCATGGTGCTAATTATAAAGAAACTTCCTTTAAATGCTTAATTTATAATAGCTGTACGTACGACGTATATGGTGGGAAAAACTTTTTAGCTAGGTGGCATGCAATATTTTTAGAGTCATTTGAATATATATTTTTTTTAAATTTTTATATAAATCTTTTGAGGTCTTGTCAACACTACTGTACTATCTATGAAAAACATGTTTGAATTGATGATTTTTAATTAATTAAGATATATCAAGTTTATTTAGATGTATAAAATTAATAGTACTTTTCGCTTGAAATATATATGTTTAATTAGAAAAAATTCTCGAGTACTGGCTTTTCTTATTTTTGTGAAAAATGTTTTAATTTTTTACGGGAGTCAAGATAAATGATTATTTATAATAGTATCGGGGATGATTTTCCTTTTCGTGTTTAACTTAGAATATATATAGTTGTCACATGGTGGGCTAAATGGCATTTTCCTAATATCCTAATATTCTATATATTATATGGGATTGTATTACAATTGTATATTGTTAATTAATGTATCTAACTCCTAAAAAACATTTTAAAAAACTTAAAAAAAAAAAAAAGTCCAAGGCAGGAAGATTGAAACATCAATAGTACAATCAGTTTTTAATTGTAAAAGATTGATCATAAATATCTATTTTTCTTGTAGCGAGTAATGTGACAGAGACACTTTCCTCCATTTAGCATATCCCAGCTGGCGTTGGGGACTAACTGTGAAATTGAGTTGAAAAATTGAAAAGGTCTTACAAACAAAGTACTATCAGAATTATGACAAGTTCTCAGAGAAGACACATGCATGATCAATAGGGTCCAATCAATTCATAATCTGGACAGTTCAGTTTGATAGAAATGGCTCTGCCTGACCATTTGGTCATGGTGCACTTAAAAAGGCATGGGAAGTAATTGGAAACTGCCCAAAAATAGATAAGAAAACTATACCAAAACTGTTTAGTTTCACTGTAATGGCCAACCATAGCACAGCATTAATCAGGCACAGCCAGTAGTACATTCAGTTTGAGTTTAACACACTACACTTCTCATGCATGTGTGAAAGTGACTATATTTTTTTAAATACTAACTATATTTTATTTTATATGGAAAATGATGAGTATTGTTTAAAGCTGTTTGCAAATTTCCTGTAATCTTTAAACAAAAAAAAAAAAAAAAAAAAGGCATACTTGAGACTCAAATGAAGGAAATTCACCTTTTTATACTAGTCAAAACATTTTTTAGAGGGAGTACTTCACCATACTTGTCAACCATACAATTATAGCCAGCATTACTATATATATATATACTTTTTTTGAGAAAATATTATAATTTTCTAAATTCAAATCTATCTTACAGCAATGCTGCGAGCGGGTACATTGAAGCAGTTGAAGGGCTAGCCTGTGAGCTTTTGGAACTAATGGCAGAGGGCATGCTGGTCCCAGATACCTCGGTGTTTAGCAGGCTGATCAGGGACGTTGATAATGATTCCATCCTCAGGCTCAATCACTATCCAGCTCTGCAAGTAGTGGAGTGCAAAGACAGGGACACCGCACACGCACCCATCTATGATAGCCACAAGGTTGGATTTGGAGAGCATTCCGACCCACAGATCTTGACCCTTCTGAGATCCAACGATGCGGCTGGCCTTCAAATTTCTGTAGAGAATGGGGTGTGGATCCCAGTCCCTCCTGACCCCACTGCTTTCTGGGTCAATGTGGGTGACATGTTACAGGTTGGTTTTCTAATTTATCTTTTTCTCATGGTAATTAATTATGGTAAGAATTAATTCTTAGAACATGGGTATGACAGACCGACTCAAAATTCATGTAATATAAGATCTTAATAAATGTAGCCATTTATCTCTACCCACTAGGAAGGTAAAAGTGATTAATTTTTCCCAAGCATTTAACCTTCATTGAAATCAACAAGAAATGAACTCTGCTTGTTTTTAAGTCAACTATATAATATGTTTGTTTTGAATTAGGCGATGACAAATGGAAGATTTGTGAGCGTACGACACAGAGCATTAACAAACGTAAGCAAGACTAGAATGTCAATTGCATACTTGGGGGCTCCACCCCTCCATGCATGGATAAGTGCACCTCCAGAAATGGTCACTCCCAACAGCCTCTCTCTCTACAGACCCTTCACTTGGGCTGAATACAAGAAAACAGTCTACTCTCTTAGCCTCGGGGATACACGTCTTCACCTTTTCAGGGCATCCACAGACCATGCCGGCGCCGGAGTTGCCTAGCTAGCTTCCTGAGTTCAGTGCTACTGTGCTGCATGTGGAATAATGAAGTGATGAAGACAGTTTTTTTTTTTTTTTTGTGTGCGCATGGCCAAAAGGGAAGATCGATGGGGTTTGTGGGTATACAAATCTTCCCCATGCTATAGGCTCTTGCTTAGAGAATGGTATACTATAATTAATGGTACAACTTCAATAACAACAAAAATATAATAGTAACGTTCTGCTTTACCTTAATTCTCGTCGTTTCCAATCATATTGATAATGTATTGGCCAATATATTTAAATATAGGAAGATACTTTAGACATAAAGGGATTACATAAAAGTAAATCCACAAATTGATGTATCTTGATATGGTACGTCAGATTATAAAGTTACTTTGATTATAAAATAGATTTAACGGATCTCATGAAATCACGTTAATTTATAGGTTTACTTTTGTGTAATTTTTTTTTTTTTTTTTGTATGTATGTAGCAGTTTTCTTAAACGTATGTTGTTTAAGTATTTAATATGAAAAGCTACTTGAAATGTATGTGACACATCATTATATGTGATTGAAGATTATTACAAATTTAAGATAAAAATTAATAATATTACTAAAAAATAGACATTAAATTTGAATTATATTTCTAGTATGTTTTGGAGTACTACCGGAGATCTAGTAGGAGTTTATAAGAGTCGTATATATAGATCATGCACGTCAAAAGCATGGATATAACTTAATTCAATTTTTTAGCTAGCTTTCGCAAATGGAAATGCTTCAATATTAATAATATTAATTAATAAGGGTAGCATTAATTGAGAAGCTTCGGTCGATCCACAACTTGTAGCTTGAGATAACTTAGTTTATAGCGAAATCCACTCTTCTTTGTTTAAATCAAGTAACCTAATTCCTAAGTCCACCTCCCAAAATATTAGATAAGATTAAAATAAAACAATTTTAAAGTATTTTGGAGTCATAAGTCATTACCATCCTATCCTCGATCGATGGCGTAAGCCGTGATTCAATCTAGCTAATTAATGAATTTGCACTCGTCAGAAGCCACTAAAATTAATGATGATCAGCAGCTTGACCCGTAAGTACGTGTTTAATTTGTATCTAGTATTCGTCTTTGTTGTAAAAGTGAATTAATGAAGTAAGTTTACTCTTTTTTTTTTTTTTAATCTTTTTTAAATCTTAACACCTACTTTCTGCGAAAATTTTACACATTTTGGTTTATAATATAGTTTTCTTTTTTCTATGATCAGCAAGATAAACATTATATTAAAATAAAGAACAGTACCGGCGGTGGGGGCACGAAGTCGTAACAAATACTCCAAAACAGTTAATGCACAGCAGACTTAGACCGATAACTAAAACTGAAGCGAATTATAGTGACAAGTCTCATGATGATAAGCTTAAACCGCAAACTATCATAAATAATATTATTATTCACAGCGCATTAATGTCTTCTTGATTTTTCTATGAATAAAATTCTCCGTGATTTTGCAGATGTAAACATATTGTCAAACTATAAAGGCAGAGCGCACAAATCAATGGCAAGTGACCATCACAGAAGATATCAAGCTAGCCTACAATCATGCTGTCATTTGTAACGGATGTACATTTATCGCCTTAACAATTGTATGTTTCTTAAAATAGGGTTTTAGTGTTGTGTATATGACTGATTATATATCAATAAAAAGTGTGGGAAAATCTTCATTGAAACCTTGCAGTGTTAATTTCTTATATAGTATCAGAAGAGCCAGTTTCTAACGAGCAAACGATCCCAATCTCCATAGTGTCTTCTTCCACGTATCAACCCTCAACCCTTAATCTCAATACTCAATCCTTCTCATCTACCAATACACTCCTTATTGCTCTTAATATCAATGCACAAATCAATGATAAATTAACACCCACCATTTTTCCTCAATAGCGTGCCCAATTCGAAGCCCGCCTCATAAGCTACGATTTACTCGACTATGTCAACTGTGCCTCCTTATGTCCCTCCCCTGTTGGCACCTCCACTGCTGTATTAAACAAAATCCATTGGATTCGGCAAAATAAACTTATTCTAAGTGCAATCTTAGCCTCTACATCTCCCACTATTACTCTCTTATTACTACTGCAAAAACCTCTCATGAGGCTTGAAAAAAACCCAACACACTGTATGCTAGCTGGACGAGAACATGGGCTATGCAACTCAAGGAGGAACTTACCTTAATCTAGTGTGGGAATCAATCGATTTTTGACTACTTGCATGCTGTGAAGGCTTTGGCTGATGAAGTCACCATTATTGACTACCCAATGTCAAATGATGATCTAACCCTTTATGTTTTGAATGAATTAGGGTCTCAGGAGATTGCTGCACCAATCCGAGTGAGGGAGACTCCATGGGCATTTGAGGAGCTTTATTATCTTTTGGTAGGTCATGAGAGCTACTTGCGACTGTTGGAGGCTACAACTTAGTAGCTTGTAGTTGCTATGAATTACATGAACAAGATGAAATTTGGTTCGCAGGGAGGAGCTCCTGTTGAAGGCTTTTACAAAAGCAAAACGGGCTTCAGCGTTCTGAAGGGCAAAACCAAGGCTGAATGCAAAATGGATCACATCGTGATGGGTATGACTCCAACAATGGGTCTAGTAAGCCTAACAACAACTCTAATAGGTGTTATCAGCCCAAATGTCAAATCTATGACCAGTTGGGCCACGTAGCCAAGTCGTGTACTCAATTGCATTTTAGTGATGCAACTGTCAATTGTGCCACAACCTCTATGACAAAAGAACAAAAATGGCTCATTGATTTGGTTGCTTCTCATCATATCACTGGTAATATCGCAAATTTATCTATTTACTCTGAATATGATGGCACTGATGAAGTTACTCTTTGTGATGGTTCAGTTTTGATTGTCTCACACATTGGTTCTTTGGCCTTACACTCACCTAAACAAACCTTTATATTATGTGATACCCTTTGTATTCCAAGCCTTTATTATTTTGTGAAGGACAAGATCACGGGGACAATTCTATTAAAAGGTACATGTGAAAATGGCATCTATACTTTTCTGAAATCACTAGTGGCTCCTTCTTAAAAAATGGTTACTAATGTGCATGAACGTACCTCGATTGATGAGTGGCACAAGCATCTTGGACATCCATCACTCAAAATAGTCCAAAATCTTGTTAACAATTTTTCTCTTCCAGTTACAACAAATAAATTGTCTTCGTTATCATGTAGTTCTTGTTCTATCAATAAAGTCCATCAATAATGTTTTCATTCCACTAGTCTTCAAAGTCATACTCCTCTTGAAATCATTTACACTGATGTTTGGGGACCAGCTCATTGTACCAGAATTGATGGGTCTCGTTATTACCTCATTTTTGTTGATCACTATACCAAATACATGTGGTTTTACCCTATGGCTACCAAATCTAGTGTGTCTAGTATTTTTCTGTATTTTAAAAACTTTGTTGAAACACGTTTCCAAAACAAAATCAAAATCCTGTACTCTAATGCTAGTGGTGAATTTATTGCTCTAAGATCATATTTGTCACTTTATGGCATTAGTCATTTCATCACTGCTCCACACACCCCACAACAAAATGGTGTCTTTGAACATCGACATTGCCTCTTTAGCACTCTCATATTGGCCACATGTGTTTCAAACGGCCTCATATATCATAAATAGGACCCACACCTCTTCTCCAAAACAAATCCCCATATGAGGCTCCTTTTGGTCAAAAATTTAATTATCTCAAGTTGAGAAAATTTGGGTGTGTTTGTTATTCACTCACATGGCCCTACAATACTCATAAAATGTAGCTCAAATCAACACCGTGTCTCTTTCTCGGAAATTCCCAAACCCAAAACATATACAAATGCTTGGATCTCAAAACCCACAAACTCTTTATATCTCAACATGTGCTGTTTGATAAAACCCAAAACCCAACCTCACTTGTGTCTTCATCTCCCTCCATGCATGCGCACCTTCCACCAAAAGCCCAACTTCCTCTATGATGCAAATTTTGACATCAAATAGGTCAGACCAAAACCTCACAATTTCAAAATAACCCAAATTTCCCAAATCAGCTTGTTCAACCTCAACAGTTTCACCAAATGTCAACAAGGTCAATGAATCAAATCTTTAAACCCAAACAAATTCATACAGTGACAAAACATCCCCTCCCATAAACCATCGAACCAACTTGTGTGAGTCAAGTCATGTCTCAACCTTAGCAGTGTGATGCTATGTCCAATGAGCTCATTGCCCTCATGAAGCATGGAACTTAGGATCTAGTTCCACCTTCTCCAAATTGTACACTTGTGGGCTGTAAGTGAGTGTTCAAAGTGAAGCTAAAATCCGATGGCTCTGTGGATAGATTCAAAGCCCGTCTTGTTACAAAGGGATATAATCAACTTCTTGAGCTTGACTACAAAGAAACTTTTAGTCCAGTAGTTAAACCTACCACTAGTCGATTTATTTTGACCATTGCTATTATGAATGGGTGGGAGTTGAGGCAAATGGAAGTTAACAATACTTTTCTACAATGGGGACTTAACTTAAACTGTTTATATGATGCAACTCCCTTGTTTTAAATATCTGTCCAAGCTTGATCATGTGTACAGATTAAGAAAAGTCATCTATGGGCTTAAACAAGCCCCTTGGGCTTGGTATACAACTTTGAAAAGTGCTCTTCTTGAGATTGGCTTTTAACTCCAAAGCTGACTCATCATGATTTATCTATAGGTGAGGCTCTATCAGTTGTTATTTCTTGGTCTATGTTGATGATTTTGTGATTACAGGAAATAATTTTAACTTTGTGGCCTCCACTATTAAGCAACTGGGTGACATGTTTTCTCTCAAAGAATTGAGCCTTCTTCATTTTTTCCTAGGAGTGGAAGTTATACCTACTTGCACGGGTCTCTTTTTATCACAACATAAAAATATGTTTGTGATCTATTGATCAACACCAATATGATTGGTGCAAAGGATGTCTCCAGTCCCCTTTCCACTAGCATCTCCCTTCAATTGGTTGATGGCACAACTCCTATGGATAGTTCAGAATTTCATCGTATTATTGGAAGTCTTTAGTATCTTTCTTTGACACACCCAGATATTTCATTTGCTGTTAACAAGCCATCCCATTTATGCATAAGCCAACCAGCACTCACTGGACATCAACAAAAAAGCTCCTATGTTATTTAAAGCAAACCATTTTCCATGTTATACAACTTACTAAAGGTAGAAGCTCTTGCTTTAACATCTAAATCTGATGTAGACTGGGCTGGAAATATGGATGATAGTACGTCCACCTCAGCTTACATTAGCTTTCTAGGATCCAATCCTATCTCCTGGAATTCCAAGAAACAACGAGCAATTGCACAATCCTCTACTGAAGCTAAATACTGAGCCCTTGCAAATGCAGCATCCGAGGATCGAGACCATGTTGCTTCTTGCCCTTCTTAATGAGCTTGGTTTAGCACTAAAAGCACCACCTCTACTCTTGTGTGATAATCTTAGCACCACTCATCTCAGTTTCAACCATGTTCAACATTCTGGGATTAAACATGTTCAAATTGATCATCATTTTGTGCACGATCTAGTTCAATGTGGAACTCTTCATGTTCGACATGTTCACACTCAAGATCAACTTATTGATTTATTGAACAAGCCCTTGTCAAGGCAACGCATAGAAATTCTATGTCAAAAGATTGGTTTTGCCGATGGAAGCTACATCTTTTAGGGGTGTATAAAGGTAGATCACACTAATCAAGGCCAAGTCAACACAGAAGATATCTAGCCTACAACTACGTAAATCTTGTATCATATGTAATTGATTTTATTTGGTGTTTACATTTTCTCTTATTGTACATAACAGTTAATACAAAAAATAAAAAATAAAAGAAAAAAAAATGAATATAAGAAGTCGTTTCATATTTTCTAACATGCATGACATCATCGAAGAAAACATCTTTGTCATTGAAGTTACAAGAATATGATTTTTTTGCACAATCCAACGATGAGATGTTGTCGATATTGAAGTTACAAGAATATGATTTCCGGGGTACTGAGATCAGAGGAAAACATCTTTGTTTGCTTTGGTGCCCCACGCTCCACATTTCTCCTACTATTGATGATCAAACCCGTAATTTCAGTTTCAAAACACAAACACGAAAAGACATCGGTCGTGTTCTAAGCCGACACCATCCTTGCAATTAATGCTTGTTGTTGACATTTCGAGTGTACGATGGATGTTCATATATATATTAATGTAATATTCAAGCTAAAAAGTCCACAGCTATTAGGTACAAGAGTACTTCATTTTAGGCATCATTCCATTTAATAATCACAGTTCACGTACAACCATCGACAAGTAGATTCCATTTCATTCAAAATTTTGACTTTTTTACAAATATAAAGTCAGAAGTTTTGATGTTCTTATTGAAGAAAGTTGAAGAATATTATGTGAAAATAAAAAGCAAATATAACCAATTAATTAGATTGATCATCTTGGACTTATGCGAAACGTTTATCTATATATATATATATATATATAAATAAATATTAGGTTTATCCATGGTACTGATCATATGATCATCAACTTGCATGCAGCATCTCATGATTTTGCTTACATTTTGATTGTCGGCCATTGTCTTCAGTCTTCCAATGATCACTTATAAGCATCCATCATCTTAATTATCCGGATTTTGATTCAAATTGCAGTCTAGAGTACTCAGAGATGATTGCTGACATGAGAAGTGTCTTTTGAGGCCTTCTTCAATCAAATTGCAATCAACTACATATAAACGAAGTGATGATCTAACAACACAAAGTATGATACATATATTTATATATCCAATATTGATCGGTGTCCTACGTTAGTCACTTAAGTAAAATCTTAATTCATGATTAGTCCTTTAAAACGTATGGTTCAGCGAAGCTTTCTATACAAAAGGATAAGCATGATTAAATCACAGCTCATGATCAATATAAGTGATTATAGCGAACTGCTAACACGAGTACTTTCTTTATCTGTTGCTAGTAAACCAGATATTTTATAAATTTTCAACTCGTAACTTATAAATTATTGAAATTTGAAAGACCAAAATTATGTATTTATTATCGTTCAACCCCTTGAATTTGTGGTTGTGATAGCTCTCAAAATCCACATGCCATTGGCACGAACCGTAAAATGGTGTGAAACTTTCCTATAAAGATCTTGAAAAGAAAATAAATAAACGACTATTTCTACTTGCAAAACATTATGAAAAACATACATTTCATAATTTTGACATGATAATATTTGATTTAAAAGAGATTTAATTTTTAATTTTTTCACAAACAAATTCTACCATATCAACAACGTATTCTCCCATGCATTAACATTTCAATGCACGTGGCCTTTGTGGTCTAAATTTTTATGTAGGTGGGGGAAAAGGTCAATTTCATGTACCAAACTGACCGCTAGCTAGAATAGGCCCACTAAAAGGTATAAAAGATCGAATAGGGCCACCAATTCACGTGGCTGGCTGGCCCAATATAAAGATCTAGAAATTTCAAGTAGCATTATCAATTCTCTCTTATATGAGCCAGATTTCATCTCAACAAGGACGTTCGATTTGATCATTGAGAATTTTGAAATTAGAATTTTATATTTTAAGATGAAATTTTAATATTTATTATTATTTTAAGATTTAAAACAGTTAAGAAAAAATTAAATTATTTATTATATTTTATATTAAAATTTAAAAAAATTATAATGATGAGATGAAAATTTTAAATTGGAAATGAGAATTTTAACTTGCCAAACCGAACCTAAATAGGTTTTAATGAGATGAAATGTATAGTCAGATTTCGAATTTAAGATCTCACTATATAAAAATCACTATTTTCCTAAGAATTTAAGTTAGTGGAAAGAAATAAATATAATTATTTACATTTTATCTTAATAATTATACGTGCAAAATAATTTTATATTATTTAATTTTCGCTTTTAATGTCTAAAATCGAGTCAATTTAGAGTTTTAAACTAAAATTATGAGTTATATTGTGTACTACATTTTCTTGTTACTTTTATAATATTATGTTGATGGACCTGCATCGACTTTTAGTTCACTTTTTCTTTAAAAAAAGATAATAAATCCAAAATTGAAGAATAAAATTACTGTAATTACGTCATCATATAAGATAAGAATAAAGAAAAGAAGCAGATTTGGCAATGTATTAAATAATATTTTCTTAAAATTATAAACGAGGTGCATAAGTATTGGGTTGTGCAAGTGAATTCGAACGTGCGACTATCAGGGACCCACGTTTTGACTGGGAAGTCATTTGCGTGTATGGTACTTTGAAAGAGAAGGCCACCCCGGCAGATTTACTTTGAAATTTGAGTTGTCCAAGGAAAACGTGAGCGACTCAACGTAGCGTAAAGATTGGTCTTCTACTTCTGGGCCCATTTTGTGGAAGCCAGCTCTGCACTCTTTAAATAAACTCGTATTTTAATTAGTTTGACTCGTTTTAAACTTTACATTAATTTAATTTTAAGTTGAGTTTAATATTTAAATTTATTTTAATTTAAAATTATTTTATACATAAAATTTATAATTTTTTTAATTTAAAATATTTTTACATGTGAAATTTATAATTTTTTTAATTTCTTATAAATATATCTAAATTTATCTTAATATTTTAACATATATAAATTCATCTTAAGTGAACTTTATAACATTCACTCTATTATCATTTTAACTCATTATTATTTATAAAAAATTTAATTCATCTTAAATCAGTTTAAAATCTAAACGGGATGTTAATATATTTTGTTTAAAGTATCCTCATTTTTTTATATACGTAGGATTAAATAATTTTTAATTATTTAACTATAAGTAAAGATAAAGATTTGAAAAGGCATTATAAATAATAAATATTATATATAATAATTAAAAATTCAAACATAATGCATTAAAAAGATTGTAACAGCAGAAATATTTGGATGAAGCTGAAGAAAAAGGTATTTTTGGTGCAGAAATATTAATTTATTTAAATTCTTATGAGTTTTATCTTTAAGAATTTAAAGTGTTGAGATTTTAAAATTAATATTATTTTATAAGAAATGTTATAGATATAAAAAGATTACATAATGTAAACTTACAAACTGATATGGTTTCATAAAATAGAAAAAATAACTTTATAATCTAACGTATCGCATCAAGCAACATTAGTTTATAAATTTATTTTATATATTAATCCCCTTATAACTATTAGAACATTCTCAATGACTTATGTATAATAGAAAAAATGTAAATTACTTAAAAAGTTATTCATAAAATGAGTTTCATCCAATTATGTAAAAGAATATGCAAAATACAAATCACTACAATAATCTTCTACATGTAGCAATACTGTTTATCCTTCAAACAATTTTATTATTATTTATATTTCATTTATTCTCTTATTTCCTTTTACTTTTACATTTCAATATAAATCTTTTTTAATGTTCATTTAAAATACCTCTATTTTATTTATGTTTTCTAAAAATTATTTTGAAAATATTATTTAACCAATTTTTTCATATTTTGATTTTATTTTTAATTTTTATTTAGTTTATATATTTTTTATTTTTTATATAGGATTGAATTATATTAAATTATATATAATAATATATTGTAAATATGAAAAAATATATGAATATTATAAATTTATTAGAAGAAAGAAAATGTTTAAAGAGAAAAAAAATATTTAAATGATAAAAGAATAAATAAAGTAAAAAATATTATTTAAATAAATCAAAATAAAATTGATGATACATTTTAAAAAATAATATAAAGTAAGCATCGTTAATGCTTAAGGGGAGGGGACTGTTTCAAGGATTGCGGCCGCCACTATTTATGCCGGGAAGTCTAAGGACTAGGTCCAACCAAGAACGAAAAAATAAATATGGGCCAAATTCATTACATAACACGTGGCGTATCCTCGACACCTCACTGGCCCACTCTGGTGGCTTCTCTTAAAAGCACGCACGCTGCCTACAAAGATTCCCCGCCGCCACGCCTCTCTTTTTCGTCATCGATCTCTACCATTTGTTCTACATGATCACGTGTTTGTACTTCCTATTTTGATCAACTTCCAAGGACAGATATAAATTTTAAATAAATAATTTTTATCGAACTTTTTTATAAAAAAGTGAATTTTATCAAAAAAATAATTATTTATTTATTATTTTTCAATATAAAATCTATTTTGTTTAAAAATTATCTATTTAAAATTTATACAGATGATTTATTTTTTTCTTTTCATAAATAGTAAACATCCTTGTAACAGGTACTGTTTCTTTTTAGGTCATGCTAAGCATTTTGTCCGTACGTCGGCAAGCAAAAGACCAAGTCATTAGTGGGATCGTACTTTTGGGTGGCCTAGCTTTGATAATGTAACATGATAACATCGTTTTATTTGTTTTTTTCATCTTTACATGGTTGTCCTTGTTGGGCTAACTTAAGTTCTACACGTCCGCTAATCATGGTATGACACGAATAGAAATTAATATTATTATTTTTGTTGCCAATCTAGAACATGGGAACTTTAATCCGTCCCCCCATTCCTTCATTCATGCCCATAGACAAGGTTTCAAATTTGACACGACATAATCTTAGTATATTTTATTGGCTTCACAAGGACTTTTGTACTGAAAGTGGTGGAAACAATTATACATCTCTTTAATATTGCATGATTATCTAAACGCGTAATTTGTACTTATAAATTAAGTCTCAATATTTAAATAAATAATGTGGATAGTGTTCCATGTACCGATTTAAAAATATAATAACTCCTTAAAAAATTAGATTGAAAAAAGAACTCAAATTACAAATTTAGCTAGGATCTTCGATCTACTCCAGCTGTGCTCATTTCACGACATTTTGTACATTTAAATACAAAAATCTATATGTATCCTACGTACATTAAAATCATTAAAATTCTTTTTTCTTTTTTTTTTCACATTAATTTCTGGACTCTCACTAGCTTGCAGATTACAACCTATTCCCCATTTTTCACATTTCAAATGCCGGTGTTGTGGAGCTGCTGATGAAAAAACCACGTGTCCTCAACGTTCCATAAATTGTCCGATGTGTCCCCACCTTCCAACCACTGGTTGTTCTGCTCCATGGCTTGGAGATCCAACGCAGTATTGAAATAATTACCAGCTGGGCTAGTAAGGCTCTGGCCCTGGAACCCAGCAATCGGGAAATAATCCTGACTAGGGTTGTTATTGACCGGGATGTTAACGTAGTAGTCCTTGAACTTCGATACCTGCGATATCTGATCGGTGCCGTAAGATTCCGACGAGGCGGCGGTGCTAGAATTCTCCGGGGTGCAACTCGGAGTAGTCTTTGCAACCCCAAAGTCAGGTGGCAAAGCCATTTGGCCCTTGTGGACGCCAAGGTTGTGATCATGATGATGAGTATTGGTAGTGATGGTAGAGGTGGTCGAGCCGGCTGAAGATGTTCCGTTCTGGGTGGTGGCCGGAGCAGTCGTTGTGGTCGCGGCCGCAGCGGCTTGAATTCGCTCGACCAACCTTGGCATCCAAAGGTAACGCATGGCGTCCTTGAATTGCTTGCTGTTCACGTCGCATTTGAGCTGCTTGGCGTGCTTTTGAACCCGGGTTCTCCAATAGTTCTTGATCTCGTTGTCGGTCCGTCCCGGCAAGTATTGTGCAATTTTAGACCATCTGAAGTTACAGATAAAACAATCAGTACTTTTGGTTATTTAGGATTTGGGTTAAATCGAAAGAATCCCGGCCAACATGGAGAAACGATATTAAACAGTTCCGATTGACTATTAAATATATGTACTAAAGTACCTGTTTCCCCAACGAGAATGAAGCTCAAGAATCATGAGCTGTTCTTCTAGGGTGATGTTTCCACGTCGAACATCGGGTCGAAGATAGTTGAGCCACCTTAATCTGCAGCTCTTTCCAGTTCGTTTCAGACCTGTTTGCAGAAACCCAAATATTTGGTAAAGTTTCTTGAAAATGAACATGGAGAGGGGGAAAATAGGAGCATTTTTATTCCTTCTTGCACTTTTTCTAACTGTGATCACTTTATGGGTGAGTGCTGTAACAATTATATACGCTTTATAAATATCCGGTGTACGTACTGTTGAAGGAAAAATAATCTAGCATATCCCATCATGATATATAGATATACATGTATATATAATATATATAAACTTCTGAATCTATTATCATTCTGTGCTCTTTCTGTAATAGCTTATTGGAAGATATGGCTTCTGCATCTTCTTTATACCGCCTGTTATCTTGTGGGTCTTTGTGCCAAATAGATTAGATTTGAGAAAAAAGAAAGCAGAAATCCAAATTCCATACCAGAATTTTAAGAGAAGATCAGGAAATAAAAGAAACCAGAGACCGGGGAATCGAAGGGCGAATGAAGCAAGAGACATGAGGACGGGAGGACAAGTTGAACACACGTTGTCAACACGTTTTTTGGCTTATCCATGTAATTAAAGTCATGAAACACAGTTCCATACATGGTATGCATAGAAAAATCATGAAAAAATGTTAAAAGTGAATGGGGGGTTATCTGTATATTTACCGGCAGCTCGAGCAAGGGAGTTCCAGCGACCCTCGCCGTGATTGGTAATGTAATTGATGAGCGTGAAGTCCTCATCAACAGTCCAGGGACCTCTCCTAAGGTCCATGGTCTCATCCTCGCGTTGAACGTTGGAGCTGCGACCTCTTGCTGCTTTAGCATCCATTAAATTCTCTTAAACGGGGGAACTGCTTGATTGAAAGCAAAAGACCTTTTGGATTTTGAGAGTTTTTGAGTGAGAGATAGAGAGAGCGAGAGTTGGATTAATACAAGAAGGATTGGGGATGGTGGGTTTTTATAGATAGGCCGAAGAGTTTGAAAAAAGTGGCAGCCTGCTACAGAGAGAGAGAGAGAGAGAGCCGCAATAGGGTGATGGGGTTTATAAATCAACGCGTAAGCTTTGGCAGCAATTATGGTTAAAACAAATTTCTTCTCCTCTCCCATGGCAGTAGCAATTATAGTCAGTAACAGGGCATTTGAAGTTTGACTCTTTGACTTTCCTCCCCCAACTCTGTTTGTGCGTGATTTTATCGTCGCTTCCTTGGAAATGCTTTCCTCCTTCTGGAAACTTGCACTCCATTTTAGTTTTTAGGCAAACCACCAAAATAGAAAACAAGAAAACTCTTGAAATTGTGTCTAAAATAACATCGTTTCTCTCAAATATTGAACATACACATTACACACACACACATATATATAAATAATTTGTACAAACTCCAATATTAGGCAAGTTTCCCGTAAATTCATTGTAAAAAAATAGACTCCATCATAAAAAAAAGTATAAAAAATACTATACTTTTTGAGTGAGAATCACAATTTTTACAAAAGACTTGCACAAAATTTATTTATTTTAATCTTGTACCTAACATTATTCATATATATATATATATATATATTCTTGCATATCGAAGAGAGGAATTATTATTTGTCACTACAAAGAATATGCCCTGTTCCAGCTCTTGAATTCTTCGGAATTCATCCCATAAAACGCAGCATCTGGCCTGTACCAAGAATTCTGGGTTCGTCGCACAATGGACGCCTTAGTTTCGTTGCAACTGCTGGAATTCAGCAGATGTCGTGAATCGTTGGGAAAACAGATATTTTCCATCGTTTTATACTCATGGGAAAAATAGAGGAAGTCGCTGCAACTGCAGTTACGAGTACCATTTGTAATCGCTGCAGCAAATTTTTTGGGTCGATTAGTAACGTTGCAGTACCGCAAAGATGCCACTGCAATATATCAGGTTTGAAAACCACTGACAAATTTTTTTCACTGTAAGTTCTACTGCACATCGGCAGCCCGTCAACCACAAGTTCTTTTTCGTTCCCCAAACTCTGTCCTTTATCAACGACTAAGCAAAAATGGGTTTCTGGGTTTGTGGGCAAAAATGGGTTTCTGGGTTCATGGGCAAAAATGGGTTTCTGGGCGGCATTGAAGGGGAGGCGGTGGAGCTGCGCCGTGGAGGAAGGCAGCGCACGGCTTGTACGCACGGCTTGAGCGAGATCCGTGTGGGGGAGAGTAGATCGAGGGGGAGAGAGACGGAGAGCTTGGATCGGGACTGTGGACCTTTCGTAGCTGGAGGTGGTGCGGCGACTGAGGAGGCGGTGGAGCTGGGAACCCGAGAGAGAAATGATTCGGGGGTGAAGAGAGAGGGAGATATGTGGGACAGAGAGAAGCCGCGAGAGAGGGGTTTGGTTGGGTTGGCCAGCGACCGTGGAGGTGGACGGTGACGGTGGGTCGACGGCGGCGTGAAGTGGCAGCTGCGTGGAGGCCGGCGTGAAGAGTAGAGATTGAGGGAGATTGAGAACCCAGAAAGGCAGTACGGGGGGGAAAAAATGAGCGGAGGGAAAAAAGTGAGAAAATTGTGGGAAAATTGGGAGTATAAGAAAACGCAGCGTTTTTATGACTAAATTGTAATAGCCACAAAAGGGTTTCTGGGTTTGTACCGATTATTGCAGCGACTATTTTGTTGCAACAAGTAAAAAATTTCATCAATAAATTAATTTGAATATTGCAGCAAACTGCAACTGTTGTAAAAAGTGGGAAATTGCTGCAAAAGATCAATTTCGAATTTTGATGTAAAAAACTTTGCATCAAAATAAAAATGGCTGCAAATAAAGGTCTTTTGCATCAATTTTATTTCCGTTAAATTTCAAATGGCTAGAAAAAGACCTTATTCTTGTAGTGTGTAGAAGTACAATTATAATATATCAAAAATTTTATGTGCAGTCACTTTTATAGACTTATTTGTGCATTCCAATGATATAATTGTTTGTGTATTAAAAAAAATTAATCCAACCAATCATATCAGTGGAATGCGCAAAAAATATACAAAAATAACTGTATGTAATATTACTCATAATATATATTGGTGAAGTACAATAATAAGCATAGGGCATAGAGACGTCATTCCCATAAAAAAGGAACAAGAATCCCACAAGAGTAGCTCGACACTCATTCATTGCCTATAAAGAAAAGAAGCACCTAGCTAAAATGAATCGTTTTAACATCACCGTACAAACAACACATGAGGGCTAGCTTGTTGATTCTGCCAAGAATAATTATATCTATACAAGGACATTCTCAATACACATATTGCATGGTGAAGGATTAATCGAGTTCGAGCTTTATCATCATCAAATCATATCTTGTATTTTTAATTAATTCATCTTCACTATTTTATTATATTTCAGGTTTGTAATATATTTGGAGAGATTAATTACAATACTTAGGGTTGTGTTCGAAGTAAATGGTACTCGTGGTAGATTTTCTCATAATTTTCTTACTTTCAATCCAAATATATTTATGTTAAAACAATATGATCAATTATCACATTATCTTAATGTACCTCAATTTTCACAACATGCAAGTATTTTTAACATGACTTTCACATAACTCAAAAGAATTTGTCACAAATTTTGTACTCAAAACATATATATTTTCATTGACAACATGACCACATTTCACTAAGACCTCGTTTGGTTATGTAATTCAAATGAGATGAGATGAGATGAGATGTTTTATTGAAAATTGAATAAAATATTATTATAAGATAATTTTTTATTGTTAGCTTTGTTTTGTAATTTGAAAATTTTGAATTATTTATTATATTTTGTATAAAAATTTAAAAAATTTATAATGATTATATAAAATGAGATGAGATAACTTGGTTCAGTGAAATCAAATCGGCCCTAAAACTTTTCAATCCAAATATATTTTAGCGCATCTATATTTGCTTTCATAAAACTACTTCAATCAATAAAACCCATCTTTAGAAATTTCAAAAATCATCAAGAAAACTTTGCATATGACTTTATTACCAAGAAATTCCAAAAATCTCATAATTAATCTCCAATTAAAATATTTTTTTTCTTCAATAGGACTTTATTTGAACCATGATCAAATCTAATAGTACGTAATTGGTATATTATGATCCACGCAGTACCCTCTAATTTTCAAGTCACAAAATGATTTTTTTTTTTCTTCCCGAGGGAAATTTGATCATTTCAAAAGATTAGAAAACCACGTTCATATAGATACATTTCTACGTACTCAAGTTTTGAATTATGAATATTGTCAACTAAGAACCAAAATTGATAGTTGGAAATCACGATGCAAAATCATGGCGTGGGTGGTGTTTCTAATGACAAGGGCATGCAACATGAAAACTTTCATTCTTCAGCATTGCGAACGCACGAGAAGAAGGTACGTAGTACTCTTTGATCACTTTCGAGGCAACTATGGTTTTTCCTTATCAACCTTTGAAACCTTAAACGTCATTATTGTTGGAGGGTTATAATTATATAGTCCTCACCTTTAATTCTTTTATTTTTTTTCTTTTATATATATATATAGTAATATTATATGCAGTTATGGTATGCGAAAGTACTGTATAATCATTTTGAAAAAAAAGTGAAGTCTATATTAAGAAATTAATTCTTTTCATATGAGACTCACATTTATTCATTTTTTTTAAGTGACTACGCGGTGCTTGCGCACTCACGACTGCAACTATTATTCTTCATATATATATATATATATATATTCAAATTTGCGTATTTCCCTTTTGGAAGAATTTCATTTTGCACATGCCACCAAGCAAATTATTACTCTTTTTTTCTTTTCACATGGTAAAACCCTAGATTTTTTAACAAATAATATAAATAATAATATAACAAAAACATGATAAAAATGATATTTAATAAAAATACTTATTAATTAATTGTGTATAACGCTATGTCGTGGTAATTAATTAAGGTGGTAACCAATTTCCCCTACATAGGATATAGCATTGGCCGAGAAATTAAGGTAATATATTCCCAAAAAAAGAAAAAAAAACAGAGATTTCCAAATTATAACTATCAAGTTAATTAATTACGCCTTGATTTTATTTTTGATGTCTGCTCGATCATGATGATACATAGACTCCATTATAAGCCGACATTAACGTGTCGCTCGATCTGATCGAACTGAATTATAAATAACAAAAAAAGTAAAAGTAAATAAACAAACAATTAAATTTATAATAATATTCGGACGGAATTAAAGAGCTGTGGCCTAAAATTGGTACTTGTGGGCAGGCATGCTGTTGGCTTTATCATGAGATGATCATATCATTAATATATAAAAGAAATATGATAATTTAAAATATATATATATTTATATAAAGATTGAAAGACGCCGCGAGTTAGCTGGGAATTAAGCATTATTTTATATGCCACGATGTTCACGTGTGTGTCCTGCTTGTGGCTAAAACGTACGACTGCTGGCTAGCTACTACCACTTGTTGCATATATAATTTAACTGTTTAAAATTTATATAAATTATATATACATGCACTTCGTTACAGTTTAGGGCCTGCAATTTGATCGAGACATCATTTTCTGCTTTATCAAAAATTCTAGAAGTACTTTTGCTTTTGGTTGGATATTTTGTACATGTTTTAATTTGTTTCTGGACGGCGTTGATGGTGGCGCGCGTAATACTGCGCTAAGTTCCTGAATTGCTGAATCAATTGCATGCCTTTATTGATGATATTTTTGGCTTTATTTGTAATATTGATTCATTTTAACTTATTTTAGTTAAATTTAAATTTAAGCTTAGTCCAACATTTAAATGTACAACTTTTAAATTATTTAGTACCATTCAACTCAATACTTATTTACACGTAAAATTTATAATTTTTTTCAACTCAACATTTTTTACACTTGGATTGACCCACAATTTTAATTTTTCAACTTTTTATAAAAATATCTAAATTAAGCTTAGCATCTAGACACATTTAAACTCATCTTAGATAGGCCTTATAAAATTTATTCCACTATCTCAATTCACTACTATTTATAAAGAATATAGTTCAGCTCGACATTCAAATGTAGCATTAATTTCTTTATATTTGATAATTAGTCATTAACATTAAACCTGAGAGCATATATATATATATATATATAAAAGTAATATTAATTAATTTATTTTCATTAATTTTCCTCTTTTTTTTTTTCTATTTTATTTGCATTTCAGCATGCAGTAATTAATTAAGTATAATGGATTAATATTTATTGTTAGGATATATATCCCATCCCTTCTTTTGTCTTTATTAATATATATATATATATATATTATAATTTGCTTAAAAATGCAGACTATATATGGGTGTGATATAGACATGCACAGTGTTTAAAAGCAGAGGTACGTACGTATGCAGGGGAGCATTGAAAAAGGGATGGAGGGTGTGCACTCAATATAATCACACATGATATGCTTCCATCAATATATATATATATATTAGAAATTATTCTTATTAGTCATTATTTATTATTACATATATACCACATATTTTGTAAAAATTATTTATATATCTTATGAAAAATATCCCATCGGATTCAACTTTTGATAGTGGGATTTGAAAATTAATTTATGGACCCAATTATAATTTGGGTCTCTCTAAAAAAAAAAAAAACTTATAATTTGTGTCATGAAGTACAACGTACAAACTCCACTTATGGGTCCGTATTATGCCAGAATCGATTTGTATTTTCGCAGCTTAATTACATGCTAGTTTAAGTGAATTAAGAGGCTCTACGATGCAGATATAAATACTTCTTAGTTATTAATTTTTATAAGGTGGCTGAGTAATTTTAATTCGCATAATGCTAGGGTGTCTCCAGTATGTACTGTTGAGCGTGTCCACTAGTCTATTTTAATTTTTTTTCATTATTTTAACATCTTTAACTAATAAGAAAAAAAAATACATAATTTCATTGATAGTCATTTTTTTAATCATTAATAAAAAAAAACTTAGAATACCCTTTGAACGACTGCTTGGCCCATGAGATTTCTCATATGGGAATTTTGAGTTTTAAAATTAAATATTAAAATATTATATTTTAATATTATTATTATTTTGAGATTTAAAAAAGTTAAGAAAAAGTTAAATTATTTATTATATTTTGTATGAGAATTTGAAAAAGTTATAACGATGAAATGAGAATTTTGTATTTGTTTGAGATGAAAAATCTTGATGGCTAAACCATATATCTCAAACTTTGAATAGTAACTTTTGCGAAATTTTCACATATTGGATGTTCAACCATTGTTGTAAAGTCTATTTCATATAGTAATTCCTATTCTAAATGAGACCCTTCAACTCGAATAAAAACTTTAAAAAAATCTTAAACCGAGTAGTCTTAAACAAATTTTCACGCACAAATGTCCAACCTGTGCGGCGGTGCTGTAAGAATTATCTATTATTAATGAAGTACAAGAAGCCAGAAGTTCCCATAATCCAACTAATATTGTAAAACTGAACTTCCTAGAAGTAGAATTTACCTTTTTACTATTTCAAGACATAAAGACGGGCGATATTTTTGAAAGTCCACTGTAAATGGTCTTAATTTGTTGAGCATAGATCGATTAGAAAATTACAAAAATATAGTACAACAAAATAAAAAGGAAAATCGACCATTTTACAGATTTCTTGCTAGCTAGAACCCACTTTAGATCAGAAAGGGGATGTTTTCAGTTGTGTGGCCTTTCCGGCCTGCATCGACGCACCAACCTAGTTTCCTGCTTCTGGCTAGTTGATCTGTCGTCCTTCAATGTTCATATACATCAATTTGAGCTGCATGCAGTAGTACTTGACATGCATGAAGTTTTTTATAACTAGCTCGTACATAAAAGCATGAGTTGATGATCCTATGCTTAATTTATAAGCTAGCTAGGGGAATACTCCAAGAAATCAATTAGTTAACTCAAAGGGATCGAGTGTTTTTTTATTTATTGAATTAAAACGAAATTGGAGGCTTCAGAATCTGGACTTAAAAACACCTACAATCATTGCTGCAAAACGATTAAATTGTTATCGAATTCAGTCTCCAAAAACGGGGAAAAAATGATGGAGGCCGGAATGGAATGGTTTCATGCAGCATGCATGAGAGCGACACCATCCATAGTTTCGTGGTCCTTTTGTCAAAAGCTAGGCGGGTTTTCGGGGCTTATGGTCTTGAAATTCCCACTGGCCGGTGTTCATTTCCATGTATGTACAGCAAAAAAAAAAAAAAAAACCACACACACACTCTCTCTCTCTTTCTCTCACTCCATTGATGGCCGATAGATAATATATTAATTTAAAGGGCATTGCAAAGTCTCCTCCTCTACTTCTTCTTCCTCCTCTATCTGAAGCGTCTTTGACCCAAACATATCATGTTTGTAACCCTTTTTTCTTCTCACCCTATTTTTGACCTCTTTCACCGGCACGGGCCACGGCGTCATGCGTATATATTTTTCTTCCAAAGAGGTATAGTACTACACATGTTAGGTACAAAATTTTTATGATTTGTTTGACCAGCTAGCTTGCCTAGCTAGATTGGATAATATTAAGTAGAGTTATATCTTTGTAGATCGAGTTGTAAAATACATCAAGTGGCATCGGACTTCAAATAATCCATTGTATCTTGCATGCATATATAAAGCTTCTTCATCTGTACCTCTTTCATTGAATACGGTTTCCCACCTTAAAATACATAGAAAACTTAGACTTGCTGTAGAAAACTATTACGATTAAGGGCAAATCCCAATAGCTAAAATACCTAGACGATCTCACTCAATTAAGCGTCTACTGAGTTTGAATCAAATGATGTTCAAACCTAGCAGAAGTAATTAAGCCGCCGGCTTTCTTTTGCAGTATCTTGCTTGAGTACGACATTGGCTTAGAAAATTTCACTTCGTTTGTCGTAGAATGATTGAGTTTCATCATGATGATCTTAAGCTAGCAGAAATAAGCAGCGTTTTATAAAAGTGATCATGCATTTGATATTTAACATAAGCTTTCAAATATTATCAGCGTTTTCAACTTTTCACAAAGGATACAGGTTAATTTTAAAGGTGGTATAGCTAGGAAAAAAATAGAAAGTCGTGTATATTTTAAATTAATATTTTCATATATATAAATGGGTTGCACGCTACATGTATATAGGACAAACAGAAGTGTTCATGGAAAAGAAAAATGGTAAAACAACCTTTTAAATAAATATTTAAAAAACTTATCGTGTGACAAAAAGAATATAATATATATATAATCCAAATAATCGTACAAGCAACATGCAGTTCAAGTGCACGTTGTAATGATCCGACAAATTGAGAGAGAGAGAGAGAGAGAGAGAGAGAGAGAGAGAGAGAGAGAGAGAGAGAAGGCAAGAGGAAATGATCGTTCTTTCCCATGACATGCTACCTCGAAGTTTACATCTCTCTATTCTAAAAAGTGCCTATCTAACGGTTATTTAACAGTAATTCTTGTTTTCTTGATTTTCCGTCTATATTTACTGTTTTATTTAACGCCGTGTAAATCGATGGGATCTATGTCAGTTCTTCTTCTTAATTTCATTCACCTTTACGTCTTCTATTCTGCATATTCTCATTTGTTTAACTCTCCAAAACCGAACTCCTTTCCTTATGTCTGTTCGTCTTCTCTCTTCTTTAAGTCTTCGGATCTTTCTCTTCGTCCCGAAAATGAAATCCAAGAGGAAAAATGAAGAAGACCCTTGCTCGATTTTTTTCCTTTCTTATATGCCCTCTAGCGTGCGTTTCTTTTCTTTCTTTCCATCCTCGGTAGCTTCACCGGCAAGATCTAGCTTCACCAGATCTTCAATCAAGGCATTCAAATCAGAGTAAGAGGATCCTCCTCCTTCAACAGAGCTCTTTGCCATCTTCATAAGCTCCCGAATGAAGGCCATCGCCTCGGGTAGCCCAGCTCCGTCGCGTCACTTTCCCCACGGTGCCTCTGTTTTTCCTGAGGTAAGCCTCTGCCGCACGCCTTTTCTTCTTCTCTGTAGGGCAGCCGCACCAGCCTCTAAATCTAGAATTTTTTTCTTGTTTGCTTAGGCCTTCAGCCTTCAATTTTCAGAATGCTTGTTTTATTGGCTTTAATCACAAGGATGCCCTTTTACATTTAATCACAACTGTTTGTTTTCTGCAGCGATGGTTTTTTCTTTTTTTTTTTAAATGTCATTGAAGCTGGTTTGTGGTAGATGATCCAAGATTTGATTTTTATTTATTTTTTTCATTTTAAGGATCCGATTTCTTTGTTTGTGAAAAAAAAAATATATGGGTTTCTTTTTGGTTTGTATGTTGTGATAAATGGCTTTCTTTTATTTTACTTCAGGTTCATAAAATATACATGTGAGTGTTTCGGGATGCAGAGGGATGAAGCTCTGCGCGAGAAGGAAGAATCTCTGAGGTCAAGTGAGAAGGTCAAGGCAGAATTGGACGGCAATCTCTGCTCAGTCGCCACAACCGCGATGCGAAGCACTGTACCTGCACCACCCTCACGACGCCAACTACCGGGAACCATGTTGAAGTCAGCCCTGTTTTGCTTCTCAAAAACAGAGCAAGTTCTTCCAAGAAGCCCTACACTGTGTTTTCTGCCAGCCTCCATCCCGTTGGCCTCTGTTGGTAAGCCTCTCTGCAATGTTTTGATTTCCTTCTCAAGAGCTTGTCGGCTAGAAGAATCTTGAAAAGAAAGTACTCAGAACAATGATTAGCTTGCATAACTTTAACCATCAAACCTGCCAACTGGTAACTTCTTTTGAATACCACGTCAAAAAAAGCATTACAACAATGAACCCATCTATATTTAGTGCTGGAGAGACTTCTCAAAACCAGTTAACTTGCGACTTAATTAAAAATAAATAAATAAAAAAAGTCAAATTCGTGAACCTAACTGTATGGTGCATTCCAGTAAATAAAAGGAGACAAGTTACTCATTCCTATACCTTCTAAGTCTTCTGTACAACAATTAGAAAAAGATGTTGATGGTTTATTTTATGATGACAAACTTGATTTGTAGCATGTGCTAGATTAAAAACGTGAGAGCAACAAAGGAATAAAAGACTATATTTTTTCAGTGCTCCCTGGGTCATCTTGAGTACTGTGGTTTATTAATCGTGAATTTTGAAAAGTATCTTTACTAACCATCTTTATGACAACGAAAGAAAGAAACCATAACGTGCTTATGACCGATCGAGGAGTAGAGAAACAAACCATCTTACAATCATAATAGTGCTTGAAATGCAGAAGTGAAGCTGATTGAGTGCATTACTTTATTGGTAGATTCTACAGTAACAATCAAAGTATGCTGGATGTTTTTATCTTCTTCTTGTAATTAATTAATTATTTGAACTGTTTTGTTTAATAATTGATGTACATATTAGAAGTTTGATTTCCTGACGTTTATATATTTATTAATATATTTCTTGTTTTCACAAAAACCCAAGTGATCAACATGAATAATGAAAGCCATAATACACAAGTCGAGGAGGTGGAACAGTGACACCTCAACTTTAGCCGACTTTCTTTACATGCATTTAAACAGGATATTCAATGCATGTATATTGCACTTGTTCTCGTGGTGCCTCCCAGTCTGAAAAATAGAGAAATCGTACTTGTACTGTCTTCCTTTCTGCGACGTGGCAATTTCATTGAGCAAATGATCTGTTGTAACCTTTTTCAAGGATCATGTCATGTCACATTCACGTATCTATATGGTAGCAGACTATTTAAATACTTGAGATTTACAGTGTGATCGAATCTTAATCCACAATGCATTGAAGTGGAGCAAGCAAAGAAATTTGAGGTATTGTAATATATTGAAATGTGAATTTAAACATATATGTTTTTTTTTAAGCAAAACATACATATCTATGGGCACAGGTACTGAACATGGTGTGTTGTTGGGTGGAGGATCCAAATTCAAAGGCTTATGAGTGTCTCCTTTCCAGAATCAAAGATTATCTATGGGTGGCTGAAGATGGAATGAAGATGCAGTTTCCATTTCTATAGCACTAGAAACCTATCTGAAGTTGGTTTGAAGTGTTCAACTATTGACATCAGTGTTAATGTTTCAATGAATGGGATATAGTGGTTCATAACAGCTCCAACGATTATTTGTGGGGCCCTAGAGAAACCCCAAGAAACTAGAAAATACAATGAGTCAATGCAAGTCTACGTAGTGTTGCTGTATCTCTTGCTTGCACATCATTTGAGTGATTCTATAAAGAAGTTGCTGACATATCTGATGCTTTCTATTGTTTTTTTCTTCCCATATTTTCACCCTCATTCTTTTCTTGTGCCATAGCGGGTCAACTTTGAGATTACATTAGAACACCTTCTTTTTTCCTTGCAGGGCAGGCATTCAAAATGCAATTGAGTGTGAGAATTATGCTTTGGCTGCAGATTACGGGATGAAATTTCCGAACTTGAGGCAGCTTCCTTGGTAGCATCAGCAAAAGCTCTGGCATATAAAAATGCCCAATATACATTTCGTTTGGGACAGAAAGTGGAGCACAAAAATTTCAGTATACAACCATTATGCCATTTTCTGGATTATTTCTGCCTTACTTAGTTTGATTTGAGCATAAGGTTAGTTGTATTTTTGCTGTGAGCTGTAGTAGTTTTGAGAATGTTATGATTAAGGAAGCTTCAGAAGGAAATTAATTTTAACTGCCTTGTCCTTGTATCTATTTCTAAGTAGGTGCTTTCTGTTGTATATGCCATGTTTACTTGGGCGCTATGCCTATTCCTCCTTAGGTATTAATAAAATTTCTTTTCACTTATAAAAAAATGCCTTATATTATCTATAACTGTAGAGAAGCCGTAAAGAATCAAAGGGAAATCAATAGAATCGGGAGTAGGCTCCTCGCATTCTGATGAGTGACCAATATTCTCTTTTCACTTATAAGTTGTTTCCATGCTGATATGCATGTGTATGATGACTAGGCACATTTGCCTCCCATATTCCTAGGCAACATGGTTCAATACCTTCAATTATGACTTGGATACAGTATTCTTATAATTCAGGATACTCATTTTGTTATATGGTTTCTCTACAACAGGTCCAAGTTGGTGGTTCCCTGATGTACAAAATAGACAGAAAACTGGGTAAAGGAGGATTTGGATAAGTGTATGTTGGTCGACGTGTTGGTGCTACCAGTTCAAACGAAAGAACTGGCCCTGGAGCTGTTGAGGTATCACATATTTGTTATATGATGTATGTGCTCACTTAGTAATTATGTTGGATAATAATTTCTGCAACGACCTCAGATGTTTGTTCTACATGTACATAAATTTTATATATGAGAAAGTATTTTATGTGATGACTGGTGTAAACATGAGTTAATTTTATACATTTTATTTTCTGAACTGAGAAAAGAGCAAATACGAGATTTTTTTTTAAAAATGTTGCTTTGATTCAATAAAGATGTTTTGATTCATGAGATCTAAAAGTTTTGCTGTGATTAGATGAATATGTTTTCATTCTATTTATTTCGAACAACTTTCATAAAAGTGTGAGCGATGTTTGATCGTCATCCTAGAATCAAATTATCTCAAACAACTTTCATAAAACTATGGGCGATGTTTATTTATAGGACCATATTATAGCTTCTATTAATGTTCTTCTTTTATAATATATCACAGCGTGTAATTATTTATAAATTACATAAACATTACATCATTATTTATATAATTAACCGAAAACATTACATCCTTATTAATAAAAAATTAGTTCTTAACAAAAAAAATTGAATATAAACTAAGTAAACGTGCATTGCACGTTGCTTTCACCTAGTATATATATATATATATGTAAAGATTCGCTTTCTTTCTCCTTTTATCATAAATCTATATATATATATATATATGTAAAGATTCGCTTTCTTTCTCCTTTTATCATAAATCAGAAAGCAACGACTTGGGACGAGCTCAAAGAGCTAGCAAGAAACCATATGGGCATGGGAATGCTTCGACTGTTCTTTTGAAGAACGACCATATTAAGATATGGTTCATGCAGTAGCTAAGGATGTACGTACAGAAGAAGCTGCCAAAGCAAGAAGAAAAAGAGGACAACGCACCAATGTCTCATCACTTAGAAGCACGCCTTCGTGCAAAGCATCATATTTTAAGGTAAAAAAGTAAGTGTTTTAGGGATAAAGTTTGTCTCTTTGTTCCCTATAGTCTTTGCAATTTATATAAAGCATGCGTGTCTATGTTGGTTTCTAACTCTACATTCGGACCATTTAATCATTTATTAAAACAGATAGAACTCTTCCTTTAACTTATAGGATAAATCATTTCTGGACGAGCGTGTTGTTCCACCACTAGACAAAAGGTCCAAGCTCATATAGCTCATATAGTTGGCCGGAAATATTAGTTTAATGATACGTGCATTTGATTTGATTGTTCCATTAATGCTGATGTGGGCCTTTTATCTTCAGCTTTCTTACTAAGATTTCACACTTGGAAGATCAGATCACAGTTGATGACCAGGTTATAGCACGTGTTGGGCGGCCGGCCTGCACTGTGTTTCTGGGTTTCTAACATGTGGCTACATGTTTGCAGCCGTGACAGGACCATTGTTTTCGCCATGTATTAATGTTTACCATTTTTGCTAGTTTTTGTAGGGTTTTGTGGAGAATCATAAAAGTAACATCTATATTCAAGCATTTTATTTTATTTTTCCTGATTCAGTGAAGACAACAATATTGATCTATAAGGCCTGAATGTATATTTTGACCACCATGGATCTGATCATTTTTTTCGAAAGACTACGTATACAGTGATTAAACTATATTAATCAGAAGGGCATGTTGCGATAGATAGGATCGTAACCTTGATGACGACGACAAAGGAATATTACGACGAGGATGACGAAAACAATGACGAATCAAGGGAACTATATGCGTAATAATAATTTTGTTGCTATATATGAGAATAATTAAAAATAATTCAAGAAATAGTATAAGATTGCGATGTATGGAAAACGTACATGGATTGATTTGATAGAAGTATGACTAGCTAACACAATGTAGAAATTTAAGATACCCTAAGTCTAGATTCAATGGTACTAGCCACTACCTGATCATCATATTATATATTATATATATCATAAACGTACAAGGTGTTGTTTTGATTGGAGCTTCCCCCCACTCATATATCATGCATCATCCTTTCCATCCCCTTTTGGATTTATTCAACATCAAATGGCATATCCTACTAATGCTATTCAAGATGTATCCCACATGATTCATTAAAAAAATGAATAAATATTTTCAGATTTAGATAAAAAAAAATTTACAAATAATATTCTTACATGATGTTTCGTTCGTAATATTGCTAATTGCTTTAATTAACAACTGCACGTCAATACGCGTACTAGGTCGGACTCCTCTCAATAAATAATTCCATTATGTTGAATATTTAGTTAATTGAATGATCTCATCTGCTTTAATATCATATATATATATATATATGAAATTACTACTTATTTTAAAAATTTAAGCTAATAGAAAGAATGAGTATAATCGTTTATATTTGTTTCAACAAACAAAACCCACTAACAGCATGTTGGCAATAGTCTAACTATTGCCAAGTCCAAAACTATAGCTTTTGACTAAAGCCCAAACCAATGGAGATATCAATTCACATTAGACTATCCATTCAAAAGTCAAAATATTAATATAATATTATGTATTTTAATAATAATTTTTTAATCTTTTTGTTTATATTTTATAAATACACTCCATATATTAATTAATAATTAAATTTTTATTTAAAATTATTATTTTTCAACTATTTTTTTCTCAATCTAATTATTCAACAGATACATTTGAAAATATTTACACGGTAAAATATTGTTTTGAAGATAACCAAATTTTAGAAAAAGATATGAAATTACTATAGCTCAAAGCTCAAGTCATGAAATTTTAGCGATTTCAATACAGACCACTTTTAACATAATTAGTCAAAATTTAACTAGTCATTGATATTTAGCTAGGCCAATACCAGTGCTATAAGATACTAGTCATTTTCATTGAGGTTGGAGAACTGGTTAGGTTTTGGGACTAAATTGACCCATAATGCAGTGTCGTAGTCAAACTGCTAGCCTTAACTAGGAGCCTAGTTGAATATCGATATACTTATTCATGATGGAGTTCAAAGTTACTGCCCAAGTCAACTAACTGAACATATATATAATGATCATGGCAATATTTTAACCTGTTAATCTGTAATTGTCTGTAACATTGACTTTTGCTTGAACTTAAGCAAGCGGTTGTCTTTCCACTTAACAGCAGCAAGAATAACATGTTCGTAGCTTTGAGCATCTGATTGAAAATTTGTTTTTCTTGGCTCATAGTATTTGATTCCGTAAGAAAAGAGTCTGAATCAGTTTACACGTACCGGGAGACTCCTTATACATATCATGTGTACGTCTATAATCATCACTCTAACGTACGCTAGCTATTACTATTTTAAAAAAATATTTTAATTATAAATTTTTTTATTGATTATATCAAATTATAAAATTATTTAATATTATATTAATTTATAAATTTATTTATTACCGCGTCTTATTGAAAAATGTTGCATGCCATTGTGCACGAGCTTCCCATTTAGACAAAGTACTTGTACGATGACCTAGTGGTGAAAACAGGCCATTATTTAAAACTTGTTTTTCAGAGTTCCAAGTTTCAACACCTACAAAGCCATCATCATCACCACGCCATCCGTGTGCTTTGCTAGCTAGCTTCACTGCTTGTCAACAAAGGAGGCTTCCCAAATTAAAAAATAATGCATCTGACCCAATTATCTAGATGAAATTGGGATATTAATAATATATTTTTCACATATATTAATGAAAATAAATTAAAAGTTTAACCCAAGTTGGCCGATCCGAATAATTTTAGTTATGTGGACCGACATATATAGAATAATAAGCGTACGGTTCATCTCGATCAAATCGTGAAATTATTCCCCATATATATATTTATATATATGAACAGGTGATCAGCAAGTCAGAGACGAAGCTTTACTCATGAGTTAATGTTTTTATTTATTTTATTTTATTTTATAATTCTTAAGCCAGAAATGATAATAGTCAACTAAAAATTTTACGCACAGAACATTCCAAGTATAATAATATTATCTTTCCCGCTGATTCGCTGAATTAGAATGAACATAGAGACTTATTACGCACGAATGCTCATAATTTATTTTATTTGCAGCAACGTCGCCTGACTCCTCTGACATTCGTTGCTAATTAAGTGGACTTGCATCCGCTTCCATTACATATAGATGTTTCTGCAGCAAGGGCTGATTCAGGGTCGTTGTTTTAAATCTATTTTTTGAGTGTTTAAGTGAGAAATCCAAGTTATCTGTTTATGGGTAAACAATGATTATATATATAATTAGGAAATGACTTGTATAATCTTAAAGTGTGTTTGGTATGCGGGGTGCAACTGCCCCCGTCCACGCATGGACGGGGGTGGGGGGATCCGTAGTTGCGGAGGGCCAAGTGGCTCCACCCGCATATGGGGCATCCAGCAGAGGCATGGGAGGAGAGGACCCAGCATTGCATATATTATATAATATATAATAAAATATTAAACATATGTATTTATATATATATATATATATAATCATAGACATAAAGTGACTTCATTTTGTATATGACAAAACGGCATCGTTTGGTATGGGAGTTAAGACGTCCCCTCTCCCCCACAATGCCCCCTTTCTACGTCTTTTTCAAATCTCTCTCTCTCTCTCTCTCTCTCTCTCTCTCTCTCTCTCTCTCTCTCTCTCTCTCTCTCTCATTGTCCAATGTTGCAGTCGTCGTCTGTCTGCATCTCTGTCATCAAAGGTTAGAATCGAATCTTCAAGCTCTTCGATAGTTCGATTATGTTTATTTTATTTTTTGTTGAGTTATGGAATGGAGATTGGAAGAACGATGGGATTTAATTTGAGATGAGGATAGGATTGTGTGTCTGTGAATTGTGTGCTATGGAGACTCGATTGTGCATGTGTTTTTATGTGTGATTGTGTGTTGATTTTTGTGTGTGAGGTATGATTTTGTTACTTTAAGGTTTTGGATTAGTAACCTAAGTCCGAAACCCTAAATTAATTAAAGATTTTGGATTCTTATTTTTTTTTTTCCTTTCCACTTTGATTTCCTTCTCTCTGTTAGTAGTACTGGAGCAACCCGACAACACTTTGAAACAAAAAATTGTAAACTAACAGCCCTTCAAAATTGCTGTAGACCTAGTGACAATTTTCCTCCCATCATGCTAGTCACCATCTTTTTTTTTTTTCCGAAAATTGTTAGGCCTTGGATCATTCATAAAACCCACTATTTTTGTATTTTGTATCAAACAAACAAAGAAAAACCACACCAATATTGGATCTCTAAACTATTGGGTGGAGGTGTCATACCCAACATCATTAGTAAATATATATATATATTGATATTTTGCATTTTGATGTGATTCTAGTGTTCACTGTTTCTTATGTGAGGCTTACATATTTTAATGTAATGCCTCTTAGATGTTATAAAATGAGAACAATAAGTTGATTGATGTGTCATATTTTAAGTTGCTTGTGACTTTTCATATGTTAATAAGCTAGTATGACTGAGGATGAAAAATCAGACTAGAATTTTTCTTTTCTCTATTTCCTTGGTCTTTTTAGTTTTTACTAGTTTCTATATTGTTTTAAAAATAAAGTTGCTAGTTTTTCAAATTACCATCCTTAAACAAAACTGAAGTACAACAATAGAAAAATAGAGTATTGACTTTTCAAATAAAGTGAAGCTAAAGTTAGGATTTTTGTTAATGTTTTGCACATTTTAGAACTTCACAAAATAAAATGGATTGAGTATAATGTAATGCTTGTAAAATGCTGGAATCAATGCTTTTGGTATTTTGGTTATAGTTTTTATCCATTTGCTAAAGCTTTGTTTGCATTATGTTTTTTGTTTTTATTTATATATATTTTTTTATAGTAGATATATTTTTTTTATTGCTTTCATATTGACTACACCTTGATTGTTGATGTTAGTGGCACGTAGATTATTCTCACTTTTCATTTCTGATTTTCGATTGTTTTGGGAAATAAAAAATATCCAATTCGATAGATTTTAGTGATTACTCTCCAACCCATATCCCAACATCTAACCTTACACCTGGCACTAATCCCACGGACCCTAATCCTAACCCTACGGAAATGGGACCTTGCCTTGTCCCCAAGTCTACACAAAGCAAGAACTTGTTTTTATAGTTTGGTCTCATTTTACCAAACTAGAGGGTAGTAACCTCAATAACCTCCAAGTAAGTTGTAACGACTGTGGTAAAATCTATAGATGTCACTATATAAAATATAGTACGTCACAATTAAAGGTCCACTTGGAAGAACTATGCAAGAAGAGTACAATATTAAGATGCTTACAGAAGAGCAATCAATCTAGACTAGAGATTAGACTAAAAAACATGTTGGATAGAGAGTAGTGAGGGTTCAATGTTGAAGGGATATACTAAGTATGATTTTGATGAATGTAAAAGAAGTTAACTCGTATAGTTATCATGGATGAGCTTCCTTTTCAGTTTGTGGAGGGGAGAAGGTTTTAGAAATATTCCCACGCATTGGAACCTAGATTTAATATTTTTTCTCACCACACTGTAGTAAAGCTAGGATATTAAAAAACATTACAAAAAAGTGAAAGAATTGTTGAGCAGCCAATTCATCGGTCTAAAATTATAATTACATGTCTTTGACTGTAATTACATGTCTTTGACTGTAGTAAAGCTAGGATATTAAAAAACATTACAAAAAAGTAAAAGAATTGTTGAGGATGAATTGGTCCAAAATTATAATTACATGTCTTTGACTGTGCATTTCATTGGTTGTGATTGGACAATACACAAAAAATAAAAAAATAAAACAAGAATTGTGAAGTTTGTTAAATTTTATCACAAGAGTGAGACGGTTAGGAAGGCTTTGAAGGCCGAAATAGATGAGTGGGGGTTGGCACGGGCTTTTGACAGTGACGATTGATAATGTCTCTTTTAATGATGCCGCTTAGGAATATCTTAAGACTTATCTTAGGTAGGCAAATAGAACTGTCTTAGGGATGACTGTTTACATGTTAAATGTGTTGTACATACTTTAAATTTAATTGTGACTGATGGGTTGAAAGATATTGATGACTTGGTTGCACGAGTCGGCATGATTGTGAGATTTATGAGATCTTCTCCTGCTAGATTGGAGAAATTCAAGGTTGTTATGAGGAATGCAGGCATATAATCCAAGAAGGATCTTTGTATTGATATTTCTATAAGATGGAACTCAACTTTCTTGATGGTGGAGGTTTTCCAATAATATAAGGCGGCCTTTCAATGATTGGGTAATGAAGATATTCAATTGCCAAATATTTTGACGAGCACGAGGGGATTAGGAAAGCCTATTGATGATGATTGGGAGGTTATTGCTACTTTTATAGATTTTTTGAGACTTTTCTAAGAAGTCACATTGAAGCTATATGGTTCTTTTTACCTTACATCCAATTGGTTCTGTCAACAAATATGTAAAATGAAAGAAAAATTGGATGAAATGTATATGGGTGACCATTTTAAGATGCGGGAGATGACATTGACAGTGAGGGTCAAATATGACAAGTATTGGAGGCTAAATATTTTATTATATGTAACTATTGCTCTTGACCTCCAGATCAAGATTGATGGCATGGTATATGATTTGGGACTTGTGCACGGGAAGACATGGGCTGAGTTTATTGTTGAAATGGTTAGAAAAACCTTTGGTAAGTTGTTTGATGAGTTTTCCATAATCAAGGGTAGTAATGCATGTACACCTTCATCTACCCCACTGCCTCTTCTAGAAACAAGGGCAGGAAAAAAGCGTAGGTTTGTGTGGGGTGAGAGCCTCTCACATAACCCCCTACTAGTTCATTAATCTATGGAGGTGAAGTCAGAGGTAGACATATATTTGGTAGGAGATCTTCTCTCATATACAACAGATTTTGATATATTAGTAGGGTGGAAGACCAATACCGTGAAATATCCCATCATTGGAGAGATAACCCACTGTATTTTGACCATCCTTATTAGTACCATTGCCTCAGAGTTGGCCTTTAGTACCAGAGGGAGCATATTGAATCCATTCAAGAGTTCATTGTTTGCTACTACTGTGGATGCATTGATTTTCACGTAGAATTGGATGATGGGAAAGGAAATTTATGTTCCAAATGTTCTTGATTTTAAGGAGACTGATGAGGATGAGGGTGGTGATTAGCCTGGACCTGTAAATTGTTGATTTCATTTTATTATTTTGATTCATTTATATTGATTTCATCGGTATTAATTTCAAATTTAATTATTGTTGCAATACATGAGATGACGTCTACCTCTGCTATAGTATGATTTCATGGTATTAGACCCACCATTGCCAATTTGTTATTTGCCATAGGTTTGTACAATTTGTATTGTCCCTTAATTATTTTTTGTATTTATATAATTTTTGGCATTTAATTGTTTTTCTTGTATTTTTTTAACTTTTATAATCTTATTGTCATATGGGCAGCTCAAGCCTCTAAGAGTTCATCTTAATCCCAAGCCCAAGGACCAAAATTCAAATGATCTATTCTCAATGTCTCATCTTGATCCCCATCTCATCTTGGTTAGTCAGATTTTAGTTTTTAAGTTTTTCATTTCTAATATATGTTTATAATTTTAATTTATTTTTCTATTAAGTTGTTAATGTTGTTTTAGATTTTATAATCTCACACTCATAGTAGGCAACACTCATTACATATTTTTCCATCCTTGATCACCCGCCCGGGCGGCCCCAAATGTCAAACAACTCACTTAGTTTAGTGAAATTTGAATCAGTTGTATTCAGTTAATGATTCATTCAGTTATTT
Source organism: Carya illinoinensis (assembly GCF_018687715.1). Classification (NCBI taxonomy): domain Eukaryota; kingdom Viridiplantae; phylum Streptophyta; class Magnoliopsida; order Fagales; family Juglandaceae; genus Carya; species Carya illinoinensis. Next base: position 21,718,252 of record NC_056753.1, on the reverse strand, counting down.
TTAATGTTGATACAATGTCCCTTGGACCATTTTATATTTGTAATTTTGTAATAACTTAGTTATTATTAATTTATTAGGTAGTAGTCTGTATTAATAGTCAATTAGTTCATTTGCTATAAATTTGTGTAATGTATATTATTTTGATTATTGTAAATTTTTTTTAATATGTATTTTTTTTTAAAAAAATTTTTGTTTCAAAATGGCCCAGAACCTATTTCAACTGTTTCTAAGAAAAAAAGAAACAACTTTTGGGCCAAAGGCCCATTTAGGGGGTAGTGCGGTAGATGAATGGAATGTTTGCCCCCGCACCCCAGTACCCGGACAGGGTATCTTGCCCCTGCACACTGGGGTGGAAAACTCCACTGTGATGCTCCCAACTCCTACATATGGACATGTGAAAATCGAGGCGTCAGAATGATGAAAACATGGGTTATGCATCCTATCACTAAGTGCCAAGTATGTGTATATATATATAAAATGTACAACAAAAAAGCAGTGGAACAGTTAAAGTCGGTCAATTAAATACCAGAATTATTTAAATACAAATTTACTTAAATACAAGCGTTATAACAGTATTAAAATTATTTGATGAAAAATATAATAACCAAAAGCAGGATATAAATCCCAACTCACTAGAACATTCATCTAGCGGAGCCGCATCCTTAGGCTCTGCATCCTCATCTGTGACAAAATCTACGGTACCACAAGTAAGTAATAATTAAAACAACATGCAAGATAAAATATACATTCATGCAATAACAATATGCATCCACATGATGACAAATGCATGAAAGCAAAAAATTATTTTATAATGAATATTTTTCAACACACGTCAAAATCTCAATTTGACTAAAAAACAAATTCAGTCCGTTAAAACATCTGTCATTTTTTTAGAAAATGGCCCAACATTAAATCTTGTTATTTTCCTAGAAAATTGCCAAAATATCCAATTAACATTGTAGGCAGGAATCACAGGCGGGACTTTACCACTATCCCTGCTTACTATCATTCCTACCGCATGCACCATAGGCGGGAATCTCACAATTTTCTTAGAAAATGACCCAACATCAAATCTCACCATTTTACCAGAAAATGACCCAAATATCCAATTAACACTGTAGGCAAGAATCGCAGGCGGAACTCTACCACCATCCTTACTTATCATCATCCTTACAGCATGCACCGTAAGCAGGAATCACAGGTGGGACTATACCACCATCCCTGCTTACTATCGTCTCTACTGCGTACACCGTAGGTAGGAATCACAAGTAGGACTCTACCATTGTCCCTGCTTACCACCATCTTTACAGTTCTTTTTACCTCTCGTTCAATCTATCAGATTACTGTAGGTGAGAATTACATGCAGGACTCTACCATGATCCCTGTTTACTACCATCCTTACCGTATGTACTGTAGGTGGGAATCACAGGCGGGACTCTACCATCATCCATATCCCGTGCACTATAGGCGGGAATCGCAGGCGGGACTCTACTATCATCCATACTTACCACCATCCTTACAGTAACTCTCTCTTAAGCAGTTCAATCCATTTATTTCAAACACACCCAAAATCATTTCTCGCATAAAAATCCAGTTTTCGATTTTACAAACATGAACATGCTTGCACTATGCAATATATGACATGAAACAAATATTCAACAATTAATAAATCTCAACATTAACTAATCACATAAACAACTTCGTTCTCCATTCCAATAGACCTTCGACTCCTCGGACTCAGTCAGACACAACCAATCAAATTCACAGAATAATTGTTAATGCAAAATATATTTAAATCTCAAAGGTTATTCAGAAAATACTTACAATGCTAAAATATAATTTTCGGAGGATCAATGGGCTGCAAAAAGCGTTGGCAAAGCAACGTCACAGTGTAAAATGCACTATGGTTGTGGGTCCCAAAATATCCAAATTTGAACGGAGATAAACGAAACTTAAGGAAGGCTAGGGTAGGGCTTAGGGGTGTTGGTGACACTAATGGTGGTAGTGGTTGGCCATGAGTGGTGGCATAGAGGGCGATCGAAAGCCAAAAAGGTCAAATCAGAAAGTGAGATGGCTGGGCTTCACCAGTGGCGGATCGGGGCTGGAGAAAAAAGAAGAAAAAAGAAGAAGAAGGAAAACGAAAAAGGGGAAAGAAAAAGAGGAGAAAAAGAAAAAGGAAAAAAGAAAAAATGAAGTAAAAGAAATGAGGACTAGTCTTTTCCAACTCAGAGTCTCAAACTGATCTAACGAAAATAAATTTTAAAATGGCGAGTTAAATAAAATAATTCAAACACAGTTACTAAATAAAATAAAATAATAAATTCCAACACAAAAAATTTAAAGCCCGAAAATTAATTTAAATCAAAGAACAATTTAAATACAAAACAATAATTAATATCAAGAAAACACATCAAAAATAAATTTTACGATTTAAAAATTATAAAATAAATCCAACGAGAAATACGTTAAATTTAAAACAAGAGAGCCAATATTTAAATTAAATAAAATAATCATTCAATTAAAATACACTAATATATGGGGTATCCCACCCTTGCCCATGAGGGGGAGAGGGGCGGGGAGTGGGCTACCCCGCCTTGTAGGGTGAAGGTAACACTCATAGTGTAAGGTTCGCGCATGCCTTTTAAAAAATAGATAAATCTAGAATTTACATAAAAAATCAAAATCAATTTATTATGTTACGTTCTACTCCTTTTTTTTTTTTTTTTCAAATGGAGTTTGCAAGACTTTCACATTCTATAATTGTATTTAGAATTATTCTTACTTGCAAATTGTCTCAATATTTTACATATAAAAGAGAGCAATGCAATTACCCTAACCCATTTACTCACTACCCACATTAAACGAAATGATTTCTCCTACCCTAAACAAGAGAACCGCCCCAAATTAATATAGCATAGAAATAAAAAGAGACAAAGAAAGAGTGCAAGTGAGGAGACTTGAGAGAGAAAGAGAAAAAGGAGAAATAATGGAAAAGAAATTTTTTCTTTTTATGGCAATGGAAAATAACTTTAATTGTATAGGGATGACCCGAACGTTTATTATTTGTTTCACGACACAATAATTCGAAGTGAGAAAAATTCTATATCACAAGAATAATGAGTTTATTTATTTTTTAAGTATAGAATTTATATAAAAATAAATATCATATGAATTTATACTAATTAAACTTAATTAGATTTTAGATTTTACATTAAGAGTTCTGCTACATACTTTTTTTTGTGTACTATTTATGTACTCTACGAATATGATTAGTTAAAATAGTTATTTTATATTATAAAAAGTGATGCAATTAAGCACATTAATAAAATACACAAAAATGATACAAAAATAACTATACGTAAAGTTTTTGTTACATCAAATAGGTGGAAATATAGGAAAATCAAGACGATCAAGTGATAAGTAGAGGTTCTCATATACGTTGTGCGTCAATTGCGTCAATTTCTCCGTATATGCGTTGGGCTTCAAGTAGGCCTAATGGCTAAATCCATCATCATTTACACAAATGTGGTCTAATTGAATGTCACAACACTCTGACCCAAAACGAAAAGGCCGAAACTAATGTGTATTGAATGGTTTCTATTTTTCAATCAGCCCAATCTTGCTAGTCACACGTTAAGTGGGAGAGGACTTAACTTTGAGAGCAAGAAAATTATAGTTTATTTAGGCCAAGTTTGGTATTAGAGAAAATTTCAAAATTTTGTTTCGATTAAAATGAAAATCAAAACAAAATTTATATATATTTATATATAGTTTGAGACATTTGTCAAAATCTTACCGATAACCTACAATACAAAGGGTGAGAATTTTTAGTTTTAAGTGAACATGAATAATCCAAAATACCCACTGTATTTTTTTAAAAATAAAATTACAGTTATTGTGAAGAATCAACTAATAATGGTCATAATTAATTGATCATTTGCAATTTTCTTTTCTGTTTTTTTCCTAATCTATATGTATATAAAACTTTTCAGGGAAAAGCATCCACCATTCGGTAAAAAGATTTTATTTTTAAAAAATGGTTGTAAATATTAAATTTTGTAAGTATTATAATGATACAAGGTCCATAAAAGTGTGTAAAACTACATTTTATAGGCTAAATTATGAGAAACTAAATGGTTCAAGTAAAGGCTAGATATATTTTTGAGGTTTGAATCATCAAAATGTTTGCAATTTATATTTCAAATTATTAAACCTACATATTACACTCTTTAACTACTTTTGGCAGTCAAATAAATATGCGTCTCTCTTGGTTTCTACTGTGTAGAGGTTTTTTCTTTGTCTTTGTATAGGTAGCTTGTCTACAGTCCCATTATGTGTAGAGGAGTTGTACAAGCGATTATCTCTTACAGATCATGAATAAGAGGAGATTCAAGTGGAGACACATAAACTGGAAGATGCAATTATCTGTGGAGGAAAATGCCTGATTACACACTTGTTGACAGTGCGCCATTATAGCAGAGATGCTTTTAAACAAACGATGAAGAGGATTTGGAGACCTGTCAAGAACATTAGATTTCATGAATTGAATTCAATCTTAATGCTCATAGAGTTTGAGGATCTTCGAGATAGGGAGTGTGTGATTCAAGAAGGACCCTGGTCTTTTGACAAATAATTGGTTAAGATAAGGAGGTTGAAGGGAATCAACTCATTCACCAAATACGCCTTACAGAGGCACAATTTTGGATTCGTTTACATGGATTAGCTCTCGGTGCAAGGAATGAATATATAGGAGATTTGATTGGAAGCAAAATTGGAAAGGTAGAAGAAGTTGATATTGAAAAAGGAGAAATGGCATGGCATGGGGAGAATTCATGCAAGTGAGAGTCACAATTACGAATCCTTTACTTAAAGGGAAGAAGATAAATTTTGGAACAGAGGCACCAAATTAGATTCGTTTCTCCTACAAGTGACTCCCAAATTTCTGCTACTATTGTGGCCGGTTGGGCCATGGGTATAAGGAGTGTAAGCTATGGCAGACGACACAAGGTATTTTCAAGAAAGACGGATTCCCTTACAGACAGTGGATGAGGGTAGTGGGTAATAGAGGTTGCACTGGTGGCTGCGATGGACGACATTAGAGGAATTTCAGTTACACAATCTCAATCAGCGAAAATTTTAGGTGAAGCTATGATGGACATTTTAAAAAATGCTGGGCATATACCTAAAGGGAAGGCTGAGATAAAAGGAGTAAATGTTCAATTGACATAGAAGGATCTTGTAGAATCTAGAGCTAGTCAATTTGAGTCTCAAACTAAATGGCAAGTTGATGTTAGGCAGGTTATGGAGGATGTTGATGAAGGAAGGGAGGATTTTATGGAGAAGGTGAAACAAAATGCTGTGACTTCCACAATGTTAAAAGAACCAAATATTGGGCTTGAAGATCAATATGGGCATGTGGCCATAGGGAAGTTTATTTGGGTGAGAACCCAAGAGGGCCAAGTATGCAAAAGGCTAATGTAATGGAAGCCCGGAAATTTAAATGACTTTCTCAGTCTACAAGTCCTCGACAATCCAGAAATAGACATGTTACCAAAAGGCAACTACCAAGAAGAGCAAAGAACATAGCGAGTTTAGGAAGGGGAAGGAAGAGTTTATAAGAAGAATCAATCCCACAATAAGCTCGATGGGGATCAAAGTGAGGTTAAAAGATGATATCAGCGATGGCTGAAACTCAGCTCCGTCGAGAGCCATGAAAACGCTCAGTTGGAATGCCTGTGGGAACTCATAGGGCATTCGCACTCTTTGAGACCTAGTTACAAAGGAACGGTCTGACGTTGTATTTTTTGAAGAAACATGTTGAAAGCTCGAGATGTTGAGAAATGTAAGTTTAAGCTTGGCTTTGTTAATTGTTTAGCTGTTGATTGTGAAGGGAAAAGTGAAGGAATTACTTTATTGTGGAAATAGGATGTTAATCTTTCCATCCTTAGCTACTCTAAAAATCATGTCGATGCTTGTATTCAAGATAAAGTTTCTAATAATAAGGAAGTTTTTTGTTGGTATTTAATGGGTGTTTATGGGCACGTTGATACTAATAGACACATGATATGGGCACTGATTCATTCTTTATTTAGAAGAGAGGAGTCGCGGATGGTCTTTGGAAATTTTAATGAAATCTTAGATCAAAATGAGAAATGAGGTGGTAGGAATAGGCTTGCGAATCAAATGTGTGATCTTAGAGACATGCTTAATGATTGTAATTTATGGGACTTGAGTTATCGAGGGCCAAAACTTACTTAGTGCAATGAGAGAGAAGGGAAGAGTTGCATTAGTGAAAGATTAGATAGATTTCTAGTTAATTCAAACTAGTGTGCTTGCTTTCCATAAGCAAGTGTTATTCATGGCTCTGTGGCCTACTTTGATCATCTCCCAATATGGTTAGAATTAGAAGGGGGTTCTACACAAAGGCCAACATAGAAACTGTTTAGATTTGAAGCCATGTGGATTGGGGAGACATGTTGTGAGAAGATTATATAGAACTCATGGAGACAAAGTATAGGGAGGAATGGTATGGAAAAGGTTATGGCAATGATTACTGATTGCAGTAAGAGATTGGAAGTGTGTAATCGTACTACATTTGGAAGGGTCCATCATCAGCTAAGAAAGGCTAAACAAAAACTTCAACATCTATAGGAACGAGATCCCACTTATGGTGATAGAGAGGCCCATATCTCAGCAAGAGTAGAGGTTCAAACTTGGCTGGAGAGAGAGGAGATTATGTGGAGGTAAAGATCAAAAGCACTATGGCTAAAGGAAGGGGACCAAAACTCAAGATCTTTTCATATGAAAGCTTCACATAGGAGAAGAAGAAACAATATAAAGAGGTTAAAAATGTAAATGGTGAATGATAGGAAGGAGAAGCAAAAGATAGTATCATACTGGGCTATTTTTAGGATTTGTTCTCAACTCTTAAAGAGAGAAGTCCTATAAATTTTCTAGAAAATTTGGCAGGCAAGGTGACAACTTCTATGAATGAAGAATTATCAAAGCCCTAAACTGAGAAAGAGGTGGTTGATGCACTAAAAGAGATGAAACCTTCAAAGGCTCCTAGACCAGATGGGAATGGGATCGCCCCAATCTTTTTCCAAAAATTCTGGCATGTCGTTGGCATATTAGTTATAGCAGAAGTTTTACAAGTTTTACAAATTGGTGAGTTTCCCACGTCATTGAATCATGCTTTCATTACTCTGATCCCAAAGAAGACAGTTACTAAGAAGATGGTATATTTTCGTCCAATCAACTTGTGTAATGTTGTTTATAAGCTGATTTCAAAGGTTATTACCAATAGGTTGAAGAGAATGCTTCTCTCTATTATTTCTAACTCTCAAAATGCATTTGTGCTTGGTCAACTTATTATTGATAAGGTCCTTGTAGTACGTGAATTGATCTACTATCTAAAGCAGAAGAAAGTTGGTAAAAAAGGATATATGTCCCTTAAGTTAGATATGAGTAAATGCTACGATCATGTTGAATGGGACTTCTTAGAGGCCATTATGAATACTATGGGTTTTGAGAAGAAGCTGATCAATATGAGTATGAAGTGTGTGACTACTGTGACTTTTTCAGTTTTAATTAATGGAGAGCCAAAAGAGCCAATTTCACCAGTAGAGGACTGAGATAAGGAGATCCTCTTTCCCCTTATTTGTTTTTGCTATGCATTGAGGGATTGATTTCCTTACTAGAAAAGGCAGATAATGATCATGAGCTCATGGGTATTAAAGTTTGTAGAAGGGCTCCTCAGATTAGGCATCTGCTTTTTGCAGATGATAGTGTGATATTTTGTAAAGCAGACCTTGAAGAAAACAAACTATTCAAAGGCTACTTGATACATATGAAAATGCATCAAGACAGAAGATTAACAATAAGAAAACATCTATGGTTTTCCGAAGGATTTGAAATAGTGTATAAAATAAGCATAGAATTTTGGAATTTCAGTTTAAAAATACATTATACATGCTTATTTTATACATTATAACAAGTTAAAGGTTATTACATAGCTAAAGGAAAATAAAGTGCTCAATGAACCATTGCACACTTGAGCACCATAGTCCACACACTTACACTTTGGAAAGAAATAGACTTCAGCACACATGTTTCTCTCCTCCTCGAGCTAATCCATCTTATGTGTTCTTGCAGCCCTAGCTTCTAGAGGATACATGCACTGCATAGAATAGTAGGGAGTAACCAAATCCCATGGATGGAGAGAAGAGAATTTGTGGGGAGCACAACAAAGGACTCGCGAGGGGAGGATAAGAAGACAACAACGAATGGAGAAAAGATGTAGAAGAAATTTGGAGAGAACTGGAAAGAGAGAGAACCGTTTCTGAGGGGAGATCCTTTAGCTCCCTTACTACTTTTATTCTTAGGGTTTATCTTGTTTTCAATTTAAAAATGCTACTGTTTTCAATTTTTGGTTCTGTTTACTACACCATGAGCGAGTAAACTTTGAAAGCTAAGCCTGGGGATCCTTTGAATAGGTGGGGTTTCATTCGGGTTTTTGATTTCCTTTGTGATTAACTCGTTGTCTCTATAGATTTTGTATAATATTTTTTTATGCCATTTTTAGGGTTTATCATCACCTCCTAGTTCATCGTTGACTAAAAGGCACGGTGGATGCTTAGGGTGTGTGGAATCCTGACTCTGAGTAAGCACATTGAGGGTTGAATCGATATGAATTACACAGAGGTTATTCATAAAATTATCTTGTGAATGCATGCATCATATACATCATCTAGACACTTTACTCTTGACAGAAATAGTGTTGAAGGATTTAACGAAATCCCTAACTCTCTTTGAACTCAATTTGTGAAAGGGAAGCCCGTGGCTTAGGTGTTCGACAAAATTCCTCTTAGAAAAATAACATTTGGTTTTGCATTAGTTTCACTTAAAGCAAACTCCCAATTTTCTTCAATTTGTTGGCATACACTCAACCGAATTAAACATATTTTTACAAAGGATTCAATTCTTTGAAAAAAAATCCAACTCAATTTATTAATTTGTCTCAAGGACTTTGTGCAATCTGGTTCAAAACCATTGCCAAAGTTCTATTGCTCCATGTATTTTTCTTCAATATGAGTTTTCTTCTGTAAATAAAATAATTTCTCATCTTAGTAGAAGAACACCATAGTTTTGATTCACAAAATGTCTTAGTCCCAATGAATTCGACCTTGGGGCTCTCATTATAAAATAACTGTACACGTTCTACACTTGGGAGGCACTTTAATTGTAGTGACATTTTCTCAAGGAATATGTGCCAACTGTAGTGAAGGATGATATCTTGCATTTATGGGGGGTTACTAGTGCTCAATAGCATGAGAAGCATTTAGACCTTCCTCCAATTATAGGTTGATCCAAAACAAGGGCTTTCTCAAGGATAAAACATAAAGTGTGACACAAATTATAGAGTTGGAAGGATCAACTTCTATCTCAAGGGGGTAAGGAAATACTTATCAAACTTGTAGCTCTCTTTATTCTCACATATTTGATGAGTTGCTTCTTATTACCTTGTGCTTTATGCAAAGAACTGGAATTTGTGATGGCAAGATTTTGGTGGGGCAACTAAAGGATGAGAGAAAGATACATTGGATCAGTTGGGAGAAGATGTGTGAACCAAAGTCTAGAGGTAGTTTAACCTTTAAGGATTTGCATATTTTCAATTTGGCTTTATTAGCTAAACAGGGGTGGAGGATCTTCTAGGAAGAGAACTCTATGCTCCATAGAAACTTCAAGGCTAGATAGTTCCCACGAGGCAATTTTTTATCTTATTTTATTTTATTTTTAATCCTAGTCTAGGCCATAATCCTTCATACACATGGAGAGGAATATGGACAGTAAAGAAATGACTACTTGAAGGATGCAAGTGGAGAATTGGTGATAGGGAAATTGCAAAATTGTGGTCTAAAAATTGGGTTTTAGGACATCCAAGGCTATAAAGGGATGGTAATGCTATAAGGGTAGAGAATGAATCATAATAGTGGATGGCATTATTGATAGTAACTTGAGATGGTAGAATACGGAGAAGATTAGAGCTCTATTCGACCCAAAAGTTGCAATAGACATTTTGAAAATTCTTGTTTGTCCTGGAGAACAACCAGATAAATGGGTATGGGCACAGGAAAAAAATGAAAAGTTCAATGTGAGAAGTGCACACAGATTAATTAGAGGACAATTAAAATGCAACTCAGGTGAGTGTTCCTCTGCTAGTAGACATCAGTCACTATGGGAGGCTATATGGAAGATGAAAGTCTCTCATAAAGTTAAGGTATTTGCATGGAGGGCTTTAAAAAGAGGCCTACCCACTCAATCCAATCTTTACAAGAAGAATGTCCCAACAGAAGAAAAATGTTATTTCTACAATGAAAGAGTTAAAGACCTACCTCATGCATTATTTTACTACCCTAACATAAAGAACCATTGGAGTAGTTTACTACTTATTACGGGTGAAATGGGAAGAGAGTTGTCAGTTATGGATGTTGCTATGAAAGTAAAAGAGATCGGTAGAGATGAAGAACTGCTTGTACTTTTATTAATAGCATGGGGCTTTTGGCTTAGAATAAATAAGCTAGTGAATGACAAAATTCATATTGAGCCTAGACAGGTAACTGACCATGCCTTATCTTTATCGAAGATGTTTACTGATATTAAATCCGTGCCAATTAGTCAGACAAAAAGTTATTGTTGTTGGAAGCCTCCCTCGACAGGTTTTCTAAAATTAAATGTGGATGGGGTAATGTTTAGTGATCTACACAGAGTCAGTGTTGGGGTTGTCTTACGAGATGACAAAGGAGACATTGTTATTGCTGCTAGTAAGATGGAGAATGAAGTTGTGGATCCAGAGGACATTGAACTGTTAGCCATTTTCAAAGACCTTGAACCATGTGCTAACTTGGTGATTCAGAAACTTATTATTAAGAGTGATTGTCTTTTGGTGACACAGGTGCTTCAAAATGCAGCTACATCATTGTCAATGCTTGGTAATTTGATGATAGAAACGAGGAAACTATTATCTTTGTTTGGTGAATACAAATTCAGTATGTTGGTAGGCTAGGAAATGAGGTTGCCCATAGACTAGCTAGACATCCTTAGAATGTTGAAATCTTAGAGATGTGGTGGGATTGTATTCCATATTTTCTTTCTTAAACTATATGGCTTAATAAATATCTGTAATGCATTATTTTGATAAATGATATTGTTTTCCATTAAAAAAAAAAATTCCTTCCATGAAAATATTACCATTAATTAAGATTTTAACATATCACTTATTTTTCACCACTTTAAGTTTAGGTTTGTACATTTATTCACCGGTACTTGGTAATTTAAATATAAAGTGAGTTAGGGAAAATGATTTACGTAGATCATTTGAAAAAAATATGGTACACTTGAAAAAATCAACTTTTTAATGTATTGCTCAATTTTATTTTTTATTTTTCAAATTTCTTGCATGTGACTTGCACATGATAATCTTCTACCTAATATTACTCCGAATTAATTTGAGCAAATTCTCAATCCCACCTTTTGCAAAAGTTTTTTTTTTTTTAGTTTTAATTAAGATAAGTGTCATAGTTACAAAAAGATTTTATAAAAGTAAACTTACAAACTAACGTGACTTTATGTGATCTGTTAGATTTATTTTACAATATATGTAACTTTAAAATATGGTATACCACATTAAGAGTACACATCAATTTGTGAGTTTATTTTTATGAAATTTTTCTGTTGCTAAAACTTTTTGTTTAATTAAATTTTACTCAAAAAAGAAAAACAAAAAAGAAGAAGCACCATCATAATGGTGCGAGATAGGGATGAGCACCAACCTAGTTGGAGTCAGATCCCCTAAATCTGACTCTAACTCTGACTTTGTCGGAGTTCAAATCTAAACTCTAATTCCAACTTCGACTTGTAAGAATGGAGTCGAAGTTAAGTCGGATTTGAGTTTTTTATGCTTCATATTTAACCCATTTTTTAAAAAAAAAAATTATTTGTGGGTTTCAAATTTTGACTTTTCCAAAAATCAAAAACAAAAACTAAATCATTCATTACTGACTTACTTCTATACTAGTATCTAATTTATTTTTATACTAGACTTCTACTATAGTGTCTAATTACATGTTGTCATACTATACTATTACATACTATTTCAAGTGTTTAATTGCATGTTGTTATACTATATCATTATATATTATTATATTTTACTAGTGTCTAACTTATTTATAACTTATTTCTACACTAAACTTATTTATAATATCTAATTACATGTTATTATACATTAAGATTATATGTATAATACTAGAATTGCAATCACAAAGTCTAATTAATTTGTCGAGACCTCTCTCCTACGAAACTAACTCCCTACAGTAACTACAACTCAACAATGAAAATAACTCACACACACTTACGTTTCTTGTTTGTTTGAGAAAACCAACCTCCCCAAAATTAAGAAATGACTTTATTCGAGAATGCTAATACAAGAGACTAACTTCCTTTTTATTAGATTTCTATTAACTAACTAAAATCAATCAATTAAGCCCAATCCAACATAGCTGTCCAATGTAATGGGCCAATTAAAGGAAACCAAAGGAAACTGTATAATACTAACCCTTCTGACTATTGAGCCCATTTCTCATTCAACAAGGTTATTACTTTACTCCCCTCCCCCTACGTCAAAAGAACTTGTTAAAAAATGTCAAGAAATTGAAGACCCAGCCTCTGGATAGTAACCTAGGTTGCTTCTTCATCAGGAACATCTTCCCATTTGATCAAGGGTTCCATCATAGGCTTGTGATGTACCTTAGTCAAACGACGCTGCAACACCTTCTCTGATTCAAAATAAAAATCACCATGTCGATCCAAAGGACGAAGATGAGAAGTAGCTTGTACAGAAAGACCTAGTGTTTCCTAAGGTAAGAGATTGTGAAAAATAGGATGGATAGAGGAATCAGTAGGAAACTCCAATCAATATGGCACATTGCCTATTTTCTCCATAAGATGAAAAGGTCCATAATGGCTGGGGGAAAGTGACAGTTTATAACTCTTGCAATTGGACAATCTCTACTATCAATATTTCGGTGGGTTGAGAATCTAAGATAGACCAAATTGGCAATCTCAAACCCTTTTATTATATTGATTTTTCTTGGACTCTTGTGCAGATAACAGATATTTCCTTAAGAGGCTCAAGAGTTGGTCACGCGACTTGAGCTGGACATCTACAACTCCATTTTGAGTACTACCCAACACATACTGAACCAAAGTAGGAGATGGAACTCCATATAGAGCCTCAAAAGGTGTAAGGTGAGTAGAAGAATGGTAGTTAGTGTTATACCACCATTCTACCCAAGGAAACCATAGAGTCCATTTTTTAGGTCTATCACCAGTGGAGCAACATAAGTATCGTTGGGCACACTTATTTACAATCTTAGTTTGACCATCAAATTGAGGACGGTAAGCTGAACTATAATGTAAATGAGTCCCTTGCAAAAGAAAAATTTCCTTTGAAAAAGAGCTTGTGAAAGTTTGGTCTCGATCAGTAACAATGGTCAAATGCATCACACGAAACTTGAAAACATGATGCATAAAAGCTTAACCAACCTTAGCAGCTGTATAGAGAGGAGTTAGGGGAATAAAGTGTGCATATTTATTGAGTTGATCAACCACATATAAATCATATAAAAACCATGGGAAAGGGCTGAAGTTTTAATTAAATCCATGGAAGTGTTTGGCCAACATCGGGTAGGAATAGGGAGAGGCTGTAATAGGCTGACTGGGTGCACATTCTTCACAAATTGCTAACATACAGTACATTCCTTAATATAGTCCTTCAAATCTTTCTTTATCCTAGGCTAATAAAAATTTGTCTTAGCTCTATGAAGAGATTTTTGGAAGCCAATAATAGAACTACTATGGATATGATGCAAAATATGAAGTTTAAAGATGGAGTTTTTTGAAAGATAGATACGACCAATCTTAAGCAAAACTCCATTCACTTGCTGAATTGCTCTTCCAACTGATTTTGTTGTAACTTATGATAGAGAGTCATTAAATCAGGATCTGTAAAATAAGTTTTATGAAATTCGGAGATCCACAAAGCATCCAAGATTGAGATTGAATTGAAAGAAGGAATCTAATCTTCCTCATGCTTTCTAGAGAAGGTATCTGCAACCTTGGTTTACCTGCCCTTTTATAGTCAATGGTAAAATCATTATAACCAATTAACTTAATGACCCACTTCTACTAGGAAGGAGTGCCTATCTTCTGCTCTAACAAGAATTTGAAGCTCTGCTGGTCGGTTCTAATGACAGATTTTCCCTCGAGGAGATAAGACCTCCACTTCTACACTACATACACCAATGCCAATAGTCCTTTATCACAAGTAGAAAGATCCAAAAGCCTTTCCCACTAAGGTAGGCTAAGGGTCTGTTATTTTTCATCAACACAGCTCTAATGCCAAACCCAAAAGCATCACACTCTATGAGAAATGGTGTGGTAAAATCTGGTAACTAACATTGGAGGACTAGAAACTACCAACTTGAGCTTCTCAAAAGCAATTGTAGCTTGCTTTGTCCATGGAAAAGATCTATTCTTTAAAAGCAATGTGTGATAAATTTCTTGTAATAGCTAGTTAAATCGAGGAACCCCCAAGGACTTCAAGGTTTTGGGTGTAGGCCAATCAAGCATCAATTTGATCTTGGAAGGGTCAACTCAAACCCCTTTAGCGGAAACTAAATTACCTGAAGTTTCTATCTCTGTGCAACCAAATCGACAATTTGACATCTTAGCAAATAGTTAGTGTATCCAAAACTACAACTAATTGTTGAAGATGATGTTCCATTATTTTGCTATAAACCAAGATGTCATCGAAAAAGACAATGACAAATCTCCTAAAAAAATGTTTAAAAGCTTCATTCATTAACTCTTGGTAGGTGGGTGGGGCATTGGTTAAGCAAAAATGTATAATCAAGAATTCATAATGCCCTTGATGTGTATAAAATGCTGTTTTTGACATGTCTCATTCTCTTACACAAATCTGGTGATACCCAGATCTTAGGTCCAATTTTGAGAAAATAGTATCTCCAAATAGTTCATCCATCAACTTGACATTTACAGTATGAGACATTATTCTTTAACGGTTTCTTTATTGAATGCCCTATAATCTATACATATCTTCAAACTCCCATCCACCTTCCTTATAAGTAAAACAGGTGAGGAGAAGGGTGATTGGCTTGGTCTAACCACCCTTGAAGCCAAAAGTTCCTGCATTATTTTTTCACTTTTAGATTTATGGTAATAAGGATACTATAAGGCTTGACTGAGATTGGTTGGGTTCCTTCCTTGAGAATGATCTGATGGTCATGTGATCTATTTGGAGGCAATCCTTTTGGTTCCTTAAATACTCCCTTGAACTGTTGTAACAAGGCATTTTGTTGGATCCAACTCCCTAGGAATGGTATTATTGCTTATTGGAACTTTTTCTTCATTTTAGACAACTAAATTAACTCCTTTTCTACCCATTCCAAGTCACTAGGAGTTAGACCCTTGAGGACAATTGCTTTTTGATTGAGGGTTAAAGACATAATAAGCAATGAGAAATCCCTAAGGATTGGTCCCAAAGTACTTAGCCATTGAATAATTAATAAACATTGTATCCCCCGGATCTATCAAGAACAAATCAACGATAAATTGATTTCCTTATACTAAGAATTCGACCCCTTCAGCTTCGCCAATACTTCTAATCTTCTCCCTATTCGCCACTCTCACCTCAATTTTACAAGAAGCTTGCATTAGCAAGTTAGCCTTGGTAGCAATGCTAGGTTCTTAAAAATTATGTGTGCTGTAAGTATCTATCAACATCACTAATTCCAGACTCTTGATCTACCCACAACTCTCATAGTACAAGCATTAAGAGACCCTATTATAGCATGCATAGAAATCTCTGGGCCTCTTACATCAGAATCAAAGTCCTCTAGCAATTCCACCACATTCTCTATGACACTTCTCATCTCCTTCTAAACTCTTAGAATATGATAATTCCATACCTTCCATGATATATAGTCTAACATTCTTACATCTGTGACTTGGATTCCACTTTTCATCACAAAAATAGTATAGACAGTTCTCCTACGATCCTTCATCTTAATTGGGCTTACCTTCTTCACAGGTAATGTATTTTTTTGAGTAACTCCCTTATAATTAAAGTTATAACCTTTATTAGAACCAGGAAGAAGTACCTCTAAACTCCCAAGATTGTGAGGTGAAAAAAAGGTGCTAAATTATAATATCCAATAGGTCCAAGACATCTCTTAGAGTGATTCACATACCCTTCATGTATCTTTGCTAGACCAAAGGCTAAAGTTAATGAAGTTAGGTTTAGCATTTTAATAGGCACGAATATTATCTCTAAGACCACTTTTAGTTTATACTAATCAAACATCCCTTTTGGAAAATTAGAAAATACCTCAAATTGTGATTTGTAAGTTGCCACTAAAGAATTTTGTCTGAATCTTTTAATATCCTCCATAAGATCATCGTAAGTAGAGTGACCAAATCGGACTTGTAGAGTGTTGAAGAAATGAGAAAAGCTTGATAAACATGTTGAAGGGATAAAAACACATTGATGAGTTGATAGAAAACACTCGAGACAAGACAACAATGGTGAAAAGAAGAATCACTTTGCTCATCTCATTATCAGCAGAATACAATATTTCTTATATAGACTGTACATAAAGCATAATGCCAAAAATAGAAAAGAACCAAAAGGAGACCAGTTTTGTTCATTGTACATAAATGAATACTTTTGTCCACTACATTCTTAGCTAACTTTATTAAACAACTGCTATGTCATGCACCCAATACTGCTTTTCGTTTCTTTTGTTTTGATCACAGCAGGTGCACCATCACAAGGTGCACTACTTGATGCACCACTTGTGTCTTGGACAGCAGCTGCAAGCTGCAGATTTCTTGGTGAAGTTTGTGACTCCCCCTCAAGATGGCCATAGATGCTTAAGGTGCCCATCTTGGATAGTAGAAAATAGAAGGAGGTAGCAGGGAGGGCATTGGTGAAGATGTCTGCCAGTTGAAATTTGGAGGCTATGTTTATAGGTGTAAGAACCTTAGACAATACATTTTCCTTAAAAAAGTGGCAGTCTAATTCTATGTGTTTAGTCATCTCATGAAAAACTAGATTTTTGGTTAAATGGATTGCTGATTGGCTGTCACAATACAAGAGTACTGGCTTGGGATGGTCTATGTTAAAGTTCCTGAGTAGAGAGATTATTCACACAATTTCACAATTGGTATGGGCCAAGGCCCTATACTCTGCCTTTGCAGAAGATCGAGAGATTGTGGCTTGTTTCTTGGACTTCTAGCTGATCAATGAGTCTCCAATAAAGCTATAGAAACTTGTCATGGACCTTCTAGTTTGTTTCTAGGCAAGTTACTTTGTTAGAGTCACTAAAGACCTTTATATGCAAAGCTAACTGTGAGAAGAGGAGAACACCTTGTCTTATAGAATCCTTCACATACCTTAGGACCCTAAAAGCTGCAACCATGTTAATGTGGGATGGCTTGTCCATGAATTGGCTAAGAATGCTAACAAAATATGTAATATCTAGTTGAGTTATGGTTAGATAAGTCAACCTCCCAATCAATCTCCTATAACATATTACATTAGTTAAGAAGTCTAAAGATGAATGTGACAGGTTATGATTTATTTCTATTGGAGTGTTAGCTGGTTTGCATCCAAGTAAACCAGCATCTTCAAGAATTTCCAAGCTATATTTCCTTTGACATAAGTGAATACCCGAGGCTGATCTGGAAATTTCCAATCCTAAAAAGTACTTTAGGTTGCCAAGATCTTTAATCTTAAATTGAGAATGGAGATATGCCTTTATACTGTCAACAGCAGACATCTGAGAGCTTCCAATGATTATGTCATAAACATAAACAAACAAAGCCACAAAACATGATTTATCATTCCATGGAAATAAGGAATAATCTGACTTGGATTGTTGGAAACCAATTGAGGTCAAGGAAGAGGAGAATTTTGAATACCATTGGCTAGAAGCTTTCTTAAGTCCATAAAGAGACTTACAAACCAGTCTTTTATCTTTAGATTATGATGACTCCTCCTGAATTTGATAACCTGGACGCAAATCCATGTAGATTTCTTCATGCAAATCTCCATGGAGAAAAGCATTGTGCACATCCAATTGGTATAGGTGCCAATTGTAGATGGTTGCCAATGCTAAGAAAATTTGAACTATTATGTGCTTGGCCACAGGGCTAAAGGTTTCTTGATAGTCAAATCTTTATTTTTGTGTGTAACCCTTAGCCACCAATCTGGCTTTATAAATCTCTAAGGTTCCATCAGACCTTAACTTAACCTTATACACATATTTGCAGCCATTAGTGGATTTATCAAGGGGGAGAGTGGTGACAGTCCAAGTTCCATTATTTTTCAAAACTCTTAATTCTGAGTTCATTGCCTCTTGCCAATGTGGAGATCTTATAGCTTATTGGTAAATTTTTGGTTCATGTAATCGAGAAAGAGAGAGGGCATAGGATATGTGAGTAGGTGATAATTTTGTGTAGGTTAAGTGTTGATGGAGGTGGTGAGTAGTTGAGGCAAGTTTACAGTGATAGTCTTGTAGGTAATTGGGTTGATGTCTAACTCGATCTGACCTTCTAGATGGAATGTCACGCATTGAATCACTAGTAAAAGGTGACGAGTGAAGGGTTTGAGGTGAGAGTGTATGAGGTTGGGTAGTTGGAGACTACTCAAGTGATGATGAATTATTGTCAAGTGAATCAGGTGATAGGGGATCTGTTTGAGTGTGTGAGTGCAGAATAGTTTTAGGATATGAAGATGTTGAATCTGATAGTGGTGAGGGAAGGACCAGATCAGATGAAGGTGCAGTATGGATAGTGTTGGAGTCAAAATCTTGAAAAGGGAAGGTGGATCGTAGAAAATGACATCTTTGGAAATAAAACAGGAATGATTCTCTAAGTCATAGAGTTTATATCCCTTAGCACCAGCTGGGTAGCCAAGGAAGATGCATCTCTTAGCTTTAGGACTTAGTTTGGTTCTGTTATGTTAGAGGGTAGATGCAAAACACAGGCATCCAAATACCCTTAGATGCATGTATGATAGGATTGTTGAGAAAAGGACTTCATAGGGGGATTTATTGTTCAAAATGGGAGTTGGTATTCTGTTGATGTGGTGAGTGGCTGTCATGGTAGCATATCTCCAAAAATGAAGAGGCGGGGAAACTTGAAAGATGAGGGCCCTAGCCACACATAGGAGATGTTGATGCTTTCTCCCAACCACCCCATTCTGTTGAGGGGGATAGATACATGTCTTTTGGTGTAAAATTCCTTTATAATTGTAGAAAATGGACATGTCAAATTTCAATCCATTGTCAGATCTAATTTGTGTTACTTTGGCACTGAATTGAGTGTTAATCATGTGAACAAAGTTTTGCAAAAGGGTCCTTGTTTCATATCTTAACTTCATTAAATAAACCCAAGTGACTCGAGAGCGATCATCAACTATAGTCAAGAAATAAGATGACCCTGGGTTGAAGCTTGTGAGCATGGGCTTCAAATGTCACAATGGACCAGTTCAAAAGGAGTTAAGGTGCAACAGGTACTCAGATTGAAGGCTTTGCTTTTTTGTTTAGCCATATGGCAAGTAGTGCATTGCATATCTTTGTGACTTTTTACATTGGGAACACAAGATTGAATTACATTCATTCTTTGTTGAGAAATGTGTCCTAATCTTAAGTGCCAAAGATCAAATTTTTGCTACTGGTCTACTTGGAAGACATGAGTAGAAATTGGTTGGTTGACAGTGTGATTAGAAGAATTTGGCAAGGAATGAGTAATAGATGGGTGCAAATTTGTACCTGCCATGTTGGAGGAATGATGGCACTAGTTATGGTGTTTGCAAATTTGTCTTGGTTGGGTGATGGAAGGTTACCAACGTTGAGCTGAGATGTCTTAGCATTGATAAGACCAAGGAGCTGTTAAATCTAAGCTTCAGTAATGGGCAATTGTGATCTTTCCATGGGTGCCTTCTCATGAGTTTGTGATGTGACTTGGTTTGCAGAGTGCCCAGCTTGCCCAGATGAAAAACCTCTTTTTGACTTAGTAAATTTGAAGCTGGGAGGGAAGCTAATCAGTCGATAGCACTTGTCCTTAATGTTTCCAGTCTTACCACAATAGTAACATGTTACCTCAGCCTTGTCTCTCTTCTTATATTGGAATGTAGCTAAGGCTGAGGTTTCATGGCTAGGTAGCAAGAGGGTATGAGTTTCCTTCTGCGTTTCTTCCTACAAAACTAATGAAAAAAATCCTATTCAAAGATGGCATAGGGGTCATCAAAATAATCTGTCCTCTGATACTATCAAAGCTGTCATTCAATTGCATTAAAAATTTATAAATAGAATTTGTTTGTTGAGCCTCAGCAAGGGATTTTACAATGTTGCAAGTGCACAACTCACAAGAATAATGAGGAAGGGGTCTATAGTTATGCAGTTCTTCCCAATCGGCATTGAGTTGAGTAAAGTAATCACTTACAAATTGAGAACCCTGTGTGGTAGAGGCAAGCTACTATTGGAGTTGGTAAACCTTACATTGTTTGGTTGTGCAAATCGTGCCTTAAGTTTATCCCACACTATTTTGGCAGAGCTAATGTATAGAACATTAGATGCAATCTCCTTAGAAATGAAGTTTAGAATCCATGAGGGAATGAGGTTGTTGCATCTCAACCAAGGCATGTAAAAAGGGTCTGTGAGGGTAGATGTCTCAATGGTTCTATTAAGGAACCCAAGTTTGTTTTTGATGGAGATGGCCAGTGTGATTGAATAGTTCCATGAAAGGTAATTAGGTCTTGTCAAGTGTGGGGTGACCACCACAGTGTTGGCATTGTCATTGTGGTGCAAGAAGAATGGGCTATTGGGGTTTTCAGATGGAGAGGAGTTGTGAGAGGTGTTAACAGAGGGTGCTTCTTCAGCCATTTTGATGATAGGATATTGAGTTACAACTGTAAGAAGGTTGAATGTGAAGAAATAGAGAAACAAAAAGAATCAACGGTAGAAATCACAAGTGAACTGCTTTGATACCATGTTGAAGAAATGAGAAAAGCATGATAAACATGTTGAAGGGATAAAAAGACATGATGAGTTGAGAGAAAACACTCTAGACAAGGCAACAATGGTGAAAAGAAGAGTCACTTTTCTCATCTCATTATCAGTAGAATACAAAGTTTCTTACATAGACTGTACATAAAGCATAATGCCAAAAATAGAAAAGAACCAAAAGTATACCAATTTTGTTCATTGTACATAAATGAATACTTTTGTCCACTACATTCCTAGCTAACTTTATTAAACAAATTCTATGTCATGCACCCACTACTGCTTTTTGTTTCTTCTGTCTTGATTACAGAAGGTGCACTATCACAATGTGCACTACCTGATGCACCACTTGTGTCTTGGACAGCAGCTGCAGGTTGTAGATTTCTTGGTGAAGTTTGTGATAGAGCCTACACAAAAGAGCCCATTGTAGGAAATCCTTAAATTTCTTCTACATTTTGGAACCAAATTAATGCTTCCCCTTCCATATAAAATGAAGACATGATAATCTTCTGATAATCCAGTATTAGGGTGGAGAGCAAAATAATTATTCACCTTACTTAACCAACCAAAAGGGTTCACCCCCATCAAACTTGGATAGAGTGAATTAGCATTCCACCATTTCCACCCACAACATTAGTCGCTCTAGAGTTCTCAGGGGGTTCTCTACGATGCACCTCTTTGGTTACTATTGCTTGATTATTTTTGAATGCGTTAAGAAGTATATTTATCTTCTACGACATCTTGTCCAAAGGCTTTTGTGTTCTTCCATCTTCATATCTTGGAAGTCTTTATTTTGCTTCAAGCCAACCATGGTCTTCTCCAAATCTTTGAATCTCAATCCTTTCGACCTTGCCCAAGAATCAAATCTCAGATGCCAATTGTCAATACCTCCCTTCTATGAAACTAACTCCCTACAATAACTGCAAGTCAAGAATAAACACTTTGAAATTGTTGGTTTTGGCCTTGTGGATTAGGCTGAGATTGTGCAGGGAACTTCCCTTTCTCTTGAGCACTCAGTGACTGACCCTCGAATCTCAGCAATGGCTTGTGAATTTTGACTGTTGATAGCAACTTGGCTTTGCATGAATTGCTGAAAATTGGTGGACAACTGCTGAAAGTTGGTGGATAATTGCTGGAAATTGTCTTCAAGGTTCTTTTTCTGAGCTGGGACCATGTGGTTGGCATATTGAGATGGTCTTGAACCTCCTGGGGTAGTGTAGGGTGCAAATTGTAAAGGACCAGCTATGTTGGGTGCAGGTAAAGCAGCTTGTTCACCCCTCTAACTGAAATTAGGGTGATTTCTCCATCCCGAATTGTAAGTGTTGGAATAAGGACCTGAAAAAGATTTAGCAACCATATTAACAGCATTAGATTGATCCAAGAGAACTTCTTTAAAGGCAGGAATGGTTGGGCAATCATTAGTTGAATGCCCTTGGTCCTCACAAATATTACAGCTCAAGGTAATCTGAGGTACAGCTTGTATTTCATTCACTTTCTTCAATTCTATGTTTTCTAATTTCTTAGAAATCATAGCCCACCTAGCATTCAAATCATCTACTTCCCTCAGATTATATTTCCCACTCTCTAAAATTTGCCTTGAACTTTCCGACCTATCATGAACATCAGATGTATCCCATGATTGTGCATTTTTAGCCAGATAATCAAAATATTCAAAAGGTTCCTCAGGTTCTTTGTTAAAAAACTCTCCATTACACATGGTTTCCATAAATTGTCTCATTTTTTGTTGCAACCCCTCATAAAAAAAACTAATGACCCTCCAATTCTCATATCCATGATGAGGACATGCATTTAAAAGGTCTTTGAATCATTCCCAACAATGATAAAATGTTTCCACATCCTTTTGGCAAAAATTCATGATTTGTCTTTTCAAAGCATTGGTTCTATGCATGAGAAAAAATTTCTTTAAAAACTCAGTTTGCATTTCTTGCCAAGTCCCAATGGATCTTGGTCTTAAAGAATTCAACCATGTCTTAGCCTTGTCTTTTAAGGAAAATGGAAACAGTTTCAATCTTATGACGTCATCAGTGTATGTTCTATCCATGAATGTGGAGCACACTTTTTCAAACTCTTTGATATGCAAGTAGGGATTTTCAGAGTCCATACCATGAAAGTGTGGTAATAATGGAATCATCCCGGGTTTGAAATTAAAAGCATTTGCATTAATAGGTAAAATGATGCAAGAAGGTGTGCTAGTCCTAACAGGCTGAAAATATTCTCTAAGTGTCCTGTTCTGATTTACCATTTCCCTATCATGATGCTCATTTTCAGCCATGTTACTATCAGTGTCAGATGATGATTCAAGAGAAGGTGATGCAGAGTTAAAAGATGTCAATGATTCTGTCCTAAACAGTCGAGATGTATGGTCTCTAGTCCAACCAGTCATACAAACAAGAGCAGAAAATCAAAGACAATGAAAAATAAACAGAGAAAAGAGAAAAAGATTAGATATCACCCAGGCTGTGAAGAGGTTCACAGCTCCACAAACGTCCTCTCAGTAGTAGAGGAATGCTCTAATAAGCACCAGTTGTCCCCGGCAACGGTACAAAAAACTTGATAGTGTAGAAGTGTCAAGTTGTATCAAGGATAAGTCCAGGATCGTATTCCACAGGGACAAAGGGTTATCAAAGCGTATATGAGATTTTTGAGTAACAAATGTGTCGATTATGAGAGATGAAAATAAAATTAAAATGCAATGCAAAAAAAATCAAAGTTGTAATTTGAGTTTCTAATCAAAAAGGAAAATTAACAAACACTTGGGTTGGGTGTGAGACTCTCTTTATTTCGGATCCTAGATAATTTTCTCGATTAACAACCCAATCAAGGTATTGGTAAACAAAAGATAAAAAGGTTAAGCTCAAGTTTTTTTTGCAATATTTTCCTAAGGGATTTTCTACTTTACTAGCCGAACACACATTAACAAACAACTGAGAGAAGTCTTGATAATTTTCAAACTTTTGTTGTGCCTTACGTCAACAACAAATTAAGAGCAAGAGCCGCAATTTATTTTCAATTCAAATCCGACTAGTAATATAGTGAAATCAACATTCAACTACAAAATATTACATTAAACTAGGATCCCAAAATAAATCAAGTCTCATTCCACAACCCAAGCTAAAGAAATTAGCTACACATGATAATTTTAACAGAAAAGATTAATCTAAGTAGAGTCATATTAAAAATTAAAGAAAATACCAGCATAGAATAAATCTTAGAATGCAAAATAGATGGTCTATAAAATACCCAGCAGTTCAAACGGTCAAAGCTCAAAGACATAAAACAAATCAAAACTAAATAAATAAATAAAACTAAAAACTGTCAAATGAAGGGAACGCTGCTCCTCTACCGAACGAAAGAGACAAAGTGAAAATAAACAAAAACAATAACTGCTGCTGCCTCAAGCTACCCAAACGAAAACCAAAAGAAAGCTATGAAAATCGGCTGCTATCGTCTAAAATGAAAAGGAAAGAAAATAAAATAAAAACTCCTCTGCTGCGCTGAAGACTCCAACGAAAACATAGTTGAAAGTAAAGAGCCAAAACCAGCCGCCTCCAACTAAACGAAAAGGAAAAGAGATAAACTAAAACTCTGCTGCTGTGCCTACCTCCTAAACGAAAAGTAATAAATGAAATAAAAAATAATAACTACCGCCTACGTCTCAAATGAAAAGAAGAATAATAATGTCTGTTCCTCCGTCTTAAAAGCAAGAATGAATAAATACAAAACCAGCCGCCCAAGTCTAAACCAGGTGAAAAGAAAATAAAACTAAAAAGACTACCCTCTAGTCTAGGTCTGAAAAATGAAAAGCCTCCAGCCGTCCAAAAAATGAAAGTAAAGTAAAAAAATAAAATAGAAGCAGCCGCCTGGTCCTCTCTCTATGCACTTTATGAAAATTCTGAAATGCCCTTTCATCTTTTGTTGATTTCCTCTGCTGTCCTACTTCTCACCCAGCTGGGTTATTTTCATAAATGCCCTGCAGTACATTAAAAATGTATTTCTTTCAAAGGTAAATATAGAACTTTATGTGTATAAAATATTGGCATCAATTAATTTGACATTCAATATTAGAATTTGATGGATAATTAAGTGTTCAATCCTTATTTGATAAAATAAATCAAAATAAATCATTCATTTAAACAACTTAATTATGCAATTCTAACCCTTTATCACCACTGTACACCATCGTTGGTCACTGCCCACCTCACCAGCTTCTCCCCATGCCGTCGACCATCACCCACCAGACCCAGCCCCTGCACAGCTCTCTTCCTCCCTCACGTGAGCTCAACCCGAATGGGTTTTCTCCCACTAGGTTTCACCACCACATGGCCTTAGTGCTGCCGCCATCCGCTACCCTTGCCTCACCAGACCACCCTTTTCCTTCCCCAGCCACCCCACATCTTCCCCTCCTTCTCATAGCCCTAGTTGAGCCCACTTTCTCTCATGGGTTCTCTTCCATGCACGACCGAAATCTGCCGCCGTGCCTCACACCACCACCATCAAGTTCCTCCCTCACCGGTGACATCCTCCTAGCCTCCCCAGTCTTCCCCACTATCTCATGGGCTCTCTCTACCTCACACGGCCAGATCCGCCACCTACGACTTTCAGTCACCACCACCAACTCCACAGACCTCCCTTAGCTTCTCCATGCCCAGCCAAGCCTCCTCTTAGCTCCCCCTTCATTTTTTCCACGATTTGAGACCCATGACCAGCCCTTGTAAACACTGCTCTGCCACTCCTCCCCCACTTTTGGTGTCAACCATGGTCTTGCACACCCTTGATCTTCTAGTGTCTCCCTTATGTTGTTGTTAGGGTGTAACCGGTCTGGTTTTGGACAAAATCTAGGACCAAACTCGTAACATCGATGTTGCATTTTATAAAACATATTATACACCTGTTATTCCCTTAAACCGGTACTTCCGATTTTACTGGTTCCGATCTGGTTCTATCTTGTTTTTCAGTTTTAATATATTAAATATATTAGTATTACTAATATATTTATAAAAAAAAAATATGTTGAGAATTTACTAGGCAATAAAATGTATTTGATAAATGTATTTTATATTTAAAACAGATGATCAAATAAATATTCATGTTTAAGATTAAAAAGTTATTTTATAAATTATTATATATTATTTCATACATAATTATATATAAAAAATTATATATAATATAAAATATATTATATATAATATTAAAAATTAATAAAACATATATATAATATGTGAACTAGTCTAGTCCGATCCGGTCTAGTGTTGGAAAATGTAAAATCGATTCCAGATTTAATTTGATTGGTTTTTAAAATGAAGCATCGATTTCAAACTGAACTGTTCGAAAACTGGACCAAATCAACCGGTCCTGTCCAAGCCGATTTTCCGGTTTAATTTTACACCCTTAGTTGTTGTAAGTAATCTTCCAATGAACCTCTTTGAGATTTAAATAATATTTGCACACTAACTTAGTTTTGCTATCTGGTTGGTTGTGATGGTCTTAGGGCCCGTGAAGTGTTGGGAATAACAATTTTAGTTTTTGTCGGATGTTGGCATTAGGCCAGGAACAGAGGTTGGGATTACATGTGTAGTTTGTTATTAAACTAGATTGTGATACTGTGCTATGAACATTTGTAATGTGTGTTGTCTGATGTATGTAATGCCATGTCATCAAATATATTATTTATCACACATCTGTGCATTTTATGATATTGTTATTTTTCTGGATTATTTAACGGTGTTGTGTTCTACCATGTGCTGTGATATGAAAATCGAGTTTTTGTGTCATGGTAAAATATTTTATGAGAGTTCGCGTATCACAACCCTAAGCTGAGATGAGACATTATCTCGGTGGATCTCCTCTTGTCAATCGGGAGTATAATAAACTAAGTGACATCCCTTGGGTTGTCGCTAGGCAACAATGGGATTAGATGAGATGGTAACACTCTTGTGTCGACTCCGTGACCCCTTTTCTAGTGGGAGCTAGAGGATGTCTGGTCATGAATATGCTAGGTGTCACTTGTTACGAAGTCATATGCATGGTCGTTACCCATGGTGTGACGAACGGAGCCAGGGTGTGCAGATGGTTCCTAGGAGAGACTATGATGTATGCATAATAAATGAATATGTTTGGGCCATTTTCTTGGAAAATGGTGGATTGTGATGAATGTATATGTGTGGGCCATTTTTTGGAAAAATGGTGGATTATAATAAATGGATGTGTTTTGGGCCAAACGGGTTTTTGGCGTGTGTGTCATTTTCAAAGAAATTGATGGGTTTGGTTCTTGCTTGTTTTACTATGTGGTTGTGGACATGTTGGTTGTATTAAATATGTTTTAATCTCTTGAATATTGTTTGGTTCCTTGCTTGCTGAGATGTCACAATCTCACTATGGTATTCCTATTCTACGTTTCCATTTATAAAACCATAGACCTTGATGCAGAGGAAGATGTTGAGCCTGAAGGATTGAGTCCTTTAGAGGAGTGACCTGCTGGTGTCGCTCGTTGGTTGTGAGATTTGTTCCCCTATGCTATGTATTATCTTTGTATTTATTTTATTTTTGTTAGATGATTGTATAACCTCCTCGAGGACCTTTAACTCGTTTTTCTGTTTTATGATTTCTTATACATAGTTCGATGCCCTTTAATTCTCCCGTAAGATTTTTATTATTGCACACTTAATTGCATGTTGCACACACTCTGAGCACTTGTCATTTGGGTACATGACCTGTATCGTTCTCATCCTGGTGTCACGACTTCCACCTGTTTGCACATGGGGGTAGAGGTCGCCACATTATACAAGAATCATAAATAAATTATTCAAAAGTAAATTAGAAGCTAGTTTACCAACTTTTTGAGTTCTATGGATCATTGCTCATTGAAATATATATGTTCTAGAGTTAGAATTCTTGGATAAAAAAATTAGTGTTTGCAAATATGTCCCCTTAAGTTCCTGAAATTGACATTTTGGCTCAAAACTTTCACTATTTAGAAATTGATCCCAAATTTTACCAAATTAAATCTCATATTTTCCATGTCCTAAATCTATATATGATCTTAGAATTGCAAGAATAAAATATCTACTATACTAATTTCATCCAACCTATGGCATGCATTATGACATGATATACATCATATGTGATTTCAAACCTATAATCTCCATGAATGCATGTGTGACTGAAATGTAGCATGTAGTAAATAATGGATCATATCCTAAGGACATGTTAACAAGGTCACAAGAGATCCTATCAACATTTATGCCTTAATCAACAACAAAACATCACAAAGTCTTCAAACCAAGTATATGCTTGATGAATCTAACTTCTTTTTGGCATATGAACTCTTAAAGCCTAAGTAAATCATACAATATAACTCTTATCTTGATGACAACACGCTTCTAGATATTTATCACTCATGCTTTTGAAAACTTAATTAAGAAATCACAAGATAACTTCACACAAGTGGAAACCAAAGTATGCTAGACGATCAACCTAAGATATTGATTTATAAATCTATCATGACATGCTAATTTCTTCAAATATGAACTTTAAATCAATCAAACAAGAAATTAGTAAAACTTATAAGATCATATCAATACATGACATGGCTAAAGTTTAATCTCAAAACAATTTATACAAGCAAGACTCCAAATCTGTAGCGAATTGCACTTCTTCAAGTTCAACCCCATAGAACTCAATCAAATCTTCAACCCTTGCCATAAATTAAATCCTAACATGTTAATCTATCACTTAACAATAAGACAAGGTAGAGAGTTACTCACCATACTATAGCCCTTGAGACACTTAGTGGATGCTTGAGAAATGAGATAAGATGAGAACTTTGTAAATAGTAGTAAGATAGTTTGTGAATAGTAGTGAACTAATTTGAGTCAAGTATTTATTGAATTTTGGGAAAGGAGAGAGAAAAAGTTAAATAAAAAATATTATAAAGTTGAAATATTATTAGAATATAATATTTTAATATTATTTTTCTTTTGAGATTTAAAAAAGTTGAATTATTTTTTATTTTTATTTAGAAATTTGGGAAAGTTGTAATAATTAGTTTGAAAGTGTTTGTGTTTGAATGTTGTTTGAGATGGGATGAGATGAGATGAAACATGTTTCCAAATATCTCCTTAAAGATCAATTCCCACCAAGGTATTGACTCAACCCCACGGTTTGACTCCTTTCTCACACTAAAAGTGTTTTGCTCTTAAGAACACTAAGAGATGCTTAAGGAAGGTGTTGGAGAAGTGAGGGATGAAGATTGGTATTTATAGGCTTCAATTGAAGAAGCAAGGGGTGAGGGCGTGCACGGTCTAGTTGAAGTGTGTTAAAGATGATTGGTGTGTGTTAACGTCGTGTTTCACACACCTTTGGGCCGGACTTTAAACAATTCAGGTCTTCGATTTTTGGCCTGCGAATACAAAGAAAATACCACAAGACGGGGGTCATGGTGGTGGCCAAGGAGTCTCCGATGCCAAAGTTAGTATCGTCTTAAAGTTTTGTGCTAGAAAATAGAGAGTTTAGAGAGTTCTTAATACCAGAGGATTTACCTTTTATACCTGATTCTTGGGGTCAACTGCTCATGCTCCATGTCAAAGGAATGTGTCCCCTTAGCAGTTCTTTTAGTCGAGTTCCTTTAATGATGCGTGGTTCCATGTCCTGTTTATCTTGTGGATGCATGTTATCAAGCTCTTCCTTTCCAATCTATTAGAGGATCAAGGGCTCTCTATGTTTTCAACCCAACTTCCTGTTTAACGCTATTTGGGGCTAGGTGTTGTGGGGGATTGTTGGGGTGAGACATCCCCTCTCTTGGGGTCACCTAGCTAGGTTGAGCTTTCCTGTTTGGGCTTGTCTTCTGGGCCTTTGGCCCAAGGGGAAAAATCCCCTTACAGTGATTGGTGTGTATGTGTAGTGGAGTGTAGGCTTGGGTTTTTGGCTGAATAGTTGAACAACTCACTTGATTATCTCCTAGACAATGACTAGATAAAGGAAATTGGTGCAAAGGTTGAATGACTTCAAGAGTTGGAGCAGGAATCACATGATTTCTTCAAGAGAAACCAAGTCCATGGCTAGCGGTTTTTTGGCTTTCCAAAGCTATCTAGATGTTTATCATCCTTTATCCTATCCTAGTGGTCTGTTTTGATCAAATAGTAAACAATATTTGAGTAGCCTTTCTAAATGTGTATTGAGGTATGGATGGCTATCATTTGGTTTAGCTAGAGCAGAAAATGAAAAGAGGGTTGAATGGGCATGGTTTAGCTGAAATGAGCACATGGTTCATTAACAAAGTGTCCATCAGTTTTGATCATTGTGTGGGAAGAATTATAATGTGTCATGCGGGTGATTCTATGACATGGTTCTAGAGTTAGGGGTTGTGAAGCCCCCAAATCCCCATGCACGGATATGGTAAAATCGAGATATCCGGATGATGACATCACGGGTCATCATCCTATCAACGAGTGCTAAGTGTGTGCATAAGCAACAAATGTGCATGAAGAAACACGCAGCGAATAGCAAAGTCATAAACTAAGTACCAGAATCTTTCTTATTTTAATACAAAGTTGTTCAAAAATATACATAATAAAATATTACAAGATACAAATATTATTCAAAGCAACAACAAGATATTAACTTCAACTCAGAACTTCGGCAGAGCTGCATCTTCGGGCTCAGCCTCCTCCTCCTCTTCGATCTCTGCACCAAAATCTACGATACCAAAAATGGTACCGCAGGTAAGTAAAATCCAAACACCACTAGATAAAAACATATTAATTCAAACAACATGCATGAAAGAATGTAATGCACATGTCCCACAAAACCATAATTTTCCACACACGTCAAAAATCCCATTTGGCCCAAAAACATATCCTTTCCAAATATCATGCCAAAAGTCACATTTGACCTATATCCAACTCAATCTATTAACCGATTAATCCGTACACACCATGACCTCCCCTAGGGGTCATCTGCACACCCTGGCTCCTGTGCCACACCGCAGGTAACGACTACGCGTGTGACACCTAAACGAGCGATGCCCAGTTCTGCGCCCCGCGCGTTCGTAGCCAAGCATCCTTTAGCCCTCGCCAGCGAAGGGCCACGGAGTCGATGCGTAGAGCGTTACCATCCCACCCGTTCCCATTGTGGCCCAGTGACAACTCAGGGGACGTCACTCAGTATGTTACGCTCCCGAATGACCAGAGGAGGTCCACCGAGATAATATCCCATCCCGGCTTGGGGTAGTGTTACACACACACCCAAAAATCCATTTACGCCAATAAAACAGGATTTTCTCAATTTAAATAAAATGCACGTGCATGCACCATGTAAATGCAATCTCAATGCACAAACCAACCAACCAACCATAAATCAACAAAACAAGCAACTCCGTTCTCAATCCATCCGACCCTTGAACTCCTCGGACTCAGTCCGGAATCAACCAACCAGTAGATAAATATTTAATGTAAGAGCAAAATATATTTAAATCTAAAAGTAGGGTTTGGAAAATACTTATAGCGCTATACGGTATTTTTTGAAAGCTCGCGGCATTGCAAACGGCGGAGGAGAGGCAACGTAACAATGTAATTTACACTGTGGCCGTGGGTAATAAATTACCCACTTTCAAACGGGGACAAACCAAGGCATGAAATTGATAGGGAATGGTCTTGAGATATTTATGAATTTAAAGGAAACGAGTTTTGACCGTGGGTGGTGGTGGAAACGGCGGAGGAAGCGGAAAAAGTCCAAATCGGAGTTGAGCTCATGGGAGCTGCTCTGGCAACGGATGAGGCCGGAAATGGGTGGGTTAGGTCGACAAGAGGTAGGGAAAGAAGCTGTGAAGAGATTGTGGTCGGAGGTGATGCGACGGCGCCAGAATCGGTGAAAAATCGTGTGGCTTGGAGGAGCTCGTGGTGGCTAAAGGTGGCTCGGATGGAGGTGAAACTTGGTGGGGATGTTCACCGGTGAGGGAAAGAAAACTGGGTGGGTGGTGTAGGCCACGCCACCGACAAGCGGCGGTTTTGGGCTGCGAAAGCAACCGGCGACAGGGGAGAAAACAGGGCTGGTGCAGTGACTTCCAGCCGTGCGTCTTGGCTAATGGCTGGTTCGATGGCTCTGAAAATTGGTGGGGATGATCTCTGGTGGGAGGGGAAGAGAATAGTGGGGGTGGTACACTACACGACGGCCGGACGGCAGAGAACGGGGCGGTCAAAGGGGCGGCAACGGAAAGGAGAGGGAGAAGAGAGCAGCTCGCAGGAAGAGAGAAAACGGGAATAAAAGAAGAAGAAAAAGAAAGAAAAGAAGAAAAAGAAAAGGAAAAAGGAAAAAAGAAAAAGAGAAAAGAAAAGAAATGAGATCCAATCCTAACTTCGGAATCCAAAAACTGATCCGCCGAAAACGATTTTAAAAACTGTAAAACGACTAAATAAATTAAACACAACATCAAATAAATTAAAAACCAATTTAAATAAATTAATTTAAAATAAATAAACTAATATATTAATTAAATTAAAAAAACCCTTCAGTGAAAATACACGCAAAAGCGGGTCATCACATCCTCCCCCCTTAAAAACAAATTTCGTCCTCGAAATTTGCAAGATCAAACACCAACTTGAAACAAGCCACATAATACCATATAAAACCACTTGTGACCGAGATTAAGAAACGTACCGTCATTATTCAAACAAGTAGGGGTACTGCTCCCTCATGTCAACTACTCTCTCCCAAGAGAAATCTTGAGCTAACGGATCTCCCTATGCCACCTTAACCAAAGGTATCGTCTGGGACCTCAAATGTTGCTCTTTCCAATCCATGATCTGCAACAGAACAACCTCATAAGTAAGGTCCGGTTGCAACTGAATACTCTCTGGGTCGACAAAGCGCGGCTCTTGTTGTCCAAAGCTCTTTTTCAAGGATGATACGTGGAAGACATCATGAATATCTCCAAAATATTCTGGCAAAGCAACTCTATAGGCGACGGACCCTACCTTTTCCAAAATCTGAAAAGGGTTGACATACCTCGATTCCAGTTTCCTCTTCTTACCGAAAGACTTAACTCCTTTCATGGGAGAGATTTTGAGATAAACCCAATCACCTTCTTCAAAAGATAACTCTCTCCTCCTGGTATCAACGTAGCTTTTCTGACGACTCTAAGCTGCCGCCATTTTATCCTTGATGATCCGAACTTGGCTTTGCATCTCTTGAATTATTTCGGGTCCAATTATCTTACTCTCCCTGACTTCATCCCAACACAAAGGCGATCTGCACTTCCTCCCATAGAGAGCTTCATAAGGAGCCATCTGAATAGTAGCATGAAAGCTGTTATTATATGCAAACTCTATGAGCGGCAAGTGATTTTTCCAACTCCCTTGAAATTCCATGACACATGCCCACAACATATCTTCAAGGGTCTGAATGGTGCGCTCTGATTGGTTGTCTGTCTGCGGGTGATATGCAGTATTGAACTTCAACTTAGTACCCAATACTGCCTGTAAACTTTTCCAGAACTGAGACGTGAAGCTTGAGTCTCGATCCGACACTATACTCTTCAGTATACCGTGCGACCGTACTATCTCCTTGACGTATAAGCGGATAACTTACCCAAGGAATCGGTGTTATTAACAGGCAAGAAATGAGCACTTTTCGTTAACTGGTCAACAATCACCCAAACATAATTTTTCCCATTAGGAGTTCTTGGCAAGCCCACTACAAAATCCATCGTGATGTCATCCCACTTCCACTCAGGAATAGGGAGGGGTTGGAGCATACCAGCAGGTCTTTGATGCTCGGCATTGACCTGACGGCATGTGTGACATTTCTTAACATACAAGGTAATATCCCTCTTCATTCCATCCCACCAATAATTTTTCTTCAAGTCCCGGTACATCTTCGTACTGCCGGGATGAACTGAATAAGGGGCCGCATGAGCTTCTGCCATGATCCGCTCCTTGAATTCTGAATCTTTGGGGACCACTCTGTGATCTCGGAACCGAAGTATTCCATCTTTATCCATACTATAGTGTAACAGCCCTCGAGATTTTCTGACTCTTTTTCTGATATCCAACAGCTCTGGATCTTTTCTTTGAAGAGTCTTCAATTCCTCAAAATCAGTTACCCGAATATCAAGAACTGAAGATAATATCTCTTCTTGCTGTGAACTTTCAATAAGGAGTCTTCTCATCCCACAAAGCAAAGAATCCAATCCTGACGACTAGGCCTTATCTTCCAAGTGCGATTTTTGACTCAAAGCATCAACAACTATATTAGCCTTCCCTGGATGATACTTGATCTCGCACTGGTAGTCACTGATTAGCTCTAGCCATCGCCTCTGCCTCATGTTCAGATTCTTTTGGGAAAACAAGTGTTTCAAGCTCTTGTGATCGGTGTATACTTCGCAAGCTTCCCTATACAAAAACTGCCGCCAGATCTTAAGAGCAAAAACAATCGCAGCCAATTCCAAATCGTGCGTCGGATAATTATTCTCATGGTCCTTTAGCTGACAGGATGCATAAGCAACAACCCATCCCTCCTGCATAAGGACACAACCCAATCCAAATTTAGACACATCGCTAAAGACTACGAATGGCTTGTGCGGTTCTGGAAGCGCTAACACTGGTGCAATCGTCAACCTGTTCTTCAATTTTTGGAAGTTTCTCTCATATTTGTCTGACCAAACAAAATCTGCATTCTTCTGAGTCAAAGCTGTGAGAGGTCCGGATAAGCGAGCAAATTCCTCCACAAATCTTTGGTAATACCCGGCAAGTCCCAAGAAACTCATGATCTCGCGCACTGTAGTCGAACGCTGCCATGACAAAATGGCTTCCACCTTACTAGGATCAACAGCCACTCCGTCTCGGGAAATCACATGCCCAAGAAATCCAACTTCCTCCAACCAGAATTTACACTTGTAGAGTTTGGCATACAACTGGTGTTCTCTCAATTTCCCAA
This sequence comes from Carya illinoinensis, assembly GCF_018687715.1. Taxonomy (NCBI): domain Eukaryota; kingdom Viridiplantae; phylum Streptophyta; class Magnoliopsida; order Fagales; family Juglandaceae; genus Carya; species Carya illinoinensis. Next base: position 21,683,156 of record NC_056753.1, on the reverse strand, counting down.
GAACTAGACGAAGATGATACACATGCTCTTCAACATCTCGGGAATAGATCAGAATATCATCAATGAATACTACCACAAAGAAATCCAAGTAAGGCCTAAATACCCGATTCATTAAATCCATAAAAGCAGCAGGGGCATTGGCTAACCCAAACAGCATCACCTTAAATTCATAATGCCCATATCTCGACCTGAAAGCAGTTTTGGGCACATCCTTGTCTCTTATCCTCAACTGGTAGTATCTTGACCTCAGATCAATCTTCGAGAACACAGCTGCTCCTTTAAGTTGATCAAATAAATCATCGATCCGTGGGAGAGGATATTTATTTTTTATGGTCACCTTATTTAATTCCTGATAATCAATGCACATACGGAGGATTCCATCTTTCTTTTTAACGAACAGCACTGGCGCACCCCACGACGAAGTACTTGGTTGAATAAACCCCTTGTCAACCAACTCTTGCAACTGAGTCTTCAACTCTTTTAATTCAGCCGGTGCCATGCGGTAAGGAGCTTTATGTACAGGAGCCGTTCCAGGTTCCAAGTCTATAACAAACTCCATTTCACGAACAGGGGGTAGTCCAGGCAAGTCATCCACAAACACATCGGAGAATTCTTCCACAACTGGAATGTCTACCAAAGACTTCTTCTCAGACGGCGTAGACACCATCTGGACTAAGAATGCATCCGCTCCCCATGCAATCTCTCTTCTTGCTTGAATTGCCGATATAATTATCGGCTTTTCTTTTAGCTTACTCTACGCAAATTCCAAACAATCACCATCTGGAAGCTGAAAGCTAATTACCCAACTTCTGCAATTTATACTCGTAGAATATCGGTATAGCCAATCCATCCCGAGGATGATATCAAAACCCAACTGCTTAAACACTACCAAATCAGCATCCAATAACCTTCCATCAAAATTTAATGGGCAACCCAAAGCATCCTTGGAACACCATACGATTTCACCATTGGGTAGAGCCACTACCAATGACTTCGGCAAAAGTTCCGTAACCAAATTACACATTTGAGCAAAAGTGGAAGATACAAACGACTGTGACACACCGGAATCAAACAAAGTGCAAGCATAAACTCATATAAACGGACTCTCCTTGAACCAAACACATTAACCCATGAAATCCAAAAAAAAAAAAAAACAAAGGAGAAACCAAAATACACCAAAAAATCAAATCCAACATTAAATTAAATTAAATCCATATATGTAATTACTTCAGCATCATGGGTCACTGGTGCCTTATCATCAACATCTCCGGGTGTGACAGCATAAATCCAAGCTTGCACTGCTTGTTTTGGATTTGTTCTTCCACCGCGTCTACCTCCACGGCTTCCTTGAACTCTGACGGGGCACTCACGAGCAATATGTCCCACTTGGCCGCATCGGTAACACTGGGGTCCACCACTCAGCCGACACTCACCCTTATGAGCTCTATTACAAATTCCACAAATTGGCACCCGTCCTCCCATACGAACACCTGAGGCCGCTTGTGGTCGAGTCCCGGTCCGTTGAACAAATTTCTGAGGCGAACTTGAGCTACTTCCTTCACTAGAAAAGCTTTGCCTCTTATGTCCGGAAGGGAGCCCATACTCAGATTATTCTCTCGCTTCACAAGAGTGGCCACATCCACAAAATCCTGAAAAATGGATATCCGATGGCTGACCACCATACGGCGTCTATCAGGATGTAGACCCTCCTGGAAACGCTCGGCTCGCATTTCCTTTGTGGGGAGCAAATCGTCCAAGTTCTATAAATCTTCGGGTGTACTGCTCCACGGTCATGCTCCCTTGGACCAAACTTGAGAACTCTCTTGCTTTTTGCTGCCTCACGGAAGCGGGAAAGAAGCAATCATTAAACTCTTTCTTGAAGCGTTGCCAGGTCACAGCGGCGAAAGACCCCAGTTCTGATTCCAGCATTACTCTCTTGGTATCCCACCACTCATACGCAGTGCCTTGCAACAGATAGCTGGCATAGAGTACTTGTTGTGCCTCAGTGCAACCAAACACCTCAAAAGTTATTTCCAAATCTCTGACCCACTTTCCAGCTTGAAGTGGATCCTCTTCTCCAGTGAAGTGTGGAGTTCTATGTGCCAGAAATCGCTCATAGGTGCACCCAGCTTGCACCCCTCCACTAGACCCTCCAGGTAGTAGCCATGGCCCTCCTTGTTGCCAAGGTCCTCCTTATTGTCAAGGCCCTCCTTGTTGTGGTTAAGGACCTCCTGGTTGTGGCCAAGGACCTCCTGGTTGTGGCCAAGGCCCTCCTTGTTGTGGCCTAAAATTCTGTTGCATGAACTCCGTCATCTGCCTTATCGCTTGGGCTATGGAATCATCTCTTGATGTATCGTCCCGTGGCTCCTGAGTAGATTTCCTTGGTCTCACCATTTTCCTGCCACAACACAACCTTTGACCCTTTTTAAGAAAAACAAATAAAAACCAACAACATAAAGCCAAAAACCAAAACCAACACCACATAGCAAGAAACAAAAGAAACCAGCATGCAATAACATAACTAAATAAATAAAAACAAGCAAACAAGCTCAAATATATAAAATAAATAAAACATGTCAAATAGCAACTTTACTTAAAATAAATTTTAAAACACAACTTTAAAAACATTCTGGTACTCCCTACGAGACATGTGCAGAGCCAAACCGCTCTGATACCACATATGACGCCCCCAAATCCCCATGCACGGATACGAAAAAATCGAGACATCCGAATGATGACATCATGTGTCACCACCCTATCGACGAGTTCTAAGTGTGTGCATAAGCAACAAATGTGTATGAAGAAACACGCAATGAATAGCAAAGTCATAAACTAAGTACCAAAATCTTTCTTAATTTAATACAAAGCTGTTCAAAAATATACATAATAAAATATTACAAGATACAAATATTATTGAAAGCAACAACAAGATATTAATTTCAACTCAGAACTCCGGTGGAGCCGCATCCTCGGGCTAAGCCTCCTCCTCCTCTTCGATCTCTGCATCAAAATCTATGGTACCAAAAATGGTGCCACAGGTAAGTAAAATCCAAATACCACTAGATAAAAACATATTAACTCAAACAACATGCATAAAAGAATGTAATGCACATGTCCCATAAAATCATAATTTTCCACACATGCCCAAAATTCCATTTGGCCCAAAAACATGTCATTTTCAAATATCACGCCAAAAGTCACATTTGACCTATATCCAACTCAATCCATAAACCGATTAATCCGTATGCACCATGACCTCCCATAGAGGTCATCTGCACACTCTGGCTCCTGTGCCACACCACAGGTAACGACTACGCGTGTGACACCTAAACGAGCGATGCCCAGTTCCACGCCCCACGCATTCGTAGCCAAGCATCCTTTAGCCCTCGCCAGCGAAGGGCCACGAAGTCGATGCGTAGAGCATTACCATCCTGCTCGCTCCCGTTGTCGCCCAGCAACAACTCAGGGGACGTCACTCAGTATATTACGCTCCCGAGTGACCAGAGGAGCTCCACCGAGATAATACCCCATCCCAGCTTGGGGTCGTGTTACACACGCACTCGAAAATTCATTTACGCTAATAAAACAGAATTTTCTCAATTTAAATAAAATACACGTGCATGCACCATGTAAATGCAATCTCAATGCACAAACCAACCAACCAACCATAAATCAACAAAACAAGCAACTCCGTCCTCAATCCATCCAACCCCCGAAATCCTTGGACTCAGTTCGGAATCAACCAACCAGCAGATAAATATTTAATGTAAGAGTAAAATATATTTAAATCTAAAAGTAGGGTTTGGAAAATACTTACAGCGCTATACGATATTTTTTGAAAGCTCGCGGCGTTGCAAATGGCGGAGGGGAGGTAACGTAACAGTGTAATTTACACTATGGCTGTGGGTAATAAATTACCCACTTTTGAACGGGGACAAACCAAGGCATGAAATTGATAGGGAATGATCTTGAGATATTTATGAAGCTAAAGGAAATGAGTTTTGGCCATGGGTAGTGGTGAAAGCGGCGGAGGAAGTGGAAAAAGCCCAAATCGAAGTTGAACTCGTGGGAGTTACTCTGGCAACGGATCGAGGCCGAAAATGGGTGGGTTAGGTCGGCAAGAGGTAGGGGAAGAAGCTTTGAAGAGATGGTGGCCGGAGGTGGTGCGACGGCTCCGAAATCTTTGAAAAACCGTGTGGCTTGGAGGAGCTCGTGGTGGCTAACGGTGGCTCGGATGGAGGTGAAACTTGGTGGGGATATTCACCGGTGAGAGGGGAAGAAAACTGAGTGGGTGGTGTAGGCCACGTCGTTGGCGAGCGGCTAATGATTGGTCTGATGGCTTTGAAAATTGGTGGGGATGATCTCTGGTGGGAGGGGAAGAGAATGGTGGGTGTGGTGCACTACACGACGGCCGGACGGCGGAGAATCAGGTGGTCAAAGGGGCAGTGACAGATAGGAGAGTGAGAAGAGAGCAGCTCGCGGGGAGAGAGAAAACAGGAAGAAAAGAAGAAGAAAAAGAAAGAAAAGAAAGAAAAGAAGAAAAAGAAAAGGAAAAAAGGAAAAAGAAAAAGAGAAAACAAAAGAAATGAGGTTCAATCCTCACTCCGGAATCCAAAAACTGATCCACCGAAAATAATTTTAAAAACCGTAAAACAACTAAATAAATTAAACACAACATCGAATAAATTAAAAACCAATTTAAATACATTAATTTAAAATAAATAAACCAATATATTAATTAAATTAAAAACAACCATTCGGTGAAAATACACACAAACGCGGGTCATCACAGGGGGGATGCTAATGGCGTGCGAAGAGGGTTGAGTTTACAGAAGAAAAGTCTGAAAAGTCATTGGAGGTTTTAGCTAGCACTCTTCATTTCCTAGATGGAATAGTTTCCTACTTGGAGTGATTATGGGAATTCTTGGCTCCACATTAGGTATGGATTTTCTAGGTTTAGGTGACATGATATGGGTTGAATAAGTTGCAGAAAATCTCGTTGAAAAGTTGTTGTAAAGCCAAGGTTTCAATGGAATGCAGCGGTTTGCACTTGGTGTACTGATTGGTGAGCTTCAATGGCATTGACATGCCTTTTCTTCAAATGATATGGGTTGGGTTTATTTTACCATTCAAAGGTTGTCTAGAAGGGTGATGCAAAACAAGAGGAAAAGATGAAAATTGCAAATAAAAAATCATGAAGAAGAGACCTAGAAGAAAGCTAGGCAATTCATGATGTTTAAGTTACTATTCATGGAAATGATGAGGGGTTTTGGAAATGTAAACCTAAAATCAAGTTAGAGATCTGACCATGGTTAGAAAGAAACCATAGGGTGTGTGGGATGGTTTTAAGAGAGAGAAAATCAATAGTTTGATGTTTGCATGCCCCTTTTGCAATAGTGAAATTAGAATCCTAAGCTTTGTCTCCAAATGTTGAAATTTATTGGACCACATATTTCCAAAACCTTTATGTGACCTTGAAATGGGCCTTTCCTTGGGCCTCATGTTTAGATCTTATTGGGCATTTCCTTGGGCCTCAATAGCTAACTAAGTTGAACCTTAGTCTTGGGTCTTACTAAGTTGGGACTATAATCTTGGGCCTATCCTTGGCCTTGTATCTTATTATGCTTGGACCCTTATTATAACCAACCATTGGGTCTTCTTCAAATTCATCTAATTTCGTTAGCTTACTATGGACCCAATTCCAAGCCCATTAAGGTATTAAGTTTCCTTCATGCCACTTATCATCCTACAATTGGTCTATTGGCACTTATTTCCTAAAAAATCTACATTACTCTAGAATTATAAAAAAATAATTACTAACCAATGGTGGAAGTTACTTTGCCAAATCTTGATCCAAAAGTTGTCTTTTCTAAAGGATCAATACTTCCACTTAACTATGGTCACATGTTACTATTAAATCCTCAGTTGTCTTTAGGTGGGGTGTTACATCTTAACCAAGTCCTTCAGTTTGTATGCTAGAGGGAAGAAAAAACCCTAGTCAATAACAAGGGGAGAATCGTGCCTAAGTTGAAGTGATAGGGTTTAGGGTTTTCTTGGGCAATATGAAGGTTGGTGAAGAGTAAGGTTTCTAAATCCTTATAGGACTCTATTTGCATGACATTTCAAGAAACTATATTATCCTTGGGACAATTTGGCTGTCGTTATGGGGAAGGGATGTTATAAATTTTTTTGGCTTTCTTGGCTCTTTATCAAGGCTAGCATGCACATATACTGTTTTAAACTCTTTAATGGGATTGGTTCACTTGGAGGAATTATGGCTGAGTAAAAATCTGAAAATTCGACTTCTGCTCCACTTCGAGTTCAAAAGTTTTTTTTTTCCCCAAGAAAGTCTGAGTGGGTGTTAGAAGGTGGAGTGGAGTCGCAGTCAAATTTTTGACTTTTTCCCAAAAAAGTCGGAGGGAGAGTCGGACTGACTTCGACTCCTTTTCTGACTCTGACTCTGACTCCGATGTTGTGCATATGCTATAAATAATATATGTATTTTTCTATACATTTATCATATATATTTTATAGAACTATAAATTATATAATTATTTAAATTCAATAATAGTATGAGCTAATTATTGTTCCTAAATAATATACTTTTACTATAATATAAGTAGACTAAATTGACTGATAACTAATTGTAATACTAATGTGTATTAACTAATTTATAATGACATGTAATACTATTATACTAATATATAATACTAGTTATTATACTTGAGCTATTATACATTATCATTAAATGTTATTATAAATTTATATTTTATATAACTATAACTTATATAGTTAGTTAAATTTAATAATAATAATAGCTAATTATTGTTCCTAAATAATATGCTTATACTATAATATAAATAGACTAAATTGAGTCAATTGACTAATAATAGTGTATGACATATGTAAACATATACTAATGTATAATAAACTAATGTAATAACTTGTAATACTAATTTATAAAGACTAATTGTAATACCAATGTATAATAAAAATCGTTTTATTATACTAATTAAATAATCTTTTTGTTTCCTATTTAAGGTATCCTTTTATAATACTAATGTATAAACACTAATCTATAAATTTATAATAACAAGTTATACTATTATACTATTATATTATACTAGTTACTATACTTTAGCTATTAATAGGAATAAGTTAGACACTAGCTATAGTAAATGTATAATGAGTTAATAACATATAATTAGACACTATTTATAAAAACCATAGTATAAGTCTATAGACTATAACATGTAATTGTTAATAACATGTAATACTATAGTATAATAATATGTAATTGTCAATAATCAATACTATAGTACAAGTATAAATAAATGTTTACGTTATGTTTCTACACATATGGGCCTGGCTCTAAGAAGTTCGGGTCTTTGGTCTTAGCAGCCTGTGAACACAGAAAAGAGATCGGTAGGAGATGGACATTTGGTAGCCGAGGGAGCCTCTGATGCCTAAGTCAGTAATTTTTTTGAAAAGTATGTGAGAGAGTAGAGATGAATAGAGAATTCTGGAAATATAAAGAGTGTGCAGAGCGTAACCCTTGTACGATACCTTTGTGTTCCCTTTTATACCTTGCTTCGAGGGCTGGGAAGAGGGATGTTCTCCTGAAGTCCCTTCCACCATACCTATTAATGCAGTGTGGCTCTCTAAGGAAGGCATTTAATGCGGTGTGATTCTCTGGTGAGCCCATTTAATGCGGCATGATCCTCTAGTGAGTCTTAGGGTTTAAATTCTTCAAGATGGCGTGTTCTTTTTCCTTTATTCGCTAGGGCAGCTTTCCCGTGCTAGGGCTGTGGACTGTCCTCTGCCTTGAAGCCTTGAATCTAGTTTATATGGGTCGAAAGCCCTTGGGCGGGCCTTCAAGTGGCCCGATGGGTATATGCCTTTAAGTATTGGGCTCAGCCTCTGGCCCCTTTGGGCCTGGGGGAAAAACCCCCTAACATTTATCCCACCAATTTTCTTCGAGTTAGATCGATGAGAATTTCTCTTACTTCCTTGTCTCGATATTGTTACTTGCTGCTTTATACCAGGTTGGCCCAGGTGAGATGACACTATTGCCCCTTGATCCTTCCATGTGTTGAACCCTCATTTCTCTTTCTCATTTCTCTGGCGTAGTTCCCAAAGATTGGATCTCGGTACTCAATGCTGGTCGTCTTGTCTCTTCTGCAATGACGGCTATTAAATGGTTTCCTTTTCTTTGTGCTACGTCTTGCATGTGCAGGATCTTAACCGTTTAACCTTTCATATCCACTGGCGAAAGTTAGAGAGCCAACCATCACCCCTCTTATATAAATTCTATTTTGCTCTTGTCGTTACCCTTTCATCTCATTTTCCTTCCCTTTGTCTCTCTTTCCCTCTTCGTCGTCTTCCCCATACTTGTTCCCAAATGGCTGCCAGAAGGTCCGTTGAACCTATGAACTTCGACGGGCAAAACTAGCCCATGGTCAGCATTTCAGAGCTAGGTTATGCTGGTCACTCCTGGTGCTAGGAGGCCTTTCTCGAATTTCTACAATCGTTAATCTCCACCTATCGTGCAAAGGACACGATACTTTTTAAAGCTTTTGGACCCCACGAAAGGCCATCGGCGCTCATGGTTCGGCATCGCGCGTCACTCCTTTTCTCAGCATGTTCTCTTGTGAGTTGAGGCTACCCTTCTTTTACCCTGTCTGTGAAGTCCTGCATCAACTTGGACTTGCTCCCGCCCAACTCCATCCAAATGCTTGGAAGATTCTGATCTGTTGCCATATTTTGTGGCGGCGTGTGCTATTAAAATCTTGTGTGGAGCATGTTGACCTAACCTACCTAATATTCCTCATAATCCATAATATAAAGATGAGTGGTGGGGACATTTGCAGTTTCAGGGCGATGAGTGCCCTAATAGTGCAGGAGCAGTGATACCGCAAGATCACTGATTGGACCGACAAGTTCTTATTTGTCTTTGGCCAAGGATGGGAGTTATTGATTAGGCAAATCAGTGTCGTCGAGTTCCCGATCAGGGCCTAATGGGGCATGGTTCCCAGCGAAAAGGTTGTGCATCCGATAGCCATGGCCAATGAGTTCTTTGTATCGCCATCGTTAAGGATTGGGTGAGACAGCGCCCCCTTCTTGTTCATTCGGAGGTTCTTCTTAAAGAGGATAACCTAGCAGCATATCTTCCTCCCATTGGTCCCACCATCCCTTCCAGGCATGGCATTCCCATTCGTCCGCCTGTGGCCTCGCCAAAAGAACATGCTTCGAGCCCTCCCTTTAAGGGCAAGGGGAAGAAAGCTCGTTCTAAGGCAGGCAGGGCTAGTAGTGATCTTGCATCCCCGCTGGGCCAATCGGTCGAGGTGGTCGACATCTATGCCTGCCCAAATTCCTATTTCTTCAATGCCTTTTGTGGAGCCCCCCCATAGGCCAGGGGAAGGGAGCCTCTTGGTCTTGGCATGCTTGTAGCGTCTCCTCCTTATGTCACCCTTGTCGTCAAGCCTACGGTGGTTGTTAACTCATAGGAGCTAGCCGTGCCCATGGAACCACAGGACACAACTCGGAGGGGCAACTTAATTCAGATGCACTTCTAGGGTTTCTTCTAGATGAAGCTCCTTTTCAGTCTCGCATGGTGGAGTTGCCTCCTGAAGCCAACGTTGAGATATCTCCCTCTTCAGCATCCACTGACCGGTCTGTGGTTGAAGACCTTGATTTTGAGGGTACCTCCGGGGGCTTCGTGGTGGAGTCCAGTCCTGCTAAGGGTAATACATCAACTCGAGGGCCTTCATGGAGAGAAACTTCTACAGATAGTGTCCTAGCCATAATCGTTGCTGCTCGTCTTCCTGCAGGGCCATTAATCGATTTTGTTGATGAGGCTTGTCTTCCTGTTGTTCAACTAATTTTGCTTTTCTTCCTTGTACTTAGCATGATGTAAATCTTTCCTCATTAGCATTATACTTGTATACATACTTTGCTTCTTGCCACATTGCTCCATGCTTGCCTTGTGGTCATTTCCTTGTCTTTCCTTTTCCTCATGGACCAACTTGTTAGGGTTGTTTGCCTATCTAGTGTGCTTCTCCATATGATGTTCCCTTTTTGGGGAGGGGTCTTGCACTTTGCACTTCTACCACATGGTAGTCTCAGGCTTTTTAGCAAAGCCTGTTTGGTAGTTGATGCATCGCACATGAATTACCATGGGCTTCGGGCAATTAGATGTCAATGCTCACCCATTACACTTTTCTCACATTAGTGGTGCTTGATAGCATTTGCAGCACATGCCGTGAGATTCGTGTTGCATTGGTTATAAGATTCATGCCGGATTTGATAGGGACGTGGGATTTGAACATTCCCAAAATCTCGGGTAGTGAACAATCATGAATTGCCTATATAAGTCCTTCCCACGCAGTGGGTTGTCATCATATCTCCTCTCCCTCCCTTCCAGCATTTAGGGCCTTTTTGTCTTCCTTGCGTGGGTTTTACTTAGTAAGTTCTCAATCTGATGAGCCTTTTGGCTCTAGGCAAGGCTTCTTGTATGAAGGCCCGCCATAGCCTTGGATTGAAGCCGATGCTTGACGGCTCTTCATGGTGTTCAGAAGAAACTCTGTCGAAGGTCGTGGTTTTCCTTGTCACTTAGAGGTGTGTTGTAAAGTCGGTGTGGCCTAGGCTTCATGGCTGCATACTTCGATGGTCTTTCCAATCAAAGGACTTGCCGTGTAGTTCATGTTCCATTACGACATCACGACCCGCTCGTTTGATTGGGTTGGACTAGGGCCTCTCACTCAGGCTTGGCTGGTGCAGGGGATTTCTCCTGCCTCGAACCTGTTCTGGTTTAGCCACATCCTCTCTAGCTGAGGAGGAGGAAAAGGGAGCCTAGGGCTAGGTATAGGGTCCTTTCCTGCCTTACTTGAGCTCAACATATCGCTATCATCCTTGACAGGGTAAGGAGATGCCTCTATCTACCACTCTTTCATAGAGATCTCTGTCTATAACTTCCATGTGCACACGTATGTCTGTGTGGAAATGGCCTGATTGAAGGGTGGCTTCCCTGACGGTCGTCTGTGAATTGAGGATCCCGATGTGTATGAGACGCGTGGGCACTTTGGCTCTCATCTTCCGTATACTTTTGGGATGATGCGAGTGGGCGTGTGCCTCTGGGCAACCCCGTTGACTTTGATCTTACCGATGAAATATTTTCCTTCTTGAATACACATCTATTTCTTTCTTCTTGTAAGGTCCCTTGCAGGGACATTGTTATCTTCCTCTTTGTAAAGACATCGATAATTGATGAATAAAGTTTTCCTTGCTTATGTTGTTGTATTTTATTGTCTTTACTTCCTCATTGTCCATTTGCATTTCACGCATACCCTTCAGGAGTGGCTAAGTGCTGAGCCCAAGGTGGCGTTGCCGATACCGAGGGCCAAGCGGCATGTAAGGCACATCGTCTCTAGCCAAGGATTAGCACTTTGGCTGAAGCTCGCCTTGTTGACCCTTGCATTGTGAGAGGAGGTCGAGCGGTACGTGAAGCTAGGCACGCCCCCAAATACTCCTTCGGAGGTTGGGCAGGACTTAGGCTAAAACTTGCCTCGTTGACCCTTGCGCTTGGCGAGAGGGGGCTAAGTGGCATGTGAAGTTGGGCTCACCCAGATACTCCTGCAGAGGCTGAGTAGCACTTAGGCTAAAACTCACCTCGTTGACCCTCACGCTTAGCGAGATGAGGCCGAGTGGCATGTGAAGCTGTGCTCGTCCAAATACTCCTGTAGAGGTCCAGTAGGACTTACGGTTAAACTTGCTTCATCAACCCTTGCGCTTGGCAAGAGGGAGCCGAGCGGTATGTGAAGGTCGAGCAACTCTTAGGCTAAAACTCACCTCATTGACGTCGCACTTGGCAAGAGGGGGGCCGAGTCTTTGAGTATGCTGCAGAAGTCAAACCATAGTACTTTGAGTCATTTACATTAGCTAGCTTGAACTGTTTGGTTGATGTGTTATGAAGCTTTGAGTCATTGTTCATTGGAGGAGACATTTTCTTTGAAATTTTGTTGAGTAGCCTTGGGACTATCCTGCACTCCACCGAAAGAGGGGTAGGGGTATCTGAAGCCACGCCCTCCCATTAGCCTCTCGGGGGAGGTAATTAGTTGACGGCCTTATTGCCAAATTACTCTTTGCTGTGATGAGATGGGTTAAGTTGTCAGGTAGCCTCAAGGTTAGACTCGCTCTCCTCTGCGAGGAGGTCAAACCTGGTTAGGGCTAGGTTTGCCTATCATCCCACAAGTGGAGGTAGTCTGTTTGGGCAGTGTGCAATTGGACTCACTCCCATCTTTTCGCACCATAGGGAAGCTAGGTGAGGGCCAAGATAGCGCTATGCCTACTCTTAGTCATGGTAGAGGTTGGGGTAAATATTTGAGTGGCCTCAAGGCCTAACCCGCACTCCTCTGTGGGAGGGTTGAGATGACCTCGTGCTCATCTCACCCTTTGGTGCCACACAGGAGGGTTGAGCAGTTTGCGACTGTACCCACTCCCTCCTTGTCTATGCCCATGAGGAAGGTAGGTTGTTAGGTAGCTGAGGACTGACTCGTACTTCACCGCGGGAGGGATCAAGGAGCCTTAGGCATTACACCCATCCCTTAGGTATCTTGTGGGGAAGGTAATGTCAAACTGTTAAGCAGCAAGTCTGCACTTTGGCCGTGACGGGGCAGGGTAATTAGTTCAGGTGGTCTAAAGACCAAAGTTGATCTCCTTTGCTGGGGGGGGGGGAGGCTGGGCCACCGGGGTGGTTGGACCTACCTATTGACCCCACCCCACATGGAGGTAGTCTATATGGGCAATTTGCGACTGGACTCGCTTCCATTCGTTGGCATCACAGGGAAGGTAAGTGGGCTTTAGGCTAGCGTTGTACCCACTCTTTGTTGTGGCAAGATGGGGAATTCATTCGAGCACCCTCAGGGATGGAGCCGCCCTTTTCCAAGTTGGGCTGGCATAGGGCTTGTCCCGCCTATTGACCCTCACATGGAGATAGTCTATTTGGGTAGTTTGCGACTGTACCCACTCATGTCTGTCAACCGTCACGAGGAAGGTAAATGTCAGGCAACCAAGGGCTAGCTCGCACTCTGCTACGAGAGGGATAAAACAGCCTTTGGCATTACACCATCCCTTTGGTACCTCATGGGGAGGTAATCAGTTGGTGAAGATTTAATCGATGGAAGAGACATGCATAGGCAAGGATTATTATTGATGGAGATTTTGACCTTACTCATTGGATTTCTGAAAAAACTAACGTTTTTCATTAATAAAGTTTATACACCAAAAGGTGAAATTTAAACAATTGTAAGCAAGACCAGTTTGCTCCTTGCTTTTCCTATATGCACCCTCCTCCCCTCCTTTAGGCATGGTAGGTTGAATTTCCGACAAAAGTTACTTGCAACTTCTTGTGAGGTGCATATTCACGCTATTCGTTGGTCTTAACGGGTTGGGGGTGCATCATGGACCTTGTTTTACCTCAAAACAGCTTCGGCTTTAGCTCCTACATGTAGGACTGACGTGTTTGGACTTGTTCTCAGCGAATTTCCCCTACCCCTAGGGCAGTTAGGAACTTGACCTTTAGATGGTAGGTGGAGCTGATTGACTTAGCTTCTTGAGGGTTGGTTGGCTGATCATAGTGTTGTAAGAGGAGGGGGCCTTCACAACTAGGAAGTCGACCATGATAGGGGCCATGCAAGGAGCGCTGCTCGCCAAGAAAGACATGGTGATTGTCCTGACAAGTTGGACCGTCTTTCCGAAGAAGCCTTTGAGCGATATCAGTGCTTCTTGGAGTCAGGCAATGTCTATTCCAAATAAGTACACAAACACACGCACATGGTGGTCAAAATAGCATCATCATGGAAACACTATTCTAAAACCAAGAACAAAAAATTGAAAGGTAATCTAGATTAAGCAAAACCCAAGGACAAAGCATTAAAATATTCTATTATGCTCCTACATGTTTTGAGGTAAAACAGGGCCAATTCAGGTGGAATCTTGCTTACTGTCTACAACAAAGGTCAAATCAAGGGTTTAAAGGTTGGTAAGAAACAAGCAAATGGCAAAAGGAATTGAGTAGTAGTGAAACCAACCGCTTTAGGGGGGAAGTTAAAAAAAAAAAAAAAATTGAACATGGTAAAACCAAACCTAATAAAAGTTTAGTGTTGCAAGAATCTCCTCTGTCAGTCTAAAAGATAAAGTGCAATTTGATGATTGATTCGAGCATATGCTGAAGTTTTCTTTCACTCTCGGAGGGGAATATAAGATATACAAGTCTTGCCCTAATATATATTAAACAAGAGCTAAAATGTAGTAGCACCCCAAGATCAACTATTCAACATCATTAGTCATAGAATTTGAACAAAATGCAGATTGATACCAGAAAGAACATTTGCCATTTTCTAAACACTGGTTAACACCAAAAATAAAATCAAAGGGAAAACCAAGGTTGAAAATATTCCCATAATGCCAGTAGAATGTTAGGCTTAGAAAGCTTTCCTTCCCCATTCCCCTCCCATAGACTAAGCTCAAACCCGAATAGGAGTACAAGGAAGTGATTGGTAAGAAAAATAGTAGCATCATTGAAACCCTAATTTAAAATCAAGAACAAAAAATGAAGAAATAGAGGAAGAAAAATCATATCAGACTGTGATTTTGACGAGTCTAGAGTCATCGCAAGGTCTGTCGATAGCCATTGTGAGAGAGAGGTGCATGAGTTTTTTCTTCCGTTGGGGTTGTTCGAGTCGAGGGATGGATGGAGAAGAGGAGCTGTGTGGGGGAGGCAAAGTGAGGTCTCAGGATGAAAATAAATCCCATTGGTTGGTGTCGAGAGAAAGAGAGAGTGTGGGAGGAGAGAGAAATAATTAGTAAAATAAGATTCGCATAGTGAATAGTAGATATTCAAATTTGTAAAAATATTGTTCATAGGTATGTAAAATTATAGAGATGCATAATCTAATATAGTGAAACTAAGGGTCATATTATGGAAATATGTCTTTGCATATGCATATGTAGATACCAATGTCAGTGCTCTTAGATCAATCTATTTCTAGAAAGGAAGTTAGGATTGGGAAAGCATTACCAGCAAGCCCTACAATAAGAGAAACCAATAAACTACTAAACAAGGATAGAGAGAAAGAGAGAAGATTTGGTAGACACTCTCTCAAAGCCTTTTGACTAAAGTAAATTAAATGGGTACAAGTTATTAACTTTGTGTGCAAAATAAATGCTTGACATATCTGAATCCAAGGAGGAGAGCAACCAGTCACAAACATGTAAAAATTTAGATCCAATTATTATTCTTTTTTATATTCATTGTTTTAAAGCCAGTCTATATATTTAAACAGTGATGATAGAATATGTCTCACTTCAAAAACTTTGAAAAGCTTTTGAGAACTATCCATTTGGTTGCATGACACAGTTGAGATCAACTCAATTCAATCTAATTTTAAGTTGAGTCTAACATCCAAATATCCAATTCTCAAATGACTAAACTTATCTCAATTCAAAATCTCCTTACATATGAAACCCACAACCTTTTTCTATACATCTTTATTCGTAGGACCCACAACCTTTTTCAAATTTTCATAAATAGTACTATGCTCATCTTAACATCCAAACATATTTAAATTCATTTTAGGTTGGTCCCACATAACTCACTTCACCCACTCAATTCACTACTATTCATAAAAAACTTATCTTAGCTCTGCTCAGATCAACATCCAAACGCAGCCGTAATGCTCCTGTCAAAGCACACAATAGAAATTAAGTACACATAGAGGCAAAACATATGGTGACAAACAATTGCTTCTTCATAATGTATAATATGTCACACCCATGAATTTATTAAGGGGTGATTTAGGGATTTGCTTTTTTTTTTTTTTTTGGGGGGGGGGGGGGGGGGTTCAATTTTCGTATGTCTATGTTAGGGCTCTAAACAACTGTTAGAAAAATTGTCCAAACCTAGGATTAAGAAGTAGCAAGGACAAATCTATATCCTGTTAGGCTAACCAAAAATAATCCAATAAAAATTAAGAACCCTTTTGAAGAAGGATATCTTTTTGACTAATTTTCCGGCCTTATTTTTAAGGGGAAAAACCCTAGAACTTATTACGCTTTCACATTTTAAAGATTGCAATCATGTTTTCCAAGAGATTCTAGGAGCTATTTCAAAATTCCTCCTAGGGTTGGGCACCAACCAAGTTGCCAACCTTCAACTTCTACTCCAACTCCGATTCCAAGATTTACATTCTCCGCTCCAACTCCGACTCTGACTTGTTGGAGTGGAGTTGGATTTTGGGCTTTTTTTTTTTTTTGTCCTTTTTAACTTCTTATTTGGCCCACTTTTCTTCTTCTTCTTCTTCTTATTTTTTAAAAATAAATTGTGTGGGCTTTCAAATTTCAACTTTTTCAAAAATTACAATCTAAACTAAATAATTCACTTTTGATTCTAACAAAAAAATACAACTAAATAAAAACAAGTAACATACTAAAATGCTTCCAAAAATTAAAAAGAAAGCCCTATTGTTATAGGTACTCCCATAATCCATTATCCAGATTCAACTAATCACTACAATAAACATCACACCCACGATTCATCGTCCATATCCAAAATTATCCACAGCCATCATAATAATATACATTTACCACTACTACAACAAACATTTTCTAAGTGCCAACCAAATTAAATGTTCCCAACAACAACAACAAATTACAAACTTTCAAATGCACCAAAATAAATTAAATTACAAACTTCCAAATTACAAACTTCTAAATGCCCAACAAATGAACTAAAATAAATTAAATATTACAAACTTCCAAACGTTCCAACTTCCAAGTTTTGCTTGAAAAAAAAAATGAAAAAACTAGTAAGGAAAACAACCCCTACTTTAATTTATACTCAAAGTTTAATCATTCAAAACAATTCCAACTCTTTGTCCGAACACTATTCATTAAAAAAAATAAAAACAATTGCTTTGAATACTATTAAAAAGAGCTAGAATACAAGAGTACTTAATTATACATATGTACATAAGTCCTATTGTGAAACATGTTTCGCAAGCAATGGACTGGTTCCAACAAGATCTGAACCCAAGCTAGACCCCATAAAAATTATTGAGTCACCATCCATAGGTGGACTACTAGATCTTCCCATATGAAACCAGAATCTAAAGTCTCGTAAAGGGTATAATTAAACATAGAAATATAGGACCCCCAACATGGTCATTCACATCATCAACAACCAAACGTTAATAATCCTCCATTTAAGAAGATGTTTGGCCTTTTGGCTAAGATTATTGTACAATGACAACATAAGAGAATGGAGCTTAATGAGGAACTTAAATAGTTAGTATCCAGATACACGTTCTGATTCCCTCCTATAGAAACCTTAACACTACAAAATTCATTACTATATCGTATCAACTTTTTTTTCTTCTTTTTTGGCTTCCCTCTACTCTCCTATTTTCTTCCTTTCCCTCCTATTCTTCCAGTGTCTAATTAGGTAAGGTGTTTAATCATTTACCACTTCTTGTACTAAAATTTTGATATATAAGTAAATGTAAAAACTAGTGGAAGTGTAGCTAGCATCAAATGTTTAAATTATAGGGTACTAAAAGAAACCAACATGATCATTATTAAAAATAATAACATTAATAATATAAATAAAAGATAGATTCATATATGAAAGAAATTAAAGAATTGTTGGATAGTAGCTCACTCAAACCTCAATCTGTCAATCATCTTATGAAGTAAGCTTGTCATACTGGTGGTTAATTCTACATTATGATGTTAAAGTATAAGAAGTTGGTATCACAAAATGACAAAATCAACATACATAACAACTAAAAAAAAAAATCTTATAGCTTTCTACATCAGCAATGGTGTCTGAATAATTCAAACTCAAGCATATAGGAGTGGACTTCAACCAGTTTTGTGCGCACACAAGAGCGTCTACAGTTCTAGGATATGACCTCTTGTGCTAAATGTCGTCTCAGATGTTACAGTGGTGATCGGAATAGCCAAGTGATTGTCAAGATATTTTGATTGAAATACCTGTTTAAAAGTGAGTTAATTTGAGGAAATGGGCCTTGCCTCATGGACTGAATGTTTAGAAGGTATATTTTATATTTACCTACCTTTTCATGGGCTAACAGTTTTGTTTAACATGTAGGTACTAAGGCCCAACTCTACACTTAAGCCCAACCTTACTTTGAAGCTTAAACCAACTACTCGACCAGGTCTTGTTGAAAGGTCCATTCCACTATCTTGCTTAAACCTATGATGCATGTGTCAAAGAGGAGAAGTTGCAGGGTCACAAAGAAAAATTCTAGAAAGAGTGTTCTTCCATAGGCTAGAATCGAGATAGGGAAAGGCGACAGTTATAAGAGAGAGGAAGTGAGATGAAGGGAGGAGGAAATAAATGGAGTAGTGGTGTAGGGTTGAAGGGAATTTGTTTGGTATCAGCATTAGGGTTTTTCATTTGTTTGTGTTTTTGCCAAAAATACTATTCCGTTAGGGTTGCAGGATGATTCAAGGCCAATTTCTGCAACTAGGGTTGCAGGGAATGTGGTTTTCTTCACTCTTTTTGAATGTTATTTGTTTTTGTGACACTTAGCTTATATCTATTTCTATATTATCATTCACTATTAACTATTGGTTTTGAAAGGATCTCTTGCTCTTGACTTGTAGATTTACGGCAAAACAGGACCCTGAAATAGTCAAGGATCCATTAGCCTAAGAGTCTTGAAATGAAAGAGGATGTTTAGTGTTTACGTTAGGTTTTAGGGTTTAGGTTTTTAGGGTTAGGAGTTTTAGGATTTGTGGTTTAGAGTTTAGGGTTTAGGGTTTTAGGGTTTAGGGTTTTAGAATTAGGGTTGTAGGGTTTTGGTCTTTAAGGTTTAGGGTTTAGGGTTAATGGGTTTTGGGTTTAGGGTTTAAGGTTTAGGGTTTATGTTTTTAGGGTTTAGGGTTTAGGGTTGGGGTTTCGGCTTTAGGTTTTAGAGTTTACGGTTTAGGTTTAGGGTTTTAGGGTTAAGTTTCTTGGGTTTACAATTTAGAGTTTAGGGTTTAGGGCAGAGCGTATAGGGTGAGAGTTTAATGGTTTTATGGGGTTTAGGATTTAGGGTATAGGGTTTTATGGTTTTGGGGTTTGGGGTTTTGGGTTTGGGTTTAGTGTTTAAAGCTTAGGGTTTTGGGGTTAGGCTTTAAGGATTTGGGGTTGTGAGTTTAGCTTTTGGGGTTTAGGGTTTAATTTTAGGGTTCAATGTTTAGGTTAGCTTTTGTGGTTTTAGGGTTTAGGTTTTTAGAGTTTAGGGTTTTAGGGTTTTGGTGTTTAAGGTTTAGGGTTTAGGTTTTAAGGTTTACGGTTTAATTTTTTGGGTTTAGGGTTTAGGGTTTTTGGGTTTACCGTTTAGGGTATAGGGTTAGAGTTTAGGGTTTAGGGTATAGGGTTAGAGTTTAATGGTTTGATGGTATATAGGGTTTTTGGTTTATGGTATAGAGTGTTATGATTTTGGGGTTTTGGGTTTTGGGTTTAGCGTTTGGGTTTAGGGTTTGAACTTTAGGGTTTAGGTTTTAAGGGTTAGGGTTTTAAGGTTTTTGGTTTAGAATTTAGGGTATACGGTAGTGGGTATAAGGTTTTAGTGTTTGAAGGTTTTATGGATTCAAGGCATACGGGGTTTAGGGTTTCAGTTTCAGGGTTTGGGCTTTGAGGTTTGGGGTTTGGGATTTAGGGTTTGGGCTTCAGGTTGACGTTTAAGGGTTTATGGTTTTGGTTCTAGGTTTAGGCTTTAGTGTTTTGGATTGTTTGGGGTTTGTGGTTTAGAGTTTATGGTATTGGTTTGTGGGTTGTGGTTTAGCAGCTTAGGGCTTAGGGTTTTGGGTTGAGGGTTAGGGTTTAAGGTTTAGGATTTTGGGGTTTAGGATTTGAGGTTTGAGGTTTGGGGTTTAATGGTTTTAGGGTTTTGGGGTTCAGGTTTGCGGGTCTTGGGTTTAGGAGCATTTGTGGTTCATGGTTTACGGTTTAGGGTTTAAGGTTTAGGGGCTTTAGTCTTAGGGTTTTACATTTTGTTTTTAGGGCTGTGGGTTTTGGGGTTTTTGCTTGTTGTTTTGCGTATTCGGTTTAAGGTTAAAGGATAGATAGTTGCAGGTTTTTGGTTTGGGCTTTGGGAGGGGGGTTTAAGGATTAGGGGTTGTGGGTTTGGCTTTTAGGGTTTAAGGTTGGGGTTTCGGTTTAGGGTTTGGGGTTTATGGTTTGAGTTTCAGGTTTAGGGTTTAATTTTTTAGGGTTTACAGTTTAGAGTTTAGGGTTTATGAAAGAGGGTATTGGTTTTTAGAGTTTAATGGTTTTATGGTTGTGAGATTTGGGCTCTAGGGTTTCGAGGCATATGGGGTTTAGGTTTAGGGTTTAATGTTTAGGTTAGGTTTTGGGGTTTTAGGGTTCATGATTTTAGGTTTAAGGGTTTTAGGGTTTATGTTAGGGTTTAGGGTTTTAGAGTTTAGGGTTGTAAGGTTTTGGTGTTTAGGGTTTGGGATTTTTTAGGTTTAAGGTTTAATTTTTTAGCATTTATGGTGTGGTGTTTGGGGTTTACAGTTACGATTTAGGGTTTAGGGTTAGAGTTTAATGATTTTATGGGTTTACCTTTTGGGGTTTGGGCTTCAGGTTTAGGTTTTAGGGTTTACGGTTTTGGGTCTTGGGGTTTTGGGTTTCTGGATTGGGGTTGCGGGTTTGGCTTTTGAGGTTTAGGATGTAGGGTTTGGGCTTTGTGGTTTGTGGTTTGGGGTTTGGGGCTTGGTTTTGATGTTTAGGTTTTAGAGTTTATGGTCTTGCTTTAGGGTTTAGGCTTTAGCGTTTAAGTTTTTATGGTTTTGGGTGTAGGGTTTTAGGGTTTACGGTTTAGAGTTTGGGGTTTATGGTAGAGGATATTAGGGTTTGGGCTTTGAGGTTTGTGTCTTGGGGTTTGGGGTTTAGGGCTTAGGGTATAGTGTTTTATGGTTTTAGGGTTTGGGCTTAGAGGTTTGGGTTTTGGGGTTTGGGGTTTAGCGTTTACGGTATTGCGTTTTATGGTTTTTGGGTTTGGTCCTTTAGGTTTGGGGTTTGGGGTCTAGGGTTTGTTTTTGGGTTTCGAGTTTAGAGTTTTGGATTTGGGGTTTACGGTTTAAGATTTGATGGTTTAGGGGTTTGAGTTTGGGGTTTTGGATTTAGAGTTTAGGGTCTTAGTGTTTTAGGGTTTAGAGTTTTGGAGTGTTTAGGGTTTGTGGTTTAGAGTTTGTGGTTTGGTGTTTAGTGTTTATGGTATGGAAAAATATAGTTACAAGCAAAATTGTGCACTAATCTGTTGACCGGTGCAAAACTGCAAGTGCACAATATCGTAGTTTTATAGTAAAGTAATAAGAAGAGTATCGTCCTCAGGGATTGGTACCTTACGTTTGCCAAATACCAAAATTATACTAAACTTGATTTTATCTAGAGGAATCACTAAGATTTTTGTAGTTGCAATTTAAACTAAAATCGACTCAAAGAGAAATATGCAAAGGAAATAAAGCTGATATTCGAAGATCAAATTAATGGGGATGAAAACTTCTAGGAAATCGATTTCACCTAATTCTTCACTATGCTTTTCTCATCCAGCTAACTTAATTTAAATCTCTTTTGTCTATTAGCAAATATCTAAATCATCCAAAAGCCTCTTTCGATAGTCAATTGGAATTGACTCTTGGTTATCAATTCACACAAGAATATGCAAATTCAATAATCAAGGACGCAATAAGACTAAAGATTTAATTACTATATAGGTTCATACAAGTCTTTCGATCTCTATACTTACCTATGCTGAAATATCCAAGATCTACCCTATGATTCCCTCTTTCGATAGCAAATCACAAGATTAATTATCATCTAATCAATGGCCAATTAATTAGAAGCAATAAACTCAGAATAAATCAGATAAACAAAGAGAGAATTGCATTAAATTAGCATAGACAAACAAGCATAGTTTGGAAATAGGTTACATCGTTTTCTTAGAATAAAGTAAATTTAGCTCATGCTAGAAATGGAATTCAATATAAACGAATTCACCATAATTGTTCTGAGAAGATTGGAAGAAAATAAACACTGAAAAATCCTCCTTGCAGCCGCAAATCGTCTTCAAAAGCTCAAGGGAACGATTCAACGCTTTTCTCTCGTCCGTGCTCGTGTATGATTCCAACGTACGTGCAATAATTGGAATTCCCTCTCCAAAACAGATGATTTGAATCCCTCTAGCTATGTTTTTCTGTCCCAAGAAGTATTCTCCAGTCAAAAGTCGCGGCCCTAGAGTGAAAAATTGCTTTTATATGGTGCGAAGCCGGAAAACCTTAAATCTGTGAAAATACGATGTTCGCTCGAGCGGGGTGTCGAGCGCGCATCGAGCGTTCGACTCTACCTGATTTCACTCGAGCGGCCAAAAGCCTCCGCTCGAGCGATCTTTGTTTTTCAGCAACCCGCTCGAGCTCCCTGTCGAGAGGCAGTCGAGTGTTTGAATCTGCCTGAATTCGCTCGAGCGGCCAAAAGCCTCCGCTCGAGCGAACTTGTAAAATCTGCAATATGAAATTTTTGCAAGTCATCAAATACCCCCAAACTTACAACTTTGTTTGTCCTCAAACAAAAAGAAAAGCAAATGATAGTTTAGGCAATATCGACTCGACCCGAAAGAGAAGTATCATCACTCACCAAGCTTTTATGAATTTAGATTTCATCTCTAGTATCTTACTCTTTTAACATCAAAGATGGCTGGAAAATCAATCAAAAATTTTGCAATTTGTCAAGCAAGAGTTAGGCGTTTACTTCAACCTAAAGTTAAGACCTTGAGTGTGTGTGTGATATAGTCAATTTAACCTCAAACCACCTGCAAACTCAGATAAAAGTAGAACAACCAAAATCAGAAGAATTCTCTTAAAACTTAACCCCATAAGTCTAATTTTCAGAAATCCTCTCCACTAATGTAGTCAACACCAAAATCAGAGATCAAAAGGTCTTTAATAAGGTTGTAATGATAGGCCATAGGGTGAGGGTTAAGAAATAACTGGATATGGGAAATCAAATCAAACTGGGAAAATACTTAGTGAAAAGAACATTAAAAGAGAAACCCACATGATTCAAATCATAGCTCTTTCTTGACAATATGCTCATACTTGTGGCATTATTATTACTGTAATCGCTGATGTGATACCAACAATTCCCTTAACAAAATCTGAGGTAATTCACACTCCGCTTAGCGACTTCTTTTTCTTTTTCTTTCTCTTTTCTTCTTCTTCTTCTTCTTCTTTTTTTTTTTTTTTTTTTAGTCACTTCCTTTCTTCTTCTTTTTCTTCTTCTTCTTCGATCAAACAAAGCAAACATAATACGGTTCATCATGAAACCAATTTTTCTCTTTTAAATGTAACTCCACCAAAGTATTTTCTCAAACTATCAAAGGTAGATTCATTGTTTTTCAGGCTTAAAGCTGGCATGGTTTATGTAGTTCAAAGAATAAATAAAGGCTTATGAAGGCTCAAGGGGGTTGACTATGGAAACACACCATGTAATGATGGCATGATATTTAGGACGGCTGGGAAAGCTTTTTGGTTATGCCAAAGAAATGCCTAGATCATTTCTCTAATATTTGGTCTCAACTAGGATTTTGCCTCAAGGACCCATCAACGGATTCTAGAGCAAAGCAAAATCGAACCTCCCTTTTTCAATTAATTCAACTTCTTCTCTTCATAAGCAAAATAGAATAAGAGAAAAACGACTATGTGCTCAATTGTGTTCAAGGTCAAAGATTTAAACCAAAGTACCCACAAAACTTCACTTGACATAAAAGAAATTTTTGAAAATTTTTCTCAAAACCATCTTCAATCACAAATTTCAGAGTCATAGAGAATTCAATCTTACTCCAATGCATGCTTGATAAGAGAATCAAACAACCCATCAACAACCCAAGACTTAGAAAACAAGAGGATCAAATGATTATAGGAGTTTACACCCCCAAACTTAAACTAAACAATGTCCTCATTGTGATGCAAAAGTAAAAAGGATTGAAGAAATAAAGGAACTTCCCTGGTTTCATGGTGAACCTTCCACGGATTAGAATTTTTCAGCTCTTTATTCATGCTAAATAAACCTGCATCAAAAACCAATTTATTAAAACTTAAATAAATAAAGATAATAAAATAAATGAAAGAATGAAAGATAGATCTATGGGTTGCCTCCCATAAGCGCTTGTTTTAAAGTCTACAGCCAGACTTTTCAATCATCATCAATTAGGATATCCAAGAGGAATAAATGCATAGTTCCTCTCCATTTGCTCTCCATAGTAGTGCTTCAATCTCTGACCATTAATTCTGAAAATATTCTCAGTCTTGTCCTTCAAATCTACTGCTCCAAAAGAGAAAACTTCATGAATTGTATAAGGACCCGTCCATCTTGATTTCAACTTTCCTGGAAAGAGTTTGAGTCGTGAATTGAAGAGTAAAACTTGTTGTCCTGGAGCAAACTCTCACCTAAGAATCTGTTTGTCATGCCACTTCTTCATCTTTTCTTTATAGATCTTTGCATTTTCATATGCATCATTCCGAAACTCTTCCATCTCATTCAATTGAAGAAGTCGCTTTTCACCTGCTGCCTTCAAATCAAAATTAAACTTTTTTACAGCCCAATAAGCTCTATGCTCTAACTTTACAGGAAGATGACATGCATTTCCAAACACTAATCGGTATGGAGACATCCCAATAGGTGTTTTAAAGGCTGTACGGTATGCCCACAAAGCATCATCAAGCTTCTTCGCCTAATCCTTTCTATTGATTTTGACCGTCTTCTCAAGGATGTTCTTGATCTCTCTATTTGAAATTTCAGCTTGACCATTAGTTTGAGGATGGTAAGCAAGTGCTATCTTGTGCTTCACACCATATTTAGAAAGAAGATTCTCAAACAACTTGTTGCAAAAGTAAGTCCCTTCATCACTAATAATAGCTCGTGGAGTGCCAAATCTTGTGAATATGTTCTTGTGCAGAAATTTGAGCACTACCTTTGCATCATTTGTTATTGTAGCAATTGCTTCCACCTATTTTGACACATAGTCAACTGCTAATAAGATATAAGCAAAACCAAAAGAAGGAGGAAAAGGCCCCATAAAATCTATTCCCCAAACATCAAACAACTCAACTTCTAAGATACCTTTCAGTGGTAACTCATGACGCCTTGAAATATTTCTCATACGTTGGCACCGGTCACAAGTTTTCACCAAAGTGTAACTATCACGAAAAATAGAAGGCCAATAGAACCCACTTTGAAGTACCTTAGCTGCTGTACGGGTGGCTCCAAAGTGTCCTCCATATGATGATGAATGGCAATGATGGAGGATGTCTTGCATCTCTTCTTCTGGCACACATCTTCTAATGATTTGATCAGGGCATCTTTTGAACAACAAAGGCTCATCCCACAGATAATAATTCACATCATGCAAAAATTTCTTACGTTGATGATAAGTAAAATCAGGTGGTAAAACTTTACAAGCTAGATAGTTAACAATATCAACATACCACGGAAGCTTGATCTCACATGCAAACAACTGCTCATCAGGGAATGCCTCTTGGACCACTGAATCTGGTCTTTCTTCCTCTTGCTCTAACCGAGAGAGATGG